>NW_027362761.1:964576308-965223808 GCF_046119375.1 Phyllobates terribilis
CAGAGACACTGAGGTGTGCATCACTCACAGTGACATGATAAAGTTGGGTGGGATTCATATCCAATGAACTCCGTTCACTTCACTGACATCAGCGGGCATTCTGGGGAAAAGTTCTCACAGCGCATGCACTAACGTCATCGAGATGCTCGGAGTTCATTGGATATGAACTCCGATGACCTTTCTGCTGGCATCGCGACTGTGAGAACTTTCTCACGCTCGCAGTGAAAGTCAGTGAGGTGAACGGAGTTCATTGGATATCAACTCTGCTCAACCTTATCACGTCACTGAGGTGAGCAAGCATGCACACATCAGTGTCACTGCAGAATGGCAGGCTGTATAGTCACATCAAGCTACTATACAGCCTGCCATCTAGATGTAGCAGAGCTAGACCCGTCACAGGTCAAATGGATTATTTTCTTCACGTCAGAGAGGTGAGAATGAGGTTGTTTTTATTATTTTATTTTTATTGCAGGTGACAAGGGCTTCAATGGAATGGGCATAAGTAAGTAGAATAGAAGTAAGGAGCCTGTGTGTTTATTTCAAGTACATTTTATTCTGGGTGTTGGTGTTTTATTTCACTATTTGACTATGGGGTTAGTAATGGGTTCATCTTATAGACGCCTCTCCATTACTAACCCCTGGGCTTGATGTCAGCTGCCAATATGAAGTTGACATCAACCCCAGCCCTATTACCTCACTTGCTACCGCACCTGGGCAAGTGGGAAGAGCATAGGCTAAGTGCCAGAATTAGCGCATCTTATGGATGCGCCTTTTCTGGTGAGGCTGAGAGCTGATGCTTGTAGTCTGGGAGGGGACCAATATTCATGGCCCCTTCCTAGGCTATTAATATCAGTCCCCAGCTGTCTGCCTAGCCTTTGCCGTTTTTTAAAATAGGGGGACCCCACGTAAATTTTTTTGGGGGGTCCCTCATTTTAATAACCGGTAAATGCTAAGTATACAGCTGAGAGCTGATATTAATAGCTTGGGAAGCTCCATGGGTATTACCCCCTTCCCAGGCTATAAACATCTGCCCACTGCTGTCCTCTTTCCCTCTGCTGGTTAATAAAATTATGGAGGACCCCATGTCATTTTTTTTTTAAATATCTTTAATTTAATAATAAATGACATGTATAGTAAGAAACACAAGCAAACCACTGAATATATATCTCACTCACATATTTATATCTACCTGTATGTATATACACTGTGTTCCAAATTATTATGCAAATAATATTTTCTCATATTTTCCCAAATTACCTATATGAATTGCAGTCATTGTAATTTTCCAGTCAAATAACTATTAGAGTACAATTGAAAGGTTTTTGTACAAACTGCCTATGATAACAGTATATTTTTAAAAAAATAAAAAACTCAAACTGCACTCAAAATGCATGTTCCAAATCATTAGGCACAGCAGAGTTTTCAACCTTTTCATTTTAATAAAGAACAAAAAAATGGTCATTTTTGAAATTATAAGCATTAGCAGGTTATTACAAACTGAAATCAAACAGTTTTCAACTCAAAACTTTATTCTAGGTGATGTTACATTTGCACATAGGACCCCTTGTTCGAAAGGAGCTTCTGAACTCTCTCGTCCATTGAATTTGTCAGGTTTTGGATGGTTTCTGCTTTAATTGTTTTGCATGAGGACAAAATACCCTCCCAGAGCTGTTGCTTAGATGTGAACTGCCTCCCGCCATCATAGACACTCCTTTTGATGATGCTCCAGAGGTTCTCTATGGGGTTGGGGTCAGGGGAGCATGGGTGCCACACCATAAGTTTGTCCCCTTTTATGCCCATAGCAGCCAGGGATGCAGATGTGTTATGTGCAGCATGAGACGGGGCATTATCATGCATGAAATGATCTCGATGGTCCAGATGGATGGAGTGGAGCATGGCTGGTTGATGGACACCCCATGCAAACACGGCTACGGCGCTAACAAGGAGGAGGTGGAGTAATGTTTTGGGCTGGAATCATGGGGAGAGAGATTGTCGGTCCTTTAGGATCCCTGAAGGGGTAAAGATGAACTCCATAATGTATGTTGAGTTTCTCAAAAAGCACTTCCTTCCATGGTTCAAGAAGAAGAACCGTGCATTCCGCAGCAAGATCATTTTCATGCATGATAATTCCCCGTCTCATGCTGTACATAACACATCTGCATCTCTGGCTGCTATGGGCATAAAAGGGGACAAACTTATGGTGTGGCTCCCATGCTCCCCTGACCTCAACCCCATTGAGAACCTCTGGGGCATAATCAAAAGGAGTGTCTATGATGGCGGGAGGCAGTTCACATCTAAGCAACAGCTCTGGGAGGGTATTCTGTCCTCATGCAAAACAATTGAAGCAGAAACCATCCAAAACCTGACAAATTTAATGGACGAGAGAGTTCAGAAGCTCCTTTCGAACAAGCGGTCCTATGTGCAAATGTAACATCACCTAGAATAAAGTTTTGAGTTGAAAACTGTTTGATTTCAGTTTGTAATAACCTGCTAATGCTTATAATTTCAAAAATGACCATTTTTTTGTTCTTTATTAAAATGAAAAGGTTGAAAACTCTGCTGTGCATAATATTTGGAACATGCATTTTGAGTGCAGTTTGAGTTTTTTATTTTTTTTTAAATATACTGTTATCATAGGCAGTTTGTACAAAAACCTTTCAATTGTACTCTAATAGTTATTTGACTGGAAAATTACAATGACTGCAATTCATATAGGTAATTTGGGAAAATCTGAGAAAATATTATTTGCATAATAATTTGGAACACAGTGTAGATTTCATCACTGATCTACCTGTATCCGTTGGTAATACAGTTATTTTGGTGGTAGTGGACAGATTTAGCAAGATGTCTCATTTCATAGCGCTACTTGCTTTACCTAACGCCAAGACCTTGACGCAAATTTTTATCAAAGAAATCGGGAATTTACATGGGATTCCTACCGATATTGTTTCTGACCTGTTGGCGCAATTCATTTCCAAATATTGGAAAGCATTTTGTGCTCGTTTGGGGTTGTCATTTTCTTCAGCCTTTCATCCACAGTCTAATGGTTAAACTGAATGTGTTAGCCGGAATCTTGAGACTTTTCTTAGATGTTTTGTGTCTGAGAATCAGGAGGATTAGATTACTTACTTACCTCTGGCTAAATTTGCGGTGAATAACCATTGTCATGAGTCTACTGGTAGGTCCCCGTTCTTCGGGGCATACGGGTTTCATCTTCAGTTCTGCTCTTCAAAAAGGAATCGCTCTTCAGGAGTACCTGAAGAGAAACAGTTTTCATTATCTATTACATGTGTGTGGTAAGGGATTATTGATAATTTGAAGAAGATGGGATCCAAATATAAGAGTGTGGCTGATCGTAGACCGTTGGTGGGTTCGGACCTGTGTGTTGGTGATTTGGTGTGGTTGTCCTCGAGGAACATTAAGTTGAAGGCTTCTTCTTGGAAACTGGACCCAGGTTCATCGGTCCTTATAAGATTGTGGCCATTGTCAATCCTGTAGCATTTTGCTTGCTTTGCCATCCACTTTTAGGATTCATAATATGTTTCACCGGTCTCTTCTCAAAAAATACGTTGCGTCCTCTGAACCATCACCACCTCGATCCCCGGTTATTGTTGGGAATTTGGAATTTTAGATAGCTAAGATTGTCAATTGTTGCTTGGTTCGTTGGTCTCTTCAGTATCTGGTACACTGGAAGAGATGCGGTCCTGAAGAGAGAATGTGGGTACCAGCATCTGATGTCCATGTGGTCAGGTTGATCCAGTCTTTTCACATGTCAAACCCTGATAAACCCCTCCCTGAGGTTCCTTGAGGTCCCTCTTAGAAGGGGGGTACTGTCATGGGTTTACCCCGACAGAAAGGGACAAGAAAACCACGGTGTCTGATTTCATGTACTCCTGCACTGATTAGAAGCACTTTGCCATCATATTAAACAGTGCAGGTTTCTGCTAGCAGTGCAAGGGTTATTCTGTTCAGTTCAGAGCTCCTTGAGCTTTTCTGCTTCAATAGTCTCAGCTGTTCAGTGTTGGCCACTCCCCTCTGTTAAATATACTCGCCTCTGGTAATCAGAGATTGCCAGTGTTAGTTCATGCTGCCTGATTCTGGAGTTGGAGGTGTTGGTTGTTGGATGTTGTGTTTGGAGGGTTGTTGCTTGGTGTTCGTGTGCACATGCTCATCCTCTCCTATTTGGTTTCTCCTTCCTTAACTCCCCAGTGTTCAACTCTTTTGTTTGTAAGTGCATTTTTGTATGATTGGTATTTTCATTTAAGGGCTCATACCCATATGTGTGAAAAAAAGTTCTGATATCGGGACCGAAAAAGCGGACGAGTGTCATGTGATTTTCATGTGAGTACCATGCGATTTTCTCACCTACCATCCGATTTACATCCGATTGTCATGTGTATGCGATCCGATTGCAATGCGATTTTAACATGGGCTTTTACATAGAGGAATTCTATAGGTCATTTACACATAGTTTTCAAAGGAAATATTCTTCACTACATATATAATTAAATATCTCTCTCTATATATATCTATGTGATAGATCAGAGGTCCCCAACCGCCGGTCCGCGGACCAGGACCGGGCCGTTGGGGTTTTTCAGCCGGTCCGCGGCGCCGCTGACAGTTGTAGAGGATCAGCAGGGAGAAAGCCAGCATGTGATCAGTAGCCTATAAGAAAAGAGGAGGAGGGACTGGCAGTGAATAGATAATTAGCCATGCGGCCCTACTCGCAGAATGTGCTCAGGCAGGAGCAGGGACAAGCAGGTCATGTGTGTCCAGCGCTCCTTCCCCTCCTGCTAGCTGCGAGTTGGAGGGGGAGGGGCTCTGGATGCTAATGGGCAGCTAGATATGACGTCAGGTGTCCCACCCTTATGACTCCTGTAGCTGTGTTCTGGTGTCGTGCGGCCCAGCAGCAGATTTTCTGGTTAAAGTGAAAAAAGCAAATAACAGTGAAAATTCATAGCAGCAGTGGCTGTGTGCAGTAGCAGCAGTAGTGGTCATCATCATCAGATGGGACCTAGATGAGACCGTCTTGTTGCAGGAAAACAAGCCCAGTGCTCCCACTGATCCAGGGAAACAAGCATGGTGCTCCCACTCATTCTGAACCTATGGTAAGTTGAATCACATTCTCATTATAAATGTCATAATTATATGATAAGTATGCACTAAGCTCCACCCCTCCATAACCCCACCCACATATGACCAAAGCCCCGCCCCCACCCCCACCGGGCCATTGAAAACTGGTCTTGCTTAAAGCCGGTCCCTGGTGCAAAAATGTTTGCCGACCACTGTGATAGATATATATACAGATACATACATACATACATAAAAATAGAAATATACACTGTGTTCCAAATTATTATGCAAATAATATTTTCTCAGATTTTCCCAAATTACCTATATGAATTGCAGTCATTGTAATTTTCCAGTCAAATAACTATTAGAGTACAATGGAAAGGTTTTTGTACAAACTGCCTATGATAACAGTATATTTTTAAAAAAATAAAAAACTCAAACTGCACTCAAAATGCATGTTCCAAATTATTATGCACAGCAGAGTTTTCAACCTTTTCATTTTAATAAAGACCAAAAAAATGCTCATTTTTGAAATTATAAGCATTAGCAGGTTATTAGAAACTGAAATCAAACAGTTTTCAACTCAAAACTTTATTCTAGGTGATGTTACATTTGCACATAGGACCCCTTGTTCGAAAGGAGCTTCTGAACTCTCTCGTCCATTGAATTTGTCAGGTTTTGGATGGTTTCTGCTTCAATTGTTTTGCATGAGGACAGAATACCCTCCCAGAGCTGTTGCTTAGATGTGAACTGCCTCCCGCCATCATAGACACTCCTTTTGATGATGCTCCAGAGGTTCTCAATGGGGTTGAGGTCAGGGGAGCATGGATGCCACACCATAAGTTTGTCCCCTTTTATGCCCATAGCAGCCAGAGATGCAGATGTGTTATGTGCAGCATGAGACGGGGCATTATCATGCATGAAAATGATCTTGCTGCGGAATGCACGGTTCTTCTTCTTGAACCATGGAAGGAAGTGCTTTTTGAGAAACTCAACATACATTATGGAGTTCATCTTTACCCCTTCAGGGATCCTAAAGGGCCGACAATCTCTCTCCCTATGATTCCAGCCCAAAACATTACTCCACCTCCTCCTTGTTAGCGCCGTAGCCGTGTTTGCATGGGGTGTCCATCAACCAGCCATCCTCCACTCCATCCATCTGGACCGTCGAGATCATTTCATGCATGATAATGCCCCGTCTCATGCTGCACATAACACATCTGCATCACTGTCTGCTATGGGCATAAAAGGGGACAAACTTATGGTGTGGCACCCATGCTCCCCTGACCTCAACCCCATTGAGAACCTCTGGAGCATCATCAAAAGGAGTGTCTATGATGGCGGGAGGCAGTTCACATCTAAGCAACAGCTCTGGGAGGGTATTCTGTCCTCATGCAAAACAATTAAAGCAGAAACCATCCAAAACCTGACAAATTCAATGGACGAGAGAGTTCAGAAGCTCCTTTCGAACAAGGGGTCCTATGTGCAAATGTAACATCAGCTAGAATAAAGTTTTGAGTTGAAAACTGTTTGATTTCAGTTTGTACTAACCTGCTAATGCTTATAATTTCAAAAATGACCATTTTTTGTTCTTTATTAAAATGAAAAGGTTGAAAACTCTGCTGTGCATAATAATTTGGAGCATGCATTTTGAGTGCAGTTTGAGTTTTTTATTTTTTTAAAAATATGCTGTTATCATAGGCAGTTTGTACAAAAACCTTTCAATTGTACTCTAATAGTTATTTGACTGGAAAATTACAATGACTGCAATTCATATAGGTAATTTGGGAAAATCTGAGAAAATATTATTTGCATAATAATTTGGAACACAGTGTAGTGACAAATGAGTCCAAGGTCTACTGGGAATCGCAAATGGTTGAAGAGCCCCAGACAGACGAGTATAAGGGGTCTTAGAACGCACACACAAACTGCAGGCAGCTACATACTCCTAAACATCCTGATGCACCCCTGACCACCAAAAATGCAAAGTAAGGAGATCTGTGGTGGCTTTACTAACACAATGTGTGGCTAAAACCAAATCATGAAGGAGTTCGCCCACCGGAAGCTGAAGGAGCAGGACGTGTTTGTGAAGAGCTCCTGCAGAGCACTGATTTATAGGAAGATTTGGGCACAAATTCTGGGGTTACTATACCCTAAATTTCTTCCCCGGCTTGCTACCCACTCAAAGCCTGCAGAAACTGCCCCCGGGTCTCCCCGGCACTCCTTGGCGCGAGTTGCCGGAGTCTCAAGCTGTGGACGGGGTCCTGGACCATGAGCGGCCACCATCTTGGACACGAGGAGACGCATACCCGGATCCTGCCTCCGTTCCTGCTGAAGTCCCCCGACAGGAGACTCTACTAGCCAGGGGTAAGTGCTTTGGAACGGCACCCCCCTGGACACTTCTAATGGGACACTCACCTCCTCCTCCCTGGTGGACCGGAGACGGCAGGGTGGCCGGTGTGGAGTGCGCCGCGTCCCCTGTGGAGTCTTGCGGCGCGGAGCGGCGGGGTTTTCCCTTGGACTGTATGTGGTGCAGGGTTGAGGGCGCCGCTGGTCCCAGGCTCTGTGTCGATCCGACGGAGGTGGAGTAGAGAGGAGCTTGGGACTGGGGATCAATCTATGGCCCATCTCTCTCTGAAGATTTAACACTGCCAGTGAAGCAGAGCAACAGAGACCTTTGGGGCTGTCAGTGTGCCTTGATTCTGGCCCAAGCAGTGTGCCAAAACCCTGTGAATACTCCTTTATGGAACTCTGATCATTACAGATCATTACAGTGACATCTCTCACATCAGGGGAGTTATATAGAAGTGTGTTAAACACCAAGTAACCGTCCTCCTTTGCTGATTTCTGAGCACGCTTCACTTCACGCTTTCACCTTCACTGTCCCTGTGGTATATCTAAACTCCATCCAGTGGACATTTGTAATATAACCGCTATTTTTCACTTTTTACTTCAAACGCCATATTAGGGTCCACAAGGACATTTCAGCCTCAATTTATTACAACTATTGTTCACTCACTACTCTTGTGAGATCATCCAACACTCCATGGCCATCTAATAACCAGCTTTGGCCTCACATATCCAGTCTATTACTGGTCAATAGATAATCTGCTTTGGTGACTTCTTCATTTCTTATCATATAGTAGTTACAATCTACAAACTATGAATCTGTGAGTTTTCCGGTTCAGGCGCCGACCATGTGAACCCTGATTAACCGCTCATGTTCACCCCCCCTATACATCTACTCCGGGCTCCTGATTGTTGATTCCTGCAGCTCAGCAATTCTTGAAATTTTCACACAGCTGAAGGCTATTTTCAAACAATATCATTGGCCTATATGGACTGCTACCTTCTCCGTAGCGGGCAAAAACAATCTTCCTTTTCCAATCACTCTGACTCCTCCAATCTTCATACTATGGCTCCTACTTTTGACCAAGAGGAACATACTGCCCAATCAGAGGGTGGAGAAGATTTACGTCAACCCGCCAAAACACCCTGCATTTCTACTTCAAAGAAAAGGGAGACACAAATGGACCCTTCAGAACTAGGGGCTGAGGTCATGGCTAGGCTATTACCTGAAATCAAATCCATAATACAATCCACACTAAACACTGCCTTGCTGGATCTACAAACCAGACAAGATGAACAAACCAAACAGCTTACCGAGTTAGAATCACAAATATCGAACATCGAGGATGATTCAAAAGAGGACCATTCCAAAATATCTGCTATTGTCCGTGAAAACATAATTTTGAGAGACCGTATAGATGACCTTGAAAATCGCTCTCGTAGAAGCTATCTGCGTTTGGTGGGTCTACCTGAATCGTATCTTCAAAACACCTTGAAACCCCTATGTGAAAATGAAGTCCCAAAAGCCCTTAAACTACCTGAAGGTAAAAAGGTGGAAAGGGTTCACAGAATTGGTTCTCCACCTGCTATCTCTGGAGCCCATAATACAATCAGACCAAGACAGGTCATCATGAAATTTCTGGACTTCAATGATAAAGCGGACATTATCCGAGCATACAAACAACTAAACCACCCATAGATCATCCAAGGTCATAAAATCTTGCTGTTCGAAGACTACTTCATCAAAGTAACCAGGAAAAGGAAGTCCTTCAGCTCTATATGCACCAGACTGCACAAAGAAAAAATTTGCTTTCAACTCCGCTACCCGGCTACTCTACGCTTGAAGGACACAGATGGCTCTTTCTGGGAATTTACTTCACCTGTTAAAGCGGATTCATTTGTCAATAATCTCCTGTGCCCAAGGGCTAGCCCTGAACAGATCCACCAAGAGATAACTCCTTCTCGCTCACGGTCCCCTAAGGGATCTACGAGGTGAGGAGACAGAGGAGACAAGAGCTATAACAAACGTTGCTTCAATGAGTTTCTTCTTTTATATACCTGGAGACGCCGGAGTAAAGGCATATATGAAGGCAACTGCTTCCGACTGTCTCCCCTCTCAGACTTTTACAACTTTGACTAAAGTTATTTATTTTTTTCCATAATTGTGGTGGGAGGGGAGAATGGATTCAACAAGTGATCAAAAGGAAGAAAAATTCTGATAAAAAACAACTTAGTAAAAGGGGGTTAATTTGTAATTTGTAATGTTACACACATGGTCGGGCAGAAGTGAAGCCCAGAGGAAAGTTGTTTTTTTTTCCTAGCGAGCAGATACAAATTGTCTTCGCTCTTGCTAGGTCAGTTTTTTTAAATTTTGGTTTATTGTTACTTAAATTTGTTACACATGTTCAAGCATTGCTCCTTAGTACATAATCTAATTACATGTCATCATTGTCTTGTAAATATTTCACCAGGCATGTTTATCTCTATAGTCTCTGAATATGTTTATAGTGTCATGGAATGTTAAAGGTTTGAGGTCTCCCCAAAAATGAATGAAAGTCCTTAGACATTTAAAACGTTTAAAGCCCGATATAGCCCTCCTTCAGGAAACACATTTACTGGCGGCAGATTTCCCCCAGATGAAAAAATTATGGGTGGGTGGTGTCTATGGCTCATCGTCCGTGGATAGAAAGACTGGAGTCTTAATCCTTATCAATAAACAATTTATACACCAGATCATAAGCCAGCAGCAAGATGGAGAGGGAAGGTTGTTACAATTAACTTTAACTACATAGTGTGGAACCTTCTCTATCTATAATGTATACGCCCCTAATATAGGAAACAAATCCTTTTTCAAACAATTGGAGACTAGACTTTTGCTTGACTCCAATCCTAACAAAATAGTAGGCGGAGATTTTAATTCGGTGGTTTCAGTGCATGAGGATAGGAAAAACACTGCTGGCACTCCGCAATCAATAACCTCGCATGATAAAGCGCTAGCACCTCTTATGTCTACCTGCCATTTAATTGATTCATGGAGGTTCCTGAACCCTAGTAATAGAGAATTTACACATTTTTCACACGCCAATGATGCTTGGTCTCGTATCGACTATATTCTTGTCTCTCCTTCTCTGTTGGCTAAATTGATAACTGTACACATTGATAACATTGTTATTTCAGACCATGCTCCAGTAAGTTTGGAACTATCAAAGAAATTCCCTCAGGGCCCTGATTTTTTATGGAGATTTCCAGATTATTTTTGCAAAGACGATTCATTTATTTCCTCTCTCAAATTATGGTGGCAAGAATTCTTGTCTGACAAGTCAGCACACCAAGATGACCCCACATTGCTATGGGAATCGGCCAAGGCGGTACTTAGGGGGAAAATTTTGGCATATATGTTTTCTAATAAAAAAAAAGTTGTGAAAAAATAAAGTGCACTGTCCTCTGAACTGAAAGGCTACACTACACTACGTCTTGACCCTTTCCCTTTATATAAAACACAATGGTCTCAAAAACAGTCTGAATTCAACCAATACGCAGATATGAGAGAAAAATTCCACTTATCTCAAACTGAAGCATATTTTTATAGGTTTGGCAACAAATCAAGGAGGATGATGGACAATTTAGCTAAAGGTCTGAAAAAGCCACAGGGAATTTTCCAATTAAGAAATTCCAACGGGGTAATTCACACGAATCCTAAATCAATCAATGAGATCCTAGGCTCATTTTATAAGGACTTATATAAAAATCCAAAACAAGCCTTGCCCCTCTTCGATACACTCCTAGATAGGGTCAAATTACCTTTATTTTCAGAAGAACACAAATCGATATTAAATAAACCTATCTCATTGGAAGAGATTACTAATACAATTAGAAATTTAAAACCAAGCAAAGCCCCTGGACCTGATGGATATGTAGCACCCTGAGGATTCGGCTGCTACAGGGGTGTTGCACCTCAACCCAGAGGTGTGATATTCCACTCCCGGGTAAGGATGGAGTGTGGAACTGAGCTCGGTAGGCTGCATGCACTACACACATCCCATTTCCGAGGAGCAGACCGACGGTACTCCCACTTAGAAATGTGCAGGTACGACCGAGTCTGTTCCTGGCTGGAGTGGGAGGGGGGTGGTACATCCCAAGTAGTGTAGGGGCAGATAGGGGGAGCATCCTGGGTAAAGATAGGAGCTCATTGGGTGCTGGTCACCTGAGCTCACACATAGAGGGAGTATATAAGGTGGGCACCATCAGAGAACAGGGTCAGTCAGCCACAGTCAGTCAGTCTGCCAGCCTTTTGCAGAGAGAAGTCAGAGGAGGAAGAGGAGCAGAGAAGCCCCAGAGAGAGAGAGAGAGTGGAGCAGAGAAGGAAAGACCCAGAGGAGACAAAGAGAGGACTCTGAGAACCCAAATTCAATCCCCGGGTGAAGAGTCGGCATTAGGGTACCGGATCCCAAACTGGTGGGGGCAAAAGCACACCCTAGCCAGAGACCGGAGGCCGTGGGCAGCGTCTGCCACGGCCACCCACCACATCCACCCCGAAGGCATACCACGTGGAGGGTCAGGGAACCCAAGGCCAAGGGTCTCCCAACAGAAGGCCCGAGGGAGCTGGACCTAGGTGGATCACTAGTGGGGACGGCCAGAGGAAAGGACAGAAGGAGAGCTCAGGGTCACGCTCCGGACTTGTTTGGGGGTTTGCTGAATCCAGGACCTGGTGGACGCAGCACGGCTCGGGTGGTCACTTGAAGCTGGAGTGACCGGAACATCAGCAGTGAGTAAATACCCTAAACTGCACAACCCGACTCTGTTTTCATTTAACATCTATGCTGCACCACCACAACCCCCATCCTCTGCACCTGACCCCCTGAGGCTATACCCCACCCGTTGGGGGTTATACTACCAAAAGCTGCACCAACACCATCAGCCTCAGCGGACCCTGCTGCTGCGGCGGCCATAGTGACCGCAATACAACGGGTGGCGTAGTCGACATTAAGAACTTAATAACATCTGTAGGACTGCCACATACAACTGAGTTTGACACCCTGGGCACGGACCGGGTCACAGCCACTCGGAAGACTACAACTCCCATCTGATCCGGCTCCGGATATTCCCCCTAAAGAATATGGCCCAGGGGGCGCGTCAACTTTGGCGTAGTCGGCAGGATTACGTGCCCACAACAAGCGGGTACTGCGTGCCTGAAGAAAAGAACGAGTTTACCTCAAAAAGAAGTCTCCTGCCGGTTCCGGAGGGTCCCCGCCATCGGACTCCATCACAGGTCGATTCCAGCCGGTTGTCCGCCATTAACAGCGTTTTCCCGCCATCTGCAGAGTTTCCCGCCACTGGGAGACGATTCCCGCCATTTCCAAAGGTTTCCCGCCTTGTCAGAGCGGACGCCATTATGGGCGTGCCAGAGGATGGCAAGAGGCCACCTCCCATCGTGGGCCAGGACCGAAAATGGCGCCAAAAGTGGAAACCGCCCCCACCAACAGAGACTGTGATGCTAGAGGTGTCTGTCAGCGTGAAAGAACTGCCCCTGGAGCTGACAATCACCAAGTGGCCCCGGGACCGCCCTCGAAGTGGGAGGACTGAGAAGAAGAGAACAAAGATGGGTGTCGCCTGGAGCAGTCTGGAGAGAGCGCACCCGGAGGCAAGAAGCCTGGAGAAGAGTATCGGAGGAGCTTACCCGGAGATGGCGAGAAAGCAGAGCAGCACCGGCCCGTTGGCCAGGAGCCTGCTAGAAACAGAGGAGGGAGAGCAGAGCAGCACCGGCCCGCTGGCCAGGAGCCTGCTGGAGACAACTGAAGGAGAGCAGAGCAGCACCGACCCGTTGGTCAGGAGCCTGCTGGAAACAACGACCCCACTAGGCCTAGTGGAGGTCCTAGCACAGCTTCCCCGAGACCGGGAGTGTGCACAGACCGCTCTGGAGGGCCTCGCAAGGAGGATGGCCCGGGTGCAGCGAGAGACGTTGGCGGAGTGGAGCCGTGAGATGGCCCAGCAGACCGAGACCTGTCAGCGGAGCACGCCACCCAAGACGAGGAGACAGACCGCCTCTGAGGATGGCGCGGGAGGACTGAAGGCCGGAGACGGTGCCGAGAAGGGAGCCGAACGAGTGGAGGCAGGTAAAGGGGACGTCTATACCCCAAACCGGGAAACCGCGTACCTGCCCCAGCTCCCCGTCGCAGAGCCCGAAGTCTATCCTGCCGTGCCCGTCGCTGCAACGTCACCGCCGCAGACTAGGCCTCAAACGGGAGCCGCGACCCCTGTGACGTCACACGCCTCGACCCCGAGAGTGACCAAGCAGGAAGTACCACCAGCCTGGTCGCAAGGCCTAGTACCCCCGGGCGCCGCAATACCAACAGCGCCCCCTACCTCCGCGGAGCCCCCGGCCTGGTCGCAGGGCCAAGTAGCCCAGGGCGCCGCCGTCCTTACAGTGCCCTTCACCTTCCAGATACCCCAGGCCTGGCCGCAAGGCCCGGGCAACCCGGGCGCTAACACCACCGCGCCCATAAGACCAAAAGTGCCGCATCTGGGAGAGGACCTGTTTAACCAACACACGTGCCCGGATGGGCAGCCTTTCATCTGGCCCCAGGAATATCATGAACTGGAACGGCAGAGGAAGGCTGGGGCCATGTGTGCACCCCTGATCCCGGCTCCAAAGCCCGTAAAGAGGATCTCGCCCCCGCTAGAAGAGACCCAGTTTGAGTGGGACCCCACCGGAGAAGATCTCATGGGGTTCACTCAGGAGACTCGGGCAGCTGCAGCGGAGCGTGCTGAGTGCTGCCGCCAACAACTCGAGGTCTTCGAGAAGGAGCGGAGAGAGAGGCGGGTCCGGGAACAACAAGCCCAGATAAGGAGCGCGGAGCAGAAGAGCCGGGCCAGGAGAGACCCCCGTGCAGCGCATAGTCCCCGCACCACCGGGACTGTGATAAAGTTTAACATGCAGCATGGGTGGGGCTTCATCCGAGACCACCGCACCCTAGGCGACGTCTTCGTGACCAGGAGAGACGTTGAGTCCCACCTACCGGAGGGACACAGAGGTCGTGACCTTTACATCGGGGACGAGGTCACCTTCACCCGGCACAAGTGTGCCAAAGGACCCTACGCCCTCCATGTGCATCGCCTGACGGAGGAAGAGCTGCGGTGTGAGGAGGAAGAACAAGAGGACCCGGACGGGTCTGAAGCCAAAGGTAACCATAAAGAAAGAGCAGGAGGACGCCGTCGTTAAGTACAGCGAAGCAGAAGCTGTATATAGTTGCCCGTCGGGGCACCGTGAACTGAAACTGTAACTGTTGCTAATATAGTCCCCGTTGGGACCAGCAAGTGTGAACTGTTACCCGTATTTCCTTTAAATCCCACTGACCGAGGACTGAGAGCGGTCATTCCTCCCCAATACCTGGCCGAGGACTGAGAGCGGCCACCTTCCCTCCTTGTATATAGTTGCGCGTCCTAAAGCGCCCCCTACCGGTTTTATAGGAAAACCATTTTTTCAAGAAAAGACTGTCGCACTGTACCCGGTCACACGTTGCACAGTGACCGGAGGAGGAGCCAGAGGCGACGAGAATGTTTTATATTGATATATATATATATAATGTTTTGTATGATGTTTTATATGTTTATGCAAAAATTTGTATGTTTTGTGGTGTTTTGTTCTTACAGCCCGAGGACGTGCTGTGATTTACCAGGGGGGAATGTAGCACCCTGAGGATTCGGCTGCTACAGGGGTGTTGCACCTCAACCCAGAGGTGTGATATTCCACTCCCGGGTAAGGATGGAGTGTGGAACTGAGCTCGGTAGGCTGCATGCACTACACACATCCCATTTCCGAGGAGCAGACCGACGGTACTCCCACTTAGAAATGTGCAGGTACGACCGAGTCTGTTCCTGGCTGGAGTGGGAGGGGGGTGGTACATCCCAAGTAGTGTAGGGGCAGATAGGGGGAGCAGCCTGGGTAAAGATAGGAGCTCATTGGGTGCTGGTCACCTGAGCTCACACATAGAGGGAGTATATAAGGTGGGCACCATCAGAGAACAGGGTCAGTCAGCCACAGTCAGTCAGTCTGCCAGCCTTTTGCAGAGAGAAGTCAGAGGAGGAAGAGGAGCAGAGAAGCCCCAGAGAGAGAGAGAGAGTGGAGCAGAGAAGGAAAGACCCAGAGGAGACAAAGAGAGGACTCTGAGAACCCAAATTCAATCCCCGGGTGAAGAGTCGGCATTAGGGTACCGGATCCCAAACTGGTGGGGGCAAAAGCACACCCTAGCCAGAGACCGGAGGCCGTGGGCAGCGTCTGCCACGGCCACCCACCACATCCACCCCGAAGGCATACCACGTGGAGGGTCAGGGAACCCAAGGCCAAGGGTCTCCCAACAGAAGGCCCGAGGGAGCTGGACCTAGGTGGATCACTAGTGGGGACGGCCAGAGGAAAGGACAGAAGGAGAGCTCAGGGTCACGCTCCGGACTTGTTTGGGGGTTTGCTGAATCCAGGACCTGGTGGACGCAGCACGGCTCGGGTGGTCACTTGAAGCTGGAGTGACCGGAACATCAGCAGTGAGTAAATACCCTAAACTGCACAACCCGACTCTGTTTTCATTTAACATCTATGCTGCACCACCACAACCCCCATCCTCTGCACCTGACCCCCTGAGGCTATACCCCACCCGTTGGGGGTTATACTACCAAAAGCTGCACCAACACCATCAGCCTCAGCGGACCCTGCTGCAGCGGCGGCCATAGTGACCGCAATACAACGGGTGGCGTAGTCGACATTAAGAACTTAATAACATCTGTAGGACTGCCACATACAACTGAGTTTGACACCCTGGGCACGGACCGGGTCACAGCCACTCGGAAGACTACAACTCCCATCTGATCCGGCTCCGGATATTCCCCCTAAAGAATATGGCCCAGGGGGCGCGTCAGATACACTTCTGATTTCTTTAAATCCTTAAGGGAAGAGGTTTCCCCGTTATTAGTATCGATCTTTAACAAAATAACTAATGACGATCCCATTTTCCCTTCCGCAAACGTGGCTTATATCAAATTATTACTAAAACCAGACAAAGATCCATTATCCCCCAAATCATACAGACTGATTTCCCTTATAAATATCGACATCAAGCTATTGTCTAAAATAATGGCTGACAGACTGGACTCTATTCTACCCCACCTTATATCTCTTGTATAAGCAGGCTTTGTTAAGGGTCGCTCAGCCACGCTAAATATTAGGAAAGTACTGTTGGCGCTAGATAAAATCCACTCTACACCTAATTTAAAAGGTTCCCCGGCGATTGTCTCTCTAGACGCCAAAAAGGCCTTTGATAACATTAGTTGGGATTGGTTGTATAAGGTCTTAACCAAGATGTCATTGTCTGGCCCCTTTTTTAATTATATACGTAGTTTATACATGTCTCCAAAAGCTCTGGTGTATACCCCGGGTTTTCTATCCACTCCCTTCCCTCTTGAAAAGGGAACGAGACAAGGGTGTCCTTTGCCCCCTTACTTTTTAACCTAGCACTAGAACCCTTAGTTCGTACTCTATCGGACCCTAAAACTTTTTCAGGCATCCAATTTACTAAGAAATCAATTCAGGCGGCAATTTTTGCAGACAATATCATTCTGTTTATGTCTGATCCCATCCTGCATTTACCTCTAGTATTGGATTTACTTAAAAATTTTGGTACTTACTCTGGGTTTAAAATAAATGCTAAAAAATGTGAATTACTACCATTAACTGAAAAAGGAATAAAACTTTACCCAAAAGGATCTTTTAATGATATTATTATAGCTCCCTCTCATATCACGTATTTGGGCATAAAAATAGGTCGCTTGCCATCCTCTTTGTACACGTTAAATTACCCCCCCCCCCCACATCAAAAAAATTACTAATCAATTGAAGTCATGGCAGGATTCGCCCGTGTCTTTTTTAGGCAGGGCACATTTGGTCAAGATGATCAGTGCTTCTAAAATTATGTATCAACTCCAAACTCTACCATTGCTACTGAAACACTCTGACGTGAATACACTCAACAGGGCCTTTAGTCATTTTATATGGAGGGGTAAACGTCCTAGGATTAACCTAGACAAACTTATGTCATTCAAAGACGATGGTGGCATCAATTTTCCAAGCATCAGGAATTATAACCTGCCTGCCTCTTTCTTTACATAATAGACTGGCTCCACAAAAGACATACATACTCTGATTACTCTTTGGAATCAGACTATGCGTACCCCTTCAATTTAACTGCACTTCTACACTCTCGCTATACTTCCCTACCCCTAGCAATCAAAAAATCTGTAACTTTTAAAGACACCATTTCCGCTTGGAAAGCGGTTAGGAAGAAATATGGCCTCTCTTTCAGAATTTCTAAGCACCTACCGCTATGGCGGAATCCAGAATTTCCACAGGGCATTGAAAACAAATTATTTTTTAAATGGCAGCAAGCGGATATAGATAACATATCTCACCTCCTCCATCCAACTGATCAGAGATGGCTGACGTACCCAGAGTGTATGGATAAGTATGATCTACCTCTCCAACATGGCTTTCAATATGAACAAATTAGACTTTCCATTATGTCAAACTTAAGGGATGTCACTTTCGAGACCTCCCAAAATGGATTGGACATCATTTTATTATCCCCAACAGGCACCCCCTCAATATCTAATCTTTACTCGGTTATGAAATCCAATTTGTTAAAGATACACCCTGACATTTTCTTTAAATATTGGAAGCAACAATTGGAAGACGTTGAAATTCCCACTACGATCAGATTAGGCTGGAAGTTATTTAGAAAATACATTATAAATGAAACATGGAGAGAAACTCAATATAAAATAATTAGTGTTGAGCGAACATGCTCGACACTGCTCGGTACTCGCCCGAGCATCATGCTACTCGGGATGTTCGGCGAGCACCGAGCATTTCCGGGTTACTCGGGCGGGAGCTCGGGTCTCCGCCCTACATGTTTGGTGCTCTTTACAGAGCCAATGAACATGCAGGGATTGCCAGCCAGTCACTGTAATGCCGCAGCCATGTTATTTGTGGGCATTACAGTGATTGGCTGGCCGCACAGCGTCACCTCGAGTATTTAAAACCGGGCGCAGCCATCTTGGACACAGTCGCTCCGGATCAGACAGTGTAGGGACAGCGCTGCTGATTTAGGGAGAGATATATCCTGCAAAATAGTTAGTGTAGGGTCTGTAAAGGCTGCCAGATCAAACAAACAGTCCTTCTCAGGACTAATATCCATCCCAGGTATATCAGGCAGGCAGGCAGGCGCAGTGGTTATACCAGCAAACGCTGCATTACAGTCCTGTGTGCTGCTCCTGTTGCTGAAATTGCTGGACTTAGCTCCAGGTCCCGGGGGCCAGGAAAAATCCTTTTTTTTTATCTAAATCCTCTTTTTTTTTTCCTCCTTCACAATGTACAAATACCCATCTTATTAACCTTTTGGTGCCCCCCCCCCCCAAAAAAAAAGAAAGTGTGCCTCTGGTTTTTCAGACACAAATATATCTGTTGAAAATAGTCTGGTGTAGGCCAGAGAAATAGAAGTGTGGTTTTGCAGTTCTATGGGCCATTTGTATCTAAAAAAAAACAGTTTGAGTGTGTCGCTCACTGTTCAGCCGCAAACATATATATATTTTAAAAAGCCTGTTATACACCAGTAAATTATTACTGTGGTTTTGATGTTCCACGGTAAAACATCTCTATTATCCTGTTTTTGGCATTTTTTGCTGTATAAAAATAATAAGTGTCTCCCTGATTTTTCAGACACAAATATATCTGTTGAAAACAGTCTGGTGTAGGCCAGAGAGACAGAAGTGTGCTTTTGCTGTTCCACGGTAAAAAATCTCTATTATCCTGCTTTTTGCATTTTTTGCTGTAAAAAAAAAAAAATAAATAGTGTCTCCCTGATTTTTCAGACACAAATATATCTGTTGAAAATAGTCTGGTGTAGGCCCGAGAAATACAAGTGTGGTTTTGCAGTTCCACGGTACAAACCTCTGTATTATCCACTTTTGGGCCATTTGTATCTAAAAAAAACAGTTTGAGTGTGTCGCTCACTGTTCAGCCGCAAATATATATATATTTTAAAAAGCCTGGTATACACCAGTAAATTATAACTGTGGTTTTGCTGTTCCACGGTAAAAAATCTCTATAATTCAGGTTTTGGTAGTTTTTTCCGTAAAGAAAAACAGTAGTGTCTCCTGACTGTTGTGACACAAAAATATATCTGTTGAAAATAGTCTTGTGTAGGCCCGACATCCCAGTGTGGTTTCGCAGTTCCACGGGTCAAATCGCTGTACTATCCAGTTTTGGGCCTTTGGTATCTAAAAAAAAAGCAGTTTGAGTGTGTCGCTCACTGTTCAGCCGCAAATATCTCTATTTAAAAAAGTGTGGTATACCCCAGTAAACAATAACTGTGGTTTTCCTCTTCCACGGTTCTAATCTACTCTTTATTACCCTTTTTCCATTGATAGTGCAAGTGTAAGCTATTTTACTTCATTTACAATGGGCAAGGCGCGTGGCAAGGGACGTGGAAGTGGACGTTCTGGTGATGGTTCGTGCAGAGGACGGGGCCGTGGCCAAGGTGAAAATGTGCCACAACCAACAGCCACATCTTCTCGCTCCCACTTCTTGACCGAATTACTAGGGAAGCACAGAACAACACCAGTATTGAGAACTGATCAGTGTGAACAGGTTATTAATTGGATAGCAGACAATACTTCCAGTTACCTGGGCACCACCACCTCCGGTCTGTCTTCCACACGGTCAACTCTTAGTAGCCGTGAGTCTCGACCGCATACTCCTCCTCACCCTGATGCTCCTTCCTCCCACCATGCCGAGTGTCGTCAGATAGCAAGTGATCCCACACTTGGACACTCTGAAGAGCTGTTCACTGGTCCATTTCCATATTTGGGCCCCTCGCCTGATACGCTTGAAGTGGTGGAAGAGGAGATCCCATGTTGCGATGCCCAAATATTTGAACAGTCACGGCCACAGGAAGTCGACGTTGGCAATCTGTCACAAGAGGTGGACGATGACGAGACATAATTGCCAGGAAGTGAGGAGGAGGATCGTGGTGCGTAAGTGGAAGAGGAGGAGGTGGTGGATGATCTAGTAACTGACCCAACGTGGAAGGAGGACATGCAGAGTGAGGCTAGCAGCACACAGGGGGAGGGAGGCAGAGTACCCCAACAGGCAGGAAGAAGCATTGTGGTGGCCGCAGACAGAAGGCAGGCAACCGTTCCCCGTAACACCAACACGAGGGACGTTGCCAGTACAAGCGGTAGGTCTTCCAGAGTCTGGAATTTTTTTAAAGACTCTGCTGATAACCCCAAAAAGGCCATATGTTCCACCTGCCATGCCAGCATCAGCAGGGGTGACAAAACTACCAGCCTGACCACCACCAGCATGATCAGGCACATGGCAGCAAAGCACCAGACTTTGTGGGGTGAAACCCAGGGTCCACGACCAGTGTCAGCGGGTGTCACCACTGCTTCTTCCACTGTTGCGCGTGCAATAGAACCCCCTGTTGTGTGTGCAAGGCAATCCCCTGTCCATACTGCATGTAAAGATGCCCCCTCCTCTCAGTCTTCACTTGTTATGGCAGTTTCTCAAGAAACAGCATCAACGTCCACGTCCACGTCCCACCGCAGCGTTCAATTGTCCATATCCCAGACCTTTGAACGAAAGCGGAAATTCGCAGCTAACACCCCACAGGCCACAGTCCTAAATTCGCACATTTCACGACTGCTTGCATTGGAAATGCTGCCTTTTAGGCTGGTGGAGACGGAATCCTTCCGCAATCTTATGGCGGTGGCCGTCCCTCGGTACTCGGTCCCCAGCCGACACTATTTTGCCCGGTGTGCCATCCCCGCACTACACAAGCACGTGTCCCAAAGCATCTGCCGTGCCCTCAACAACGCAGTTACTGGGAGAGTCCACCTGACAACGGACACATGGACAAGTGCTTGTGGCCAGGGACGGTACATCTCTCTGACGGCACACTGGGTAAACATAGTGGAAGCCGGGACCCAGTCGGACCTTGGGACGGAACACATCCTCCCCACACCGAGGATTGCGGGCCCTATGTCAGTCAGAGTTGCCCCCACAGTGTACAGCTCCTGCGCATCCTCCTCCTCCTCCTCCTCCTCATGTTCAGCCTCCATCTCAGATATCACCACATCAGTTACAAGCTGGAAGCATTGCAGTACTGCCTCCGCCAAGCGGCAACAGGCTGTGCTGAAACTCATAAGCTTAGGTGATAAACCTCACACTGCTTGTGAGTTGTGGACAGCTGTGAAAGAGCAGGCAGATCTGTGGCTAAGACCGCTGAACCTACATCCCGGCATGGTCGTGTGTGACAATGGCCGTAACCTGGTGGCGGCTCTGAGGCGAGGTGAGATCACACACGTACCATGCCTGGCTCATGTGCTTAACCTCGTGGTTCAGCGGTTTCTTAAATCGTACCCCGAGTTGCCAGATCTGCTCGTGAAAGTACGCCGCCTGTCAGCTCATTTTCGCAAGTCGGCTACAGCTTCCGCCGCCCTTGCTGTGTTGCAGCAGCGTTTGCAGCTTCCGGCACACCGATTGGTGTGTGATGTCCCCACACGTTGGAACTCTACCCTCCACATGTTGCAAAGGATTTGTGAGCAGAAGAGAGCAGTTGTGGAGTACCAGCTGCAACAAGGCCGTCGATATTCAGGTCAGACTCCACACATAAGACCTCAGGAGTGGACCTGGATGTCTGACATATGTACCATCCTGACAAACTTTGAGGAGGCCACCAAGATGGTGAGTGGCGATGACGCCATCATTAGTGTCAGCATTCCACTTGTCTGTCTTTTGCAACGCTCTCTGCAGAGAATTAAAGAGGAGGCATTGCAGCCAGAGTATGATGAGATGGATCAAGAAGCCGTAGCGGGCGATTACACACAGCCCAGCCTCATCTCATCCCAACGTGCATTGGGGGACAATGAAGGAGAGGAGGAGGAGGAGGAGGAAGAACAGGAGCTGCTATCATGCGTTGTAGACCGTAGTACCTGTACAAGTGTCATACCGTCGGTTCAGCGTGGGTGGCCTGAGGACAGGGGGGAGGAGGAAGAGGAAGAGGAGGAGGAGAGCATGGTCAGTCGTCATCTTGGTGAGGACACGGAAATCTTGCCCGTTACCAGTCTGGCACGCATGGCTGACTTTATGTTACGCTGCCTTAACCGTGACCCTCGCGTTGTCAAAATGTTGGGTGACAGTCATTACTGGTTGGTGACACTTGTAGACCCCCGCTACAAGGAGAACTTTCACTCTCTTATTCCTAATGTGGAGAGGTCTACAAAAATGGGGCAATACCAGAAGGCCCTTGCTGCAGAACTCTTAAAAAAATTCCCATCTGAACACGCTAGCGGCAGAGGTCACAGTTCGTTGCCCAACCAAGGCGTACAGGCGAGAGAGATGCAACTCCAATCCAGCAGAGGCAGGGGAACACTGTCAACGTTCTGGGACAGTTTTCTGACACCCGCCCAGCTTACAGGCCCTGAGGCGCGGGGTACTCTCACAAGGAGTGGAAAGTTTCAAAAGATGGTGAGGGAGTACCTTGCCGATCGTACCAGCGTCCTCCGTGATTCCTCTGTGCCTTTTAATTATTGGGTATCCAAGCTGGACACTTGGAATGAACTCGCTCTGTACGCCTTGGAGGTCCTGGCCTGCCCTGCCGCTAGCGTGTTATCGGAGCGTGTTTTTAGTGCCACTGGGGGAATTATAACTGATAAGCGCACTCGCCTGTCAACTGACAATGCTGACAAGCTGACCCTTATCAAAATGAACAAGGGCTGGATTGGGCCAGACTTCTCATTACCACCAAATGACAGCAGAGTAACATAAAGTCAAATCCACTGTGTTATTTCGGGAGGTGTATTCACATGCACCGCTTCACACCCACACATGGGTATACGCTTCCTTGTTTCGGCTGTTTAATCATCTTCTCCTTATCCTCAGCCTCCACCACCACTATACCACCAGGGTGCCAGCATTGCAAGTTCCTCCGTCCTAATTTTTGGCAGCTTTTGCTGGGAAAGGTTAAGCAAATACCATGGGACACCCACTCCCCAATAATGGGACTTATGTTTGTAATATGCTGTACTGCATGGCTCTTGTAAGGGGCATTGCAAGTAGCTCCGTCCTAATTTTTGGCAGCTTTTGCTGGGAAAGCATAAGCAAATACTATGGGACACCCACTCCCCAATAATGGGACTTATGTTTGTAATATGCTGTACTGCATGGCTCTTGTAAGGGGCATTGCAAGTTGCTCCGTCCTAATTTTTGGCAGCTTTTGCTGGGAAGGCATAAGCAAATACTATGGGACACCCACTCCCCAATAATGGGACTTATGTTTGTAATATGCTGTACTGCATGGCTCTTGTAAGGGGCATTGCAAGTTGCTCCGTCCTAATTTTTGGCAGCTTTTGCTGGGAAAGCATAAGCAAATACTGTGGGAGACCCACTCCCCAAAAATGGGACTTATGTTTGTAATATGCTGTACTGCATGGCTCTTGTAAGGGGCATTGCAAGTTGCTCCATCCTAATTTTTGGCAGCTTTTGCTGGGAAAGCATAAGCAAATACCATGGGAGACCCACTCCCCAATAATGGGACTTATGTTTGTAATATGCTGTACTGCATGGCTCTTGTAAGGGGCATTGCAAGTTGCTCCGTCCTAATTTTTGGCAGCTTTTGCTTGCAAGGCATAAGCAAATACTATGGGACACCCACTCCCCAATAAAGGGACTTATGTTTGTAATATGCTGTACTGCATGGCTCTTGTAAGGGGCATTGCAAGTTGCTCCGTCCTAATTTTTGGCAGCTTTTGCTGGGAAAACATAAGCAAATACTATGGGAGACCCACTCCCCAATAATGGGACTTATGTTTGTAATATGCTGTACTGCATGGCTCTTGTAAGGGGCATTGCAAGTTGCTCCGTCCTAATTTTTGGCAGCTTTTGCTTGCAAGGCATAAGCAAATACTATGGGACACCCACTCCCCAATAATGGGACTTATGTTTGTAATATGCTGTACTGCATGTGACGCGCTCCCCGGGCCGTGTGTACACGTTTGTGGGATACCCGGTGCCGGGTCTCTGGGGTCTGTAGTCTTCGTGGCGGTGACCCGGTCCCGTGGCTCAGGCTGGTAAAACCAGTGGCAGTCTTTCTTAGGTTTTGAGGTTAATTGTCCGACTGCGCCACCCGTGGATTGCGGTCAGGGAGTACCACCGCTGTGAGGCAGACCGCTGAGGCTGGTGTTGTGTGCGCAGCATAGAATGGGATAACTCCCCTCGGGAGGAGTATAGCCTCAGGGCAGTGAGTGTGGATGATGGGGGTGATGGTGCACGAGCGCAGCAGGAACGACTCAGAGTCTTTGCAGTGCAGTTCAGGGTCTTTACTGATGATTATAAGGTAGACCCTCCCGGGAGTACTGGCTAGCATAAGAGGCCTGGTCAGTCTGTGAGCAAGCAGGAGTTCCCCTGGCCAGGTGGAGTTGTAGGCCTCCCCGTCTGTCTGCACTCTTCCTGGCTACCTTGCTGTAAGCGGGTAGAAGTAGCCCACGTCCCTGAGTGTACCGTGTAGTGCTCACCGGTATGGCTGGTGACTTGGGGCCTTCTGTTAGCCTCCGCTCCACGACGGTGGTGCTGGTCCCTTGCTTGTGACTGAGCCTCCGGGCTTCTATGGCCAGAGGACCTGAAATCCCCTGCCGGCTGGTTTCTGCTGCTGGATATATATGTCCTCACAGCTTCGGACTCCTGTGTCCGGTTCCTATTGTCTTCTGCCAGAGCGAGCTCTGCTCAGCTTCCAGCCCCTGGTCTTTAGCTCCTAGCTCCTACAGAGCTTCTTGCTGTTACTTTCCCTTGCTCTCACTCTGACTCTGACTGTTCTCTGACTCACTCAACCCCGCCCCAGATCCAGTTTATAAGGGCAGAATTCTCCCCTCCCAGGACTGGGGCAGGAGGATGTTGCATGTTTAAGGGATCCTGACCAGGAAACCTCCCACTTGCTCTCCGACGTAATATCTCTATTACTGTGGTGACCAGACCCCTGGGGTGCCACACATGGCTCTTGTAAGGGGCATTGCAGTTCCTCATAATTTTTGGAAAGCCTTCCATTCACTGCTTAGGCCAACAGTGCACGGGAGACCAGTTGCTATAAATCGAAAAAAAGGTTTAGTTAACGCCCTCTGACCTCCATGTCATTTCCAAGGGGCATTGGAGTGGCTCGAAATTTTTGGTAGGCATTGCACTCACTGTATGCCCTGTAACTGTGTAGCCGAACCGCTCCTTTTGTTATAGAAACATATCCTACAAGACATATCTCGTTGACTGGCCTGATATTGATGTGAATGGTCCCTGTTCCTCCTGCTCTTTCTCCTTTGCCACCACCTCATCCATCATTTATCACCTGAAGCTTTGTTTTAACGGGAGTCATAGAACTGGGAAAGTAGCAGGAAAACATCCAGCAATCCTCGGAGGAGGTAGGATATGCGCCAAAACGCGGACCACCTCAGGCCTAGCCGCTACTACATACATGCGCTTGCATTCCAAGAAAACAAAGCAGATGCTAACTTCTATCATCATCATCATGCTCCTCACCTAGGCACTCTCAACTCCCCTGATGGAGAAGCCAGGGCCCACCGGAGGAGTCTGGTTCTCTGGTGGGCTGGTCCAATGCTGCCCTAAAGCAGGCCAGGCTAAGAAAAGTGTGGGGGAAGGTGACAGGAGAAATCAGGGCGGCTGGGGACCGAGTATGGACACCTGGCCGCCACCTGGCGGCTGGGGACCGAGCGTGGACACCCGGCCGCCGGGCGGCTGGGGACAGAGTATGGATACCTCGCTGTCGAAGCGGCCATGAGGTAGTGGCCAGCTTCGGCCTCCTCCATACTAAAAGGCCCCATTTCAAGTGAAAGCTAGCAGTATGGTATTGCAGCCTGCGGGTGGGTGGGTGGTTGGCTGCATATTTTTGCTTGCATTGCAAGGAATGGGGGAGGTACAATTGAACACTGCCCTGGGACAAGGACTTGCACGGGGATAGTTGCAAGTCTACATCTTCTGATGCGGCAAGGATCACTTCTGATGGGCACACTTTTAGACAGTGACCTGGGGGTCAGAGATGCTTCCAGGGGTCTTCCCCATGCTGATCCCTTGTCTTTTCAGCACTGTATGCATGTGTCACACAGCACATGACCAGATAAGGTTGTAAAATGTTAAAATGACATTTCCCGTTGAATGCATTTGTCACAGTTGAAAGCAATACAAAAGTGCAAAAACGCATGAAAAATGCTACTTGTGAACATAGCCCAAGGTGTGGAGGAGTATTTTTGTTTTTGGTTATTTATTTTACCTTATACACAAGTTTTTACCCTGGAAAGGAAATTCCTTAACATATTTCACAGGAAAACCGTTTCAGTTTCGTTTTTGAACGTTTTATTGTGAGCCCGCAAAAGTGGCTTAATACCTCTGACCACGTTGTTGACAGCAGTGACCTGGGGGTCAGAAATGCTTCCAGGGGCGATCCCCATCCTGCCCCCATGTCTTTTGAGCACTGTCACTATCGTTTTGGGCACTTTTTAGGCTTTCTACAGACTGCCGGGGGTGCTGCCGCAAAAATGCTCGGGTCTCTCATAGACTAACATTGGGCTCGTTGCGCGGGTCGAGCACCCGAGTATCACGGTAAGCTCGGCCCGAGCTTCGAGCACCCGAGCATTTTAGTGATCGCTCAACACTAGTGTTGAGCCACCCCCGTAGTGTTCGAGTTCGGTTCGGTTAGTCGAACACCCATGTGTTCGCCGAACTGTTCGTCGAACTGTTCGTCGAACACCTTCGAACACCGTTAAAACCAATGGCAGGCAAACAAAAACACATAGAAACACATAGAAAACACCTTCAAAGGTGTCCAAAAGCTGACAAACTGCTCAGAAGACACAACTAACACATGGAAAAGTGACAAGTACATATAGTCATGCGAAAAGAAAAGAGGTGGAGGAGTAAAAGGAGGGGGGGACACAGATATAGGCATGTCATGCCCTTCTAAAATCCAAAAAGTGAGAAGCCAACACGTTCAGTCCGCTCCTGCCTGTGCCACCTCCGCGTCGCCGGGTTTGTGCCAGAGCCGCGGTGAACCCTGACGGCCAGCCCCCCTCTCCCAATACTGGTGCCTGTCCGCTGGTGGGTCGAGGAGCCCCCCTGTGGTGGAGGCAGCTCTAAGCTTTTTAATTTAAATTGTCTCTCTAATTTGAATGAATACACTTTAAATCCATTTACAAGGATCTATTGGAGGGCAAGTCTCATGCCAGCAGCCGCGTAATTCCAGCTCCAGTAGCGTCCACTAAAGCTGCTGCAGTTAAAAAGCTTTTATAAGGATCGAGCTCGGCTGTCCACCGCAAGGCATCCTACTGCCAGTCCCAGCCCCTATGCCTTGGGGTGCCTCCTGATGCTCTTCACTGAGTATCCCGTGGTCCCGAAGCATTTCCTTTGAAAAAATTAAGTGTCCAAACTACAGGTGGTGTAGCTTGCTTAACAGCCGGGATAATCCGCTGACTAGCAGACACTGCTACTAGGCACAAAGTATTTCCTGGGCTAGATGCAGTTAAAAATTTGTAATTAGATACTCTCGTTGGATGCTGAGAAAGCATTCCATAGAGTCTCCTGGCACGCCATATATGATTCTCTTAAAAAGCTTGGGGTAGGGGTCTAGGGGACCCTTTTATAGTGAAAATCGCGGCCCTGTATCGCAATACGTCACCTAGGCTGAAGATAAATGGAACTGTAGCACCCTGAGGGCTCGGTTGCTACAGAGGTATTGCACCTCACCCAGAGGTGTGATATCTCACTCTCAGGTAAGGATGTAGTGTGGATCAGGACCCGACACCTGCATGCATTACACCACATTGCCGTGGGGCAGGGCAACCAATATGCCCCTGAGATGGGCACGACAGTCCCTGTCCCTGGCTGGAGTGGGGGGAGGGAACACTGAGGAAGGGGAACCCTGTAGTGCAGGAGCAGGGAGGAAGCAGTTCCTGGGTGCATTGAGAAGGGAGTATAAAAGGTGGGCACCATCTTAGTTCAGTGCAGAGAAGTCTGAGCAGAAGTGGCAGGGAGCAGGGGCTCTGCATGAGCTCTGCTCCGGAGGCGGGCCTAGTAACAGAGGCCCAGGCCTGGAAGAGGGAGAAGGAAGGAAGAGGAGCGGAGAAGGCTCCAGGAACGAGGAACGAAGGGATCCCAGGGGTGCGGACGGGCGAGTCGCCACCGCACGCCCGAATCCACCTGCGTGGAGGGGTCAGGCCAAAGGGGGAGACCGGTCCCCGAAACTAGTGGAGGCAGGAAACGACCCTCAGCTAGAAACAGGAGGCTGTGACATTTTATGTGGCGCAGCCCCTCGCTACACCCGCTAGGAAGGCACCACATAGGGTCAGGGAAACTGGCGCCAAGTTTACCAAGAGGAGGCCCGAGGCAGCCGGACAGAAGGGTTGGTAAGAAAGGCCAGACAAAGGACACACAAAGGGGGTCCTGTGAAGCGCTCCAAAGTTATCTGGGAGTTGTCTGAGCCCCTCACCTGGTGAGCACAGTACGACGTGGGCAGCCGTTACCTGCAGACGTGGTCTGGATAATAAGAACTGTGAGTAAAGGCCCTGGACTGCATCACTGACTCCGTGTCGTTACTGCTGCTGCCCTGCACCATCACCCCCATCCTCCGCATACACTGCCCTGAGGCTATACTCCTCCCGTGGGGAGTTATGCTACGCTCTGCTGCACCCACAACACCAGCCTCAGCGGTCTGCCCTGGAGCGGCGGTTCACTCTGACCGCAATCCACGGGTGGCGTAGTCGGACATTTAAACATCAAAACCACATAAATAGTTCCGCCACTGGTTTGACCGCCCTGAGCCACGGAACCGGGTCGCCGCCATGGAGACTACAACCACCAGCATCCACCAAAAAGGGTCCGGCTCCGGGTGTCCCAAGGCCCAGGGGGCGCGTCAGAACATTTTCATCACCTTTCACAATCACCAATGGGACAAGGCAGGGATGTTCTCTGTCCCCTCTCTTATACATGCTAGTGACGGAGCACCTGCTCTCATCAATTCGCCATAACCCCAAAATTAGGTGGATTGAGGTGGGAGGCACCGAGTACAAGTGCTCTCTATTTGCTGATGATGTCCTAGTATATATCACTCAATCACATATATCCATCCATGCTGTTATGGCTGAAATAGATCACTTTGTTACATGGTCAAATTTTAAAATCAATGCAGCGAAGTCTGAGGCCCTCGATGTCTCCCTCCCCAAATCCATATAGGATTCCATCCAGTCCAACTTTCCCTTTGCCTGGCCCTCACAGGGTATCAAATACTTAGGAATTCCTATTCATAGAGACCTCTCCCATCTATGTTATCTTAATTTTGGGCCCTTTATTGAACAATTCCATACAGACCACGGTTGGCAAGTTAGAACTGTAAGATTCACTACGTGAACCACTGGTGTTTTGTGGAAAAGCACATGTACACTGTGTTCCAAATTATTATGCAAAAAGTGTTTAGGAGTGATAAGGGAAGAATTTGTTTGTTTGTCAGTTAAACTCATTGATGGTGATGTGTGTCAGGGCTCTTTATATCACTGTAAGCAATTGCAGACACCTGTGCTAATTAGTTTGGCAGGTGTGTCCAATGAAAGGCAAGACTACTTAAGAAGGCTGTCTCACATTATTAAGCAGCCTACATTTTCTGCCAAAATGGGAAAGAAAAAGGATGTGTCGGCTGCTGAGAAGCAACAAATTGTGGAGTGTTTAGGTCAAGGCATGACTACAATCAACATTGTGCGATGATCAGGATGAAGTGTCTTGGCAATCAAGAAGTATGTAGCTGATTCACAGTACATACGTGTGCGTGCTGATAAGGGCAAATTGAGGACTCTTTCCTACAGGCAATTACGTCAGGTTGAAAGAGCAGCGGCAAAAAAGCCTTGTCATAGCAGCAGACAAGTTTTTGAAGCTGCTGGTGCCTCCAACGTCCCCCGAACAACAAGATGCAGGGTCCTTCAGAGGTTTGCAGCTGTGCATACGCCATCCTGTCGACCTCCTCTATCCACTTCACACAAGCAAAAACGGCTCCAGTGGGCCAAACATTACATGAAGACTGATTTCAAAACTGTTTTGTTCACGGATGAGTGCCGTGCAGCGCTCGATGGTCCAGATGGATGGAGTGGAGGATGGCTGGTTGATGGACACCCCACGCAAACACGGCTACAGCGCCAACAAGGAGGAGGTGGAGTAATGTTTTGGGCTGGAATCATGGGGAGAGAGATTGTCGGCCCCTTTAGGATCCCTGAAGGCGCTAAAGATGAACTCCATAATGTATGTGGATTTTCTCAAACAGCACTTCCTGCCATGGTTCAAGAAGAAGAACCGTGTATTTCACAGCAAGATCATTTTTTTGCATGATAATGCACCATCTCATGCTGCACATAAAACATCTGCATCTCTGGCTGATATGGGCATAAAAGGGGACAAACTTATGGTGTGACCCCCATGCTCCCCTGACCTCTACCCCATTCAGAACCTTTGGAGCATCATTAAAAGGAGTGTCTATGATGGCGGGAGGCAGTTCACATCTAAGCAACAGCTCTGGGAGGGTATTCTGTCCTCATGCAAAACAATTGAAGCAGAAACCATCCAAAACCTGACAAATTCAATGGACGAGAGAGTTCAGAAGCTCCTTTCGAACAAGGGGTCCTATGTGAAAATGTAACATCACCTAGAATAAAGTTTTGAGTTGAAAACTGTTTGATTTCAGTTTCTAACAACCTGCTAATGCTTATAATTTCAAAAATGACCATTTTTTTGGTCTTTATTAAAATGAAAAGGTTGATCGAAAAGTTTGGGGGATCTAAGAGTGTGGCAACCCAGTAGTCATGATTACTTCAAATTCTGACAATATGAGGGTCATGCTGCAGTTAGTGCAGCAAGAAGGCACTTATGTGTCTTGCGCATCTCGGAGCCCCAAAATTATTTTCCGGGCTAGATGCAGCTAAAAATTATTATTAATTTTAAATCTGGTGAAGCTTTAGTATAGATGGCCTAATAGGATCAGTGCTGCACACTGCTACAAAGCCCAAATTATTTTCCAGTCAAGATACAGATAAACATGATTAGTAATTTTATATCTGGTGGAGCTTATTATAGATGGCCTAATAGAATCAGTGCTGCACACTGCTACAAAGCCCAAATTATTTTCCAGCCAAGATACAGATATACATGATTAGTAATTTGAAAGCTTAAAACGGTTGGTAGGGTGATTTTAACCAATCATCAAGCTTTTACTCTCCCCAGGATGACACAGGGGTAGAAAAGTCGTTTCGGATCCATGATTTGTTCATCTTTATGAACGTGAGTCTGTCTACATTATCAGTGGAGAGCCGCGTGCGCTTATCTGTCAGCACACCACCAGCAGCGCTGAACACACGTTCAGACAGAACGCTGGCTGCGGGGCATGACAAGATCTCCAAGGCGTAAGTGGCTAGCTACGGCCATTTATCCAGATTGGAAGCCCAAAAAGAGCAAGGGTCCAGTGACACAGTCATGGCTTCAATGTTTACTTGGAGATACTCCTGTACCATCGTCTCTAGGCGTTGACTATGTGTCAGACTTCTTGTCTCCTGTGGCCTTGCAAAGGATGGGCTAAAAAAGTGGTGAAATGATTCCGCAAAATTGATGTTACCAGCAGATACTGTGGTTCTGTTACGGTTTGAGTGCTGAACACTTGACGGTCCCACGGTTGGCAAGTTGGAACTGTGAGATTCACTACGTGCACCACTGGTATTTTGTGGAAAAGCACATGTAAGATTCTGCAACAGTCTCTGCTGATACTCCTGCATGCGTGCATCCCTTTCTATGGCAGGAATAATTTCTGCAAATTTACTTTTGTACCGGGGATCTAACAGTGTGACAACCCAGTAGTCAGGATTATTTCTAATTCTCACAATTCGAGGGTCATGTTGCAGGTAGTGCAGCAAGAAGGCACTCATGTGTGTTGCGCATCCAGGAGCACCAAGTCCCTGTTGTGTTGGTGGCGAGGTAACAATCATGCTTCCTTCCTCTGTCCTCTCCCCCCAACCTCGCACAACAGAAATGTGATCAAGGTCTCCCTCATCTGATGAGTCTTCCATCAGTTCGTCCTCCACTTCTTCCTGGGCTCCTGCACCTTCCTCACTAGTTTGGCTGCTACCATGCGCCCTGGTAAAACCATCTCCCCCACCCTCACATGCCTGCCGCCTTGGTGCTGCCGACCGTGTGGACCTTGCAGATGTTAGCCCTTCCGCATACAACTCCTCCTCCTCTACTTCCTCCACCTCCTCTTGTGCCACCACCTGACTCCGAATTCTGTTTAACATGTGCTCCAGCATGTAAATCACCGGAATAGTCATGCTGATAATGGCATCGTCAGCACTAAACATCTTCGTCGTCATTTCAAAACTGTGCAGAAGGGTGCATAGGTCCCTGATCTGAGACCACTCCTCCAGCGTGATTTGCCCCACCTCTGGATCTCGTTGGCCCAGGCTATACGTCAGAACGTATTGCACCAGGGCTTGTCGGTGCTGCCACAGTCGCTGCAACATGTGCAGAGTTGAATTCCACCGGGTAGGCACATCGCATTTTAGCCGGTGAAGTGGCAGGCCCAACGACTTCTGTAGAGATGTAAGTCGCTGAGCTGCGGGATGCGAACGGCTGAAGTGAGCACACAGCGACCGTGCCCTCTGCAGAAGGCCATCTAGTCTGGGATAGTGGGCTAAAAATTGCTGGACAACCAGGTTCAACACGTGAGCCATACAAGGCACGTGTGTGACATTGCCCCGGCGAAGGGCCGCACCCAGGTTTGCAGCATTGTCGCACACGGCCTTCCCTGGTTTCAGGTCCAGTGGAGACAACCATTCATGAAATTGGTTCTCCAGAGCTGACCACAACTCCTCAGCTGTGTGACTCACATTTCCCAGACATTTCAATGTAAAAACCGCCTGATGACGTTGAGCCCTACTGCCAGCATAGTAAGGAGGTGTGCAGGATCCCTTCTGCGCAGTTAGAAAGCTTGTGGCATGACCAGACAGGCTTTGGGTGCAGGTGGAAGACCGAGAGGAGGTTGAGGAGGCAGAAGCAGTGGAGGAACTTTGACATAAAGAGGATTGACGCACAACTCGTGGGGACGGCAAGACTTGGACAGCAGCCCCTTGTCCTGCTGTCACCATAGTTACCCAGTGCCCAGTCAGCGACATGTAACGCCCCTGTCCATGCCTACTCGTCCAAGTGTCTGTGGTGAAATGCACCCTGTCACACACAGAGTTTCTCAAAGAAGCGGTGATGTTGTGTGCGACATGCTGGTGGAGCGCAGGCACACCTTTCTTTGAGAAGTAGTGCCAACTGGGCATCTGGTACTGGGGCACTGCGACGGACATAAGGTCTCGAAAATCCTCTGTGTCCACCAGGCGGAAAGGCAGCATTTCTGTAGCCAAGAGCTTGCAGATGGTGAAATTCAACCTCTTAGCTTTCTCATGGCTAGGAGGAAATGGTCTTTTACTTGTCCACATCTGAGGGACCGAGGGCTGGCTATTGTGCTTAGACGGGGTTGATAAGGGTGTCCCCGGCAAACTGCCGGTCTGTGAGGAAGATGCAGGCGGACATGTTAGGTTGCCTTGATCCAAAGGTGGTGCTATCGATGTCGGACAGTGCTCAACACCAGCTGGTGTTACCACCTCCAAAGAAAATGATGACCTGCCAATCACGCTGGCTGTTGCGGGTAAAGAGGTGGCAGGTCTGCGCCCCAAAACAGGTGTGACTGCTGTCCCCCCAGTCACAGAGGATGAAGAGGCCACGGATGCACAAGATATGGCAGACGGTGGTTGGCCCGACCGGCTAGGCCGCATTGTAGCACACTGAGCTTCCCACTGCAACTTATGCTTCATGTCCATGTGCCGGTTCATGCATGAAGTACTCAAACTATGTATTTTTTGGCCTCTACTTAGCTTTTGCTGACAAATGTTACAGATAACACGAGTTGGGTCATCTTTATCAATCTGAAAAAATGCCCAGGCTATGCAAGGCTTAGCACCCATGCGACCTGAAGAGCCACCACGACTTGTGGTGAGAGGCAGAGTTGTGTTTGAGGATGCAGTTGTTGACGTGCTTCCAGTACTACGTCTCTGTCCAGGAAGGCGCAACCTGACCTCGACGTCACTAGCATCTTCCTCCACCTCCTGACCTCATCTCTTGGCTGACTGTGGGTTGACAGTAAGTGGGATCTCCAACCTCATCATCATCACCCTGTGCGTTATCACACCCGTCGTCCTCAGAGCCAACCTGTTCCTGCCCTGACAAAAAACTAAAGTTGTCGCTCCAATCAGGTATTTGAGTCTTATCATCGTCTTCCTCATTGTCTCCACCAACAAGAGTTACAGTTTGGGAATGAGGGTCTACATTATGGTCAGAACCTTCTGCGTCTGGTCCTGGATCCGACTCATAAAGATTCTGGGCATCAGTGCAGATCATTTCCTCGTCTGGATTCACAGAAGCGCTGGAGTCGACCTCTGATTCCCAGGCTATAGTATGAGTAAACAGCTCTGCAGACTCAACCATCTGTTCTACCTCATACTCAGACGGGCAGCTGGAGATTTGGGAGCTGTGAGGAAGCAAGTGCGATTGGGGTGACACCTTTGAGGACTGGAGTATTTGTGATGTTGAAGTTGATGTGGAGGAGAGCCCACTTAAAGGAGCACTTGATATCCGTTGAAGCACCTGCTGTTTTTGTGCCTCATCTAGAATTTGTAGCGATTGGCGTGGCCGTAAGAAAGGGATCTTATCACATTGTCCGCTAAAAGAAGTAGACATTTTAGTTTGGCTGGAAGATGGTCTTTCTTCTGCAGATGTTACTGTTGCTTTAACACCTACCCCACGGACACAACCTTTTTTCCCCTTCCCAACACGCCTATTCCCCTTTCCACCAGCAGCAGGTCTTTTTCCACTCATTTTGGTGGTTAACTAATTCACAACTCTGGAGTTGTTTGCACAAAAAAACAATGGATGGGAACCGAGCACAGCTGAGTGGCCAAACTGTGGTATTAGGCCAAAACTATTGGCTGGGTTAGATGCAGAAAAAAATTATATTCAATTTGCAACCTGATGGAGGTCAGTATAGATGGACTAATAGAACAAGTCCCACACACAGCTAGAAGCCCAAATATTTTTTCAGAGGTAGATGCAGAAAAATTTTTTATTCAGTTTGCAACCTGATGGAGGTCTGTATAGATGGATTAATAGAACAAGTCCCACACACAGCTACAAGCCCAATATTTTTTCAGAGGTAGATGCAGAAAAAAATATATTCAGTTTGCAACCTGATGGAGGTCAGTATAGATGGACTAATAGAGAAAGTCCCACACACTGCTAGAAGGCCAAATATTTTTTCAGAGCTAGATGCAGACAAAAAATTATTTTGAATTTGCAACCTGATGGAGGTCAGTATAGGTGGACTAATAGAACAAGTCCCACACACTGCTAGAAGACCAAATATTTTTTCAGAGCTAGATGCAGAAAAAAATTATATTCAGTTTGCAACCTGATGGAGGTCTGTATAGATGGATTAATAGAACAAGTCCCACACACAGCTAGAAGCCCAAATATTTTTTCAGAGGTAGATGCAGATAAAAATTATTTTTAATTTGCAACCTGATGGAGGTCAGTATAGATGGACTAATAGAGAAAGTCCCACACACTGCTAGAAGGCCAAATATTTTTTCAGAGCTAGATGCAGATAAAAATTATATTCAATTTGCAACCTGATGGAGGTCAGTATAGATGGACTAATAGAGAAAGTCCCACACACTGCTAGAAGGCCAAATATTTTTTCAGAGCTAGATGCAGATAAAAATTATATTCAATTTGCAACCTGATGGAGGTCAGTATAGATGGACTAATAGAACAAGTCCCACACACAGCTAGAAGCCCAAATATTTTTTCAGAGGTACTGTAGATGCAGATAAAAATTATTTTTAATTTGCAACCTGATGGAGGTCAGTATAGATGGACTAATAGAGAAAGTCCCACACACTGCTAGAAGGCCAAATATTTTTTCAGAGCTAGATGCAGATAAAAATTATTTTTAATTTGCAACCTGATGGAGGTCAGTATAGATGGACTAATAGAGAAAGTCCCACACACTGCTAGAAGGCCAAATATTTTTTCAGAGCTAGATGCAGATAAAAATTATATTCAATTTGCAACCTGATGGAGGTCAGTATAGATGGACTAATAGAACAAGTCCCACACACAGCTAGATGCCCAAATATTTTTTCAGAGGTACTGTAGATGCAGATAAAAATTATTTTTAATTTGCAACCTGATGGAGGTCAGTATAGATAGACTAATACAACAAGTCCCACACACAGCTAGAAGCCCAATATTTTTTCAGAGGTAGATGCAGAAAAAAATATATTCAGTTTGCAACCTGATGGAGGTCAGTATAGATGGAGTAATAGAACAAGTCCCACACACAGCTAGAAGCCCAAATATTTTTTCAGAGGTAGATGCAGATAAAAATTATTTTTAATTTGCAACCTGATGGAGGTCAGTATAGATGGACTAATAGAGAAAGTCCCACACACTGCTAGAAGGCCAAATATTTTTTCAGAGCTAGATGCAGATAAAAATTATATTCAATTTGCAACCTGATGGAGGTCAGTATAGATGGACTAATAGAGAAAGTCCCACACACTGCTAGAAGGCCAAATATTTTTTCAGAGCTAGATGCAGATAAAAATTATATTCAATTTGCAACCTGATGGAGGTCAGTATAGATGGACTAATAGAACAAGTCCCACACACAGCTAGAAGCCCAAATATTTTTTCAGAGGTACTGTAGATGCAGATAAAAATTATTTTTAATTTGCAACCTGATGGAGGTCAGTATAGATGGACTAATAGAGAAAGTCCCACACACTGCTAGAAGGCCAAATAGTTTTTCAGAGCTAGATGCAGAAAAAAATTATATTCAGTTTGCAACCTGATGGAGGTCAGTATAGATGGACTAATAGAGAAAGTCCCACACACTGCTAGAAGGCCACATATTTTTTCAGAGGTAGATGCAGAAAAAAATATATTCAGTTTGCAACCTGATGGAAGTCTGTATAGATGGATTAATAGAACAAGTCCCACACACAGCTAGAAGCCCAATATTTTTTCAGAGGTAGATGCAGAAAAAAATATATTCAGTTTGCAACCTGATGGAGGTCAGTATAGATGGACTAATACAACAAGTCCCACACACAGCTAGAAGCCCAATATTTTTTCAGAGGTAGATGCAGAAAAAAATATATTCAGTTTGCAACCTGATGGAGGTCTGTATAGATGGATTAATAGAACAAGTCCCACACACAGCTAGAAGCCCAATATTTTTTCAGAGGTAGATGCAGAAAAAAATATATTCAGTTTGCAACCTGATGGAGGTCAGTATAGATGGACTAATACAACAAGTCCCACACACAGCTAGAAGCCCAATATTTTTTCAGAGGTAGATGCAGAAAAAAATATATTCAGTTTGCAACCTGATGGAGGTCTGTATAGATGGATTAATAGAACAAGTCCCACACACAGCTAGAAGCCCAATATTTTTTCAGAGGTAGATGCAGAAAAAAATTTATTCAGTTTGCAACCTGATGGAGGTCAGTATAGATGGACTAATACAACAAGTCCCACACACATCTAGAAGCCCAATATTTTTTCAGAGCTAGATGCAGAAAAAAATTATATTCAATTTGCAACCTGATGAAGGTCAGTATAGATGGACTAATAGTATGATGCTATGCCCAAAAGATTTTACTTCACTAGGTGCAGTAAAAAAATTGGTATTCTATACACAGGTGGTATATCTTGCAACACAGATAGGCTACTCCACTGACTAACACACTCTGCAATAGGCCAAAAAGGATTAGCTTTGCTAGATTCAGCCAAATGCTGTGAAAAAAACTTGCACAGCACTGGCACAGACCTGCCTGGCAAAAACTGATAGGAGCTGATGTAACCTAGTCCTGAAAAGGACTCCAATTACAATTAGTCTTTACTCCCACAATCTATCTATTTAAGAGCACAGACCTGCCTAATAAAAGTCGTAGGAAATGCTGTAACCTAGTCCTTAAAAGGACTGCAATCACAACTATTCCCTACTCCCAAGCTATCTGTAGATTTGTGCGAAAATTGGCTTGAAATTAACAAGGTATAGCGCACACAGCAACAGCGGTGCCGTCTAACACGCAGCTGCAGCAGTGGGAAAATGGTGGCGACGGGGAAAATGGCTTGGTCTTATAGGGCAAGGACATGTGACATACACTGCCAATGACACATGCCCTTGCTTGTGTGAAAAAAAGCACTTCGCTCCGTGTGTGCGCTGCTGATAGGCTGACAGATTGCACCTCCCCACTTTAAATGCGGGAAAGAGAAAAAAAAAATGGAGATCTTCATTGTTCCTGCAGAGATCCATCCCCTGCCCCTCCCCCCACCCCGCTGTACACTCAAACTGCGTATTAACATTAATTTTCATCATTACTGAGAAAAAATCCAGTTATGATTTTGGTGCACGAACAGTTATCGAACATAACCTCGAACAGCCGAATTTTTCTCAAATTGTTCGTGTTCGCCGAACGGCTCGAACACCGCCCAAAACAGCTCGAATTTGAGATTGGCGAACAGTTCGAGTAGAACAACGCTCATCTCTACTCAACACTATCAGTCGTCATCTTGGTGAGGACACGGAAGTCTTGCCCGTTACCAGTCTGGCACCCATGGCTGACTTTATGTTACGCTGCCTTAACCGTGACCCTCGCGTTGTCAAAATGTTGGGTGACAGTCATTACTGGTTGATGACACTTTTAGACCCCCTCTACAAGGAGAACTTTCACTCTCTTATTCCTGAGTTGGAGAGGTCTACAAAAATGGGGCAGTACCAGAAGGCCCTTGCTGCAGAACTATTAAAAAAATTCCCATCTGAACACGGTAGCGGCAGAGGTCACAGTTCGCTGCCCAACTAAGGCATACAGGCGAGAGACGCAACTCCAATCCAGCAGAGGCAGGGGAACACTGTCAATGTTCTAGGACAGTTTTCTGAGTCCTGCCCAGCTTACAGGCCCTGAGGCGCAGGGTACTCTCACAAGGAGTGGAAAGTTTCAAAAGATGGTGAGGGATTACCAGCATCCTCCGTGATTCCTCTGTGCCTTTTAATTATTGGGTATCCAAGCTGGACACTTGGAATGAACTCACTCCGTATGCCTTGGAGGTCCTGGCTGACCTGCCGCTAGCGTGTTATCGGAGCGTGTTTTTAGTGCCGCTGGGGGAATTATAACTGATAAGCGCACTCGCCTGTCAACTGACAATGCTGACAAGCTGACCCTTATCAAAATGAACAAGGGCTGGATTGGGCCAGACTTCTCATCACCACCAAATGACAGCAGAGTAACATAAAGTCAAATCCACTGTGTTATTTCGGGAGGTGTATTCCCATGCATCGCTTCACACCCACACATGGGTATACGCTTCCTCATTTCGGCTGTTTTTTGCTCTTCTCCTTATCCTCAGCCTCCACGACCACTATACCACCAGGGTGACCGTGGTCCATGTTGCCAGCATTGCAAGTTCCTCTGTCCTAATTTTTGGCAGCTTTTGCTTGGAAGGCATAGGCAAAGACTATGGGAGACCCACTCCCTAATAATGGGAATAATGTTTTTAATATGCTGTACTGCATGGCTCTTGTAAGGGACATTGCAAGTTCCCCCTTCCTAATTTTTGGCAGCTTTTGCTTGGAAGGCATAGGCAAAGACTATGGGAGACCCACTCCCCAAAATGTGGAAATAATGTTTTTAATATGCTGTACTGCATGGCTCTTGTAAGGGGCATTAAAATCGTCTTGTTAAGCTACTGTGACCTCCACGTCTCTTCCACAGGGCGTTGATATTGTCTTTTTATTCCACTGTAACCTCCACCACTCTTCCAAGGGGCATTGATATTGTCTTTTTATTCCACTGCGACCTCCACCACTCTTCCAAGGGGCATTAAAACCGTCTTGTTAAGCTATTGTGACCTCCACGTCTCTTCCACGGGGCATTGATATTGTCTTTTTATTCTACTGTAACCTCCACCACTCTTCCAAAGGGCATTAAAACTGTCTTGTTAAACCACTCTGAACTCCACGTCTCTTCCAAGGGGCATTAAAACAATCTTTTTAAGCTACTGTGACCTCCACATCTCTTCCAAGGGGCATTAAAACTGTCTTGTTAAACCACTCTGAACTCCACGTCTCTTCTAAGGGGCATTAAAACCGTCTTGTTAAACCACTCTGAACTACACAGCTCTTCCAAGGGGCATTGACATGTTGTTTTTAATTACCTCTAACCTCCACGACTCTTGCAACGGGCATTGCATTTCCTCCTAATTTTTGTCAGCTTTTGCTTTTCAATGCATAGGCGAACACTAAGGGAGACCCACTCCCCAATAATGGGTAGAAGGTTTTTAATACACTGTAATCCATGTCTGTTTCAAGGGGCATTGCAGTGCCTAATAATTTTTGGAAAGCCTTCCATTCCCTGCTTAGGCCAACAGTGTACAGGAGACCCAGTTGCTATAAATGGAAAAAACGGTTTAGTTAAGGCCCTCTGACCTCCATGTCACTTTCAAGGGGCATTGGAGTGGCTCGAAATTTTTGGTAGGCATTGCATTCACTGTATGCCTTATAACTGTGTAGCTGAACGACTCCTTTTGGTACAGAAACATATCCTACAAGACATGTGTGGTTGGCTGGCCTGATATTGATGTGAATGGTCCCAGTTCCTCCTGCTCTTTCTCCTTTGCCACCACCTCATCCATCATTCATCACGTGAAGCTTTGTTTTAACGGGAGTCATAGAACTGGGATAGTAGCAGGAAAACATCCATGCAATCCTCGAAGGAGGTAGAATATGCGCCAAAACGCTGACCACCTCAGGCCTAGCTGCTACTACATACATGCGCTTGCATTCCAAGGAACAGAAAGCTAAGGAGGTGGATGGCCTCATGATCATGAATAATTTACTCGTTGTGTAGGAGGCCGACCACTGCTGCTGTCTACCTTCTGAACTTTGTGTTGAAGCCTGATTGACCCTGGACCCGCAATCCTCTATGTCTGGAGGACATGTTGCATCCCAGTGTCCAACTGTGTCCCGGCTTCCACAATATTAACCCAGTGTGAAGGCGTCAGTGAGATGGACCATTCCTGGCCACATTCACTTGTCCACGTGTTTGTGGTTAGGCTGTCCTTCCCACTAAATGCACTGGGGAGGGCACAGGTAATGTTTTGGTATGCGCGCTTCTATATAAGGCGCACCGGGACAAATAGGGGCGGCTGGGGACCGTTTATGGACACCCGGCAACCCCCACGCGGCTGGGGACTGTGTGTGGGCACCCGGCCGCGGGGCGGCTGGGGACTGAGTATGGACACCCGGCCGCCCCCTGCTGGGGACCAAGCGTGGACACCCGGCCGCCGGGCGGCTGGGGACTGAGTATGAATACCAGGCTACCGATGCAGCCATGACGTGGTGGCCAACTTCCACCTCCACATGCTTAAAAGGCCCAATTTCAAGTGCAAGCAAGCTAGCAGTATGGTATTGCAGCCTGGGGGGTGGGTGGGTGGCAGGCTGCATACTTGCGCTTGTATTGCAAGTTATGGGGGAGGTACAATTGAACACTGCCCTGGGACAAGGACTTGCACGTGGATAGTTGCAAGTCTGCATCTTCTGATGCGGCAAGGATCACTTCTGATGGGCACACTTTTAGGCAGTGACCTGGGTGTCAGAGATGCTTCCAGGGGTCTTCCCCATGCTGTTCCCATGTCTTTTTAGCACTGTATGCATGTGTCACACAGCACATGGCCAGATAAGGTTGTAAAATGTTAAAATGACATTTCCCGGTGAATGCATTTGTCACGGTTGAAAGCAATACAAACGTGCAAAAACGCATAAAAAATGCTACTTGTGAACATAGCCCAAGGTGTGGAGGAGTATTTTTGTTTTTGGTTATTTATTTTACCTTATACACAAGTCTTTACCCTGGAAAGGATGTTCCTTAACCCCTTTCCGACCTGGTCAGTAATAGTACGCACCAGGTCGGGAAGGCCGGTTCAGCGGAGGCTCTGGCGGTGAGCCCGCACTGAAGCGAGCACATGTCAGCTGATTATTGGAATCGCAATCCACCCGCGGCTGTTAACATGTTAAATCTCTGACAGTGTCATTTAACTCGCGCTTCCGGGAGTCCTAAGCCCCGCCCATCAGTGACCCCGTCACGTGATCGCGGGTCACCAATGGGTGGGCATGACAACTCAGGGTCTGCAGCAGACGCCTGTGGTTGTCATGTCTCAATTGCTATGAGCGCCACCTAGTGGTCAGCGCTCATAGCAAGTGAGCATTTCTCCTGCATACAAGCGATCTGCTCATCGCTTGTGTGCAGTAGAAGCAATCAGACAACTGCTGCTTCTAGCCTCCTCTGGAGACTATAGAAGCAAGCAGAAAGTGTAAAAAAAAAGTTTTTAAAAAAATAAAAAAAATAAAAAATATATAAAAGTTTAAGTCACCCCCCTTTCGCCCCATTCAAAATAAAATATATATATATATAAAAAAAAACACATACACATATTTGGTATCGCCGCGTTCAGAATCGCCCGATCTATCAATATAAAAGAAGAATTAATACAATCAGTAAACGGCGTAACGAGAAAAAATTTTAAACGCCAGAATTACGTTTTTTTGGTCGCTACAACTTTGCAATAAAATGCAATAATGGGCGATCAAAACATCGGATCTACCCCAAAATGATATCAATAAAAACGTCAGCCCGGCAAGCAAAAAATAAGCCCTCACCTGGCCCCAGATCCCGAAAAATGGAGAAGCTAAGGGTCTCGGAAAATGGCGTCATTTTTTGGGGGTTTTTTAGCAAGCTTTGGATTTTTTTTTCACCACTTAAATAAAAAAAACCTATACATGTTTGGTGTCTATGAACTCGTAACGACCTGGAAAATAATGATGGCAGGTCAGTTTTAGCAATCTGTGAACGTGGTAAAAAAAGGACCCAAAAAACAACTGTGGAATTGCATTTTTTTTGCAGTTTCACTGCACTTGGAATTTTTTTCCCATTTTCCAGCACACGATATGGTAAAACCAGTGATGGTGTTTAAAAGTACAACTCGTCCCACAAAAAATAAGCCCTCACATGGCCATATTGAACGAAAATTAAAAAAGTTCTGGCTCTGGGAAGAAGGGGAGCAAAAAAGGAAAACACAAAAACAGAAAGACCCATGGTCGTTAAGGGGTTAACATATTTCACAGGAAAGCACTTTCACTTTCGTTTTTGAAGGTTTTATTGTGAGCCTGTAAAAGTGGCTTAATACCTCTGACCACGTTGTTGACAGCAGTGACCTGGGGGTCAGAAATGCTTCCAGGGGCGATCCCCATGCTGTCCCCATGTCATTTGAGCACTGTCACTATCGTTTTGGGCACTTTTTAGGCTTTCTACAGACTGCCGGGGGAGCCGCCGCAAAAATGTTCGGGTCTCCCATAGACTAACATTGGGCTCGTTGCTCGGGTCGAGCACCCGAGTATCACAGTGAGCTCGGCCCGAGCTTCGAGCACCCGAGCATTTTAGTGCTCGCTCAACACTAAAAATAATACATGGGGCCATATACGCCTTTAATATACTGAAAAAAGATCCATTATCAAATAGACTAACTGCATGCCCTAAGTGTCATCATCCATACTCTGACCTTATGCATCGCCTATGGTCCTGCACCAATTCAACAGCATATTGGGATCAGGTTTCAGATTTGATTCATACTGTATGGGGTCCAGAGTACACCCTCTCTCCATACTTAGCCCTACTACATTATTGGAGTAACCCAGAGAACCCTTACAAGAAAACAAAAGGACCCCCAAATCTGCTCCCTACTCTACTCTTCCTGGCAAAAAAAAAGATACTCAAACATTGGCTAGACACTAACATTCCCCCCATAGCAGAGCTGATAATTGAAACACTTTATGGGAGAAGAACAACTAGACGCCCTCAGTAACAAGGATCAACAGGCTGGCAAATTTTTATCAAAATGGAAACCCTTTATTATAACGTGTTGCTCTCTGACTGAGAAAAATAAAATTGTCGGACCATTTACCTCTACAGAATGGTATATTCTAGAGGATCTAAACAACAACTTAGGACTATTACGCGTAAACTAAAACATGGGAGATAATTAGTACGAATTACTCATATTTCCTCAATTCCTTTTGCTGACAATGATGACTGTAAGTTGTTAATACTTAATCTTTGTTTATTTGTTATGCCAGTTAATCAAAATTTATTGATTATATATTGTGCCTGATCTGATCTGCGTACAAGCTCTTGATTAATGTTCATTTTGGCTCGGTTCATATGTCTTTATATTTTTTTTCTTTTCTGAAAATCCAAATAAAAATGATGTTTGAAAAAAATAAATAAAAAAAAATCATGATGTTCGCTTCAAATTTTAAGACGGAGATTCACAGGTACAAGCAGTTTACCTAACGTACAGGCTGTAGGGGCATCCACCTGAGCCTTTACAACCTCCTTCTGTAGCTCAGAACATACAGAAGGAATAACTACCCTTTTCTGTAGTATGGGAACCGGTTCACAACTATCTCCACCCTCAGGAAAACGAGTGTGGAACACCAGGGAGTTAAGGAAGGAGAAACCAAATAGGAGAGGATGAGGATGTGCACAGACAAACACCAAACAACAGTCTTCTGAACAACTCTCCAAACACCACCTCCAACAACCAACACCTCCAACTCCAGAACCACCTAAACTAACACTGGCAATTCCTGATTGCCAGAGGCGAATATATATAGCAGAGGGGAGTAGCCAATACTGAACTGCTGAGACTATCAAAGCAGGAAAGCTCCAGGAGCTCTCAACTGAACAGATTAACCCTTGCACTGCTAGCAGAAACCTGCACTATTTAATATGATGGTGAAGTGCTTCTAATTGGTGTAGGAGTATGTGAAATCAGACACCACGGTCTTCTGGCTCCTCTCTGTTACGGTAAACCCGTGACAACACTGGTACTGCCTCCTTCATGTAAAATAAGCTCTGAAGGCAGAGTTATCTTCCTGGCAACATCCGCCCCATAGCCTGGAAGAGGTAATTTACATAAAGTGATAAAAGATGATTTCTCAACAACAAGCCATCTGATATTTGGCTTACAGGTATGACTTTTTTTCAGCATTCTATAACCTGTATGGTTATATTAATAGTTTAGATAGGTCAAATGTGCTGACAGATTACCTTTAAGAGATGGTTCTGGCACTTGCTGAACTTTCTTGGTTGTCTTGAATTACAGCAATTGAACCTCTCTTTGAAATTCCTGATGATCCGATAAATGATTGATTTAGGGGCACTCTTACAAGTAGTATTGTCCTTGCCTGTAAAGTCATTTTGATGTAAAGCAATCACGACTGCGTGTATTTCCTTGAAGGTACCTACCCATGTATAACTGAATAAAGTAATGATTTCAAGCACCAGCCCCCTTTTAAAGCAACCAGTCTGCTCTTCAATTAGCATGACAGAGTGATATCAGCTACCTTATACTCGTTAACAACTTCTCCTGACATAACAAGAAGATCACTGAAATTATGTACAGTACAGACCAAAAGTTTGGACACACCTTCTCATTTAAAGATTTTTCTGTATTTTCCTGACTATGAAAATTGTACATTCACACTGAAGGCATCAAAACTATGAATTAACACATGTGGAATTATATACTTAACAAAAAAGTGTGAAACAACTGAAAATATGTCTTATATTCTAGGTTCTTCAAAGTAGCCACCTTTTGCTTTGATGACTGCTTTTCACACTCTTTGCATTCTCTTGCCATAACTCTTCGTAACAATCTAGTGTTAATGCAAAGTGCCAACATAAAAATTGAAGCAGCAAACTTTGTGAAAACCTAAATTTTTGTCAGTCTCAAAACCTTTGTCCACGACGTTAAACACACACAGTATGTTACACACAGGTCCGGACTGGCCATCCCCGGAGGGCCATGCTTCTGGAACCCACAGTGAGCCACCGACTCCCGCCTCCATTTTTCTCAGTTAATTTACATACCAAAGACAGGCCTGCTATGGACTATGACTGCTGGCTGGCAGCTAAATTGCCAATCATCCATAAATTTATGGACAGACCGCAAAAAACAGTCTACCTGTAGTGGCAGGCAGAAAAAAAATAATCACTGCCGAGCCGCTGCCTTCGAGCTTCACAGAAGAGGCAGCGTGGCCATGATTGTTTGTTTTTTTGCTGTATGAAAGAAAGTGGCAGTCTTAGTGTATCCTATGTGGTGTATCAGCAGTCTTAGTGTATCCTATGTTATTTACACAACAGTGTTTCCATGTATCCTATGTGATATATACAGCACTTTCAGTATATCATATTTGATGTACACAGCAGTCTCAGTGTATCCTATGTAATTTTCACAGCAGAGTCTCAGTGAATCCTATGCTTGTGATGTATACAACAGTCTCAGTATATCATAATGGATACATACAGCAGTCTCAGTGTATCCTATGTGATGAATACAACAGTCTCAGTGTCTCCTATGTGATGTACACAGCAAAGTCTCAGTGTATCTTAGTGATGAATATAAAGCAATCTCAGTGTATACTTTGGAAGTGCATTGAGCTGTAGGGTGCATTGCTGGAAAAAAAAAAAAAAAAACCTCTTTAAATCTCTTAGTTTGCGAGTGTGAGCGAGCTGAGTGTGACCGGAGCGTAAGTGCGAAAGTAAGTGTGTGACTTGTTTTTCAGTGACTTTGGATTCAGGGAGTTTGGAAGGGAGGACTTTGGACTGAATTGCTGCCTGTATTTTATTAATTCTTTACTTTTCTTTATACTTAACATTCTGTCTATTGCAATCCCCATTAGGAAATGAGCTCCAATATTGACAATGCTATTCAGTGTACATCTTGCCACATGTATGCATTCCTTGAACAGCCGGTCCGGGGTTGCTTACTGCTGCGTGAGATGTGTTCACGTTGTGCATTTAGAAGCCCAGGTACTGGATCTAAATGAGCAGCTGGCAACACTGAGATCCATTGACAATATGGAAAGGAGTCTGCTGCTCACTGAGCAGCAGCTCACTGGGGTAGATGTGGGGGAGGGTGGTAGTCGGGAGCTGCAGGACAGTGAGGCCGCTAGTTGAGTGACAGTTAGAAGGGGGGGTAGAGCGAAGAGTGCCAGGGAGGCTAGTCCTGATCTGGCACACCCCAATAAGTTTGCAAAGTTGGCAGATGAGGGGAGTGATGGTACAGGGGTAGCACTGCTGCAGCAAGGAAGGTCCCCTGAAAGCCGCAGGAGTATCAGCTCCAGTAAAGAGGGAAATAGGAGAGCAGGGCAGGCCAGGCAGGTGCTGGTAGTGGGGGACTCAATTATTAGGGGAATAGATAGGGCAATCTGTCACAAAGACAGGGATCGTCGAACAGTGTGGTGCCTACCTGGCGCTCGAGTCCGGCACATCGCTGATTAGGTTGACAGATTACTGGGAGGGGCTGGTGAGGACCCAGCGGTCATGGTGCACATTGGCACAAATGACAAAGTTAGAGGTAGGTGGAAGGTCCTTAAAGATGATTTCAGGGAATAAGGCTGCAAGCTGAAAGCAAGGACCTCCAAGGTGGTATTCTCTGAAATACTACCGGTACCACATGCCACCCCAGAGAGGCAATGGGAGATTAGGGAGATAAATAAGTGGCTCAAGAACTGGTGTAGGAAGGAGGGATTTGGGTTCCTGGAGAACTGGGCCAACTTCTCAGTTGGCTACAGACTCTACGCTAGGGACCGGCTGCACCTCAGTGGGGAGGGTGCAGCTGTGCTGGGGGAGAAAATGGCAAGAAGGTTGGAGGAGTGTTTAAACTAGGGATTGGGGGGGTATTCATTTTATAGGTGGGGAAGATAGTGCAGATAGTGACCTGGGCACAAATAAAGAAATTGGGGGCGGGGTTAGAACAGTCAATAAAGTAAGAAGGAATAGAGGTACAGAGAGATACATAAAATGCATGTACACTAATGCCAGAAGCCTCACCAACAAAATGGAGGAATTAGAATTAATTTTGCTGGAAAATAATTATGACATGGTAGGGATATCTGAGACGTGGCTGGACGAGAGCCATGACTGGGCAGTTAATTTACAGGGCTATTGTCTGTTCAGAAATGACCGTACAAACAAGCGAGGGGGGTGTGTGTTTATATGTAAAATCATCCTTAAAACCCGTCTTGCGGGAGGATATATGTGAATCTAATGAAAATGTAGAGTCCCTGTGGGTGGAGATAAGGGGAGGGGGAAAAAATAATAAATTACTGATAGGGGTTTGTTATAGGTCTCCAAAATAATGGAAGTAGCGGAGAATATACTCGGAAAGCAAATAGATGAAGCAGCGACTCAAGGAGAAGTCATTATTATGGGAGACTTCAACTACCCTGAAATACATTGGGGGACAGAAACATGTAGTTCAAGTAAAGGTAATAGGTTTTTGACAGCTATGAGAGACAATTACCTTTCACAACTGGTTCAGGACCCAACAAGAAGGGGGGCACTGCTAGACCTAATATTACCCAATAGGCCAGACCGCATATCAAATATACGATTTGGGGGTCACTTGGGTAATAGTGATCACAAAATAATACGTTTTCATGTAACCTTTAATAAGATGTGAACTGAGGTCTAAGATGGTAGACATGCAAGAAATAGGAGCATGTTCACACTAGCAAAAAGAAGCAAAACCTACAAAAGACAAAAATATATCTCATACCCTACCATCATTATATATAAATGTAAAGCAAAGTTGCATAATAAATATAGGGTACTTAGTGAACTATTTTTGATCAAAAAAAGTATACAAGCCGTCCCACCAGCGGCAAGGTGACCCTAAATTGGGACGGTACCTATACTGCCTATATTAAAAACCTTACTGTATATCAAAGTTGAAGTAATGCATATAAAAGGGTAGACAAATAGGACCGGGTCCCAACTCCAGACCACCTAGGCCCGTGGTAAGCTACATATATACCAATCAGCTCAACAAAGGGGATGCCACACCCTTAAATTGCACAGAATGCAAACAAGACAAAAAACCAAGCAATGTGAACTGAGGTCTAAGATGGTAGACATGCAAGAAATAGGAGCATGTTCACACTAGCAAAAAGAAGCAAAACCTACAAAAGACAAAAATATATCTCATACCCTACCATCATTATATATAAATGTAAAGCAAAGTTGCATAATAAATATAGGGTACTTAGTGAACTATTTTTGATCAAAAAAAGTATACAAGCCGTCCCACCAGCGGCAAGGTGACCCTAAATTGGGACGGTACCTATACTGCCTATATTAAAAACCTTACTGTATATCAAAGTTGAAGTAATGCATATAAAAGGGTAGACAAATAGGACCGGGTCCCAACTCCAGACCACCTAGGCCCGTGGTAAGCTACATATATACCAATCAGCTCAACAAAGGGGATGCCACACCCTTAAATTGCACAGAATGCAAACAAGACAAAAAACCAAGCAATGTGAACTGAGGTCTAAGATGGTAGACATGCAAGAAATAGGAGCATGTTCACACTAGCAAAAAGAAGCAAAACCTACAAAAGACAAAAATATATCTCATACCCTACCATCATTATATATAAATGTAAAGCAAAGTTGCATAATAAATATAGGGTACTTAGTGAACTATTTTTGATCAAAAAAAGTATACAAGCCGTCCCACCAGCGGCAAGGTGACCCTAAATTGGGACGGTACCTATACTGCCTATATTAAAAACCTTACTGTATATCAAAGTTGAAGTAATGCATATAAAAGGGTAGACAAATAGGACCGGGTCCCAACTCCAGACCACCTAGGCCCGTGGTAAGCTACATATATACCAATCAGCTCAACAAAGGGGATGCCACACCCTTAAATTGCACAGAATGCAAACAAGACAAAAAACCAAGCAATGTGAACTGAGGTCTAAGATGGTAGACATGCAAGAAATAGGAGCATGTTCACACTAGCAAAAAGAAGCAAAACCTACAAAAGACAAAAATATATCTCATACCCTACCATCATTATATATAAATGTAAAGCAAAGTTGCATAATAAATATTGGGTACTTAGTGAACTATTTTTGATCAAAAAAAGTATACAAGCCGTCCCACCAGCGGCAAGGTGACCCTAAATTGGGACGGTACCTATACTGCCTATATTAAAAACCTTACTGTATATCAAAGTTGAAGTAATGCATATAAAAGGGTAGACAAATAGGACCGGGTCCCAACTCCAGACCACCTAGGCCCGTGGTAAGCTACATATATACCAATCAGCTCAACAAAGGGGATGCCACACCCTTAAATTGCACAGAATGCAAACAAGACAAAAAACCAAGCAATGTGAACTGAGGTCTAAGATGGTAGACATGCAAGAAATAGGAGCATGTTCACACTAGCAAAAAGAAGCAAAACCTACAAAAGACAAAAATATATCTCATACCCTACCATCATTATATATAAATGTAAAGCAAAGTTGCATAATAAATATAGGGTACTTAGTGAACTATTTTTGATCAAAAAAAGTATACAAGCCGTCCCACCGTCTTTTGTAGGTTTTGCTTCTTTTTGCTAGTGTGAACATGCTCCTATTTCTTGCATGTCTACCATCTTAGACCTCAGTTCACATTGCTTGGTTTTTTGTCTTGTTTGCATTCTGTGCAATTTAAGGGTGTGGCATCCCCTTTGTTGAGCTGATTGGTATATATGTAGCTTACCACGGGCCTAGGTGGTCTGGAGTTGGGACCCGGTCCTATTTGTCTACCCTTTTATATGCATTACTTCAACTTTGATATACAGTAAGGTTTTTAATATAGGCAGTATAGGTACCGTCCCAATTTAGGGTCACCTTGCCGCTGGTGGGACGGCTTGTATACTTTTTTTGATCAAAAATAGTTCACTAAGTACCCTATATTTATTATGCAACTTTGCTTTACATTTATATATAATGATGGTAGGGTATGAGATATATTTTTGTCTTTTGTAGGTTTTGCTTCTTTTTGCTAGTGTGAACATGCTCCTATTTCTTGCATGTCTACCATCTTAGACCTCAGTTCACATTGCTTGGTTTTTTGTCTTGTTTGCATTCTGTGCAATTTAAGGGTGTGGCATCCCCTTTGTTGAGCTGATTGGTATATATGTAGCTTACCACGGGCCTAGGTGGTCTGGAGTTGGGACCCGGTCCTATTTGTCTACCCTTTTATATGCATTACTTCAACTTTGATATACAGTAAGGTTTTTAATATAGGCAGTATAGGTACCGTCCCAATTTAGGGTCACCTTGCCGCTGGTGGGACGGCTTGTATACTTTTTTTGATCAAAAATAGTTCACTAAGTACCCTATATTTATTATGCAACTTTGCTTTACATTTATATATAATGATGGTAGGGTATGAGATATATTTTTGTCTTTTGTAGGTTTTGCTTCTTTTTGCTAGTGTGAACATGCTCCTATTTCTTGCATGTCTACCATCTTAGACCTCAGTTCACATTGCTTGGTTTTTTGTCTTGTTTGCATTCTGTGCAATTTAAGGGTGTGGCATCCCCTTTGTTGAGCTGATTGGTATATATGTAGCTTACCACGGGCCTAGGTGGTCTGGAGTTGGGACCCGGTCCTATTTGTCTACCTTTTTATATGCATTACTTCAACTTTGATATACAGTAAGGTTTTTAATATAGGCAGTATAGGTACCGTCCCAATTTAGGGTCACCTTGCTGCTGGTGGGACGGCTTGTATACTTTTTTTGATCAAAAATAGTTCACTAAGTACCCTATATTTATTATGCAACTTTGCTTTACATTTATATATAATGATGGTAGGGTATGAGATATATTTTTGTCTTTTGTAGGTTTTGCTTCTTTTTGCTAGTGTGAACATGCTCCTATTTCTTGCATGTCTACCATCTTAGACCTCAGTTCACATTGCTTGGTTTTTTGTCTTGTTTGCATTCTGTGCAATTTAAGGGTGTGGCATCCCCTTTGTTGAGCTGATTGGTATATATGTAGCTTACCACGGGCCTAGGTGGTCTGGAGTTGGGACCCGGTCCTATTTGTCTACCCTTTTATATGCATTACTTCAACTTTGATATACAGTAAGGTTTTTAATATAGGCAGTATAGGTACCGTCCCAATTTAGGGTCACCTTGCCGCTGGTGGGACGGCTTGTATACTTTTTTTGATCAAAAATAGTTCACTAAGTACCCTATATTTATTATGCAACTTTGCTTTACATTTATATATAATGATGGTAGGGTATGAGATATATTTTTGTCTTTTGTAGGTTTTGCTTCTTTTTGCTAGTGTGAACATGCTCCTATTTCTTGCATGTCTACCATCTTAGACCTCAGTTCACATTGCTTGGTTTTTTGTCTTGTTTGCATTCTGTGCAATTTAAGGGTGTGGCATCCCCTTTGTTGAGCTGATTGGTATATATGTAGCTTACCACGGGCCTAGGTGGTCTGGAGTTGGGACCCGGTCCTATTTGTCTACCCTTTTATATGCATTACTTCAACTTTGATATACAGTAAGGTTTTTAATATAGGCAGTATAGGTACCGTCCCAATTTAGGGTCACCTTGCCGCTGGTGGGACGGCTTGTATACTTTTTTTGATCAAAAATAGTTCACTAAGTACCCTATATTTATTATGCAACTTTGCTTTACATTTATATATAATGATGGTAGGGTATGAGATATATTTTTGTCTTTTCTAGGTTTTGCTTTAATAAGATGTGTAGTAGAGGGGTTACAAGGACACTAAACTTCAGGAAGGCAAATTTCCAACGGTTGAGAGATGATCTTAGTGTAATAAACTGGGACGATATCCTGAGACATAAAGCTACATAAAGCAAATGGGAGACATTTATTAACATCCTGAATAGGACCTGTGCACAATATATACCCTTTGGGAATAAACATGCTAGAAATAGAAGGAAACCACTATGGCTAAATAGAGCTGTAAGGGGCGCAATAAGTGACAAAAAGAAAGCATTTAGAGAACTAAAGCAAGTAGGTAGTGATGAGGCATTAAATAAATATAGAAAATTAAAAAAATTATGTAAAAAACAAATCAAGGCAGCAAAGATTGAGGCAGAGAGAATCATTGCCAGAGAAAGTAAAAATAACCTCAAAATATTCTTTAACTACATAAATAGTAAAAAACTAAAAAATGATAGTGTTGGCCCCCTTAAAAATAGTCTGAGTGAAATGGTGGATGAGGATGAGGAAAAAGCCAGTATGCTAAATGATTTTTTTTCAACCGTATTTACACAAGAAAATGCATGACAGAAAATATGATTAGTGATAACAAAAATTCTCGATTAAATGTCACTTGCTTAACCCAGCAGGAAGTACGGCAGCGTCTAAAAATCACTAAAGTTGACAAATCCCCGGGCCCGGATGGGATACACCCGCGAGTACTGCAGGAATTAAGTAACGTCATAGATAGACCATTATTTTTAATCTTTAAAGATTCCATAATAACAGGGTCTGTACCACACGACTGGCGTATAGCAAATGTGGTGCCAATATTCAAAAAGGGGACAAAAACTGAACTTGGAAATTATAGGCCAGTAAGCTTAACCTCTACTGTGGGTAAAATCCTGGAGGGTTTCCTAAGAGATGCTATAATAGAGTATCTGAAGAAGAATAACCTCATGACCCAATATCAACATGGGTTTACGAGGGACCGTTCCTGTCAAACTAATCTGATCAGTTTTTATGAGGAGGCAAGTTCTGGACTGGACCAAGGAAATGCAGTGGATGTTGTGTATATGGACTTTTCAAAAGCTTTTGATATGGTTCCACACAAAAGGTTGATATATAAAATGGGAACAATGGGGATAGGGGAAAATATATGTATGTGGGTTAAGAATTGGCTCAGTGATAGGAAACAAAGGGTGGTTATTAATGGAAAACACTCAGACTGGGTCTCAGTTAACAGTGGGGTACCATGGGGGTCAGTATTGGGCCCCCTTCTTTTTAACATATTTATTAATGACCTTGTAGGGGGCATACAGAGTAATATTTCAATATTTGCAGATGACACTAAACTCTGCAGGGTAATCAATACAGAGGAGGACAATTTTATATTACAGGAGGATCTATGTAAACTAGAAGCTTGGGCTGATAAATGGCAAATGAGCTTTAATGAGCATAAATGTAAGGTAATGAACTTGGGCAGAGGAAATAAAATGTATAATTATATACTTAATTGTAAAACACTGGGCAAAACTGTAACTGAAAAAGACCTGGGTGTATTGGTGGACGACAAGCTCACGTTTAGTGGCCAGTGTCAGGCAGCTGCTGCAAAGGCAAATAAAATAATGGGAAGCATTAAAAGAGGCATAGATGCTCATGAGGAGAACATAATTTTACCTCTATACAAGTTATTAGTGCGACCACACTTAGAATACTGTGTACAGTTTTGGTCTCCGGTGTATAAGAAAGAAATAGCTGAACTAGAGAGGGTGCAGAGAAGAGCGACCAAGGTTATTAGAGGACTGGGGGGTCTGCAATACCAAGACAGGTTATTACACTTGGGGTTATTTACTGTGGAAAAAAGAAGGTTTAGGGGTGATCTTATTACTATGTACAAATATATGAGGGGACAGTAAAAAGACCTTTCTACTGATATTTTTACTCTGAGGCCAGAGACGGGGACAAGGGGGCATCTTCTACGTCTGGAGGAAAGAAGGTTTAATCATAATCACAGATGGGGATCCTTTACTGTAAGAGCAGTGAGACTATGGAACTCTCTGCCACATGATATTGTAGTGAGTGACTCACTATTAAAATTTAAGAAGGGCATGGATGCCTTTCTTGAAAAGTATAATATTACAGGTTATATATACTAGATTCCTTGATATGGCGTTGATCCAGGGAACTAGTCTGATTGTCGTATGGAGACGGGAAGGAATTTTTTTCCCCAATGTGGAGCTTAGTGTTCGCCACATGGGGTTTTTTGCCTTCCTCTGGATCAACATGATAGGCTATGGGTTGAACTAGATGGACTTAGTCGTCCTTCAACCTTAAAAAACTATGTATTATTAAAACTATGTATTATTTGTGATGTATAAAACAGTCTCAGTATATAATATGTGATGTACTGTATACATTTTCTCATTATATGTATAGTACATGTATACAGTAAAGTCTCAGTGTATCCAATGTGATGTATACAGCAGTCTCAGTATATTCTATGTATGGTATACAGCAGAGTCTCAATATATCCTATGTGATGCATATACAGCAAACTCAGTGTATCCTATGTAATGTATACAGCCGAGTCTTGGTGTATCCTATCCTATGTGTTCTATATAGTGTGGACCTGTGTACCACTAGGTCCAGAAATATTTAGACAGTAACTGAATCTTCGTGATTTGGGCTCTGCATGCCACTATTTTTTATTAAAATTTAAACAATTCATAAGCAATTGAAGTGTAGACTTTCAGGTTTAATTAAAGGGGTTGGTTGAACAAAAATATCCCGTGAAACGTTTAGGAATTGAACAAATTAACTTTACCATAAAGAAAATGTTAATTTTTAATAAGTTGTAGAGAATCATTTGCAGGCAATGTCTGCCTGAAGTCTGGAGGCAATGGACGTTACCAAACACTGAATTTCCTCCTTTGTGATACTTTGTCAAGCATTTACTACAGCTACCTTTAAGTTGTTGCTTGTTTGTGGGTTTTTCTGCCTTAAGTTTTGTCTTAAGCATGTGAAATGCATGCTCGATTAGGTTGACACCTGGTGATTGATTCGGCCTTTGCAGCATTTGCCACTTCTTCACCTTAAAAAACTCCTGGATTACTTTCACAGTATGTTTTGGGTTATTGTCCATCTGTAATGTGAAGCGCCATCCAATCAACTGCTGCATTTGGTTGAATCTAAACAGAAAGTATAGCCCTGTATATTTCAGAATTCATCCGGTTGCTTCTGTCTTCAGTCCCATCATTAGTGTTGAGCGAGCACTAAAATGCTCGGGTGCTCGAAGCTCGGGCCGAGCTCGCCGTGATACTCGGGTGCTCGACCCGAGCAACGAGCCCAATGTTAGTCTATGGGAGACCCGAGCATTTTTGCAGCGGCACCCCCGGCAGTCTTTTAAAAGCCTAACAAGTGCCCAAAACGATAGTGACAGTGCTCAAATGACATGGGGACAGCATGGGGATCGCCCCAGGAAGCATTTCTGACCCCCAGGTCACTGCTGTCAACAACGTGGTCAGAGGTATTAAGCCACTTTTAAGGGCTCACAATAAATCGTTCAAAAATGAAACTGAAACTGCTTTCCTGTGAAATATGTTAAGGAAGTTCCTTTCCAGGGTAAAGACTTGTGTATAAGGTAAAATAAATAACCCCCCAAAAAAAATACTCCTCCACACCTTGGGCTATGTTCACAAGTAGCATTTTTTATGTGTTTTTGCACTTTTGTATTGCTTTCAACTGTGACAAATGCATTCAACGGGAAATGTCATTTTAACATTTTACAACCTTATCTGGCCATGTGCTGTGTGACACATGCATACAATGCTGAAAAGACATGGGAACGGCATGGGGAAGACCCCTGGAAGCATCTCTGACACCCAGGTCACTGCCTAAAAGTGTGCCCATCAGAAGTCATCCTTGCCGCATCAGAAGATGCAGACTTGCAACTATGCAACTTGTACCTCCCCCATTCCTTGCAATGTAAGCGCAAATATGCAGCCAACCACACACCCACCCACTCGCAGGCTGAAATACTATACTGCTAGCTTGCACTTGAAATGGGGCCTTTTAGTTTGGAGGAGGCCGAAACTGGCCACTATCTCACGGCTGCTTTGGCAGTGAGGTATCCATACTGAGTCCCCAGCGGCCAGGGGGCGGCCGGGTGTCCACGCTCGGTCCCCAGCCGCCCCGCGGCCGGGTGTCCACACACGGTCCCCAGCCGCCTGGGGGCGACCGGGTGTCCATAAACGGTCCCCAGCCACCCATATTTCTCCTGTCACCTTCCCACACACTTTTCTTAGCCTGGCCTGCTTTAGGGCAGCATTGGACGAGCCCACCAGAGAACCAGACTCCTCCGGTGGGCCCTGGCTTCTCCATCAGGGGAGTTGAGAGTGCCAAGGTGAGGAGCATGATGATGATGATAGAAGTTAGCATCTGCTTTGTTTTCTTGGAATGCAAGCGTAAGTGTGCAACCTGCCACCTACTCACCCCCAGGCTGCAATACCATACTGCTAGCTTGCACTTGAAATGGGGATTTTAGTTTAGAGGAGGCCGAAGCTGGCCACTACCTCATGGCTGCTTCGGCAGCAAGGTATCCATGCTCAGTCCCCAGCCGCCCCTATTTGTCCCAGTGTGCCTTATACATAAGATTAAGAGCGCATACCAAAACATTACCTGTGCCCTCCCCAGTGCATTTAGTGGGAAGGACAGCCTATTCCATTGTAGTGTGTGCATGCTAAACCCCTGTTCATGGTACATGCGAAGATGCCTCCCACCCTACAACTGTTGTTGCAGACTTGAACTATCCCCGTTCAAGTTCTTGTCCCAGGGCAGTGTTCAATTGTACCTCTCCCATTCCTTGCAATGCAAGCGCAAGTATGCAGCCTGCCACCCACCCACCCCCAGGCTGCAATACCATACTGCTTGCTTGCACTTGAAATTGGGCCTTTTAGGCATGTGGAGGCGGAATCTGGCCACCAAGTCATGGCTGCTTTGGCGGCCTGGAATCCATACTCAGTCCCCAGCCACCCGGCGGCCGGGTGTCCACACTCGGTCTCCAGCCGCCAAGGGGCGGCCGGGTGTCCATACTCGGTCCCCAGCCGCCCCACGGCCGGGTGTCCACACACGGTCCCCAGCCGCCTGGGGGCAGCCGGGTGTCCATAAAAGGTCCCCAGCCGCCCCTATTTCTCCTGTCAACTTCCCCCCCACACACTTTTCTTAGCCCGGCCTGCTTTAGGGCAGCATTGCACGAGCCCACCAGAGAACCAGACTTCTCCGGTGGGCCCTGGCTTCTCCATCAGGGGAGTTGAGAGTGCCAAGGTGAGGAGCATGATGATGATGATAGAAGTTAGCATCTGCTTTGTTTTCTTGGAATGCAAGCGCATGTATGTAGTAGCGGCTAGACCTGAGGTGGTCAGTGTTTTGGCGCATATCCTACCTCCTCCGAGGATTGCTGGATGTTTTCCTGCTACTATCCCAGTTCTATGACTCCCGTTAAAACAAAGCTTCAGGTGATAAATGATGGATGAGGTGGTGGCAAAGGAGAAAGAGCAGGAGGAACAGGGACCATTCACATCAATATCAGGCCAGTCAACCACATATGTCTTGTAGGATATGTTTCTGTAACAAAAGGAGCGGTTCGGCTACACAGTTATAGGGCATACAGTGAATGCAATGCCTACCAAAAATTTCGAGGCACTCCAATGCCCCTTGGAAATGACATGGAGGTCAGAGGGCCTTAACTAAACCGTTTTTTCCATTTATAGCAACTGGGTCTCCTGTACACTGTTGGCCTAAGCAGTGAATGGAAGGCTTTCCAAAAATTATGAGGAACTGCAATGCCCCTTGAAACAGACGTGGATTACAGCGTACTAAAAACCTTCTACCCATTATTGGGGAGTGGGTCTCCCTTAGTTTTCGCCTTTGCATTGAAAAGCAAAAGCTGACTAAAATTAGGAGGAAATGCAATGCCCGTTTGAAGAGTCGTGGAGGTTAGAGGTAATTAAAAACAACATTTCAATGCCCCTTGGAAGAGCTGTGGAGTTCAGAGTGGCTTAAGAAGATGCTTTTAATGCCACTTTGAAGAGACGTGGAGGTCACAGTAGCTTAACAAGACGGTTTCAGTGCCCCTCGGAAGAGACGTGGAGGTCACAGTAGCTTAACAAGACGGTTTTAATGCCCCTTGGAAGAGACGTGGAGGTCCCAGTAGCTTAACAAGACGGTTTTAATGCCCCTTGAAAGAGACGTGGAGGTCGCAGTAGCTTAACAAGACGGTTTTAATGCCCCTTGGAAAAGTGATGGAGGTCACAGTAGTTTAACCAGAAGGTTTTAATGCCCCTTGGAAAAGTGGTGGAGGTAGCAGTAGCTTAACAAGACGGTTTGAATGCCCCTCGGAAGAGACGTGGAGGTCCCAGTAGCTTAACAAGACGGTTTTAATGCCCCTCGAAAGAGACGTGGAGGTCACAGTAGCTTAACAAGACGGTTTTAATGCCCCTCGGAAAAGTGGTGGAGGTCGCAGTAGCTTAAAAAGAAGGTTTTAATGGCCCTTTCAAGAGCCATACAGTACAGCATCTTAAAAACATTATTCCCATTATTGGGGAGTGGATCTCCCATAGTCTTTGCTTATGCCTTCCAAGCAAAAGCTGCCAAAAATTAGAACGGAGGAACTTGCAATGCCCCTTACAAGAGCCATGCAGTACAGCATATTACAAACATTATTCCCAATATTGGGGAGTGGGTCTCCCATAGTCTTTGCTTATGCTTTCCAAGCAAAAGCTGCCAAAAATTAGGACGGAGGAACTTGCAATGCCCCTTACAAGAGCCATGCAGTACAGCATATTACAAACATTATTCCCATTATTGGGGAGTGGGTCTCCCATAGTCTTTGCTTATGCCTTCCAAGCAAAAGCTGCCAAAAATTAGGAGGAAACGCAATGCCCGTTCGAAGAGTCGTGGACTTTAGAGTTAATTAAAAACAACATTTCAATGTCCCTTGGAAGAGCTGTGGAGTTCAGAGTGGTTTAACAAGACGCTTTTAATGCCCCTCAAAAGAGATGTGGAGGTCCCAGTAGCTTAACAAGACAGTTTTAATGCCCCTTGGAAAAGTGGTGGAGGTCACAGTAGCTTAACAAGACGGTTTTAATGCCGCTTGGAAGAGACGTGGAGGTCCCAGTAGCTTAAAAGACGGTTTGAATGCCCCTTGGAAGAGACGTGGAGGTCACAGTAGCTTAACAAGATGGTTTTAATGCCTTTTGGAAAAGTGGTGGAGGTCGCAGTAGCTTAACAAGACGGTTTTAATGCCCCTTGGAAAAGTCGTGGAGGTCGCAGTAGCTTAACAAGATGGTTTAAATGCCCCTCAGAAGAGACGTGGAGGTCCCAGTAGCATAACAAGACGGTTTTAATGCCCCTCGAAAGAGACGTGGAGGTCACAGTAGCTTAACAAGACGGTTTTAATGCCCCTCGGAAAAGTGGTGGAGGTCGCAGTAGCTTAACAAGACGGTTTTTACGCCCCTTACAAGAGCCATACAGTACAGCATCCTAAAAACATTATTACCATTATTGGGGAGTGGGTCTCCCATAGTCTTTGCTTATGCCTTCCAAGCAAAAGCTGCCAAAAACTAGGACGGAGGAACTTGCAATGCCCCTTACAAGAGCCATGCAGTACAGCATATTACAAACATTATTCCCATTATTGGGGAGTGGGTCTCCCATAGTCTTTGCTTATGCTTTCCAAGCAAAAGCTACCAAAAATTAGGACGGAGGAACTTGCAATGCCCCTTACAAGAGCCATGCAGTACAGCATATTACAAACATTATTCCCATTATTGGTGAGTGGGTCTCCCATAGTCTTTGCTTATGCCTTCCAAGCAAAAGCTGCCAAAAATTAGGAGGAAACGCAATGCCCGTTCGAAGAGTCGTGGACGTTAGAGTTAATTAAAAACAACATTTCAATGTCCCTTGGAAGAGCTGTGGAGTTCAGAGTGGTTTAACAAGACGCTTTTAATGCCCCTCAAAAGAGATGTGGAGGTCCCAGTAGCTTAACAAGACAGTTTTAATGCCCCTTGGAAAAGTGGTGGAGGTCACAGTAGCTTAACAAGACGGTTTTAATGCCCCTTGGAAGAGACGTGGAGGTCCCAGTAGCTTAAAAGACGGTTTGAATGCCCCTTGGAAGAGACGTGGAGGTCACAGTAGCATAACAAGACGGTTTTAATGCCCCTCGGAAAAGTGGTGGAGGTCGCAGTAGCTTAACAAGACGGTTTTTACGCCCCTTACAAGAGCCATACAGTACAGCATCCTAAAAACATTACTACCATTATTGGGGAGTGGGTCTCCCACAGTCTTTGCTTATGCCTTCCAAGCAAAAGCTGACAAAAATAAGGACGGAGGAACTTTCAATAATGGCAACACGGACCACGTTCACCCTGGTGGTATAGTGGTGGTGGACGCTGAGGATAAGGAGAAGAACATAAAACAGCCGAAATGAGGAAGCGTATACCCATATGTGGGTGTGAAGTGGTGCATGTGAATACACCTCCCGAAATAACACAGTGGATTTGACTTTATGTTACTCTGCTGTCATTTGGTGGTGATGAGAAGTCTGGCCCAATCCAGCCCTTGTTCATTTTGATAAGGGTCAGCTTGTCAGCATTGTCAGTTGACAGGCGAGTGCGCTTATCAGTTATAATTCCCCCAGCGGCACTAAAAACATGCTCCGATAACACGCTAGCGGCAGGGCAGGCCAGGACCTCCAAGGCGTACAGAGCGAGTTCATTCCAAGTGTCCAGCTTGGATACCCAATAATTAAAAGGCACAGAGGAATCATGGAGGACGCTGGTATGGTCGGCAAGGTACTCCCTCACCATCTTTTGAAACTTTCCACTCCTTGTGAGAGTACCCCGCGCCTCAGGATCTGTCCGAAGGGAGGGTCTGAGAAAACTGTCCCAGAACATTGGCAGTGTTCCCCTGCCTCTGCTGGATTGGAGTTGCGCCTCTCTCGCATGTACGCCTTGGTTGGGCAACGAACTGTGACCTCTGCCGCTAGCGTGTTCAGATGGGAATTTTTTGAACAGTTTTGCAGCAAGGGCCTTCTGGTACTGCCCAATTTTTGTAGACCTCTCCACCTCAGGAATTAGAGAGTGAAAGTTCTCCTTGTAGCGGGGGTCTAAAAGTGTCACCAACCAGTAATGACTGTCACTCAACGTTTTGACAACGCGAGGGTCACAGTTAAGGCAGCGTAACATAAAGTCAGCCATGCTTGCCAGACTGGTAACGGGCAAGACTTCCGTGTCCTCACCAAGATGACCACTGACCATGCTCTCCTCCTCCTCCTCCTCCTCCTCCCCCCTGTCCTCAGGCCACCCACGCTGAACCGACGGTATGAAAGTTGTACAGGTACTACCGTCTACAGCGCATGACACAAGATGCTGTTCTTCCTCCTCCTCCTCCTCCTCTCCCTCATTGTCCCCCAATGCACGTTGGGATGAGATGAGGCTGGGCTGTGTGTAATCGACCGCTACTGCTTCTTGATCCATCTCATCATACCCTGGCTGCAATGCCTCCTCTTTAATTCTCTGCAGAGAGCGTTGCAAAAGACAACTGGAATGCTGACGCTAATGATGGCGTCATCGCCACTCACCATCTTGGTGGACTCCTCAAAGTTTGTCAAGATGGTACATATGTCAGACATCCAGGTCCACTCCTGAGGTCTTATCTGTGGAGTCTGACCTGAATATCGACGGCCTTGTTGCAGCGGGTACTCCACAACTGCTCTCTTCTGCTCACAAATCCTTTGCAACATGTGGAGGGTAGAGTTCCAACGTGTGGGGACATCACACACCAGTCGGTGTGACGGAAGCTGCAAACGCTGCTGCAACACAGCAAGGGCGGCGGAAGCTGTAGCCGACTTGCGAAAATGAGCTGACAGGCGGCGTACTTTCACGAGCAGATCTGGCAACTCGGGGTACGATTTAAGAAACCACTGAACCACGAGGTTAAGCACATGAGCCAGGCATGGTACGTGTGTGATCTCGCCTCGCCTCAGAGCTGCCACCAGGTTACGGCCATTGTCACACACGACCATGCCTGGAAGTAGGTTCAGCCGTGTCAGCCACAGATCTGCCTGCTCTTTCACAGCTGTCCACAACTCACAAGCAGTGTGAGGTTTCTCACCTAAGCTTATGAGTTTCAGCACAGCCTGTTGTCGCTTGGCGGAGGCAGTACTGCAGTGCTTCCAGCTTGTAACTGATGTGGTGATATCTGAGATGGAGCTGTGCACTGTGGGGGCAACTCTGACTGACATAGGGCCCGCAATCCTCGGTGTGGGGAGGATGTGTTCCGTCCCAAGGTCCGACTAGGTCCCGGCTTCCACTATGTTTACCCAGTGTACCAACCCTGGCCACAAGCACTTGTCCACGTGTCCGTTGTCAGGTGGACTCTCCCAGTAACTGCGTTGATGAAGGCACGGCAGACGTTTTGGGACGCGTGCTTGTGTAGTGCGGGGATGGCACACCGGGCAAAATAGTGTCGGCTGGGGACCAAGTACCGAGGGACAGCCAACGCCATAAGGTTGCGGAAGGATTCCGTCTCCACCAGCCTAAAAGGCAGCATTTCCAACGCAAGCAGTCGTGAAATGTGCAAATTTAGGACTGTGGCCTGTGAGGCGTTAGCTGCGAATTTCCGCTTTCGTTCAAAGGTCTGGGATATGGACAATTGAACGCTGCGGTGGGACGTGGACGTTGATGCTGTTTCTTGAGAAACTGCCATAACAAGTGAAGACTGAGAGGAGGGGGCATCTTTGCATGCAGTATGGACAGGGGATTGCCTTGCACACACAACTGGGGGTTCTATTGCACGCACAACAGCGGAAGAAGCAGTGGTGACACCCGCTGACACTGGTTGTGGACCCTGGTGTTCGCCCCACAAAGTCGGGTGCTTTGCTGCCATGTGCCTGATCATGCTGGTGGTGGTTAGGCTGGTAGTTTTGTCACCCCTGCTGATGCTGGCATGGCAGGTGGTACAAATGGCCTTTTTGGGGATATCAGCAGAGTCTTTAAAAAAATTCCAGACTCTGAAAGACCTACAGGTTGTACTGGCAACGTCCCTCGTGTTGGTGTTACGGGGAACTGTTGCCTGCCTTCTGTGTGCGGCCACCACACTGCTTCTTCCTGCCTGTTGGGGTACTATGCCTCCCTCACCCTGTGTTCTGCTGGCCTCGCTCTGCATGTCCTCCTGCCACGTTGGGTCAGTTACTAGATCATCCACCACCTCCTCCTCTTCCACTTGCGCACCACGATCCTCCTCCTCACTTCCTGTCAATTGTGTCTCGTCATCGTCCACCTCTTGTGACAAATTGCCAGCGTCGACTTCCTGTGGCTGTGACTGTTCAAATATTTAGGCATCGCTACAAGGGATCTCCTCTTCCACCACTTCAAGCGGAGAAGACGAGGGGCACAAATCTGGAAATGGACCAGTGAACAGCTCTTCAGAGTGTCCAAGTGTGTGACGACACTCGGCATGGTGGGAGGAAGGAGCATCAGGGTGAGGAGGAGTATGCGGTCGAGACTCACGGCTACTAAGAGTTGACCGTGTGGAAGACAGACCGGAGGTGGTGGTGCCCAGGTAACTGGAAGTATTATCTACTATCCAATTAATAACCTGTTCACACTGATCAGTTCGCAATACTGGTGTTGTTCTGTGCTTCCCTAGTAATTCGGTCAAGAAGTGGCAGCGAGAAGATGTGGCTGTTGGTTGTGGCACATTTTCACCTTGGCCACGGCCCCGTCCTCTGCACGCACCATCACCAGAACGTCCAGTTCCACGTCCCTTGCCACGCGCCTTGCCCATTGTAAAGGAAGTAAAATAGCTTACACTCGCACTATCATTGGAAAAAGGGTAATAAAAAGTAGATTACAACCGTGGAAGAGGAAAACCACAGTTCTATTTCTCTGGCCTACACCCGACTCTTTTAAACAATCTGAAAAATCCGGGAGACACTATTAGTTTTTTTTTTACGGCAAAAAATGCCAAAAGCAGGATAATAGAGATTTTTTACCGTGGAACAGTAAAACCACAGTTATAATTTACTGGCGTATACCAGACTTTTTTAAATATATATATTTGCGGCTGAACAGTGAGCGACACACTCAAACTGTTTTTTTTAGATACAAATGGCCCAAAAGTGGATAATACAGAGGTTTGAACCGTGGAACTGCAAAACCACACTTCTGTTTCTCTGTTTCTCGGGCCTACACCAGACTATTTTCAACAGATATATTTGTGTGTGAAAAATCAGGGAGACACTATTCGTTTTTTTTTTTAACGGCAAAAAATGCCAAAAGCAGGTTAATAGAGATTTTTTACCGTGGAACAGCAAAACCACAGTTATAATTTACTGGTGTATACCAGACTTTTTTAAATATATATATTTGCGGCTGAACAGTGAGCGACACACTTTTTTTGGGGGGGGGGGGGGACACCAAAAGGTTAATAAGATGGGTATTTGTACAGTGTGAAGGAGGAAAAAAAAAAGAGGATTTAGATGAAAAAAAAAGGATTTTTCCTGGCCCCCGAGACCTGGAGCTAAGTCCAGCAGTTTCAGCAACAGAAGCACACAGGACTGTAATGCAGCGTTTGCTGGTATAACCACTGCGTCTCCTATAAAGCTTGCCTTCCTGCCTGCCTGATATCTGGGATGGATATTAGTCCTGAGAAGGACTGTTTGTTTGATCTGGCAGCCTTTACAGACCCTACACTAACTATTTCGCAGTATATATCTCTCCCTAAATCAGCAGCGCCGTCCCTACACTGTCTGATCCCAGTCGTCTGTGTCCACGATGGCGGCGCCCTGTTTTAAATACTCGAGGTGACGCTGTGCGGCTAGCCAATCAATGTAATGCCCACAACCAACATGGCTGCGGCATTACAGTGACTTGCTGGCAATCCCTGCATGTTCATTGGCTCTGTAAAGAGAGCCAAACATGCAGGGCGGAAACCCGAGCTCCCGCCCGAGTAACCCGGAAATGCTCGGTGCTCGCCGAACATCCCGAGTAGCGTGATGCTCGGGCGAGTACTGAGCAGTGTCAAGCATGTTCACTCAACACTACACATCATCAATAAACACTAGTGACCCAGTGCCATTGGAAGCCATGCATGCCCATGACATCACACTGCCTCCACCATTTACAGAGAATATAGCGTGCTTTTTATCATGAGCAGTTCTAAGCCTTATCCATACTTTCTTCTTCCCATCATTCTGGTACAGGTTGATCTTAGTTTCATCAGTCCAAAGAATGCTTTTCCAAAACTGAGCTGGCTTCTTTAGATGTTTTTTTTGGCAATGTCTTATCTGGTCTTTCTATTTTTAAGGCTCATTAATGGTTTGCACCTTGAGATGAACCCTCTGTACTGATGAGCGAGTATGTTTTGTTAACCCTTTCGCCGAGTATACTCAGCCGAGCACCGAGTAGTTACAGCTGCTCGGTGATATGTTTGAATCACTCCTGTGTGCATGATTTGCGACGGTTTGACAGTTTTAATACATGTGAGGAATGTGTAAGAAGCAGACATTCCTCACATGTATCAAAGCTGTCAAAAAGTTGCAAATCATGCACACAGGAGTGATTCAAACATATCACCCAAGCAGCTGTAACTACTCGGTGCTCGGCCAAGTATACTCGGCGAAAGGGTTAACAAAACATACTCGCTCATCACTATTAGATACTGAAACACCTACTTCCCTGAGAGTGTTCTTCACTTAGGTGGATGTTGTGAAGGAGGTTTTCTTCACCATGGAAAGGATTCTGTGATTATCCACTTTTGTATTACGTGGACATCCAGGTCTTTTTGAGTTCCCAAGCTTACCAGTGCATTTTTTTTTTGCAGAATGTACCAAACTGTTGATTTGGCCACTCCTAAAATCTCTCTGATGTATTTTTTCTTTTTTTCAGCCTAATGATGGTCTGTTTCTCTTTCATTAAGAGCTCCTTGGACTGCATGTTGTACGTTCACAGCAAGAGCTTCCAAATGCAAATGTCACACCTGGAATCATCTACAGACCATTTACCTGCTTAACTGATGATGGATTAATGAGGGAAAAGCTCATGCATTAAAGATCTTTTGAAATAATTGTCCAATTACTTTTGGTTCTTTTAAAAAGAGGCAGCTACTAAAGAACTGTAGTTCCTAAACTCTAACTACAATTAGGCTGTGAATACCCTCAAATTAAAGTTGACAGTCTGCACTTAAAGCCCATATTGATAATATAGCTGTTTTGTTGAATATGTTTTTGGTACTCAGTTAATATGCCAAACCTTGTGTCACTGTCCAAATATTTCTGGACCTAACTGTATATACAGTAATATCTATCATTGTGCTGTGTATATACAATATATAGTATGATGCTGTGTAAATGGTATATAGTGTGGACTTGTTCATAATCAATACTGAATAAATCAAGATGTTTGTATAATCTAGCTTTCATTTTTTATCATTTGCACACCATTAACATGTTTATCTTCCTGTGATTTCCATAATTCCACAACCTTTCCTTCTTGGTGCAGCAATTTCAATATTGAGCCATATATATATTTATTTATATAAATTTAAATACACACATACACTGTGTGGTGCAGAATTATTAGGAAAATAGTTTGACTATATCATTGTTTTTATGCATATTTTTCCAAGTCCAAGCTATATAAGCTTGAATGTTTATTGGATGAAACAGAACAGGAGGTGTGTATTTGTGTAATGAGGGAGGGTGCGGTCTAAGGATATCACCAACAGTGGCGTAACTAGAGTCTGATGGGCCCCGGTGCAGGATTTGGACCTGGTTCCCCCATCCTGATTATATATATGATGCGCCCCCTGGGCTGTGGGGTACTCAGTGCCGGGCTGGTCGTTGCTAGGGGAGATGTCACAGTGGCGGTGACCCGGTCAGTGACCCAGGGTGGTCATTCAAAAAAAGGGATTTTATAGTTTTTATGTACAAAGTTTGTGAAGCCACCTGCGGTATGCAGCTAAAGGGAGCCGCCGCTGCGGAGCAGGTCCTCTGGAGCTGATGTTAGTGCAGCAAAGCTGGTGTGGCTCTCCACAGGTAGATCTTAGCTCCAGGGCAGTGTAGATGTTACAGGTGATGCTGGGCGTTGTAGTGCAGGGTTTGATGGCGCAGCAATAATCAGTCCACAACTTAATGGTGGTTTCCTCTTATATTTACTGGCGGTGATTAGGCAAACCGGGACTGGGCGTGGCTTCAGGGCACTCTTTCGTTGGGCCTGGTCTTCAGCCACGCCTGTGGTTTATTTTCTAGGCCGATTAGTAACTATTTTCAATATTGTCCTGACCACAACAAATATACATATCCAAGATTATTTAACGGGTACAACTATATACAACATACGCTTTAATTCTCTTATACTTTAGTTCCTCCAGCGGGCAGGAAGCTGACCTTTTGTACTCCTGGTCGACCTACATAGTACATTTGTTGTCACTGTCCTACCCTGGTCCCTATTGTCTACCCCTGGTGTGGTGGGTTCACGGTCCTCTACATTTCTCTTGGACCTACTCCATACTGGTATACCGGACTGCCTTCTCCGGACTCCTAAACCCACCATGGAACTGACAGGTTTACTGCTAGCAGAGGGTAGATTCTCCTGATCTGCTGCTGATGAAACATCTGTCTCTGGGGTCGGCTGGTCTTCCAGATGTTCTGGAGCTTCTGCAGTTTCCGGTGGGGCCGCTTGGAGAAAGGTCAGGACCGGTACTACAATCGCTTTGTTCACCTGCGTCCAAGACCGGGGAAATTCTCCGAGGACTGTCTGAACCATTTCCTCCACTTTTTCTGTTCAGGACATATCTTCAAGTGGTCTCTTGAGACTGCAGCTGAAGTTTCCCCTCCATCTTTGCTGATGAGGCACACTTTGGTGTTGTCATAATTCAAGGGTAGGACGGTGTATGGCTCAACCTCCCACTGGCCATCTAACTTGTGGACTCGTCTTTTCCTCTTAAGTACCTGTTCTCCAGGTGATAAGGGAATGGCACGTGCGTGCTGATTAGAAGTTTTCTCTTGCTTCTGTCTCGCCTGGGACAAACTTTTCTCAACACACTCTTGCACCTTGCGGTATTGTTGCTGCCGCTCGGTATTCCAATCCGCATCTGGTGATGTCATCTCTGGTGTTAAAACTCCCATGTCTAAGTCAATGGGTAGCTTACCAGGTCTTGCTCTCATCAGGTAAGCGGGTGTACAGTTGGTAGAGTTCACCGGGATGTGGTTATATAGGTCCACCAAATCCGGTAACTTCTCTGGCTAGAGGCTACGTTCTTCAAGGGGCAACGTCTTCAACAGGTCTATTACAACCTGGTTCATCTTCTCACACAACCCGTTGGTCTGGGGATGATACGGCGTTGTCCTTATTTTCTTGCAGCCGTACAAGTTACAGAATTCCTGGAACACCTCTGCTTCAAAGGCTGGACCTTGGTCGGTAAGCACCCATTCAGGTAACCGTGCGGGCGACAAAAGTGCTGTTGGAACACTTTGGATGCCGTCTGAGCCGTCTGGTCTTTCACTGGCACTACTACCAAGAACCGGGAGTAGTGGTCTACTATGGTGAGAGCGTAGACATAGTCTGACCGGCTTGGAGCTAGCTTCACGTGGTCCAAGGCTACCAGTTCAAGTTGTTGTTTGGTGATTATGGGCTGCAGGGGAGCCCTCTGGCTGTCACGGTCTTTCCGTCTCAGGTTGCATGGACCACATTCTCGACACCATCTCTCGATTGATTTCCTCATGCTAACCCAGTAGAATCGCTCACGTAGCAGGACTTCCAACTTCTTCCACCCGAAGTGTCCTGCTCCATCGTCGTACGCTTCTAAGACCATTGACGCATCCCGCCTTGGGACTACCACCTGCCGGACCAGTTCATGTGTCCGGGGATTGATACTTCTTCGACACAGCTTTCCCTCGTAGATGAACAGCTTGCCCTTTTCCTTCCACAACTGTTGGGTCTCCTGTGGAGCATCTGGATCAGGGTGCGAGTCAGCTTGTGTCAGCAACTCCTTTACCAGGGGGATAGCCTGGTCGCTATCTTGCATTTCTGCCCATCCATGGTGGGGCAATGGGTTGAACGTGGCCTCTCTGTTGGTGGAGCACTTGTCCCTTACACAGTGGGAGCACTGGGTCACCCCGTGACGATGGAAAGCGGGTAGCTCTATCTCCTCCAACTCTTCCGGGTCTTCTCCCCCATCTGGCAAGTTGGGCATCCTGGACAGCGCATCAGCATTTGCATTTTTATGCCCCGCCCGATACTTGATGGTATACTCATAGTTAGACAGTCGGGCCATCCATCGTTGTTCTAGGGCACCAAGCTTCGCAGTCTCCAGGTGCATCAGCGGGTTGTTATCTGTGAAGACTGTAAATCTGGAGGAGGCAAGATAGTGTTTGAAGTGCTCTGTTACAGCCCAGACTATGGTGAGAAACTCCAACTTGAAGGAACTGTAGTTGTCGGGGTTCCTTTCTGTAGGGAGGAGCTTCCTGCTGGCGTAGGCAATCACTCTCTCTCTGCCTTGCTGTACCTGGGACAGTACTGCTCCCAATCCCACGTTGCTGGCATCTGTATGAAGTATAAAGAGTTGGCCATAGTCGGGGTAGGCCAGGACTTCGTCTCCGGTGAGAGCCATTTTCAGTCGGGTGAATGATTCGTCTTCTGGTTTACCCCATTTGAACGAAGGTTTCTGGTTCTTGGCCTTTTTGGACTGGCCCACTAGGAGGTCCTGCATTGGTGCCGCTATCTTGGTGAAACCCTTGATAAATCTCCTGTAGTAGCCTACCAGCCCAAGGAACTGCCACACTTCCTTAATAGAGGAGGGTCTTGGCCAGTCTTTGATCATGGTGACTAGTTCTGGGTCTGGTGCTACACCTTCGGCGCTTACCACATGACCTAGGTACTGCACCTTGAGCTTCTGTAGGTGGCACTTGGACGGCTTTGCCTTCAGGCCAAAACCAGATAGGGCTTCGAACACCTCGGCCAGGTGCTCCAGGTGGTCTTCATATGTCTTTGAGTAGACAATTACATCATCTAGGTACAGCAGGATGGTTTCAAAGTTTTTGTGTCCTAGGCAGCACTCCATTAACCGCTGGAAGGTTCCTGGGGCGTTACAGAGCCCGAATGGCATGAACTCACTGAGGCCCATTGGTGTTGTAAACGCGGTCTTTCCTTTGTCCGCTTCTGCCACAGGAACCTGCCAGTACCCACTGGTAAGATCCAAAGTGGAGAAATAGTTAGCTGATTTCAATGCTGCTAATGATTCCTCAATTCTGCGTAATGGGTAGGCGTCCTTATGTGTAATGCGGTTAATCTGCCTGTAATCAACACACATCCTCATTGTACCATCCTTCTTTCTAACGAGAACTAATGGAGCTGCCCAGGGGCTATAAATATCTCTGATCACCCCAGCCTCCTTCATCTCCCGTAACATTCCTTTGGCACATTGATAGTGCACTGGGGGTACAGGCTGGTACCTCTCTTTAATGGGCGGATGATCTCCCGTGGGGATATGATGTTGGACCCCTTTTACCTGCCCAAAGTCTAGTGGGTGTTTGCTGAAGACTCGTTCCTACTCTTGGACCACCCGGTATACTCCATGCTTTTTGCGCAGAGGGGTGGAGTCAGTGCCCACTTGAAGCTTCTGACACCAATCCTCCATCTGCCCCTTGGAGCCATTATCCTCCGCCGGTTTGGACGGAAGCAAGGGTTCCACTGTCTTTATTAAGTTGTTACTGACAGTGAACAGCTTAGCAAGGGTGGCATACCGGGGTAAATGGACCTCTTTCTCCCCACAATTCAGGATGCGTATCGGTACTCTCCCTTTGCGGACATCGACTACGCTCCTGGCTGTCAAGATGGTGGGCCTACTGATACGGGTTCTACCAGGGCCTGATAATCTTGACCCCTGAGACCAATTGCTGCCTGACACCATATTAACATTTCACTACTAGGGGGCATTGCAATGGGAATGGATCACTCATCCTGACACTGCCAATTTCCCCTCCAGACAGCTCTACCTGTTGTCTTTTCATCAGGGCCCTGATTTCCTTCTGCAGAACTCGCTGCTGACTGGAACTGGCAGTCTCTGTGACCTGTTGCAACAAAACAATAATTTCTCCAAGACAATTTTCTATCACATTGGTGCCTAAGGTTATCATGGGATGACTTTCTCGGTGATCAATATCAACAATAATCATTCCTTGTGATGGCAATTCTACTTTGCCAACTTTTATGGTCACCTCTTTATACCCCACCTGAGGCAAGGGCTGACCATTGCTGGCATAGATACTAAGATGTTCATCTGGATGGTGGGTAATGTCTGAATCAGTCCAGTATTGCTTAAAAAGGATATATGGCATCGTGGTCACTTGGGATCCAGTTTCCAGCAACGCGTTCATTGGGATGCCATCAAGCACGACAGGCAGGACCGGTCGTCATCCCACGTACTTGTCTCACCAGCTTTGTGGGCCCGGTCGTCTTACTCCTGGGGGTTGGCCCTCTACCCCAGGGGTTGCTCGTTTAAATTACAGAACCTTGCGTAGTGCCCCGCCTTTTGACAGCGGCGGCAGATGGGTTGTCCGTCCTGGTCGTAGCGAACGCTGTTCCTCCCTCTGGTCGGTGGAATTCTTCTCTGTCATCGCCACGGGATGTCATCTGGACTGGAAACCAGCTGGATCTTTTCCTTTGGAGACACTTGCATGGCCTGCACGGTTTTGGTTAGTGTAGCTACACTTTTGGTCAGCTCCTGGACCTAAAGGCGCAGGTCTGCAGAGGGATCAATATCTAGGGTCTGCGCGGCAGCCTCCACAGGTGCTGGGGGAAAGGACGCCACCTCCTGGTGGTATGTGATAACTGGGCACTGGAGGCATGCAGTGCCACTTAGGATTGATTCTCGCAGCACCCGGATGGCTCTGTCTTTAAATTGTGCAAAGTCCAGATCAGGGTTTTGCAGAGCCATAATGCGCAGCTGTGTCCTGTGAGCGCCAGACAGGAGCCCCTCAATAAACTGCTAAGTCAGCAATCTGTCCTCATCTCACACACTGTCGGGGTCTGCCTGTTTGATGGCCCGCAGCGCTTCCTGCAGGTTTAGAGCATAGTCTCGTACACTGTCCTGCACCCTTTGTTTGCACCCGTAGAACTTCATCTTTGTTTCTGCTGCGATGCGGGTGTCAAAGGTATCCTTCAACCGGGCCAGTATTTCCTTGACAGTGCCTTTGTCCCTGCCCGGCCAGGACTTCACCTCTCTCTGGGCTGCACCGATTAGCTGTCCTATGAGGATGCTGACTTTTTGCTCCTCAGACAGGGGGTACACTTTAAACAAACTGCGCAGTTCCTCCTCAAAGTCGTTCAGGGTGTGCGACTCCCCTGAGTACTGGGGCAACCACGCCGCCCCCGGTATATATGGCATTGATAACGGTATTACAGTGGCGGCGGCAGCGCCCGCGGCTGAATCCTCTCCCAGGTTGGGCATCTTCCTCTCCCCTAGTGAACCTCAGCCAGGACCTGGGCGTCTGCTGACGTACCAGTATGCAGCTCTGCAGGCGGAAGGATCTCTTACCCGGCGGTTCCAGATCGGGGCTTCTCGCTTCCCCTCGGCGGGCGGCAAAGCACGTGATAACACCGTTTAGTAAAGTCTATGGCACACAGGACCCGGTTATACCGGGCTTCGTGAATCCTGTTCGTGACGCCAAGTTGACGCGCCCCCTGGGCCGTGGGGTACTCGGTGCCGGGCCAGTCGTTGCTAGGGAAGATGTCACAGTGGCGGTGACCCGGTCCGTGACCCAGGGCGGTCATTCAAAAGAAAAGGATTTTATAGTTTTTATGTACAAAGTTCGTGACGCCACCTGTGGTATGCGGCTAAAGGGAGCCGCCGCTGCGGAGCAGGTCCTCTGGAGCTGATGTTAGTGCAGCAAAGCTGGTGTGGCTCTCCACAGGTAGAGCTTAGCTCCAGGGCAGTGTAGATGTTACAGGTGATGCTGGGCGTTGTAGTGCAGGGTTTGATGGCGCAGCAATAATCAGTCCACAACTTAATGGCGGTTTCCTCTTATCTTTACTGGCGGTGATTAGGCAAACCGGGACTAGGGTACTGGCTAGAAGTGGAAGTCCGGGCAGCCTGCTAGCAAGTAAGGAATCCACCTCACCAAGTGAAGTTGGAGGCCTTCCCTTTCCACTAATCTCTTTGGCCCAGCTGCTTGTAGCTGTGCGGTGGCCCTCGTCCCTGAGTGCCACGTCTTTGTGCTCACCCGCATGGCAGGCAGCTCGGGCCTTGCTGATGCGTCGCTCCCACGTGGCGGTGCTGGGCCCTGCGGTGCTGCTGAGCCTCCGGGCGTATGCTGGGGCCAGGAGACCTGCAGTCTCCTGCCCTCCGGTTTCTGCTGCTGGGCCATCAGTGCCCCACAGCCTCAGACTCCCGTGACCGGTTCCTCTGTGTTGGTTTCTTTCTGGGGTGAACTGCCACGCAGCTCCACTCCCCAGCTCCTCTCTCGTCGACGTCCTCACTTCAACTCCTCACACTAAGTCTAACTAACCCCGCCCCCAGATCCCAGTTGCCAAGGGGAGGAGCTCCCCTTGCTGGTCTGGAGCCATGACAGTGTTGCATGCTTAGCAAAACCTGATTAGGTGACCCCTGCTTGCTTCCAGGTATGGCATCGCCTCTTGTGAGGGAGACCCCTGGGGTGCCACATATACACTGCTCAAAAAAATAAAGGGAACACTCAAATAACACATCCTAGATCTGAATGATCTGTTCTGTACAAAGTTGAATGTGCTGACAACAAAATCACACACAAATCATCAATGGAAATCAAATTTATTAACCAAAGGAGGCCAGGATTTGGAGTCACCACCAAAATTAAAGTGGAAAAACACACTGCAGGCTGATCCAACTTTGATGTAATGTCCTTAAAATAAGTCAAAATGAGTCTCAGTATTGTGTGTGGCCTCCATGTGCCTGTATGACCTCCCTACAATGCCTAGGCATGCTCCTGATAGGTTGCGGATTGTCTCCTGTGGGATCTCCTCCCAGACCTGGACTAAAGCATCGGCCAACATCTGGACAGTTTGTGGTGCAATGTAACGTTGGTGGATGGAGCGAGACATGATGTCCCAGACGTGCTCAATCGGATTCAGGTCTGGGGAACGGGAGGGCCAGTCCATAGCTTCAATGCCTTCATCTTGCAGGAACTGCTGACACACTCCAGCCACATGAGGCCTGACATTGTCCTGCATTAGGAGCTACTCAGGGCCAACCGCACCAGCATATGGTCTCACAAGGGGTCTGAGGATCACATCTCGGTACCTAATGGCAGTCAGGCTACCTCTGGTGAGCACATGGAGGGCTGTGCGGCCCTCCAAAAAAATGCCACCCCACACCATTACTGACCCACTGCCAAACTGGTCATGCTGAAGGATGTTGCAGGCAGGAGATCGCTCTCCACGGCGTCTCCAGACTCTGTCACGTCTTTCACATGTGCTCAGTGTGAACCTGCTTTCATCTGTGAAGAGCACAGGGCACCAGTGGCGACTTTTCCAATCCTGGTGTTCTGTGGCAAATGCCAAGCGTCCTGCACGGTGTTGAGCTGTGAGCACAACCCCCATCTGTGTACGTCGGACTCTCATACCACCCTCATGGAGTCGGTTTCTAACCATTTGTGCACACACATGCATGTTTGTGGCCTGCTGGAGGTCATTTTGTAGGGCTCTGGCAGTGCTCCTCCTGTTCCTCCTTAATAATAATAATAATAATAATAGTCTTTATTTATATAGCGCCAACATATTCCGCAGCGCTTAACAATTCACAGGTTCATATACAACAGTCATAAGTAACATAGCTAAAGATAATACAATAATTACAGCAAAAATGACAACCCTGCTCGTAAGAGCTTACAATCTACAATGAGGTGGGGGTGACACAAAGTACAATGGCTGATTTACAAGGATGGTCCAGCCATCTTGAGGGGATGAGGGATAGATAAAGGCTGCATGAGGTCATCACCAGCCTGTATCTGTAGTGCTTTTGGGTTCGGTGGAGACTTAGGTTTGGAGAAATAAGGGATGGGCTATAAGAATATAAAAGGACTTCGATTAGGGAACGTGATAGGCTGCTTTAAACAGGTGTGTTTTTAGGGAGCGCCTAAAACTGTGTAAGTTGTGGTTCATCCTAAGTTCTTGGGGTAGAGCATTCCAAAGAATAGGTGCAGCTCGGGAGAAGTCTTGAAGCCGGGAGTGGGAGGTACGGATTAGTGCGGATGTTAGTCGAAAGTCGCTTGCGGAGCGTAGAGAACGGGTAGGCCGATAAACAGAAATGAGGGAAGAGATGTAGGGGGGTGCCACACTGTGGAGGGCTTTGTGGGTGAGAACAAGCAATTTAAATTGGATCCTATAATTCATGGGCAGCCAGTGCAATGACTAGCACAGAGCGGTGGAGTCTGAGTAACGGTTAGCCAAATAGATGACCCTGGCTGCAGCATTAAGGATGGACTGGAGGGGGGAAAGTCGAGTGAGGGGGAGGCCAATTAATAGTTACAGTAGTCAAGGCGGGAGTGGATCAGGGCAACAGTGAGGGTTTTTGTTGTTTCCAAGGTGAGAAAGGGGCGGATTCTAGAGATGTTCTTCAGGTGCAAGCGACAAGAGCGGGCAAGAGATTGTATGTGGAAGGTGAAGGAGAGATTGGTGTCAAACACAACGCCCAGACAACGCGCCTGCTGGCTCGGCATTATTGTGGTGCCACACACGGAGAGAGAGATGTCAGATTTAGAGAGGTGAGTAGACGGCGGGAGTAGAAGAAGTTCAGTTTTGGAAAGGTTGAGTTTCAGGTAGAGAGCGGACATGATGTTAGAAACTGCGGCCAGACAGTCACTGGTGTTCTGTAGTACAGCGGGGGTAAGGTCAGGGGATGAGGTGTATACACTGTGTTCCAAATTATTATGCAAATAATATTTTCTCAGATTTTCCCAAATTACCTATATGAATTGCAGTCATTGTAATTTTCCAGTCAAATAACTATTAGAGTACAATTGAAAGGTTTTTGTACAAACTGCCTATGATAACAGTATATTTTTAAAAAAATAAAAAACTCAAACTGCACTCAAAATGCATGTTCCAAATTATTATGCACAGCAGAGTTTTCAACCTTTTCATTTTAATAAAGAATCAAACAGTTTTCAACTAAAAACTTTAGTCTAGGTGATGTTACATTTGCACATAGGACCCCTTGTTCGAAAGGAGCTTCTGAACTCTCTCGTCCATTGAATTTGTCAGGTTTTGGATAGTTTCTGCTTTAATTGTTTTTCATGAGGACAGAATACCTTCCCAGAGCTGTTGCTTAGATGTGAACTGCCTCCCGCCATCATAGACACTCCTTGTGATGATGCTCCAGAGGTTCTCAATGGGGTTGAAGTCAGGGGAGCATGGGTGCCACACCATAAGTTTGTCCCCTTTTATGCCCATAGCAGCCAGAGATGCAGATGTGTTATGTGCAAAAAAGTGTGAAACAACTGAAAATATGTCTTATATTCTAGGTTCTTCAAAGTAGCCACCTTTTGCTTTGATGACTGCTTTGCACACTCTTGGCATTCTCTTGATGAGCTTCTAGAGGTAGTCACCGGAAATGGTCTTCCAACAATTTTGAAGGAGTTCCCAGAGATGCTTAGCACTTGTTGGCCCTTTTGCCTTCACTCTGCGGTCCAGCTCACCCCAAACCATCTCGATTGGGTTCAGGTCTGGTGACTGTGGAGGCCAGGTCATCTGGCGTAGCACCCCATCACTCTCCTTCTTGGTCAAATAGCCCTTACACAGCCTGGAGGTGTGTTTGGCGTCATTGTCCTGTTGAAAAATAAATGATGGTCCAACTAAACGCAAACCGGATGGAATAGCATGCCGCTGCAAGATGCTGTGGTAGCCATGCTGGTTCAGTATGCCTTCAATTTTGAATAAATCCCCAACAGTGTCACCAGTAAAGCACCCCCACACCATCACACCTCCTCCTCCATGTTTCACGGTGGGAACCAGGCATGTAGAGTCCATCCGTTCACCTTTTCTGCGTCGCACAAAGACACGGTGGTTGGAACCAAAGATCTCAAATTTGGACTCATCAGACCAAAGCACAGATTTCCACTGGTCTAATGTCCATTCCTTGTGTTCTTTAGCCCAAACATGTCTCTTCTGCTTGTTGCCTGTCCTTAGCAGTGGTTTCCTAGCAGCTATTTTACCATGAAGGCCTGCTGCACAAAGTCTCCTCTTAACAGTTGTTGTAGAGATGTGTCTGCTGCTAGAACTCTGTGAGGCATTGACCTGGTCTCTAATCTGAGCTGCTCTTAACCTGCGATTTCTGAGGCTGGTGACTTGGATAAACTTATCCTCAGAAGCAGAGGTGACTCTTGGTCTTCCTTTCCTGGGGCGGTCCTCATGTGAGCCAGTTTCTTTGTAGCGCTTGATAGTTTTTGCAACTGCACTTGGGGACACATTCAAAGTTTGCCCAATTTTTCGGACTGACTGACCTTCATTTCTTAAAGTAATGATGGCCACTCATTTTTCTTTACTTTGCTGCTTTTTTCTTGCCATAATACAAATTCTAACAGTCTATTCAGTAGGACTATCAGCTGTGTATCCACTTGACTTCTGCACAACACAACTTATGGTCCCAACACCATTTATAAGGCAAGAAATCCCACTTGTTAAACCTGACAAGGCACACCTGTGAAGTGAAAACCATTTCTGGTGACTACCTCTTGAAGCTCATCAAGAGAATGCCAAGAGTGTGCAAAGCAGTCATCAAAACAAAAGGTGGCTACTTTGAAGAACCTAGAATATAAGACATTTTCAGTTGTTTCACACTTTTTTGTTAAGTATATAATTCCACATGTGTTAATTCATAGTTTTGATGCCTTCAGTGTGAATGTACAATTTTCAAACTCATGAAAATACAGGAAAATCTTTAAATGAGAAGGTGTGTCCAAACTTTTGGTCTGTACTGTATGTCCCTTATCCTGAGCCCTATACTGGTATATATATCCCCCATCCTGGTATATGTCCTCCATTCTTCCGCTGTTCTTTAATGTATAGAAAAAAATAAACCTTTATACTCACCTAGAAGTCATTTGGCCCCAGAGCAGAAGTATAATGAACTCCCCATAGTCCGCCATATAGTATAATGCACAGTCCATAGTCTTCCCTACAGTATAATGCACCCCTCATAGTCCTCTATATAGTATGATGCACCATCCATAGACCTCCATATAGTATAATGCGCCCTCCATAATTCTCCATATAGTATAATGCGCTCCCCATAATCCTCCATATAGTATAATGCATCCCATAGTCCTCCATATAGTATAATAACCCCATAGTCCTGCATATAGTATAATGCACTCCATAATCATCCATAAAGTATAAAGCACAGCCCACAGTCATCCATGTAGTATAATGCACAGCCCATATTCATCCATGTAGTATAATGCACAGCCTATAGTCATACATGTAGTATAATGCACAGCCCATAGTCATACATATATTATAATGCACAACCCATAGTCATCCAGGTAGTATAATGCACAGCCCAAGGTCATGCATGTAGTATAATGCACACCCCATAGTCATCCATGTAGTATAATGCACAGCCAAAGGTCATGCATGTAGTATAATGCACAGTCCATAGTCATCCATGTAGTATAACGCACAGCCCAGTCATAAATTTAGTATAATGCACAGCCCAAGGTCATCCATGTAGTATAATGCACAGCCCATAGTCATACATATAGTATAATGCACAGCACATAGTCATCCATTTAGCATAATGCACAGCCCATAGTCATTCATGTAGTATAATGCTCAACCCATAGTCATTCATGTAGTATAATGCTCAACCCATAGTCATCCATGTGGTATAATGCACATCACGTAGTCATCCATGAAATATAATGCACAGCCCATAGTCATACATATATTATAATGCACAGCCCATAGCCATCCTTATAATATGGTGCACAGCCCATAGTCATCCATGTAGGAGTATGGCCAACGTGTACTCACTGATTTAAAAAAAATACTCACCTTCCCTCTGCTCCCCCGCCGTGCGGTGTCCTCTTCTGAAGCAGGCAGCTGACTTCAGTGTGTTAACCGGTCACATGCACACCAACGTCAGTTGCTGGCCTTTGATTGGCCGGCAGCGTGTATTGCTGAGCATGGATCCAATGGGTCTGTGCGTGGCAATACAGTTCAGCTGAATGTGGGTCTGAGTACGCACATTCAGCTGAAGTATTTGCTGGCGTCGGCGTGCCCCTCACCCGGTAGTTATGTCGCTGATCACCAACCTCTATCTGGGAGTGCAGAACTATTAAGCAGCCTGTTTACCTCAGTCATGGTGAACCAAAAAAAAAGATTTAACTGACTCAAAGTGAGTCAAAAGTTGTTAATTGTTACAGAGAGATGCAGCACTCTTAAAATTGTTAAGATATTGGGGTGCGAACACAAAACCATCAAAAGTTTTGTTGAAAATAGTCAACAAGGTCACAAAACACGTTGAGGAAAAAAAGACGCACATTAACTGCCAAAGATTTCAGAAGAATCAAATGTGAAGAGCCCAGGAACCCATAATCCTCCAGTGCTGTCATATTCCAGAACTGCAACCTCCCTTAGTGCCCAGAAGTTCAAGGTGTTCATGTTAGAACTCTCCTGTTAGGTTTTTTCTAGTTTGCTGGTCACATGACCATTTTTGCCTATTTAATCCGGCTCCGCCCTCCTGGCCTTGCTGGACTTCATTGTATTTACTACTCTTGAGCTAGCTTGGTGCTCTGTTACCGTTCTCTGTTAGTTTTGCTAGGTCTTCGGACCTCTATGTTCTTTGTTGTGTGTTTGTCTTTGACTGCTACAATTTCTGCTAGGAGGTGTCCAACTTTATCCCAGTCCCTAGTTCTTGTAGGGAATCCTCCCTTGCATCTATAGTTCTTCGTACAGACTAGCCGAGGACTTTATCGGGTCTGATCGCAGGATCAGGTTCCCCGTTACATCGTAGGGATCCAGTTTAGTTCTATTGTAGGGACAGATCTCCTGTCTTTCCTTAGTGCTTGTAGCAGATCATAACAGTAAGTCCAGCCTAAAAAATTTCTCTAAGGAAAGACCTCCAGTTTCCATCATGGTCTCGGTTCAAGATTTGGCTCAACGCTTGCAGGGACTCTCTCTGGAGGTGGCCGAGCTCCAACAACACGTGAGTAGCTGTTCTGGAGCACATTTGGTAGAGCCAAAGGTACGTCTGCCTGATCTATTTTTTGGTGAACAACAAGATTTTTTTTCTTTTAAAAATGCTTGTTTATTGTATTTTCGTTTAAGACCCGGATCCTCTGGTGATGAATCACAGCGCATAGGGTTCATAATGTCACTTTTGCGCAAGGATCCTCAGGGATGGGCTTTTTCTCTCCAACCTAGTGATCCGTGCTTTAGATCAGTGGATAGTTTTTTTTCTGCTTTGGGTTTGTTGTACGATGATCCTGATCGTGTCTCATCTGCTGAGTCTGAATTGAGACGTTTGAGGCAGGGATCAGGTAATGTGGAAAAGTATTGTTCTCACTTCCGTCGGTGGTCTGCCCAGGTGGGGTGGAACGATTCAGCTTTGAAAAGTTTGTTTCTTGCGGGGATAGGTGAAAGGGTTAAAGATTTGCTGATTGCTTATCCCACACCTGGAAACTTGCAGGAGGCTATGCAATTAGCTATACGGATGGACAGGAGACTGCGTGCAAGGGTTAATGAGAGCAAATCCTCTGCTATGTCAGCTCCGAGTCTTGAGAGGGTCTGTGCTGACAAAGGAGAGCCGATGGAGATTGGGGTGATGACATCACGCTCTCAGGAAAAAGACCGCAGGCTTTCTGAAGGTTTGTGCTTCTATTGCGGAAATTCTGGTAATTTTATTAAGAACTGTGTGCTTCGTATGAACAAAGAAAAAAAAATGGTCAGTTACGCCCGTATTGCCTGTTTAAATACAAAGGGAGTATTCCTATCTGCTACTACTGCTGCTCAGGATGAATTAATTGAATTTCGGGTATTTGTGGATTGTGGTTCTACTCTGAATGTGATTGATGGGGGATTCTTGGAAAAACTTACATTAAAAACTAAACCTTTGTCATCCCATATTGCTGTGGTTTCTATTGATGGCTCTCCCTTGAAGAGTGTTACTCACAAGGTCTGTGAGTTTCCCCTCACTATTAATGGTGTTCATCAAGAGAATTTGGATTTGGTAGTATTGAATAATTTGCCTTCTCCAGTAATATTGGGGTTGCCCTGCTTAAAATTGCATAATCCTGTACTGGATTGGTCTACCAATGAAATTAAGTCCTGGAGCCCTAAATGTTATGACAAGTGTTGTAACGGACGTATTGCTGCGGTGGAAAAAGGGGAGTTACCTGTACCTATTCAGGATTTTTGGAGAGTTTTTTCTGAGGAGGAGTCATAAATTTTGCCTCCCCATAGAGACTATGATTGTACCATTGAATTTGTCCCTGGAGCGACTCTTCCTAAAAGTCGTTTATTTAATCTTACTATTCCTGAGAGAAAGGCTTTGGAGGAATACATACAGACAAGCTTGGCCGCCGGTCACATTAGGCCTTCCAAGTCTCCTGTGACTGTTGGATTTTTTTTTGTTAAAAAAAAAGATGGTGGTTTACGTCCTTGTCTGGACTTTCGTGAGATTAATAAAATTACTGTACGCAATCCTTACCCACTGCCATTGATTCCTGCTTTGTTTAACCAGTTAGTGGGGGCCAAGTGGTTCTCTAAAATTAATCTCCGGGGGGCATACAATTTGTTGCGCATGAAGGAGGGTGATGAATGGAAGACTGCTTTTAACACTCCTGTGGGTCATTTTGAGAATCTGGTTATGCCTTTTGGTCTTACCAATGCTCCAGCATTTTTTCAGAATCTTATTAATGACATCCTTAGACCTTTGATCGGCAAAAATGTGGTTGTGTATTTGGATGACATTCTGATTTATTCGCCAGATCTGGAGTCTCATTGGCGGAGCGTACGTGAGGTTTTACAGTTATTAATGGACAATTCGCTTTTTGCTAAGCTAGAGAAATGTGAGTTCGCTGTACAGAGAATTAGTTTTTTGGGTTATGTAGCATCGGCAGAGACGCCGTCCCTCTCACCTCCCCGCTCCTGACGCGGCGTCCTCCAGCGCTTCTCTCCCCGCTGCTTCCGGCACGCGCTCCTTCCCCGGCAGTGTGCTTAGGGCGCGCGCGCGCGCGCTCCCCCGCTCTTGAAGGGACCGCGCGCGCCGTCCTAAGGAGTCCCCGGCCAATTGCCGGAGGACCTCCCATATAAAAGGCACCTCCTCCAAAATGGAGGTGCCCGAGCAATGTTGTAGCACTGTTCAGCCCTCAGGTCCCGTTGCCAGTTACCTGCCAGATACCTGCCAGATTCCTGCCAGTCTGCTGTCTTATTCCTGCCTGATATCCTGCTACCTGCCTGCTAGCCTGAGGTCCGACGGTCTGCCTTCCAACTCCTGTCAGTCTGTCTAAGGGCCAGCTTGCCCGCTCACCTGGGAGCGCACATCTTCTACCTGCCTGCTTGCCTGAGGTCCGACGGTCTGCCTTCCAACTCCTGTCAGTCTGTCTAAGGACCAGCTTGCCCGCTCACCTGGGAGCGCTCATCTGCTGCCTGTCTGCTAGCCTACCTGGAGGCTCTGCCGTAACGTGCTGTGACCACCCGCCTGTCCAGAGACTCCTGCCCGCTCACCTGGGAGCTCTCATCTGCTACCTGTCTGTTGGTCTTCCTGGAGGCTCCGCCGTCACATGCTGTGACCACCCGTTTATCCAGAGACTCTCGCCTGCTCACCTGAGAGCTCACGTCTATCATCAGCCGCCACAGGTCGTACCAATCCTTTACCCAGAGACTGCCCCGGTCACTTGCCGTGACCTCCTGTCCGTTCATCCAGAGACTGCCCCGGTCACTTGCCGTGACCTCCTGCCCGTTCATCCAGAGACTGCCCCGGTCACTTGCCGTGACCTCCTGTCCGTTCATTCAGAGACTGTCCCGGTCACCTGCTGTGACTGCCTGCCCGTCTACCCTGGTCGCCACCCGCTCCCTTACAAGGACCGCCCCCTTGTATAGTAGCTCAGAGGTTCCGCCTCCCAGACCCGTTACAGTTTGCTCGGGCCATGGAACCCGGTGGCACCCAAGCTCCCTCGCTCTCGGACCTGTGTCATGAACTGTCCCGTCAGAGGTCCCAACAGGAGTCCATTCTGGGTCACCTGCGGAATGTCAATTCTCGCCTGGACACTCTGACTGCTCTGCCTGCAACCACCGCCAGTGCCATGACTCGCAATCCGGCAGCTCCACTGCCCACTAATAACATGGTATCCTACCCCGGACCCCGGCTTTCTGCACCTCCTCGCTTCGGAGGCGACTCCGCCCAGGCTCGGGGCTTCATAAATCAGTGCACCCTGCACTTTGAACTCCTGTCTCACCAGTTTAACTCTGACCGGGCCAAAATTGCCTTCATCAAGTCCCATCTCACCGGAGAGGCCCTGGCCTGGCTAAATCCTCTATGGGAGAGAGGAGACCCCCTGGTGTCCGATTTGCCTGCCTTTCTCACGGCTTTCCGGAAAGTCTTCGACGAACCCGGACGGAAGACCTCATCCGCATCATCACTGCTACGCCTCCGTCAGGGAAGTCTCACCGTGGGCCAATATGCCATACGGTTCCGTACCCTTGCCTCGGAGCTGGCCTGGGATAATGACGCTCTGGTATCCGTCTTCTGGGAGGGTCTGTCCGGCCGTATTAAAGATGAACTTGCCGGTCGGGACATTCCTACCACTCTCGATGACCTAATAACTCTTGCCACCCGGATTGACCTGCGGTTCCAGGAGCGTGCCAAAGAGGTCACCCGTGAGAGGAGGTTTCCACGTCTAGCTCCTACTTTTCAGAAACCCGTCACTCCCTCCGTCTCTCCTCAGGTACACTCTCCTGAGCCTATGCAGGTCGACCAGACCAAGATGGTCGGTTCTCGCCAAGAATCTCGCCGAGCCGATGAAAGCTGTTTCTATTGTGGCAGTATGAAGCACTTCATCCGTTCCTGCCCGGAATAGCCGGGAAACGCCAATGTCTAGGACCACTCAGAGAGGTCGTCCTAGACAAAAGTAAGCCCTCTCCGTCTCTGACCTTACCGGTCTCTATTGCTTGGGGAGAGAACCGTCTCTTTGAACTCGCCCATCTGGATTCTGGAGCTGCTGGAAACCTCATCTCCCAGTCTCTGGTAGAGAGATACCATATTCCCACCAAGTCCCTGGCTGAACCATTGTCAGTCGCCTCCGTGGATGGAAGACTTCTCTCGGAGACCATCTTGCTCGTCACTGAACCCATAACCCTGCAGGTGGGAATGCTGCACTCTGAGGAGATCTCATTCCATGTGCTGTCCGGACTTTCTCACTCCCTGTTGCTAGGTCTACCATGGCTCCAGACACATGAACCCGTATTGAACTGGCGGTCCGGTGAAGTACTCCGATGGGGTCCTGACTGCCATACGACCTGCCTGGTCCCGGTCCGTCCACTTCGCCCTCAGCCTACTCCAGCTAACTTACCTGGTCTCCCGGCTCCCTACTGGCCCTATGCGGACGTCTTCGGTAAGAAGGAAGCTGAGACGTTGCCACCCCATAGGCCATACGATTGCCCGATCGACCTGGTACCTGGCACCACTCCTCCCCGTGGGCGTATCTACCCGTTGTCTGCAGCCGAGACCCGGGCCATGTCTGAGTACATTGAAGAGAATCTGGCTAGGGGATTTATCCGAAAATCTACCTCCCCGGCTGGAGCCGGATTCTTCTTTGTCAAAAAGAAAGACGGCTCGCTACGTCCCTGTATTGACTACAGAGGACTCAATCTCATCACGGTAAAAAACAAATATCCCCTGCCACTCATCTCCGAATTGTTTGACCGTCTCAAGGGCGCCAGGATCTTCTCCAAGCTGGATCTACGGGGAGCATATAATCTGGTCCGTATCCGTCAAGGAGACGAGTGGAAGACGGCATTCAATACCCGGGACGGTCACTACGAGTACCTTGTGATGCCCTTCGGTCTCTGTAATGCTCCCGCGGTCTTTCAGGAACTAGTCAACGACATCTTCCGTGACCTCCTGTACTCCTGCGTAGTGGTATACCTGGACGATATCTTGGTCTTCTCTCCGGATCTCCCCACACACCGGAGGGATGTTCGTCAGGTCCTGCTTAGGCTTCGGCAGAACCACCTTTATGCCAAATACGAGAAGTGCCTCTTCGATCAGACCTCCCTTCCGTTCTTGGGCTATGTCATCTCCCAAACAGGTCTGCAAATGGATCCCGAGAAGCTCTCTTCCGTTCTAAAATGGCCTCGTCCTGAAGGTTTGAAGGCGATACAGCGATTCCTGGGCTTCGCTAATTACTATCGTCTTTTCATCCCACACTTCTCGTCTCGGACTGCTCCCATATCTGCACTTACCCGTAAGGGGACTAACCCCAGGACATGGTCGCCTGAAGCCGAGGAGGCCTTCCTTTCCCTAAAGAAAGCCTTCGCCTCTGCTCCCGTCCTGCACCGTCCGGACTGTAATAAACAATTCTACCTAGAGGTTGATGCCTCCTCCTCCGGAGCCGGAGCGGTGCTCACCCAGAAGTCTTCTACCGGGAGAATGGTAACGTGCGGCTTCTTCTCCAAAATCTTCTCCTCGTCGGAGCGCAACTACTCCATAGGAGACCGTGAATTGCTAGCCATCAAATTGGCACTGGGGGAGTGGCGCTATCTGCTTGAAGGGGCTCTCTACCCGGTAATTATCTACACGGATCACAAAAACCTGGCATATCTCAAAAATGCCCAGAGACTCAATCCTCGCCAGGCCCGGTGGTCGTTGTTTTTTGCCCGCTTCGACTTCATTCTTCATTTCCGTCCGGCGGACAAGAACGTCAAAGCTGATGCCTTGTCCCGGTCCTTCCTGTCCTCCGATCAAGAGGAGGAACCTATGCACATCATCGACTCCTCCAAGGTGATGAATGTGGCCCCCTTGGATCTGACTCGTCTTCCACCCGGTAAGACGTTCGTAGCTGTGCCAGATCGGGAGAGGGTTCTTCGCTGGGGACATTCTTCTAAACTAGCTGGCCATGCTGGCCAAAAGAAGACCTTCCAACTTATTACCCGACATTACTGGTGACCTACCCTGCGTAAGGACGTGGTAGACTTCGTCGCGGCCTGTTCATCCTGTGCCCGTAACAAAGTTCCCCGACATCTACCTGCCGGCCATCTCCTGCCCCTTCCCGTACCTGCTGCTCCTTGGCAACACATCGCTATGGACTTTATCACCGACCTTCCAGTTTCTGCCAGTTGTACTGTCATTTGGGTTGTCGCTGACCGTTTTTCTAAGATGGCCCACTTCATTCCCCTGCCTGGTCTTCCGTCTGCACCCGAGCTGGCTAAAGACTTTATCTGCCACATCTTCCGTCTCCATGGTCTGCCCCTCCACATCGTGTCGGATCGTGGGGTTCAGTTCACCTCACGCTTCTGGAGAGCCAAATGTAAGCTGCTGGACATTACCCTGGATTTCTCCTCCGCTTACCACCCTCAGTCCAATGGTCAAGTGGAGCGGATCAATCAGATCTTGACCAGCTACCTCCGGCACTTCGTTGATGCTCACCACTCGGACTGGGTGGATCTCCTACCATGGGCCGAGTTCTCTTATAACAACCATGAGAGCGAATCCTCTTCCAAATCCCCGTTCTTTATAGTCGGTGGCCAACATCCCCGGATTCCACTTCCTGTCTCCGTTTCTGTGGACAACCCTGCTGCGGAGTCTCTTGTCAGCAAATTTTCTACTATTTGGGAGAGCACCAGGTCCGCTCTTCTTCTCTCCTCTGAGCGGATGAAGAGATATGCTGATAAGAGACGTCTGGATCCGCCCCAATTCCGTCCTGGAGACAAGGTTTGGCTCTCATCCAAACATGTGCGGCTCAAAGTACCCTCCTACAAGTTGGGCCCTCGATTCATCGGTCCCTTCGAAGTCCTCAGGCAAATTAACCCTGTGGCCTACAAATTAAAACTCCCGGCCACCCTACGGATCCCCAACTCCTTCCACGTATCTCTCCTCAAACCCGTTGTCTTTAACTTTTTTTCCAAAAATCCAGGTGCCCCTCCTGCTCCAGTTTCCGCTGATGACATCTTTGAGGTAGAGAGTATTCTGGCCTCCAAGAGGGTAAGAGGAAAAACCTTTTTTTTGGTAGATTGGAAGGGGTTTGGTCCTGAGGAGAGAACTTGGGAACCCAGGGAGAACATAAACGCCCCGCTTCTCCTTGAGAAATTTCTTTCTGGCCAAAAACAGAGGGGGCCTAAAGGGGGGGGTACTGTAGCATCGGCGTCTCTGCCCCGTTCTAGGCAGAGACGCCGTCCCTCTCACCTACCCGCTCCTGGCGCGGCGTCCTCCAGCGCTTCTCTCCCCGCTGCTTCCGGCACGCGCTCCTTCCCCGGCAGTGTGCTTAGGGCGCGCGCGCGCGCTCCCCCGCTCTTAAAGGGACCGCGCGCGCCGTCCTAAGGAGTCCCCGGCCAATTGCCGGAGGACCTCCCATATAAAAGGCACCTCCTCCAAAATGGAGGTGCCCGAGCAATGTTGTAGCACTGTTCACTACTCTGCTTCAGCCCTCAGGTCCCGTTGCCAGTTACCTGCCAGATACCTGCCAGATTCCTGCCAGTCTGCTGTCTTATTCCTGCCTGATATCCTGCTACCTGCCTGCTAGCCTGAGGTCCGACGGTCTGCCTTCCAACTCCTGTCAGTCTGTCTAAAGACCAGCTTGCCCGCTCACCTGGGAGCGCACATCTTCTACCTGCCTGCTTGCCTGAGGTCCGACGGTCTGCCTTCCAACTCCTGTCAGTCTGTCTAAGGACCAGCTTGCCCGCTCACCTGGGAGCGCTCATCTGCTGCCTGTCTGCTAGCCTACCTGGAGGCTCTGCCGTCACGTGCTGTGACCACCCGCCTGTCCAGAGACTCTTGCCCGCTCACCTGGGAGCGCTCATCTGCTACCTGTCTGTTGGTCTTCCTGGAGGCTCCGCCGTCACATGCTGTGACCACCCGTTTATCCAGAGACTCTCGCCTGCTCACCTGGGAGCTCACGTCTATCATCAGCCGCCACAGGTCGTACCAATCCTTTACCCAGAGACTGCCCCGGTCACTTGCCGTGACCTCCTGCCCGCTCATCCAGAGACTGCCCCGGTCACTTGCCGTGACCTCCTGCCGGTTCATCCAGAGACTGCCCCGGTCACTTGCCGTGACCTCCTGTCCGTTCATTCAGAGACTGTCCCGGTCACCTGCTGTGACTGCCTGCCCGTCTACCCTGGTCGCCACCCGCTCCCTTACAAGGACCGCCCCCTTGTATAGTAGCTCAGAGGTTCCGCCTCCCAGACCCGTTACAGGTTACATTATCTCCAGTGAAGGTTTTGAGATGGACCCGGTTAAAGTTCAAGCTGTGCAGGAATGGCCTAGGCCTATTGGTTTGAAATCGATACTGAGGTTTTTGGGTTTCGCCAATTATTACAGAAAATTCATTAAAAATTTTCTATTATTGTCAAACCGCTGACCGATCTCACTAGGAAAGGTGCTAATGCGGTTCAGTGGACTTCTGAGGCCATTGAAGCTTTTGTGTTTCTAAAGGAGAGGTTCACCTCTGCTCCCATCCTTATGCAGCCTGATTTGACTAAGCCGTTTTTGGTTGAGGTTGATACTTCTTCTGTGGGGGTTGGTGCGGTGTTGTCTCAGGAAAACAAGGATGGAGTACATCCCTGTGCCTTTTTTTCAAAAAAATTTTCTGAGACTGAACTTAATTACGATATTGGTAATCGGGAATTGCTGGCTATTAAACTCGCATTTGAACACTGGCGTCATCTCTTGGAAGGTGCTGAATTTCCCATTCAGGTTTTCACTGATCATAAAAATCTGATCTATCTTGATGCTGCCAAGCGCTTGAATGCCCGTCAGGCTAGGTGGGCACTTTTTTTCTCGCAGTTTAATTTTTCCGTTACTTACATCCCGGGTACCAAGAATGTTAAAGTGGATGCTTTGTCTCGCAGCTTTTCTCCCATGGTCAGTGCTGAGGAGGAGGAGGAGAGCATTTTACAAGAAGGTGTTGTGATTGCTGCTTTGGACTCCGTTTTGGAGGATGAGATTCTTAAAGCTCAGGAGAATGCCCCATCTAACACTCCCCATGGGAGGTTGTTTGTGCCTAGGACCTTTAGGAGAGATTTGTTTGTTGAGTGTCATGAGTCTCGGTTGGCAGGTCATCCAGGAATTTCTGAGACCAAGAGACTTGTGGGTCGCAGTTTTTGGTGGCCTGGATGGCAGAAGGAAGTCATTAAGTGGGTGCGTCAATGTACTGTGTGTGCTAGATCTAAGTCTTCGCATGCTCCTGCTGCGGGGTTGCTTTGCCCTCTGGAGGTTCCTAGTGCACCTTGGACGCATCTGGCTATGGACTTTATTACTGACCTTCCCCCCTCTGAAGGTTTCACGGTCATCTGGGTGGTCGTGGACCGTTTTAGCAAGATGAGTCACTTGGTTCCCTTCATCAAACTGCCTTGCGCTAAGACACTCACTAAGGCCTTTGTCAAGGAAATTGTCAGACTACATGGCGTTCCTACTGACATTGTTTCTGATAGGGGACCTCAGTTCGTGGCTCGTTTTTGGCGTGCCTTTTGTGACAGGTTGGGAGTTCATTTGTCGTTTTCATCCGGATATCATCCTGAGTCTAATGGCCAGACAGAAAGAAAGAACCAGGATGTTGAGCAGTTCTTGCATTGCTTTGTGGCAGACAATCAAGGGGGGTGGTCTGAGTTTCTGCCACTTGCTGAATTTGCTCTTAACAACAAAACATCCTCTTCTGCTGGGTGTTCGCCTTTTTTTTGTTGTACTGGGAGACATCCGTCTTTTGGGTCATTCTCCAAATTGGTATCGGCTGTGCCGGAGGAGGAGAGTTTTTCCGGTGATTTGGAGAGAGTTTGGACGGATGTGCGTGATAATCCTCAGGAGGCTAACAAAAAATCTAAGAGGTACTTTGATAGGAAACGGCAAGAGGTTTCATTTGCTATTGGTGACATGGTTTGGTTGTCCTCTAAGAATCTGCGATTGAGGATTCCTTCGAAAAAATTGGATCCCAAGTTTGTAGGGCCCTTTAAGGTGCTTCAGATAGTTAACCAATCTGCTGTTAGGTTGGGGGTTCCTACCTCCTGGAAGATTAATCCGGTGTTTCATGTTTCTCTGTTGAAAAAAGCTGATGTGTCGGTTGGTGACGCCTCTGCCAATGTTCCTCCGGTGGTGGAGGACGGGGAATATGAAATTTCCCGCATCCTAAATTCTAGACGGTATAGAAGGAGTTTGCAGTATCTCGTCGCTTGGAAGGGTTTCGGACCCGAGGATAACTCATGGGTGAGGGCGGATGATGTTTCTGCTTCCAGACTTGTCAGAGCATTTCACAGGAGGTTTCCTGATAAGCCCGGTCCTAGGGGATCCGGAGGATCCTCTTAGAAGAGGGGGTACTGTTAGAACTCTCCTGTTAGGTTTTTTCTAGTTTGCTGGTCACATGACCATTTTTGCCTATTTAATCCGGCTCTGCCCTCCTGGCCTTGCTGGACTTCATTGTATTTACTACTCTTGAGCTAGCTTGGTGCTCTGTTACCGTTCTCTGTTAGTTTTGCTAGGTCTTCGGACCTCTATGTTCTTTGTTGTGTGTTTGTCTTTGACTGCTACAATTTCTGCTAGGAGGTGTCCAACTTTATCCCAGTCCCTAGTTCTTGTAGGGATCCCTCCCTTGCATCTATAGTTCTTCGTACAGACTAGCCGAGGACTTTAGCGGGTCTGATCGCAGGATCAGGTTCCCCGTTACATCGTAGGGATCCAGTTTAGTTCTATTGTAGGGACAGATCTCCTGTCTTTCCTTAGTGCTTGTAGCAGATCATAACAGTTCAATGCTCATAGACATGAACAAGGTAAGGAAGGCTGAAAGCCAACCACCACTGAACAAGGCACAGAAATGAAATGTCAGATTTTTGAAAGGTTTTATGGAATTCTGAGAGTGATTCTTGATGGACGAGATGGATGGACCTGTGGCTGGATCAGTTAGGGGCAGAGACCTCCACTTCTAATCAGACACCAGCAGTGTGGGGCTCGGGTAATGCTACGGGCTGATATTATTAAAGATGAGCTAGATGGACCTTTTCAGCTTTTAGAGGACACTTTCTTCAATCATTTTCTTCAACATATACATCTGGGATTCCATGCACTTATTCGTTCTGTGCAGCTGTAGTAGTGGTGAAGGAAGTAGCTTTCCTCTGGCACTAAAAGGGTTAAAGAGTATGTTCCCGACAGTTAGATCTCTCTGGGCTGCAGTTAGGTCCAGTTAAGGGGTTAGCTGTGATAATCCAGCCCAGTAGAGGGAGGGGGAATTTAGTGCTATTGTTGAGCACAGGAAGTGAAAGTCTCAGTAGTATACAAACTTCAGAACAGTGACAGGCTCCATATACTGGCTGCTAGGGTAGACGTGGGCCTTAGTATCCCAGACAGTGGATCACTAGACACAAGAATCTCCACACAAGAGTCCTTTCAGCAGGGCTGGGAACCTCGAGAGAGTCATCGGGGACCTAGGGGCACATTCTGTCTGCAGGCAGCAGAGGAAGCTAGGACTCAAGGCTAGTGCGTGGAGAGAACTCAGATCCAGATATACTGTCTTTAGTGAGGAAGACTCTCTAGGGTTAGAGATAAGAGCAACAGAGATGCTTTACCTTAATTGGGAACCAGGGCTGAAGTTGTATTAAGTACCTGTGGGAAAGATGACAACCCGTTATGCCTTATCCTTTATATCTGCCTGTAAATATTGTACATACTCCCAGTTACCCAGTAAAGTCCCAGTTATTGTTATGAACTTTGTGTCCTCTGAATTCATTGCTGTCCTGGTACCAGAAGAGAAACGCCTGGATACAGAAGCGACCGGCTGGTCAGAAGTAAGTGGAAAGCACCACATACACCGCACCACATCAGAGGGAGGACACACTTTGCCTGTAGGGTGCCAGAGTGAGCAAAGGCCACAGCTCGCCCACAACTACCTCGCTGGGGCACCTTACACAGCTAACTCATATACTGTATAACCATTGCAATGTGTTTTTGGCATGGTGTTGATATTGTATGGTAAAAATCTGAATAAACTGCCGATAGTCTTTCCGCATGTTACGGGTCCGGGTGGTGGAACCTCTGTGCCGAGGTGTAAGGAGGGACCCAGAGGGGCGTGACTAAGTATCCACCCGAACCGACCCTGGTCGTACGACAGCAAACGACACTGTGACCAGGGAGGATCCGGGCTGAGGGACCAGGTGCTACTCTGGGGACGACCTTGTAAGAGAGCAGGTGGCTCCCACGGGTCAGATGGCCGGGACTGACCGGTATGGTGGATGGACACGGCAAGCAGACGGAAGTCTCTGGCAGCTGACAGGTGGTCACAGTTTGAGAAAGCAGGGCAAGTAGCAGTCTTTAGGTTTATCGGGAAGGTGGTCACAGCAAGTGACGGCAGGGTCTCCAGGCAGGCTGGCAGGAAACAGGCAGGTGCTCCCAGGTGAGCGGGCAGACAGACGAGGCGGGTAACTGACAGGTAACTGGTGGGCGCTCCCAGGTGAGCGGGCAGACAGACGAGGCGGGTAACTGACAGGTAACTTGTGGGCGCTCCCAGGTGAGCGGGCTGACGGACACAGCAGGTAACAGGTGGACGCTCCCAGGTGAGCAGGCAGATAGACGAGACAGGTAACAGGCAGGTAACTGGTGGACGCTCCCAGGTGAGCGGTCTGACAGACGAGGCAGGTAACAGGCAGGTAACTGGTGGATGCTCCCAGGTGAGCGGTCTGACAGACAGGGCAGGCGGATGCTCCCAGGTGAGCGGACAGATAGCCAAGGCAGGTAACAGGCAGGTAACAGGTGAGCGCTCCAGGTGAGCAGGCTGGCAGGCTCGGCAGGTCACGGACAGATAACAGGCTGGCAGGCAGGACGAGAAGTCAGGCTAGCAGCGGGACCTGAGGGCTGAAGCACAGATCAGATACAGTGCAAACAACTTTGCTCGGGCACCTCCATTTTGGAGGAGGTGCCTTATATATGGGAGGTCCTCCGGCAATTGGCCGGGAACTCCTTAGGACGGCGTGCGCGGTCCCTTTAAGAGAGGGGAAGCGCGCGCCCTAAGCACACAGACGGGGAAGGAGCGCGTGCCGGAAGCAGCGGGGAGAGAAGCGCTGGAGGACGCCGCGCCAGGAGCGGGGAGGTGAGAGGAACTGTGTCTCTGCCTAGCAAGGGGCAGAGACGCTGATGCTACAGTACCCCTCCCCCCTTTAGGCCCCCTCTTTTTTAGGCCAGAAAGAAATTTTTCAAGGAGAAGCGGGGCGTTGATGTTCTCCCTGGGTTCCCAAGTTCTCTCCTCAGAACCAAACCCCTTCCAATCTACCAGAAAAAAGGTCTTTCCTCTTACCCTCTTGGTGGCCAGAATACTCTCTACCTCAAAGACGTCTTCAGCGGAAACCGGAGCAGGGGGAGTACCTGGATTGTTGGAAAAAGAGTTAAAGACAACGGGTTAGAGGAGAGATACGTAGAAGGAGTTGGGAATCCGTAAGGTGGCCGGGAGTTTTAATTTGTAGGCCATTGGATTAATTTGCCTGAGGATTTCGAAAGGGCCGATGAAGCGAGGACCTAACTTGTAGGAGGGTATCTTGAGCCGAACATGTTTGGAGGAGAGCCAAACCTTGTCTCCCAGACAGAATTGAGGCGGGTCCAGACGTCTCTTATCAGCATATCTCTTCATCCGCTCGGAGGACTGAAGAAGTGCGGACCTAGTATTCTCCCAAATGGTAGAAAACTCGCTGACAAGAGACTGCGCGGCAGGGTTGTCCACAGAGGCGGAGACGGGAAATGGAATCCGGGGGTGCTGGCCATAGACAATAAAGAACGGGGACTTGGAAGAGGATTCGCTCTCGTGGTTATTATAAGAGAATTCGGCCCAAGGAAGGAGGTCCACCCAATCAGAATGGTGGGCATTAACAAAGTGCCGGAGATAGCTGGTAAGGATCTGATTGATCCGCTCCACTTGACCATTGGACTGAGGGTGGTAAGCGGAGGAGAAATCCAGGGTGACGTCCAGCAGTTTACATGTGGCTCTCCAGAAGCGTGAGGTGAAATGAACCCCTCGATCCGACACGATGTGGAGGGGTAGGCCAGGGAGACGGAAGATATGGCGGAAAAAGTCCTTAGCCAGCTCGGGTGCAGACGAGAGACCAGGCAGGGGAATGAAGTGGGCCATTTTAGAAAAGCGGTCCGCGACCACCCAAATGACAGTACACCCGGCAGACACAGGGAGATCGGTAATGAAGTCCATAGCGATGTGTTGCCACGGGGCAACAGGTATGGGAAGCGGCAGGAGATGACCAGCTGGTAAGTGTCTGGGAACTTTGTTGCGGCCACAAGATGAACAGGCAGAGACGAAGTCTACCACATCCTTATGCAGGGTAGACCACCAGTAATGCTGGGAAATGAGTAGGAAGGTCTTCTTTTGGCCAGCATGGCCAGCTAGTTTAGAAGAATGACCCCAGCGAAGAACCTTCTCACGGTCAGGAGCCGCCACGAACGTCTTGCCGGGTGGAAGACGAGTCAAATCCAAGGGGGCCGCATTCATCACCTTGGAGGGGTCGATAATGTGCATAGGCTCCTCCTCTTGGTCGGAGGACAGGAAGGATCGGTACAAGGCATCGGCTTTGACGTTCTTGTTCGCAGGGCGGAAATGAAGGATGAAATCGAAGCGGGAAAAAAACAAAGACCACCGGGCCTGATGTGGATTAAGTCTCTGGGCATTTTGGAGATATGCCAGGTTTTTGTGATCCGTGTAGATGATCACCGCTTATAGAGCCCCTTCAAGCAGATAGCGCCACTCTTCCAGCGCCAATTTGACGGCCAGCAGTTCTCGGTCTCCTATGGAGTAATTGCGCTCAGAGGAGGAGAAGATTTTGGAGAAAAAGCCGCAGGTCACCATTCTCCCGGATGAAGACTTTTGGGTGAGCACCGCTCCGGCTCCAGAGGAGGAAGCATCAACCTCCAGGTAGAACTGTTTGTTGCAGTCCAGACGGTGCAGCACAGGGGCAGAGGAGAAGGCTTGCTTCAGGGAAAGGAAGGCCTCCTCAGCTTCGGAGCAGTTCGAGACGAGAAGTGAGGAATGAAGAGACGATAGTAATTAGCAAAGCCCAGGAATCGCTGTATTGCCTTCAAGCCCTCCGGACGGGGCCACTTTAGGACAGCAGAGAGCTTCTCGGGATCCATTCGCAAGCCTGTCTTGGATATAACATAGCCCAGGAATGGAAGAGAGGTCTGCTCAAAAAGGCACTTCTCGTATTTAGCATAGAGGTGGTTCTGCCTGAGCCTAAGCAGGACCTGACGAACATCCCTCCGGTGTGTGGGAAGATCCGGAGAGAAGACCAAGATGTCGTCCAGGTATAACACCACGCAGGAGTAAAGAAGGTCACGGAAGATGTCGTTGACCAGTTCTTGGAAGACGGCGGGAGCATTGCAGAGGCCGAAGGGCATCACACGGTACTCATAGTGTCTGTCCCGGGTATTAAATGCCGTTTTCCACTCGTCTCCTTGACGGATACGGACCAGATTATACGCTCCACGTAGATCCAGCTTGGAAAAGATCCTGGCGCCTTTAAGGCGATCAAATAACTCAGAGATGAGCGGAAGGGGGTATTTATTTTTAACCGTGATCTGATTGAGTCCTCTATAGTCAATACAGGGGCGTTGCGAGCCATCCTTTTTTTTGACAAAGAAGAATCCGGCTCCAGCCGGGGAAGTAGACTTCCGGATGAATCCCCTGGCCAGATTCTCCTCTATGTACTCAGACATGGCCCGGGTTTCAGCCACAGACAACGGATAAATACGCCCACGGGGTGGAGTGGAGCCAGGTACCAGGTCGATCGGGCAATCATATGGCCTATGAGGTGGCAATGTCTCTGCTTCCTTTTTACCGAAGACGTCAGCATAGGGCCAGTAAGGAGCCGGAAGACCGGGTAAATTAGCTGGGGTAGGTGGAGGACGAACCGAACGAACCGGAACCAGGCAGGTCTTATGGCAGACCGGCCCCCACCGGAGTACTTCACCGGAATGCCAATTCAACACGGGTTCAAGTGTCTGGAGCCAAGCTAGACCTAGCAATAGGGAGTGGGAGAGTCCGGGCAACACATGGAAGGAGATTACCGCAGAGTGCAGCATTCCCACCTGCAGGGTTATGGGTTCCGTGACGAGCAGGATGGTCACCGGAAGGAGTCTTCCATCCACGGAGGCGACTGACAAAGGTTCAGCCAGAGACTTGGTGGGAATACGGTATTTCTCAACCAGGGACTGGGAGATGAGGTTTCCAGCGGATCCAGAATCCAGGTGGGCGAGTTCAAAATGACGGTTCTCTCCCCAGGAGATAGATACAGACAAAGTCAGGGTTGGAGAGGACTTACTTTTGTCTAGGGCGACCTCTCCGAGTGGTCCTAGACACTGGAGTTTCCCGGCCTCTCCGGGTAGGAACGGATCAGGTGCTCCTTACTGCCACAATAGAAACAGCTCCCCTCGGCTCGGCGTGACTCTTGGCGAGATTTGACCATCTTGGTCTGGTCGATCTGCATGGGCTCGGGTGAGTGCGCCCGGGGAATGACAGAAGAGGAGACAGGTCTCTGGAACGTAGGAGCTAGGCGGGGAAACCTTCTCTCACGGGTGGTCTCTTTGGTGCGTTCTTGAAACCGGATGTCAATCCGGGTAGCCAGCGACACCAGGTCATCCAGGGTGGTAGGAATGTCCCGACCGGCGAGCTCATCTTTAATCCGACCAGAAAGACCCTCCCAGAAGACGGACACCAGGGCCTCGTTATCCCAGGCAAGCTCAGAAGCGAGGGTGCGGAACCGTATGGCATATTGGCCCATGGTGAGACTCCCTTGGCGGAGACGTAGCAGAGAGGAGGCAGATGAGGTCTTTCGTCCCGGTTCATCGAAGACTCTCCGGAAAGCAGTGAGGAAAGACGACAGGTCGGACACCAGGGGGTCCCCTCTCTCCCACAGGGGGTTAAGCCATGCCAGTGCCTCCCCAGTGAGATGGGACATGATGAATGCCACTTTGGCCCGGTCAGAGATAAACTGGTGAGCCAAGAGTTTAAAGTGCAGGGTGCACTGGTTTATGAAGCCCCGAGCTTGAGCGGGGTCGCCTCCGAAACGAGGAGGTGCAGAAAGCCGGGGTCCGGGGCAGGATGCCATGGTATTGGTGGGCAGCGGCGCTGCCGGGGTGCGAGTCGTGCGACTAGCGGTGGTTGCTGGTGGAGCAGTCAGTGTGTCCAGGCGGGAGTTGACATTCCGCAAGTGGTTCAGGATGGAGTCCTGCTGGGATCTCTGATGGGAGACTTCATGGTATAGGTCAGAGAGCGAGGGAGCTTGGGTGCCACCGGGTTCCATGGCCTGAGCAAACTGTTACGGGTCCAGGTGGTGGAACCTCTGTGCCGAGGTGCAAGGAGGGACCCAGAGGGGCGTGACTAAGTATCCACCCGAACCGACCCTGGTCGTACGGCAGCAAACGACACCGTGACCAGGGAGGATCCGGGCTGAGGGACCAGGTGCTACTCTGGGGACGACCGTGTAAGAGAGCAGGTGGCTCCCACGGGTCAGATGGCTGGGACTGACCGGTATGGTGGATGGACATGGCAAGCAGACGGAAGTCTCTGGAAGCTGACAGGTGGTCACAGTTAGAGAAAGCAGGGCAAGTAGCAGTCTTTAGGTTTACCGGGAAGGTGGTCACAGCAAGTGACGGCAGGGTCTCCAGGCAGGCTGGCAGGAAACAGGCAGGTGCTCCCAGGTGAGCGGGCAGACAGACGAGGCTGGTAACTGACAGGTAACTGGTGGGCGCTCCCTGGTGAGCGGGCAGACAGACGAGGCGGGTAACTGACAGGTAACTGGTGGGCGCTCCCAGGTGAGCGGGCAGACAGACGAGGCGGGTAACTGACAGGTAACTTGTGGGCGCTCCCAGGTGAGCAGGCTGACGGACACAGCAGGTAGCAGGCAGGTAACTGGTGGACGCTCCCAGGTGAGCAGGCAGACAGACGAGACAGGTAACAGGCAGGTAACTGGTGGACGCTCCCAGGTGAGCGGTCTGACAGACGAGGCAGGTAACAGGCAGGTAACTGGTGGATGCTCCCAGGTGAGCGGTCTGACAGACAGGGCAGGTGGATGCTCCCAGGTGAGCGGACAGATAGCCAAGGCAGGTAACAGGCAGGTAACAGGTGAGTGCTCCAAGTGAGCAGGCTGGCAGGCTCGGCAGGTCACGGACAGATAACAGGCTGGCAGGCAGGACGAGAAGTCAGGCTAGCAGCGGGACCTGACGGCTGAAGCACAGATCAGATACAGTGCAAACAACTTTGCTCGGGCACCTTTGGAGGAGGTGCCTTATAAATGGGAGGTCCTCCGGCAATTGGCCGGGGACTCCTTAGGACGGCGCGCGCGGTCCCTTTAAGAGAGGGGGAGCTCGCGCGCGCGCCCTAAGCACACAGCCGGGGAAGGAGCGCGTGCCGGAAGCAGCGGGGAGAGAAGCGCTGGAGGACGCCGCGCGAGGAGCGGGGAGGTGAGAGCTGCCTAGCACTTCCTGCCTCATCCTATTTTCATTTTTGCAATTTCGTTCTTTCCTCCTCTTCTTCCAAGAGCCAAACATTTTTGTATTTTTCAGTAGATATAACCATGTGAGAGCTTGTTTTTTTGCGGGACAAGTTGTAGTTTTGAATTGCACCATATATTTTACAATGTAATGTGTTAGGAAACAGGAAAAATATACCAAGTGAGATGAACTTGTGAAAAACACCCTGCAATTATGCCATTGTTTTTTGAGTTTTGTTTTTACAGAATTTATTGTGCTGTCAAAACAATCTTTCTAGAATAAAAATTCTAAATTAAAAAAGAAATTTTGGTTTGTATCACCAATTTCTAAGGCATGTAACGTTTTTATTTTTTCCTTCGATAGACTTGTATGAGGGCTTATTTGTTTTCGTAGTATGTAGATGTTTTTATTTTGGGGAAAATATGACATTTTGATCACTTCTGATGCAGAATCGGCATGAGAAAAAAATCGCAGATCTCCACTGCCCCAAAGTATAACATTGGTCCAAGCGCTATCCGATAAAACATTGCTTAGCACTTGGCCGTGTTATACGCCAGTGTGAGCGAGACCTATGGTTGAGCTTCACAGGAGGATCGAGAAGACAGCAATGGGGGTCTGCAGCCGACCCTCAGCTGTCATAATAACCCATCGTTACCCTGCGATAAGGTCATGTTGGCAGATGGGAGCCGATGTGACTGGGCACCGGTGCACATTCCATTTAAATGCTGCTGTCAGAAATTGACAATGCCATTTAAATGGTTACCAGTCATGGCTGGAACTCACCGCCAGTTGTGGCGGTTAGAGACAGATGCCAGCTATATAATATAGATCAGGGATGTCAAACTCAAACACACAGAGGGCCAAAATGAAAGACTTGGACAAAGTCTCAGACCAACCAGTATACAGTATAATGTCCCCACAGAGTCCTCCATACAGAATAATGAGCCACACATAGTCCTCCATACAGAATAATGGGCCCCACATAGTCCTCCATACAGAATAATGAGCCCCACATAGTCCTCCATACAGAATAATGGGCCCAACATAGTCCTCCATACAGTATTATGGGCCCCATATAGTGCTCCATACAGTATTATGGGCCTCACATAGTCCTCCATACAGAATAACAGGCCACACAAAGTCTTCCATACAATATTATGGGCCTCACATAGTGCTCCATACAGAATAATAGGCCCCACATAGTCCTCCATACAGAATAATGGGCCCCACATAGTCCTCCAAAGAGTATAATGGCCCCACATAGTTCTCCATATAGTATAAGGACCCCACATAGTCCTCCGTGTAGTATTATGGGCACCACATAGTCCTCCATACAAAATAATGGGCCGCACATAGGGGTGGTGGTACTGGTGTCGCGGGCCAAATAAAACCACCCTGCGGGCCAGATTTGGCCCACGGGCCAGAGTTTGCAATGTATGATGTAGATGGTAACTGCCATGTGTGGAGGGAGCTCTGCTCCTGTGCCCCTTCGACATCTGAGGACTCTTTCCCAGGAAGTGAATACAACATCCTTTTGCGAAAAGGAGTTAAGATGCTCCTGAGGCTGCTTGATATACCCACACCAACATGCGACATACATGTATGGTCGAAGTCGGGAAGGAGTTTAAAAGATTTTCTCTATTTTCCCTGCTATTCTTGGATTTCTTTTACTCACAAAAAACATACTGGGGTATTTCCCAGTGGCACAATATTATTGGATTTTAGTGTATTCCACAACAAGACATAAGTGGAACCTAATACATCCAACAAGTTGTGCCAAGCAATGTGGTGGCTCAGTGGTTAGCACTGTTGCTTTACAGCGCTGGGGTACTGGGTTCAAATCCCTGCAAGTTGTATGTTGCCCTGTGTTTGTGTGGGTTTCCTCCCACATTATAAAGACATACTGATAGGGAATTCAGATTATGGGGACAGTGCTGATAATGTCTGCAAAGTGCTGTGGAATATTATGGTTCTATATAAGAAAAGCATAATAAATAAATGTATCATGCAACATTTTGATTAAGGATTCACGTAAGAGCCTGCCCTTGTCTTCCATAAAAATAAATGCTTTTTTGGACCAGATTAAATGTAATCTAATTTAATTTAATCCAATAAAGCATTTACTTTCATGGAAGACAATGAGTGCTGGCTCTTACGTGGATCCTTTATACTGCTTGGAGAGTGCTCTTCCCGTGCCCCAGACAGGAGAGCTGCTTGTGCTTCCTTTCCTACGAACATTTTGATTAACTTTGGGACATTATTTATTGATGTTGTGTAAAATGATACATTTAGGACAACATTGATAAACCACCACGGCTTCTTTTAAGCCAAATATATAAATAGCCAAAACCCATTATAGTTTATTTCACATGTCCATTTTTTTGTGGACAGTGTCCGAAAAAAAAAGACAAAGAAAATCAGAGACTTGTCTATTTTTGATCCAAGTCACAGATCAAACTCGTCCACTCAAATCAATGGGTCCATGAAAAAAACAGCACACTGATGACACCCGAGTGCTGTGTATTTAAGGACGGATTCAGATAGACGCATTTTTGGTCAGTGGGCTCAGTGTGCTCAACGGTCAGCAGACTGATCCAATAATAACCAATGGTCCATGTGTCATGCAATAATCTGGACCAGATTAATGCAAGGAAAAGCAGCCAGCTCCTGCGCCCGTCCACTGTGCAGAAAAGTACATGGTGCTGCCCACTGAGCCAGTCATGTGCGCACACCTAAAGGTAAAATAGATGACCATCGGATCTGTGTTTACTCGTGTGAAAAAAAAGCTCCCAAAAAACAGATGTCCGAATAAGGCCTTAGCCTGCCTTTACTGAACAGTCAGAAGTTTCATTCAGCCTTCACCAGTAGATACAGTATAGCAGCAAGTTACATGGAGACACATGATAGCCAACCAGGGACAGGAACCCTTACCAGCCAGCCTGTCACACCTGAAAAATATTTATTTAATTTACTTATATAGCACCATTAATTCCTCAGCACTTTACAGGCACCATCACTGTCCCCATTGAGGCTCACAATCTACATTCCCTATCAGTATGTCTTTGGAGTGTGGGAGGAAAACGGAGAACGCGGAGGGAATCCACGCAAACACGGGGAGAACATACAAACTCCTTGCAGATGTTGTCCTTGGTGGGATTTGACCCCTGAGCCACTGTGCTGCCCATAATATATACGTAGATGAAATCACCCATGCTCACCATATCAGCACCTAATTTATGTGTGTGATGGTAAATTACATGGTATTAGAAGTCCGACCACCTCCTACATATCTGCAGTGACGTCTCCAGCCACCTCGTATGTATCTGCAGTGACGTCTCCGACCACCTCATACATATCTGCAGTGACGTCTCCGACCACCTCATACACATCTGCAGTGACGTCTCCGGCTGCCTCATACATATCTGCAGTGACGTCTCCAGCCACCTCGTATGTATCTGCAGTGACGTCTCCGACCACCTCATACATATCTGCAGTGACGTCTCCAGCCATCTCATACATATCTGCAGTGACGTCTCCGGCCACCTCATACATATCTGCAATGACGTCTCCAGCCATCTCATACATATCTGCAGTGACGTCTCCGGCCACCTCATACATATCTGCAGTGACGTCTCCGGCCACCTCATACATATATGCAGTGATGTCTCCGGCCACCTCATACATATCTGCAATGAAGTCTCCGGCCACCTTGTACATATCTGCAGTGACGTCTCCGGCCACCTCATACATATCTGCAGTGACGTCTCCGGCCAACTCATACATGTCTGCAGTTACGTCTCTGCCCACCTCATACATATCTGCAATGACGTCTCCAGCCATCTCATACATATCTGCAGTGACGTCTCCGGCCAACTCATACATATCTGCAATGACGTCTCCAGCCATCTCATACATATCTGCAGTGACGTCTCCGGCCACCTCATACATATCTGCAGTGACGTCTCCGGCCACCTCATACATATATGCAGTGATGTCTCCGGCCACCTCATACATATCTGCAACGAAGTCTCCGGTCACCTCATACATATGTGCAGTGACGTCTCCAGCCACCTCATACATATCTGCAGTGACGTCTCCGACCACCTCATACACATCTGCAGTGACGTCTCCGGCTGCCTCATACATATCTGCAGTGACGTCTCCAGCCACCTCGTATGTATCTGCAGTGACGTCTCCAACCACCTCATACATATATGCAGTGATGTCTCCGGCCACCTCATACATATCTGCAGTGACATCTCCGGCCACCTTGTACATATCTGCAGTGACGTCTCCGGCCACCTCATACATATCTGCAGTGACGTCTCCGGCCAACTCATACATGTCTGCAGTTACGTCTCTGCCCACCTCATACATATCTGCAGTGACGTCTCTGGCCGCCTCGTTGGTATCTGCAGTGACGTCTCCGCACGCGTCAGTGTATCTGCAGTGACATCTCTGGCCACCTCTTACATATCTGCAGTGACGTCTCCGGCCACCTCATATATATCTGCAGTGACGTATCCGGCCACCTCATATATATCTGCAGTGACGTCTCCGGCCACCTCATACGTATCTGCAGTGACTTCTCTGGCCGCCTCGTTGGTATCTGCAGTGACGTCTTCGCACGCGTCAGTGTATCTGCAGTGACGTCTCCGGCCACCTCATATATATCTGCAGTGACGTCTCCGGCCACCTCATATATATCTGCAGTGACGTCTCCAGCTACCTCATATATATCTGCAATGACGTCTCCGGCCACCTCATATATACTGTATCTGCAGTGACTTCTCCGGCCACCTCATACATATCTGCAGTGACGTCTCCGGCCACCTCATATATAGCTGCAATGACGTCTCCGGCCACCTCATACATATCTGCAGTGACGTCTCCGGCCACCTCATACATATTTGCAATGAAGTCTCTAGCCACCTCATATATAGGTGCAGTGACGTCTCTGGCCACCTCATAATATCTGCAGTGACGTCTCCGGCCACCTCACATATATCTGCAGTGATATCTCCGGCCACCTCGTACATATGTGAGGTGACGTCTCCGGCCATCTCGTACGTATCTGCAGTGACGTCTCTGCCCGCCTCGTTGGTATCTGCAGTGACGTCTCCGCACGCGTCAGTGTATCTGCAGTGACGTCTCCGGCCACCTCGTACATATCTGCAGTGACGTCTCCGGACACCTCATACATATCTGCAATGACGTCTCCGGCCACCTCATATATAGCTGCAGTGACGTCGCTGGCCATTTCATACATATCAGCAGTGACTCAAAAAAAAGGAGCATGGACCGCACCTCCAAAAATCATACATTTGATCTAATGCCTCTCGGCAAAAATATATATAACTGAACATGAGGTTCTTAGTTTAACATTCTGATCAGACTGTATGAAGCCGACTGCCACGTCACGGCAAACCTCGTAGTGGGTCCTAACATTTCCTACCTGAACGGGAGCGGAGCCGTGCGCCAACCACCGCCACAGCGACAATGCACCAACAGGGCGGGCGGCCTGGTGCCTCACAGCACCCATGCTGCAAGGCCGAGTCCCCATGACTCCAGGCCGCGCTGCCCCACAAGCACAAAACCACAGCAACAATGGCCGACACACTGCACCAACACCACATGAAAGGAGCATTGTAGCTCACCTTCCTCAAGCTCTCAAGTGAGAGCAAAATAGGCTGGACCAGCACTCCTCCCATTTGGCACAGGCGATTTTAATTAGCAGGAGACTGCAAAGAGGGTCTAGCCTATTTTTGCTCTCACTTGAGAGCTTGAGGAAGGTGAGCTACAATGCTCCTTTCATGTGGTGTTGGTGCAGTGTGCCGGCCATTGTTGCTGTGGTTTTGTGCTTGTGGAGCGGCGTGGCCTGGAGTCATGGGGACTCGGTCTTGCAGCATGGGTGCTGTGAGGCACCAGGCCGCCCGCCCTGCAGGTGCATTGTCGCTGTGGCGGTGGTTGGCGCACGGCTCCGCTCCCGTTCAGGTAGGAAATGTTAGGACCCACTACGAGGTTTGCCGTGACGTGGCAGTGGGCTTCAAACAGTCTGATCAGAATGTTAAACTAAGAACCTCATTGTAGCGCTGGCGTCCCTGCCCTCTGCTAGGCAGGGACGCTGCTCCCCTCACCGCTCTGCTCCGTGCCCGGCGTCCTCTCCCCGCTCTGCTGTCAGCGCGCGCTCCTTCCCGGCGTCCTCCTCCCGCTCTGCTCTCAGCGCGCGCTCCTTCCCGGCTCCTGTGCTTAGGGCGCGCGCGCGCGCGCTCCCTTCCTCTTAAAGGGGCCGCGCGCGCCGTCCTAAGGAGTCCCCGGCCAATGGCCGGAGGACTTCATCATATATAAGGCACCTCCTCCAAAATGGAGGTGCCCGAGCAATGTTGTTTGCACCTGTGTCTCACCTGTGCTTCAGCCCTCAGGTCCCGTTGCCAGTTACCTGCCAGTTACCTGCCAGTTTCCTGCCAGTTTCCTGCTAGTTACCTGCCTGATTCCTGCCTGAATTCTTGTTACCTGTCTGCCAGTCTGAGGTCCGACGGTCTGCCTTACTACTCCTGTCAGTCTGTCTAAAGGACCAGCCTGCCCGCTCACCTGGGAGCGCATATCAGCTACCTGCCTGCTTGCCTGAGGTCCGACGGTCTGCCTTACTACTCCGGTCAGTCTGTCTATGGACCAGCTTGCCCGCTCACCTGGGAGCGCTTCTCCGTTATCTGCCTGCTTGCCAGCCCGGAGGCTCCGTTGTCACGTGCTGTGACCACCAGCTATCTCAGAGACTCTTGCCCGCTCACCTGGGAGCGCATTTCCGTTACCTGCCTACTTGCCAGCCCGGAGGTCCCGTTGTCACGTGCGGTGACCACCAGCTATTCCAGAGACTCTTGCCCGCTCACCTGGGAGCGCTTCTCCGTTACCTACCTGCCTGCCAGCCCGGAGGTTCCGCCGTCACGTGCCGTGACCACCTGCTATTCCAGAGACTCTCGCTTGCTCACCTGGGAGCACACATCTACCATCTGCCTGCTAGCCTACCCGGAGGCTCTGCCATCACAGGTCGTACCTACCCCTTACCCAGAGACTGCCCTGATCACTTGCCGTAACTCCCTGTCCGTTCACCCAGAGACTGCCACCCGCTCCCTTACAAGGGCCGCCCCCTTGTATAATAGCTCAGAGGTTCCGCCTCCCGGACCCGTTACAGTTTGCTCGGGCCATGGAACCCGGTGGCACCCAAGCTCCCTCGCTCTCGGACCTCTGTCTTGAACTGTCCCGTCAGAGGTCCCAACAGGAGGCCATCCTGGGTCACCTGCGGAATGTTAATACTCGCCTGAACACTCTGTCTGATCCACCAACAACCTCCGCCAGTGCCATATCTTGCAATCCGGCAGCTCCGCTGCCCACTAATACTATGGTATCCTACCCCGGACCCCGGCTTTCTGCACCTCCTCGCTTCGGAGGCGACCCCGTCCAGGCTCGGGGCTTCATAAATCAGTGCACCCTGCACTTTGAACTTTTGTCCCATCAGTTTAATTCCGACCGGGCCAAAATTGCCTTTATCATGTCCCATCTCACCGGGGAGGCCCTGGCCTGGCTAAATCCTCTATGGGAGAGAGGAGACCCCCTGGTGTCCAACTTGCCTGCTTTTCTCTCGGCTTTCCGGAAAGTCTTCGACGAACCCGGACGGAAGACCTCATCCGCATCCTCTCTGCTACGCCTCCGTCAGGAGGGTCTCACCGTGGGCCAATATGCCATACGGTTCCGCACCCTTGCCTCGGAGCTGGCCTGGGATAACGACGCTCTGGTATCCGTCTTCTGGGAGGGTCTGTCCGGTCGTATTAAAGATGAACTTGCTGGTCGGGACATTCCAACCTCTCTCGATGATCTAATAACCCTTGCCACCCGGATTGACCTACGGTTCCAGGAGCGTGCCAAAGAGGTCACCCGTGAGAGAAGGATTCCACGTTTAGCTCCTACTTTCCAGAAACCCGTCATTCCCTCCATCTCTCCCCAGGTACACTCTCCTGAGCCTATGCAGGTCGACCAGACCAAGATGGTCAAAACCCGTCAGGACTCACGCCGTGCCGAGGGGAGCTGCTTCTACTGTGGCAGTAAGGAGCACCGGATCCGTGCCTGCCCGGAGAGGTCGGGAAACGCCTGTGTCTAGGTTCGCTCAGAGAGGTCCACCTAGACAAGAATAAATCCTCTCCATCCCTGCTGTTGTCAGTTTCGATCATCTACGGGGAGAACCGTTATTTCGAACTAGCCCAACTTGACTCTGGAGCAGCCGGGAACCTTATTTCACAGTCCCTGGTTGAGAAATACCGCATCCCTACCAAACCTCTGGCTGTACCCTTGTCTGTCGCTGCCGTGGATGGGGGCCTCTTACCTCGCCCCATTCAACTCATCACCGAATCCATTACCCTGCAGGTGGGAATGCTGCATTCTGAAAGTATCTCCTTTCATGTTCTGCCTGGACTCTCTCACGCCCTCTTGCTAGGTCTGCCCTGGCTCCAGAGACATGCACCCGTGCTAGACTGGCAAACCGGAGAGGTATTTCGCTGGGGACAAGACTGTCATAAAACCTGCCTGGTTCCCGTCCATCCCGTCCGTCCCTCTCCTACCCCAGCTAATCTACCTGGACTTCCGATTCCTTATTGGTCTTATGCAGATGTCTTTAATAAAAAGGAGGCAGAGACATTACCACCACATAGACCATACGACTGTCCCATCGATCTGCTACCCGGTACTACTCCTCCCCGTGGGCGTATCTATCCTTTATCCGCTGCTGAGACCCGGTCAATGTCCGAATATATTGAGGAGAATCTGGCCAGAGGATTCATCCGGAAATCTACCTCCCCGGCGGGAGCAGGCTTCTTTTTCGTCAAAAAGAAGGACGGCTCTCTCCGTCCCTGTATAGACTATAGAGGCCTAAACCTGATCACGGTGAAGAATAAGTACCCCCTTCCGCTCATTCCAGAATTATTTGATCGCCTGAGGGGGGCTAGGATCTTCACCAAACTGGACCTTCGTGGGGCGTACAACCTGGTTCGTATTCGTCAGGGGGATGAATGGAAGACGGCATTCAACACCCGGGACGGCCACTATGAATACCTGGTAATGCCCTTTGGTCTCTGTAACGCTCCTGCCGTCTTTCAAGAGTTGGTCAATGACATCTTCCGGGACCTTCTCTACTCCTGCGTAGTGGTGTACCTGGACGACATCTTGGTCTTCTCTCCGGATCTCCAGACTCACCGGAGGGACGTTCGTCAGGTCCTGCTCAGGCTAAGGCAGAACCATCTCTACGCTAAATTTTTGAAGTGCCTCTTTGAGCAGACCTCGCTTCCGTTTCTGGGCTACATTATCTCTCAGACCGGCCTACAAATGGATCCTGAGAAACTGTCTGCCATCGAGAAGTGGCCCCGACCGGAGGGGTTGAAGGCCATTCAGCGATTCCTGGGCTTCGCCAACTACTACCGCCTCTTCATACCACACTTCTCTTCCCGGACGGCCCCAATTTCTGCGCTCACCCGTAAAGGTACTAATCCCAAAGAGTGGCCACCCGAAGCAGAGGAGGCCTTTCTTTCCCTTAAACAGGCCTTCTCTTCCGCCCCGGTGCTGCATCGCCCAGATGGCAACAAACAGTTCTTCCTGGAAGTTGACGCCTCCTCCTCTGGAGCCGGAGCGGTACTTACTCAAAAATCATCTTCCGGGAGGATGGTAACTTGTGGCTTCTTCTCTAAACTCTTCTCCTCCTCTGAGCGCAACTATTCCATAGGAGACCGAGAGTTATTGGCCATCAAACTGGCATTAGAGGAGTGGCGTTACCTGCTCGAGGGGGCTCTTCACCCGGTAATAATTTACACTGACCACAAGAACTTGGCTTACCTCCAGCATGCCCAGAGACTTAACCCGCGCCAAGCCCGGTGGTCCTTGTTTTTTGCTCGTTTTGATTTTGTCCTTCATTTTCGCCCGGCTGACAAAAACGTCAAGGCGGACGCCTTGTCTCGGTCCTTTCTGGTGTCTGATCTCGAGGAGGATCCGAAACATATCATCGATCCCGCCAGAGTAATGCAGGTGGCTCCCGTGAGTCTAAATCGTCTTCCTCCTGGTAAGACGTTCGTACCAGTACCTGATCGGGAGAAGATCCTACACTGGGGTCATTCGTCTAAACTAGCTGGCCACGCCGGTCAGAAAAAGACCCTCCAGCTTATTACCCGGCACTACTGGTGGCCTAACCTGCACAAGGATGTAATAGACTTTGTTTCTGCCTGTGTGTCCTGCGCCCGCAACAAAGTTCCGAGACACCTGCCGGCCGGCCGCCTCCTACCTCTGCCAGTACCTGCTGCCCCCTGGCAGCATATAGCGATGGACTTCATTACTGATCTACCCGTCTCTGCCGGTTGTACGGTCATTTGGGTGGTCGCTGACCGCTTCTCCAAGATGGCTCACTTCATTCCACTGCCAGGTCTTCCGTCTGCACCCGAGCTGGCTAAAGACTTTATCCGCCACATCTTCCGTCTTCATGGCCTGCCCCGTCACATCGTGTCGGATCGTGGGGTACAGTTCACTTCCCGTTTCTGGAGAGCCACTTGTAAATTGCTGGACGTCACCCTGGACTTCTCCTCCGCTTACCACCCACAGTCTAATGGTCAAGTGGAGCGGATCAATCAGAACCTGACCAGTTACCTTCGGCACTTCGTTAATGCCCACCATTCTGACTGGGTGGATCTCCTGCCATGGGCCGAATTCTCGTACAACAATCACGAGAGCGAGTCTTCCTCCAAATCCCCGTTTTTTGTAGTCTACGGTCAGCATCCTCGGATCCCGTTTCCCGTCTCCACCTCGGCGGACAATCCGGCTGCGGAATCTCTTGTTAACAAATTTTCCTCCATATGGGAGAGTACCCGGTCCGCACTCCTTCTGTCATCCGAGCGTATGAAAAGACACGCTGACAAAAAACGTCTGGACCCTCCTCAATTCCGCCCTGGGGATAAAGTCTGGCTCTCGTCCAAATATGTCCGGCTCAAGATCCCTTCCTATAAGTTAGGGCCTCGGTTCATCGGCCCACTGGAGGTCATCAGTCAGATCAACCCGGTGGCCTATAAATTGAAACTCACGGCCAACTTACGGATCCCTAACTCCTTCCATGTGTCTCTCCTCAAACCTGTAGTGCTTAACTCTTTTTCCAAGTCTACAGGTACGCCTCCTGCTCCGGTTTCTGCTGAGGACGAGTTTGAGGTAGAGAACATTCTTGCCACCAAAAGGGTAAGAGGAAAGACCTTTTTTCTGGTAGATTGGAAGGGGTTTGGTCCTGAGGAGAGAACGTGGGAGCCCCGGGAGAACATCCATGCCCCTCTCATCCTAGCTAAATTTCTGTCTGGCCTAAAAAAGGGGGGGCCTAAAGGGGGGGGTACTGTAGCGCTGGCGTCCCTGCCCTCTGCTAGGCAGGGACGCTGCTCCCCTCACCGCTCTGCTCCGTGCCCGGCGTCCTCTCCCCGCTCTGCTGTCAGCGCGCGCTCCTTCCCGGCGTCCTCCTCCCGCTCTGCTCTCAGCGCGCGCTCCTTCCCGGCCCCTGTGCTTAGGGCGCGCGCGCGCGCGCTCCCCTCCTCTTAAAGGGGCCGCGCGCGCCGTCCTAAGGAGTCCCCGGCCAATGGCCGGAGGACTTCATCATATATAAGGCACCTCCTCCAAAATGGAGGTGCCCGAGCAATGTTGTTTGCACCTGTGTCTCACCTGTGCTTCAGCCCTCAGGTCCCGTTGCCAGTTACCTGCCAGTTACCTGCCAGTTTCCTGCTAGTTACCTGCCTGATTCCTGCCTGAATTCTTGTTACCTGTCTGCCAGTCTGAGGTCCGACGGTCTGCCTTACTACTCCTGTCAGTCTGTCTAAAGGACCAGCCTGCCCGCTCACCTGGGAGCGCATATCAGCTACCTGCCTGCTTGCCTGAGGTCCGACGGTCTGCCTTACTACTCCGGTCAGTCTGTCTATGGACCAGCTTGCCCGCTCACCTGGGAGCGCTTCTCCGTTATCTGCCTGCTTGCCAGCCCGGAGGCTCCGTTGTCACGTGCTGTGACCACCAGCTATCTCAGAGACTCTTGCCCGCTCACCTGGGAGCGCATTTCCGTTACCTGCCTACTTGCCAGCCCGGAGGTCCCGTTGTCACGTGCGGTGACCACCAGCTATTCCAGAGACTCTTGCCCGCTCACCTGGGAGCGCTTCTCTGTTACCTACCTGCCTGCCAGCCCGGAGGTTCCGCCGTCACGTGCCGTGACCACCTGCTATTCCAGAGACTCTCGCTTGCTCACCTGGGAGCACACATCTACCATCTGCCTGCTAGCCTACCCGGAGGCTCTGCCATCACAGGTCGTACCTACTCCTTACCCAGAGACTGCCCTGATCACTTGCCGTAACTCCCTGTCCGTTCACCCAGAGACTGCCACCCGCTCCCTTACAAGGGCCGCCCCCTTGTATAATAGCTCAGAGGTTCCGCCTCCCGGACCCGTTACACTCATGTTCAGTTATATATATTTTTGCCGAGAGGCATTAGATCAAATGTATGATTTTTGGAGGTACGGTCCATGCTCCTTTTTTTTGCATATCTGCAGTGACGTCTTCGGCCACCTCATACATATCTGCAATGACGTCTCCGGCCACCTCATATATAGCTGCAGTGACGTCTCTGGCCACCTCATAATATCTGCAGTGACATCTCCGGCCACCTCATACATATCTGAGGTGACGTCTCCGGCCACCTTGTACATATCTGAAGTGATGTCTCCGGCCACCTCATATATATCTGAGGTGACGTCTCCGGCCACCTCATATATATCTGCAGTGACGTCTCCGGCCACCTCGTACATATCTGAGGTGACGTCTCCGGCCACCTTGTACATATCTGAAGTGACGTCTCCGGCCACCTCATATATATCTGCAGTGACGTCCCGGCCACCTCATACGTATCTGCAGTGACATCTCCGGCCACCTCATACGTATCTGCAGTGACGTCTCTGGCCGCCTGGTTGGTATCTGCAGTGACGTCCCCGGCCACCTCATACGTATCTGCAGTGACGTCTCTGGCCGCCTGGTTGGTATCTGCAGTGACGTCTCCGGCCACCTCATACATATCTGCAGTGACGTCTCTGGCCGCCTCGTTGGTATCTGCAGTGACGTCTCCGCACGCATCAGTGTATCTGCAGTGACATCTCTGGCCACCTCTTACATATCTGCAGTGACGTCACTGGCCACCTCATATATATCTGCAGTGACGTCTCCGGCCACCTCATATATATCTGCAGTGACGTCTCCAGCTACCTCATATATATCTGCAGTGACGTCTCCAGCCACCTCATATATACTGTATCTGCAGTGACATATCCGGCCACCTCATATATAGCTGCAGTGACGTCTCCGGCCATTTCATACATATCTGCAGTGACGCAAAAAAAAGGAGCATGGACCGCACCTCCAAAAATCATACATTTGATCTAATGCCTCTCGGCAAAAATATATATAACTGAACATGAGGTTCTTTGTTTAACATTCTGATCAGACTGTATAAAACCGACTGCCACGTCACGGCAAACCTCGTAGTGGGTCCTAACATTTCCTACCTGAATGGGAGCGGAGCCGTGCACCAACCACCGCCACAGCGACAATGCACCAGCAGGGTGGGCGGCCTGGTGCCTCACAGCACCCATGCTGCAAGGCCGAGTCCCCATGACTCCAGGCCACGCCGCCCCACAAGCACAAAACCACAGCAACAATGGCCGACACACTGCACCAACACCACATGAAAGGAGCATTGTAGCTCACCTTCCTCAAGCTCTCAAGTGAGAGCAAAAATAGGCTGGATCAGCACTCCTCCCGTTTGGCACAGACGATTTTAATTAGCAGGAGACTGCAAAGAGGGTCTAGCCTATTTTTGCTCTCACTTGAGAGATTGAGGAAGGTGAGCTACAATGCTCCTTTCATGTGGTGTTGGTGCAGTGTGTCGGCCATTGTTGCTGTGGTTTTGTGCTTGTGGGGCGGCATGGCCTGGAGTCATGGGGACTCGGTCTTGCAGCATGGGTGCTGTGAGGCACCAGGCCGCCCGCCCTGCAGGTGCATTGTCGCTGTGGCGGTGGTTGGCGCACGACTCCGCTCCCGTTCAGGTAGGAAATGTTAGGACCCACTACGAGGTTTGCCGTGACGTGGCAGTGGGCTTCAAACAGCCTGATCAGAATGTTAAACTAAGAACCTCATGTTCATATATATATATTTTTGCCGAGAGGCATTAGATCAAATGTATGATTTTTGGAGGTGCGGTCCATGCTCCTTTTTTTTGCATATCTGCAGTGACGTCTTCGGCCACCTCATACATATCTGCAATGACGTCTCCGGCCACCTCATATATAGCTGCAGTGACGTCTCTGGCCCCCTCATAATATCTGCAGTGACGTCTCCGGCCACCTCATATATATCGGCAGTGACGTCTCCGGCCACCTCATATATATCGGCAGTGACGTCTCCGGCCACCTCGTACATATCTGAGGTGACGAATGAAAACACGCGAAATAGAGTACAAATGGCATAAAAACATTGAAGTTTATTAGTCGATTACAAATATATAAAAGTGATAATACACAATATATAAACAAATATAGTTATGCAGACAATGGGTGAATCTTGGATCACAGGATGAAAAAAGGGGGGAATGGCCCCCCTAACATCTTCAGAGTCTCCCATTTATAAATTGCATTGGTGCAAGTAAATTCCGTACAGGGAGAAATCAGACGGGAGAGAGGAGACCAGAGGAACAAGTAGAGAAAGAAAAGACATAGAAGACAGTGGAGTCACAGAGAACTCATACAGTCATGATCAAGTGTGAGGGATAGAGTACCCCCTACATGCAGCACCGCAAAGTCGGAGTAAAAAATGAGTCAGGGCACTCACCGGGTAGACTGGTAGCTCACACAGACAAATAGGGCACAGAGGGGCAAACAAAGGACATCCACCAGGGACCTCGACGCGCGTTTCGTGTTAAGCTTTATCAAGAGGCATGTGGTGTGTAATTATTAAGGACCTAAATATATAGGACCTTGAATTGTCACATGGGCGATCACATGATCGCCTTCATGACGCAGTGACGAGGGCCGGCCGTTGCGGCGCATGCGCCGGGGTCACAGCGATGCCAGCAGCCGCGCGTCCTCCATCGCGGCACGCGCGCAACCGGAAGTGTCAACCGACAACATCCGGGAGCGCATCATTGCCATGGAGATGGACACACGAGGGTGCCGGCCGCCATCACCCAGCGCATGCGCACCACCGGCCGTCATCACAGCGCCACAGTGTGTCCTCAATAAAGTTAGTGAATATAGTATGACAACTAATAAGAAAGAAGGGTAATGAAAAACCAGAGGAAAAGAGAAAGAGACAAAAGCATATAGAAACAGAGAGGTATGATAGAGGAAATAGTTGTCATATATATAGATAAAATAGAATAGATAATCGCATTTGGATGAAGAGTGAAATACTATGTATATGTATACAAAGGCATTTTTCCCATACTGTCCAGGAAAGTAATATATAGCGATCTTCTTGAAAGAAATTCTCCATTTCCATTCCATCATAAATATAAGAATAGTAGGTAAAGCAGCTGATCCCATCAGAGAAATATAAGGAGCAGAGAGAGGTGGTCAGGCAGTCTAAGTAAAGAAACAGAAACACAGATAAGTAACAAATCACATGGACAATTAAAAAAGAATAAAATCAAAAAGGAGGATGTATGGCCCCTGGAGATCAATCTCCAGGGGAAAATAAATGCCCCCGGGCATCGGGAGCGAAGCAGAGACCAGGGCGAGGTCAGGCGCAGAGACGCACACGTGAGCCGCAGAGCATAAGAAACGCATATTCAAGAGCAAGCGGACTAGAGTTATAAAAATAAAAAATGATCATAAAAATGTGGAGAAACCAAGATGTTCGTTAAGCCCCCGTGGTGCAAGGGTGTCAAGAGTAGTGATCCACCTGGCTTCCTTTTGTGCCAGAAGGCGTTTAGCATTACCACCCCGGGAGCCCATATGGACCACGTCAATGCCACAGACCCTCAACGATCGAGGGTCACAATTATGGGCAGATTTAAAGTGTCGTGGTAAAGTCTTGAGCTCCCGGGGATCAAGAATTGTCCTGGCCGCCGTAATGTCCCTAACATGCTCGCGAACTCTGACTCTCAGCTCCCTAGAGGTGAGACCCACATAAATAAGTCCACAGCCACACGTAGCGTGATAGATCACATGTGTGGTACTGCAGGAGATGTGGTGGCGGATGTTAAAATTACGTGAGCCATCAGAGTTCGTGAACATGGTAGTACGTGGGACATTAGAGCAGGTGGCACAATGGCCACAGGGGAAAGTCCCCAAGGTGGGACCACGGGAGCCAAACGGGTTTCTCTCAGAGGGAAGGTAGTGGCTGGAAACCAGAAGGTCTGCTAGGTTGTTAGATCGTCGAGGTGTCATGCATGGAGACTCCCCAATATAGTCCCTCAGGGAGGGCTCCGTACCCAAGATATCCCAATGTCGGGAGAGGACACGCCTCACCCCACACCACTCGGAGTTGAATGTGGAAATGAAGCGAATCCTCTCCGGACCCCTGCATCTGTCAGAGGGAGGGGGGTAGATGAGGTGATCCCGGGGGGTATTCCGCGCCCTCCTAAGACCACGGCTGACACATCGATTGCTGTACCCCCTGCACCTGAAGCGTTCAGCTAAATCAGAAGCTCTTTTCTCAAATCTGGAGTCGGTCGAACAGATCCGCCTCACACTGAGAAACTGCCCGACCGGGACGGCCCTGATAGTGGAGGAGTCATGTGCAGATGTAGCGTGGATGAGAGAATTCACGGCAGTGGGTTTCCTAAACAGATCCGTTTGGACACGACATTCAGCATCCACTTCTAGAGTGATGTCCAAAAAATCGATCTGTCTAGAGCTGTGTTTATAGGAAAGCCTCACCGCACGATCATTTGAATTCAATAAAGTCATGAAATCCTCGAGCTCCCCGGCTGTCCCTCGCCAGAAGAACAGGATGTCGTCTATATATCTCATCCATGACACGACACGGTCGACGCCCCGCACCCCCTCATCGCCAAAAATCTCCCTCTCCCATGCACCCAGGAAGAGGTTGGCGTAAGAGGGGGCACAGGCCGCCCCCATTGCCGTGCCACGGATCTGGAGATATACCCTATCCTTAAATAAAAAGTAGTTATGGCAGAGGACGAATTCGAGGAGCTCGAGGATAAAATCCCTCAAAGGGCCGTCCAGGTCGGAACCACCCAGGAAGAGGCGGACCGCCTCCAAACCCAAACTGTGACTAATGCACAAGTACAGACTTTCCACGTCGGCCGTGACAAGGAGGGTGTCATGAGTGAGAAGGACGCCGTCAACCCGAGTTAGGACGTCCGTTGTGTCTTTAATATAGGACGGGAGGGTCTCGACCAACGGTCGAAGATGGTTATCTATATAATTACATATAGGGCCACAAAGACCCTCCAGCCCTGACACAATCGGACGTCCCGGGGGGTTGGCGGCGTCCTTATGGATTTTCGGAAGGAGATAGAATGTGGTCGTTTTCGGAAAACGGATGGTAAGTGCCTCAACGGTCCTTCTATCAATCAAACCCTGGTCACAAGCTCGACCTAGAATACCCTGGAGTGCATCGGAGAAGGAGGTCGTGGGATTATATGTCAACCTGGTGTAAGTTTGAGTGTCCCTAAGTTGGCGTAGGGCCTCCCTCTCATATAAGGAGCAGGGCCAAAGGACAATATTGCCTCCCTTGTCCGCTGGCTTAATGACAATATCAGGAAGACATTGTAATTCCCGAAGAGCCGTGCGTTGTGAATACGACAGATTGTCGTGGCGTCTCCGTGTAGGGAGGCGTCTCAAATCATTTGACACCAAACGCACAAACAATTCTATAGCTGGGCTCAGGGACAAGGGAGGAAATCTTGTAGATCTGGGGCGTCTTGTTTGTAATGACCCACCTGACAATGGTTGCTCCTGCTCCAGAAGGAGGTCCTCTAGGTTGGCCAGGGCCTCTCTCTCCGCCGCAGTCACAGAGGTCCCCTCACCAGATGCTCTGAAATGTAATTTTTTCAGAATGAGTTTACGGGCAAACAGATGGAGGTCCTACAGGGCTGTAAAGAAATCAAACCCACTGGTTGGTGAGAAAGAAAGCCCAAGACTAAGGACCTCCATCTGCGCCCGAGTCAGGGTGTGTGAGGATAAGTTGATAATACGGAGCCCCCCCGGAGGGTCACCCATATCTGAGGTGACGTCTCCGGCCACCTTGTACATATCTGAAGTGACGTCTCCGGCCACCTCATATATATCTGCAGTGACGTCCCGGCCACCTCATACGTATCTGCAGTGATGTCTCCGGCCACCTCATACGTATCTGCAGTGACGTCTCTAGCCGCCTGGTTGGTATCTGCAGTGACGTCTCCGGCCACCTCATACGTATCTGCAGTGACATCTCCGGCCACCTCATACGTATCTGCAGTGACGTCTCTGGCCGCCTGGTTGGTATCTGCAGTGACGTCTCCGGCCACCTCGTACATATCTGCAGTGACGTCTCCGCACGCGTCAGTGTATCTGCAGGGACGTCTCTGGCCACCTCATATATATCTGCAGTGACGTCTCCGGCCACCTCATACGTCTCCGGCCACCTCATATATATCTGCAGTGACGCCTCCGGCCACCTCATACTTATCTGCAGTGAGGTCTCCGGCCACCTCATACGTCTCCGGCCACCTCATATATATCTGCACTGACGTCTCCGGCCACCTCATACTTATCTGCAGTGACGTCTCCGGCCACTTCATATGTATCTGCAGTGACGTCTCTGGCCGCCTGGTTGGTATCTGCAGTGACGTCTCCGGCCACCTCGTACATATCTGCAGTGACGTCTCCGCACGCGTCAGTGTATCTGCAGTGACGTCTCTGGCCACCTCATATATATCTGCAGTGACGTCTCCGGTCACCTCATATATATCTGCAGTGAGGTCTCCAGCCACCTCATACGTATCTGCAGTGACGTCTCCGGCCACTCGTACATATCTGCAGTGACGTCTCCGCACGCGTCAGTGTATCTGCAGTGACGTCTCCGCAGTCCTGGCCCCTGACTGCAGCACTCCTGAAGATGCAGTGACGTAACAAGACGAGGCTGTGCCGGGATCTCCTCCAATCACCGGCCGGGGGTGTAGATTCTGCCACCGTGAGTGCCATCTGCATACGAGGAGGGCACATGCTGACCAGCCGCGGAGGACCCCGGGCTCGCCACTACTAGCAGCAGGCAGCAGCTGGGTGTGTGCGGCTTCTGCTGCGGAGACAATGGCAGGCTGCCTGCAGTCGGTGTGAGGCTCGGTCATTGTCTGCAGCGGAGGAGCTTTCCTGGTGGCAGCCCGGCTCCGGAGGGCACTGATGGGGCAGTGACAGCGCTCCGCACTGGTCCAGGATGCCGCACAGCCCCGGGCACTGACATCACACTGCAGTGTGCAGCCGGCCAGCTCCGTGTATTGTATCGCTGATCGCCATGGCCAGCGCCAGGAGCATCGAGCTGGAGCATTTCGAGGAGCGGAAGAAAAAGCAAAGGCAATCCCGAAAAGGCGGCGGAGGTCCGGGCAGCAGCTCCGGGTCAGGAGCCAGGGGCAATGGACTGATCCCCAGCCCGGCGCACAGCGCCCACTGCAGCTTCTACCGCACCCGCACCCTGCAGGCGCTCAGCTCGGAGAGGAGGGCCAAGAAGGTGCGCTTCTACCGCAATGGGGACCGCTACTTCAAGGGGCTGCCGTACGCCGTGTCGGCCGAGCGATTCAGATCGTTTGATGCTCTGCTGATGGAGCTGACCCGATCCCTGAGCGACAATGTCAGCCTGCCGCAGGGGGTGCGCTGCATCTACACGCTGGATGGCATCAAGATCACCAGCCTGGACGAGCTGCAGGAAGGTAAGAGCACCACCGTGCCCATGGGTAGTGAGTGGCATTGCCCAGTTGCACCTGATTCATTAGTATTCTGGGGCATGGTGTGAGTGACAGGCCGAGGAGCCCTGCTCATACCCAGGGAGGGGGAGGGAATGCCCATGATTGCACATCATCACCTGCCAGCCATCATCACAAGCCCTGCACATCTGCTGGAGGACACCGCCATCAGCAATGGTTCAGCAGGTCCTGTGCTCTGGGTGTCTGTCTAGATGAAGTGCCCACCTCCATACCTTACATAACATCCACTATGCATCTGACTTCTGGTCACAGCCATGACAGTCGCCCACCGGTGGTCATCATCATTTCTGACAGCTAACGAGCGGTACATGATAGGTGGAGTGTCCCCGACTATGGAGCACGCCGTCCTACCAGCCAAGTCCCAAAACTTTTACTAATAAGTCACATAGATCGCAGCCTGCCAGCTAAGGCCCCGCAATGCTGTGGGCAATGGAAATATAGATTGCTGGCGGCGAAGCGTGACGGGTATGTGATCAACATCAATCCCATTCTTTTCAATACAAATGCAGGACCCTGGCGCCATAACACTGAGAAATATGTTGCCACTATTGTAGAAAGTGTCACGGGGAGGTCACTACAAGGTCATGATGTTTCCCACAATGGAGACTGTTTTCCATTTCGAGAGCTGCTGATGGTGGGAAACAATCACTTTACCAACGAGTCTTCAGAATGACCAAAAATAAGGGCACATAAAGATCATAAAGAGGGTTCCCCGCTAATGACACACTTTATGTGCCACAAGCATCACAGTGAGGTTTCCCACTCATGACACCCTTTATGTACCACAAGTATCATAGAGAGGGTCCCCCAATGACACCCATTATGTATTACAGACATTATAGAGAGGGCCCCCCCCCATAATACCCATTATGTATTACATACCTCATAGAGAGGGTCCCCCAATGACACCCATTATGTATTACATACCTCATAGAGAGGGTCCCCCATGATGCCCATTATGTATTACAGACATTATAGAGAGGGCCCCCCCCCCATAATACCCATTATGTATTACATACCTCATAGAGAGGGTCCCCCAATGACACCCATTATGTATTACAGACATTATAGAGAGGGCCCCCCCCCCATAATACCCATTATGTATTACATACCTCATAGAGAGGGTCCCCCAATGACACCCATTATGTATTACATACCTCATAGAGAGGGTCCCCCAATGACACCTATTATGTATTACATACCTCATAGAGAGGGTCCCCCAATGACACCCATTATGTATTACATACCTCATAGAGAGGGTCCCCCAATGACACCCATTATGTATTACAGACATTATAGAGAGGGCCCCCCCCATGATACCCATTATGTATTACATACCTCATAGAGAGGGTCCCCCTATGACACCCATTATGTATTACAGACATCATAGAGAGGGTCCCCCATGACGCCCATTATGTATTCCAGACATTATAGAGAGGCTCTCCTCCATGACTCCCATTATGTATTACAGACATCATAGAGAGGGCCCCCTTTCCCCAATACACCTATTATGTATTACATACCTCATAGAGAGGGTCCCCCTATGACACCCATTATGTATTACGGACATCATAGAGAAGGTCCCCCATGATGCCCATTATGTATTACAGACATTATAGAGCCGGTTCGCCACTCATGATATTCTTTATGTACCACCATCATTATACAGCGGGGCCCCTGCTCATGACACCCTTTATGTGCCACAAGCATCATAGAGAGGGTCCCCCATGACACCCTTTAGGTGCCACAAGTATTGTAGGGAGGGTCCCACGGTGACACCCTTTATGTACCACAAGCATCATAGAGAGGGTCCCCGCTCATGACACCCTTTGTGAGCCACAACAGAGAGCATCTCAGGTGAAGCGGCTCTTCCATGCATTACTATGATGGTCATTTTGTAAGGCTGCCATGTAATGCGAGTCACAGTGAGTGAGCAGTTGTGGCATTCCCTGGCAGCAACAACTGACTGACGAGTGCAGAGACGGCGGACCCCATGAGACATTGTCTTTACTGTCAGTATAACCTCAATATAACAATCCTCAATTACTAGACATAAATGAGCACACATATAACCCCTCCACCCGGCAGGTGCCATGGCATTCGGGAAGCTCTGCAGCATGCCGGCCAGCTAGAGAGCTGCGGGTCCGAGACATGGTGCACAGCTGCGCCAGCCTCTGCATTCTCCTATTACTATATAGGCTTTCCCAAACCACATGACGTGGAAATCGATAACAGGAAAGCCATGGCTATGTTCTCTACTTGTTTATGCACCAAGAGGGATCCGCTGACATCACAGGCAATTAGAGAAGTCTCCAGTGGATGGTGGAGATTAAACAAATCCATTTGTCAGTCTTAAGCACTAATTGGATACTGTACATTTGCTGTTTTCTGTCCCTTTTCATGGCTTCTGTATTTTTGGCAGTTAAGAACCAGAAATCTGGAATTAGTTTGCTTGGTCTTGTCTGGCTTCACAGGCGATGCAGGCAGCATCTGTAATCCTGCAGTCAGCAGGTGGTCCTGGCTTCATCTGTCACCATTGCCTGCAGTTTGCATCTCTGCGGTGTCGCTTATTTATTACTTCCACTTAATCCTTAGTTAGATATATAAAGTTTCTTTTGTGTTATCATTACTGGGAGATCATCAGTTATTTTATTTCATATTACTCTGTGAATAGTCATCTTTCATTTTTCTTTTTTGCACCATAACTGTGATGTTGTATGTCATGAATGAGTAAAGGGGTCCTATACGTGGATCTTCAATTAATCCACTGAAGATTTTGTCAAAGATCCCCTGCAAATCAGCACTTAACAGCTACCTGTGATTTGTTGCAAATAGCAAAGAATGAAATCGGCTGTGAAAATCTGCAACATAAATTGACATGATGTAAAATCCACACCGTATGTACGAGTATCCACACCGTATGTAAAATCCACACCGTATGTACGAGTATCCACACCGTATGTAAAATCCACACCGTATGTACGAGTATCCACACCGTATGTAAAATCCACACCGTATGTACGAGTATCCACACCGTATGTAAAATCCACACCGTATGTACGAGTATCCACACCGTATGTAAAATCCACACCGTATGTACGAGTATCCACACCGTATGTAAAATCCACACCGTATGTAAAATCCACACCGTATGTACGAGTATCCACACCGTATGTAAAATCCACACCGTATGTACGAGTATCCACACCGTATGTAAAATCCACACCGTATGTACGAGTATCCACACCGTATGTAAAATCCACACCGTATGTACGAGTATCCACACCGTATGTAAAATCCACACCGTATGTAAAATCCACACCGTATGTCATTTTCCCCTGCAGATTATTTCTACAATGTGTGAATGATATTTAAGCAAACTTCATCCACATTGCTGTTACTGTAAAATACACTGGATTTTCCACCTGCAAATACAGATGGAAAATCTGCAGTATATCTGACATGTGTGAGCCTACGCTAAGGGATCTGAAGTTACCAATTTAAAGGGGTTGTCCACTACTTTGACAACCCCTTCTTGGTCTAAATGTTTGGCCCCGATTCAAATAAAAAAGCTATACTCTCCTCCTGTGCTGGCGCCGATCCACCGGTGTCAGCACTTGTGGTCCCGGGGCTTTTGTGTGGTTGTTGGGACACGTGACCCTGGCGCCCAATCAGCGCTGGCATCACTGTCCCCTCCTTCCGACAAACATGAAGAGGACGTCCGCACTGCGGCTGATCTGACTTCCTCTTCATTCTCAATTCAACAGGAGACGGGGACACTGACGCCAGTGCTGATTGGGCACCGGGGTCACGTGTCACAACAGCCGCACGGGAGCCCCGGGGAGAGCGAGTGTCGACACAGCAGGAACGGCGCCAGCACCGGAGGAGAATATAAGCTTTTTTATTTTATCGAGGCCAAGCGTGGGGTATGAGAAGGAGTTGTCCAAGTAGTGGAGAACTTCTTTAAATTAATGGTCAAGGGTTGTCTGGTTAATATAGAGACGAGCAGGCACTTTTTTCTTTATGCTCTGGCTTATAGATAAGGGTTCCGAGCTCCAGACCACGCTCTGTTACTTCATTTTAGTGTGTCCTTTCTAATCCCAAGAGTGATCTGCCTTTGTTTTTTAGCCGCTGCTCCAGAGTGGATTGAGCAGAGTTATTAGTCAGAAATCACTCTTTTTAGTCCCATGTGATATATATTATTTATACACCCTGGAAGGATTGCCGGCTATGTAGAGCTATTGCACAAGCAAAGGGCTAGCATAAATGAGTACAGCCCTTTAGAAAAGTAAGCTTTTAATCAATATCTCACTGAGGACAGGAACGATTTCCAAAATTTTGACAACATTTTTGGCAATGATCTCCACATCACCAGTGAACTGAGACAGAGTGTAAAGTAAGCTGCAGAATGGCCCAAGTTCTGCACCCCCTCATATAATACCAGAAGACCTTGCATAGTCCCTTCACCCTCTGCCTTTGTTTAACAGAGCCTCCTGCTACACAATACTTGTCAAACTCTGGCCTGCAGGGTGGGTTTTTTTGGCCCGTGACACCAGAACCACTACTCCTATGTCAGGCCATTATTCTTTATGGAGGACTATGTGGGGCCTATTATACTGTATGGAGGACTATGTGGGGCCCATTATACTGTATGGAGGACTATGTGGGGCCTATTATTCTGTATGGAGGACTATGTGGGGCTTATTATTCTGTATGGAGGACTATGTGGGACCCATTATAATGTATGGAGGACTATGTGAGGCTCATTATTCTATATGGAGAACTATATGGGGCCCTTTATTCTGTATGGAGGACTATGTGAGGCTCATTATTCTGTATGGAGGACTATGTGAGGCTCATTATTCTGTATGGAGGACTATGTGGGGCCCTTTATTCTGTTTGGAGGAATATGTGGAGCCTATTATTCTGTATGGAGGACTGTGTAGAGTCAATTATTCTGTATAGAGGACTGGGTCCCTTTATTAAATACTAGTTATAATCACATGTTATTTTGCTGTGATTTTTATCTATTGTTAAATGATTTTGGATAATTGCATTACAGTGTTGTTTTATAGCGTTATTGTGGGTGTTTTAGGGCTCTCACTCTAATTGTTCTCTTATAAGTAACTTCTTTATGAGTAGTTTCTAACTAAACTCTCTGCTTTTTTTCATATTTATCAGGCACTTTAATTGCCTGCAGATTGGTGGTTTCCAGGATTTGAGACCCCCACCGATCGTTCATCAGACCCCCAAGAAGTTGTCAGGTCAGGAGAGCGAAGCACACAGCTCCCGCTTGAGCGCGCACACGTAACGGGGTATGGATTCAATAAAATGCATAGACTATGAAGCTACGGAGCCTATCCTTTGTATTGAATCCTTATTGAATCCATCAAATGACCAGAGCACTTCTTAGGGGTCTATTGTGCGATTTGTTTGGAGAAAAACACGCAGAAAGTTTAGTTATTCTTTAATTGAGCACTGATAACTTAATGATTCATTTAATTTAGAAGTCATTGAAGGTTAAAATTTCAAAACACAATCCATGTTTACCATATTTTTCGGACTATATAACACATCAGACCATAAAATGCACCTAGGTTTTAGAGGAGGAAAATAGAAAAAAAATGTAAGCAAAAAATGTGGTCATGATGCCCTGTTAAGGGGGAGGGGGTCTGCTGCTGACACTGTTATAGGGGTAATGTTCCCCAATTCTGTTAATATCCCCCATCCTGGTATATATGGCCCCCTCCTTCCTGTTATACGTGGCCCTCATCCCCATCCTCATATGCATGGCACCCCTCATCTCCATCCTGGTATGCATGGCCCCCCTCATCCCTCTTCCTGGTATGTATTGCACCCTTCATCCTGGTATGTATGGCCCTCTTCATCCCTCATCCTGGTATCTATGCCCCCCCTCTTCCCTCATCCTGGTATATATGGCCCCCCCTCATCCCTCTTCCTGGTATGTATGGCCCCTCCCTCGTCCCCTCTTCCTCGTATGTATGGCCCCCCCGTCCCTCTTCCTGGTATATATGACACCCCTCTTCCTGATATGTATTGCACCCTTCATCCTGGTATTTATAGCCCCCCTCAACCCTCTTCCTGGTATGTATGTCACCCTTCATCCTGGTATGTATGGCACCCTTCATCCTGGTTTGTATGGCCCCCCTCATCCCTCTTCCTGGTATGTATGGCACCCTTCACCCCTCATCCTGGTATGCTTGGCACCCTTCATCCTGGTATGTATGGCCCCCCTCATCCCTCTTCCTGGTATGTATGGCACCCTTCACCCCTCTTCCTGGTATGTATATGGCCCCCCTCATCCCCCTTCTTGGTATGCTTGGCACCCCTTGATCCCCATCACGCTGCACACAAAAAAATAAACAATTATGCCCACCTCCTCTGTGGTCTAGCGTCCTGCTCTGCTGCCGACAGGGATCTCACTGTGTGAGCGGCGCATGGCGTAACTGCTAATGCGCCCTCACACTGTGAGTGAGATGCTGTGTCGGAATAGTCACTGATCCCCACACCTGGACTGTGTGCGTGGGGAGCAGTGGCCATTCACTCTCCTTAATAGCGCGCAGACTGTACCCGCAGCGTGGCTCCTGCTGCAGCCGGCGGTCACGTGTGCCCGCTATTAAAGACCATGAATATTCATGGTCTCTAATAGTGGGCACACAGACCGCAGAGCTGCAGGAGCCACGCTGCGGGTACAGTGTGTGCGCTAATAAGGGGAATTAAAGGTCACTGCTCCCCACGCACACAGTCCCTGTGTGGGGAGCAGTGTGAGGGCGCATGGCAGTTACGAGTATAATTATGATTATAATTATGAGTATAATTTTTTTTTTTTTTTTGTGTGTGCAGCAAGATGGGGATCAGGGGGTGCCAAGCATACCAGGAAGAGTGATAAGGGGGGGCCATACATACAAGGATGAGGGGGGCCATACATACCAGGATGAAGGGTGCCAAGCATACCAGGATGAGGGATGATGGGGGCCATACATACCAGGATGAGGGATGCAGGGTGCCATACATACCAGGAGCCGCGCTGCAAGTACAGTGTGCGCGCTATTAAGGAAAATGAATATTCACTGGCGTGGGGAGTAGTGAATATTCATTTTCTTTAGCAGCAGGCACAGTGTATGATGCAGCAGCGGGCTACTGACTCCTGTGCCTCGCTCCTCCGCTGCTGCAGCTCCCCCCTACACAACCCACAGCCACAGTATATATATATATATATATATATATCGGACTATAAGACGCACTCCCCACTTTCCTCCAAAATTTTGGAGGGAAAAGGTGCGTCTTATAGTCTGAAAAATATGGTAAATATGTTCCTAAAATTGAGGCCTTAGAGTTTGTTCATTCTGCGTTTGGCCCTTTTGTTGGAGGTATATGTTGGATTTATTGACATAGTACCCTAGATGAAGCATATCTCACTCTTTAGGCATACAGTGGCATATGTCGCCAGTAGGGTTTCATTGTAAAAAATAAAAAAAATATTCTGCACTTTATTTTTTACTCTATAGTTTACTACACTGTTTTATACAGCAAAAATAAGCCATTTCGGAGTCTACTGTTCCATTATGTTCCAAGAGGACACCCTTTTGGTGTACGCTGTGTCAATGGGGCCCTATGGGTACAATCAGTATATGCGTTTGGTGATCTCCAGATCCAAAAGCCAGAACTTGTGAGAAAGTAGAGGTCAAGCATATCCTTGTTATGTTTTTGGGGCACAGTGGCTAGCACTGTATGGGGGCATTGGGACTGGTGCTGTTATGGGATCTCTACTGCTGTCACTATTTTGGAATCCAATGAGTGGCACAGTAATACTTAGCTGCTGCCTTTTTGGAATAAGATCTATTCAATCATTAAAGATTTTATGATACATTGACATGGCGCTCATCCCTCTTCTACAGCGGCCGAATGCATATTATAAGGAACAATATAACCTCTATTAATATATTAAAAGTAGCCTCCCAATTGTGTGGCCTGTATATAAGCCTGTGCTTCTATATGGGCCCAGCATGTTCGCTGACTTCTATAGTGAGTGGTACATTATCCCATTCCTAATACATATTTCTCTGACAGCAGACGGCATTCTGTATGAAGTGACAGATCGGTATTTAATGCCGCTGTTTTCTTATTGCACGCCTGAAATGTTACTTTCATTTCATTAGATCTGTTTAGACTCAAAAAAAGCAAAGTCTCATTTAATTTTCATGCCTTGTACTTGAACACATTTGTTCTCATTTGTAAGATAGGCAGATGAAAGACTTTCCTGTGATTAATATTCTTATCTCCTAGGCATCACTGCAAATTGCATTTTCTTAAAGAAATACAAAAACAAAGTTTGTCGCTATCATCTTTACCGCAATGTCAAATAAACCCGTCAGCCCGCTTTTTTCCCAGCTACTACCGACATCTAAAATGCCCGGGTTGCAGTTAGTGGCCTATGAGCTGAATGGTAAATTTTGGACATTGAGTTTCAGGTGCCTGGCTGCTTTTGGATGTCTCCATTCCTGGAACATAATTCCATCAGCAGTGCTTTTAAGATATTGCCATACACTGCATCAATATTGTGCCGCTATCTGCTTTAGTGCATTTAATACATTGCCAAGAAAATCTGGAGCATCTTTTCTTAGAACTTAATATTGTTCCTGTGTTGTTTCTTCAGGAATCATCAGGGGGGCATTATCATCTCTGTAGTTAAAGGGGTTGTCCACTACTCGGACAACCCCTTTTTGATCTAAATGTTTGGTACCAATAAAATAAAAATTTTTATACTCAGCTCCCGTGCCGGCGCCGTTCCAGGGGTGTCAGCAGTCATGTTTCTGTGGCTCCCGTGCAGTTGTTATGACACGTGAGCACGTCGCCCAATCAGAGCTGGTCTCACTGTCCCCGCCTTCGGACAAATCAAACATCAAGAGGAAGTGAGAGATCAGCTGCAGTCCGGACTTCCTCTTGATGTTCGATTTGTCTGAAGGTGAAGACAGTGAAGCCAGAGCTGATTGGGCGCCGGTGTCACGTGTCACAACAACCACTGGGAACGTGAGTGCCGACACCGCTGGTACAGCATTGGCACGGGAGGGGAGTATAAGCTTTTTTATTTTATCGGGGCCAGGTGTTGGGTATGAGAAGGGGGTTGTCCAAGTACTTGTCCAACTTCTTTAACGCAGTTGGACCCTACATAGTCCAACACTGTGAACACTGCTTGGTAAAGGGGAAAAGTGATACCCATTTGTGAACATATCCATAAATATCCAAGGGGATAATATGCTCCAGAATTGTTATTCTATGGGGTGGGCAAGTATGAAAGAATGAAACGCTCCCTGTCACTTGTGCTCCATTCTACAGTTATTTGGTACAGTAGAAGCCTCATTGCCCCAATGGCTTTTTAGCAAGATTCCTTTGGATGTCACATCTCTTCTAATTGGAAGAAGCATACCTAGCAGAGAGATCAGCGACGACAGACAGATTTTTGTTTTTTGTTCAGACATTTTTTTCGGGCGCATTCATTCAGAAAATGCAAATATGGTGAATATAAGTTTAATATTTCAATACTTTATCTGCTCTGCATGATAAATAGGTAGATTTAGCAACTAATACACAAAATATAGAAGTTTGATTTTTGTAAATATTGCCCTTTTCCCACAGGTAAAATATATAGATATATAAGGAAAGCTCCATATTCATCATGCACATTTTATTGTCACAGTAACATAAAATGGATCACAGAATGCACGCTACTCTAAATGCACCAACATAATACTATTACTGGGAGATTAATTTCCTGCGCAACTCTTCACTTCTTAGTTTGGAGAAGTCAAAAGGAAATTTGAGAAGTGAGTTGTAGTAGAGAACACAGGCGCTTAAATTATTAGTTTGAAATGTGAAGCCAATGTTTCCTGTGTCTGTTTGATAAAGGATTTTCATCATCTCTCATTACCACTTACAGAATGGTGAATGGTTTCATGTGACAATTAGAATTTGTAATGTGCATATCTGACCTCAGTGGCTATAAATATTGATGCTTTATGACCATCATTACGTTAGTGCGTAGTCTTCTTTTTGTTTTATGATGGATTAGAAGATGCAAGACTAAATGTATTCACACTCAATGGGTAAATGAAGTAATAAAGTTTACTCAAATGGTAATGAAAAATACTTGCAAGAGAATCTAAAAACACACAAGAGAGAATATACATCTAACCAGACAAGAAACAGCAATAAACATCTATCATACTTGACCTCCATATCCCATGTGAGTGGCCTTTCCATCTTGCAGTTTCATACGGACTCCACTGTTCCTTGTCTATCTCTTATACCCCCTCCTAGTCCGACTGATGTCTCTGGAAGAAACCTAAAATGAGCATTGATCTTGTTAGAATTAATAAACAAATGTCTATGTAGTGCGCACTTCCTAAGGCAGGGATGTCAAACTTTAACATACAGAGGGCCAAAATGAAAAACTTGGACAAAGTCGCGGGCCAACCAGTATACAGTATAATGGGCCTCACATAGTCCTCCATACAGAATAATGGGCCTCACATAGTCCTCCATACAGAATAATGGGCCTCACATAGTCCTCCATACAGAATAATGGGCCCCACATAGTTCCTCCGTACAGAATAATGGGCCCCACATAGTCCTCCGTACAGAATAATGGGTCCGCATAGTCCTACGTACAGAATAATGGGCCCCCATAGTCCTCCATACAGAATAATGGACCCCCATAGTCCTCCATACAGTACAATGGGCCCCACATAGTCCTCCATACAGAATAATGGTCTCACATAGTCCTCCATACAGAATAATGGGCCCCACATAGTCCTCCATACAGTATAATGGCCCCACATTGGGGTGGCGGTTCTGGTGTCGGGGGCCAAATATAACCACCCTGTGGGGCAGATTTGGCCCACGGGCCGGAGTTTGACACGTGTGTCCTAAGGTAATCATTTAGGAATGTGGTCTAGTTTCTAATACCTCAATTATCAAAGGCTAAATCAAAGCTGAAACTAAGAATATTAAGGTGGTAGAATGAAACAGAACCATTAAAGAAGTTGTCCAGTATTTTTTACGATTGCCCCAATGTATTTACCCTGTGATTATAAGTCTTTTTGTAATTACCTTTGGTAGTCTTTATTGCCTGTGAGCGGCGCTATCACTGGCCGCTCACAGGCATCACGTGACCCTGGCTGCAGCCGGCTGTTCCTTCCGCTGATGTCATGTCAAGTGAGGCGTGAAATCAGTGACGCAGTCCCCGCGGTGGACTGTGTCACTCCTGCTTTCCCAATGAATGAGGAGAGGGAGAGTGCGCGGTGGATGCTGGGTGTGACGTGCAGGGTAACCTCGCCCACAACCCAGCAGCCACCGCGGGGACTGCGTCACTGATTTCACGCCTCACTTGACATGACATCAGCTGCAGCCGGGGTCACGTGATGTCTGTGAGCGGCCAGTGATAGGGCCATAAAGACTACCAAAGGTAATTACAAAAAGACTTCTAATCACAGTGTAAATACATTGGGGCAATCGTAAAAAGTAATGGACAACTCCTTTAAATTAACCATTTCCAATACACTTTTCATATTGCCATTTTACCAAACAAAAATCTCTTTGCTTTATATTTGGCGGCACATTACAATTATTGTGCTGTGTAAATTCTAATTTTGCAGGTGAAAAAATTGCCCAATAATGCTCTGTTCACATGTCCAGCAGTTATTTCCATTTTTGAATTCTAAAAACAGAAATAAAATGTTCCAGTACGGGACCTCTTCATTCGAATGTGAACGGAAGTTTCATAAAATAGTCTTTCTTTTGCTTCCTTTCCAGTTGCTTTCTCTTTAGGATCAAAAGACAAACTTTTTTTGTCTAGCCCAACAAACGGATAGCAACTGAATCTCTTTTTTAACATTGAAGTCTGTGGGGAATGGATCATAAATGATGGTCATCTGTTATCTTATCCCTTTGTGGATCGTTTTTTGTAGCACTGCACATAAAGAGACACCTGTAGTAAAGTCCTTAAAAAGGAAGCAAAACCGAATTCAAAACGGAAACTAAAGTGTCCGCATTTACATAAACCGATGAATCCATTCAAAAGTGGAAACTTTGGTTTCCATTTGGCGTCCATTTTTGTTTACTTTGTATACTGTATGAGATTTTGTTTTATGGACAAGGCAAAAGCCATATGCCCAAAGAAGGACAGCAACATGTAGAGTCTCTGTAGCACTCTGGGAGGAACTTATTGATGGCTTTGCACAAGTTTTCTGGTGTAAAAAGTATCAAGATGTTGCCGCACTCCATATCTGCATTAAATTTTCATTTTCTGGTCCAACAGTGCTCCAAGTTTGCCTCCTAACTAGTGTTGAGCATTCCGATACTGTAATATCGGGTATCGGCCGATATTCGCGGTATCGGAATTCCGATACTTAATTCTGATACTTTTACAATATCGGATACCGGAATCGGAAGTTCCCATAATGCCTGCGCTCTGCAGTGTCTGTGAAGGATGACAAGTTGGATGGCAGCGCGATCCAGCCTGTCATCAGAATGCCATCCCAGCGGGGGAGAATTCTCCTGATTGTTTAAAAGCCGGCGGGCGGTATAAAGCCGCCGGCTTTTAAACAATCACACAGCCCCATACTGCTTCCCCGCAGCCTCCCACCCCGATCCTCCGCTCCCCTCGCCACCTCCCATCCCGATCGTAAGTTAGGACCGGGCGGGGAGCGCAGCTCCAAGGAGCGGGGAGTGAAGGACCCGGGCGGGGAAGCCGGCAGTGAAAAGACTTCACCGCCGGCTTTCCCGTTCTGTGCTGCGCTTTCCCGCCGGTTATTTCAAATGAACAGCTGAGGTATCAGGTGATGCCGATCAGCTGTTCATTTGAAGTCGCCGCTTTGCCCTCAGAGGGTTCATGTGAGTTCATGCTTGACTGCATGAACTCACATGAACTTTCCCATGGCCGCACAGGTCAGCCTCACCTCCCAGACCATCAGCCCGTCATGATTAGTGTGTGTGCGGGGTGTGTGCGCGATGTTTGTGCGGGTGTGCGCGGTGTCTGTGCGATGTGTGCGGGTGTGTGCGGTGTGTGTGCGTGCAGGCAGACATAGGCCGATGTGACACTACTACTCCCATCGGCCTATGTCTGTCCCCTGTCCACTCCTGCCAGCAGGATCAGCTCGATGGGAGCAGTAGTTCCCATCAGACTGATCCTGCTATTTAAATTGCCCTACTGTGTCCCCAATAAATGTTAAATACATGTCATTGGTGGCCAGTGGTTACCTAAAAGAAATTAGTTCATACATTACCTGTCCCCGCCGATCGCCACCTAAAATAAAGTAAAAAATAAAAAACTACACCTATACTCACCTAGACACCTAATTCCCCGAAGCCATCGATCTCCTGTAATAAAATATAAAATAATAAACCACAACCTTATCCTTACCCCTCCGTAGCAGTCCACGAGTGTCCCACGAAGATCTCCAGTTCAGAGCAGCCACATAGAATGTGACCGCTCTGAACCGCTGCCGCCGCTAGAATGACGGGGCCGTAAGGGTTCACCGGAGTTCAGGCAGCGCTGCTCCGGTTAGCTCCTTTACGGCCCTGCTGTTTCGTGAGAAATTCCCACGGTACAGCAGTGCCGTAAAGGAGGTCTCCGGAGCTGCGCTGCCTGAATGCACTCCGGTGACCTCAGTCAGTGGCTCCCGCTGCCGGGAGCGGACGTGTTCCCGGCAGCGTGAGCTTACAGCAGCCATGCACAGCTGTCACCATCTCCAGATGTGACAGCTGTGCATGGGAGATCAGCGCAGGAACGTGGACAGGTAACTATTATTTTTAGTAAACTAAGAATTAAATAAAATTGTGTGTTTTATTTCAAATAAATTATTTTTTTCTGGGTGTAGTGTGTGTTTTTTCTTTTTAACACTTTGTAGGTTAGTAATGGGGGTGTCTTATAGACGCCCATCATTACTAACCTGGGCTTCATGGCAGCTGGCGCTGACATGAACCCCACCACTATTACCCCCTGCCACCGCACCAGGGCAGCGTGGAAGAGCGAGGCTAAGTGCCAGAGTTGGCGCATCCTATGGATGCGCCATTTCTGGGGCGGCTGACGACTGGTGTTTCTAGCCTGGGAGGGGGCCAATATTCATGGCACCCTTCCTGGGCTATTAATATCAGCCCCCAGCTGTCTGCCTAGCCTTTGCTAGCTATTAAAATAGGGGGGACCCCACGTCATTTTTTTTGGGGGGGTCCCCCATTTTAATAGCTAGTAAAGGCTAGGTATTCAGCTGGGGGCTGATATTAGTAGCCTGGGAAGCTCCGTGGGTTTTACCCCCTTCCCAGGCTTCAAACATCTGCCCCAGCCGTCTGCTTAACCTCCGCTAGAGACTAAAATTATGGGGGATCCCACGCTATTTTTTTTTAAATAAATCCATTATTTTAACACTAAATGACATTTGAGGAGTTAATAAAGATGCAGTCCCTAAATTATTATTTATTTTTTAATTATTTTTTCCCAAAACTTTTGACGTGGGATTCGCCATATTTTTGTATGCCAGCCAGGTACAGCATCCAGCTTCTATGAACGCGCCATTTTCCGGGGCGGCTGCGGACTGCAATTTTCAGCGGGGGGCAGAAAGCTTGGGCCTCCCTGTGCTGCGGATTCCAGCCCCCAGCTGCCTTGTTGTACCTGGCTGGACACAAAAATAGGGCGAAGCCCCACGTATTTTTTTTTTAATTATTTCATGAAATTCATGGAATAGTTAAGAAAAAAAGGGCTTCCCTATATTGTTGTGTCCGGCTAGGTACAAATAGGCAGCTGGTGGTTGGGGGCAGCCCGTTCCTGCCTGCTGTACCTGGCTGGACCCAAATATAGTGCAAAGCCCCACGTCAATTTTTTTTTAATTATTTCAGGAAATTCATGAAATAATTAAAAAAAAATTATGTGGGGCTTCGCCCTATATTTGTGTCCAGTCAGGTACAGCAGGCAGGAACGGGCTGCCCCCAACCACCAGCTGCCTATTTGTACCTAGCCGGACACAACAATATAGGGAAGCCCTTTTTTTCTTAACTATTCCATGAATTTCATGAAATAATTAAAAAAAAAAATACGTGGGGCTTCGCCCTATTTTTGTGTCCAGCCAGGTACAACAAGGCAGCTGGGGGCTGGAATCCGCAGCGCAGGGAGGCCCAAGCTTTCTGGGCCCCACCCGCTGCAAATTGCAGTCCGCAGCCGCCCCGGAAAATGGCGCGTTCATAGAAGCGCCATCTTCTGGCTCTGTACCCAACTCATCCAGGGCCCTGGTGCGGTGGCTCACTGGGTAATAAAGGGGTTAAGGCCAGCTTGGCATTATCAGCTGGCCCTAAGCCCGAAATTCATGGGGTCACGCCAATATTAGACATGACCACCATGAATTTCTAGTAAAGTATTTAAAAAAAACACAAACACCCAGAAAAAAGTCCTTTAATTGAAATAAAGACACAATTCTTTATTGTTCTAAATTAAACCATACTTACAGTCACGCCCATTCCAGCTGAAGCCAACGATCTCCTGCAATAAAAGTAAAATAATAAAGCAACCTCATCCTTACCTTTCCATGGTTCCCAGGACAGCTTCAGCTCTGCTACATCGAGATGACAGGCTGGACCGCAGCAGAACGCTGCCATCCAGCCTGTCATCCCGCAGACACTGAGAAGCGCAGGCATGCTTGCGCTCCTCAGTGTCTCGCTGTGACGGCATCCAGATGAGCCGAGGTCATGTCCAATGAACTCAGCTCACCTCATGCACGTCACTGACAGCGTGGGAAAATTCTCCTGCACTCAGCGCTTCAGCGTGAGAATTTTCCCACGCTGTCAGTGACGTGCATGAGGTGCGCTGAGTTCATTGGACATGACCTCACCTCATGCACGTCACTGACAGCGTGGGAAAATTCTCACGCTGAAGCGCTGAGTGCAGGAGAATTCTCCCACGCTGTCAGTGACGTACATGAGGTGAGCCGAGTTCATTGTCGGCTCATCTGGATGCCGTCACAGCCAGACACTGAGGAGTGGAAGTATGCCTGCGCTTCTCAGTGTCTGCGGGATGACAGGCTGGATGGCAGCGTTCTGCTGCGGTCCAGCCTGTCATCTCGATGTAGCAGAGCTGGAGCCGTCGTGGGAGCCATGGAAAGGTAAGGATGAGGTTGCTTTATTATTTTTCTTTTATTGCAGGAGATCGTTGGCTTCAGCTGGAATGGGCGTGATGGTAAGTATGGTTTAATTTAGAACAATAAAGAATTGTGTGTTTATTTCAATTAAAGGACTTTTTTCTGGGTGTTTGTGTTTTTTTTAAATACTTTACTAGAAATTCATGGTGGTCATGTCTAATATTGGCGTGACCCCATGAATTTCGGGCTTAGGGCCAGCTGATAATGCCAAGCTGGCCTTAACCCCTTTATTACCCAGTGAGCCACCGCACCAGGGCCCTGGATGAGTTGGGTACAGCGCCAGAAGATGGCGCTTCTATGAACGCGCCATTTTCCGGGGCGGCTGCGGACTGCAATTTGCAGCGGGTGGGGCCCAGAAAGCTTGGGCCTCCCTGCGCTGCAGATTCCAGCCCCCAGCTGCCTAGTTGTACCTGGCTGGACACAAAAATAGGGCGAAGCTCCACGTTTTTTTTTTTTAAATTCATGAAATTCATGGAATAATTAAGAAAAAAAGGGCTTCCCTATATTGTTGTGTCCGGCTAGGTACAAATAGGCAGCTGGTGGTTGGGGGCAGCCCGTTCCTGCCTGCTGTACCTGACTGGACACAAATATAGGGCGAAGCCCCACATCAATTTTTTTTAATTATTTCATGAATTTCTTGAAATGATTTAAAAAAAATTGACGTGGGGCTTCGCACTATATTTGTGTCCAGCCAGGTACAGCAGGCAGGAACGGGCTGCCCCCAACCACCAGCTGCCTATTTGTACCTGGTTGGACACAACAATATAGGGAAGCCCTTTTTTTCTTAATTATTTCATGAATTTCATGAAATAATTAAAAAAAAAAAATACGTGAAGCTTCTCCCTATTTTTGTGTCCAGCCAGGTACAACTAGGCAGCTGGGGGATGGAATCTGCAGCGCAGGGAGGCCCAAGCTTTCTGCCCCCCCCCCGCTGAAAATTGCAGTCCGCAGCCACCCCGGAAAATGGCGCGTTCATAGAAGCTGGATGCTGTACCTGGCTGGCATACAAAAATATGGCGAAGCCCACGTCAAAAGTTTTGGGAAAAATTAATTAAAAAATAAATAATAATTTAGGGACTGCATCTTTATTAACTCCTCAAATGTCATTTAGTGTTAAAATAAAGGATTTATTTTAAAAAAAATTGACGTGGGGCTTCGCCCTATATTTGTGTCCAGCCAGGTACAGCAGGCAGGAACAGGCTGCCCCCAACCACCAGCTGCCTATTTGTACCTGGCCGGACACAACAATATAGGGAAGCCCTTTTTTAAAAAAATTATTTCATGAAATAATTAAAAAAAAATTGACGTGGGGCTTCGCACTATATTTGTGTCCAGCCAGGTACAGCAGGCAGGAATGGGCTGCCCCCAACCACCAGCTGACTATTTGTACCTGGTTGGACACAACAATATAGGGAAGCCCTTTTTTTCTTAATTATTCCATGAATTTCATGAAATAATTTGAAAAAAAAAAATGCGTGGGGCTTCGCCCTATTTTTGTGCCCAGCCAGATACAACTAGGCAACTGGGGGCTGGAATCCGCAGCGCAGGGAGACCCAAGCTTTCTGGGCCACCCCCGCTGCAAATTGCAGTCCGCAGCCGCCCCAGAAAATGGCGCGTTCATAGAAGCGCCATCTTCTGGCGCTGTACCCAACTCATCCAGGGCCCTGGTGCGGTGGCTCACTGGGTAATAAAGGGGTTAAGGCCAGCTTGGCATTATCAGCTGGCCCTAAGCCCGAAATTCATGGGGTCACGCCAATATTAGACATGACCACCATGAATTTCTAGTAAAGTATTTAAAAAAACACAACACCCAGAAAAAAGTCCTTTAATTGAAATAAACACACAATTCTTTATTGTTCTAAATTAAACCATACTTACCATCACGCCCATTCCAGCTGAAGCCAACGATCTCCTGCAATAAAAGAAAAATAATAAAGCAACATCATCCTTACCTTTCCATGGCTCCCACGACAGCTTCAGCTCTGCTACATCGAGATGACAGGCTGGACCGCAGCAGAACGCTGCCATCCATCCTGTCATCCCGCAGACACTGAGAAGCGCAGGCATACTTCCACTCCTCAGTGTCTGGCTGTGACGGCATCCAGATGAGCCGAGGTCATGTCCAATGAACTCAGCTCACCTCATGTACGTCACTGACAGCGTGGGAAAATTCTCCTGCACTCAGCACTTCAGCGTGAGAATTTTCCCACGCTGTCAGTGACGTGCATGAGGTGAGCTGAGTTCATTGGACATGACCTCACCTCATGTATGTCACTGACAGCGTGGGAGAATTCTCACGCTGAAGCGCTGAGTGCAGGAGAATTTTCCCACGCTGTCAGTGACGTGCATGAGGTGAGCTGAGTTCATTGGACATGAACTCGGCTCATCTGGATGACGTCACAGAGAGACACTGAGGAGCGCAAGCATGCCTGCGCTTCTCAGTGTCTGCGGGATGACAGGCTGGATGGCAGCGTTCTGCTGCGGTCCAGCCTGTCATCTCGATGTAGCAGAGCTGAAGCTCTCGTGGGAACCATGGAAAGGTAAGGATGAGGTTGCTTTATTATTTTACTTTTATTGCAGGAGATCGTTGGCTTCAGCTGGAATGGGCGTGATGGTAAGTATGGTTTAATTTAGAACAATAAAGAATTGTGTCTTTATTTCAATTAAAGGACTTTATTCTGGGTGTTTGTGTTTTCTTTTAACTTTGACTATGGGGTTAGTAATGGGGGTGTCTTATAGACGCCTCTCCATTACTAACCTGGGCTTGATGTCAGCTGGCATTATAAGCTGACATCAACCCCAACCCTATTACCCCCTGCCACCGCACCAGGGCAGCGTGGAAGAGCGAGGCTAAGTGCCAGAATTGGCGCATCCTATGGATGCGCCATTTCTGGGGCGGCTGACGGCTGGTGTTTCTAGCCTGGGAGGGGGCCAATATTCATGGCTCCCTTCCTGGGCTATTAATATCAGCCCCCAGCTGTCTGCCTAGCCTTTGCTAGCTATTAAATTAGGGGGGACCCCACGTCATTTTTTTGGGGGGGTTCCCCCATTTTAATAGCTAGTAAAGGCTAGGTATTCAGCTGGGGGCTGATATTAGTAGCCTGGGAAGCTCCGTGGGTATTACCCCCTTCCCAGGCTTCAAACATTTGCCCCAGCTGTCTGCTTAACCTCCGCTAGAGCCTAAAATTAAGGGGAACCCCACGCCAATTTTTTTTTAAATAAATCCTTTATTTTAACACTAAATGACAAGTACAGTAAGCAACACTGTCACTGTACTTCATATATATCTGACTGACATGTTTCTATCTATCTAATCTATGTATGATTCTCTATTCTTTCTATTCTAAATTGTCGGGTACAGATGCTTAATTGCCGGCCGGCTTTTTTAAAGAGACGGTGCATGAAAACACTATTATTTTTTTAAATAAATCCTTTACACTAAATGACAAGTACAGTAAGCAACACTGTCACTGTACTTCATATATATGTGACTGACATGTTTCTATCTATCTAATCTATGTGTGAAGCTCTATTCTGTCTGTTATAAATTGTCGGGTACCGCTGCTGAATTGCCGGCCGGCTTTTTTAAAGAGACGGTGCACGAAAACACTAATATTTTTTTTAATAAATCCTTTACACTAAATGACAAGTACAGTAAGCAACACTGTCACTGTACTTCATATATATGTGACTGACATGTTTCTATATATCTAATCTATGTGTGAAGCTCTATTCTTTCTGTTGTAAATTGTCGGGTACCGGTGTATGCCGCTGATGAATTGCCGGCTTTTCATGTCATTCTACATTATTCTTAGTTGTTTTACTTCATGTAGAATTAACCTACAAGGAAAGAAAGGGTTTATTTTCATTCCGATATTTGTGTCCCATTGACTTGCATTGGTTTCCGGTATCGGAATCGGCGATATCCGATACTTTTTGGGTATCGGCCCGATCCAATCCGATACGATATTTCCTGATATCGGAAGGTATCGCTCAACACTACTCCTAACTAATGTGGTAAATTTGTCAGAATGTATTCATACAGACTTTTGTTTAAGAATGGCCTATGAAATGCCAGTCTTAATAAATCTCCTTTGTATGTCACTACTAGGTGCCTTTGTACAATTATGAGAAAAAGAGCCCTGTATACATTGTCAATGGAAGATGACTTTTTTCACAGGTCCTGTATGACTGTTAGTATAGCATGGTCCCGTAACAGTCTACCGCTGTCATATTATAGATCCTTACCACATTGATCATTAATTCTATCATGTGCATGAGCCTTCAATTATAAAATCTGTGATGGCAGGGACTGGTATGAATAATCTAATGAGTGGAAGTGCATATTATTATATATTTATTTTTTCTGACCTTTTTACTATTTAAAGTCAACCTTAATAATAACCAAGTGAAGAGTGTACAAGACTAATTCTTCCCAGTAAGTATAAGTTAGCCTCAGCCTTGCTCTTGACTCCTTATTTTTTTCCTTTGTGTAATGACCTCCTTGACTAATGGTTATATAGACAGTACTTTCTACAAGTGTTACATGTGAACATTGGCTGTTACAACTCTTCATCATCTAGTGTAGCAAATAATTGCACCATTAACGGAAAATAATCCACAGTGAGATATCATGTTGATTGAACATACAAAACCTTACAAATTCTTCAAATCCCTTAGAATATCAGTGTGATATGGAGCACAGGAAGCACAATAAACAAAGACCTGTAATTGATTGAAGCTATCCACATAAATAATATTGTATGACATTGTATACAGCACACTGATCCATGCATAGACCTCACCAAGTCCCCTCATTCTCATAAGGATTTATGTATTATGTCCGGTCTGTACTCACTTTCTGCTTTACGTTTGTAGATTTTTGGCCAATTTAAGTACAAACAAATAAATATCAATTAAAATTTGTGTGTATGTGACTAGTTGATATAAGTGAAAGCTGTCTCATCTTCTAGAAAACTTAGTCATACACATTAGACTAATGTAACTTTGGCCAAACCCGCTGAATCGGCGTGCTGATCCGATATTGTAATGTTTATGGGGGCCTCCCAATTCTCCCCCAGCAGATATTATTGGGGAGATAAGGATCGAACATATCCAATTTCGACTTCTGATCCATTTTGTTCTCTTCAAGGTAAGTCGCTGCCCAAGGAGTCCAGCAGCTCCTCTCTTGTAGAGAACACAGGAGCGCTTGGCAGCACGAGCGCTTCTGTGTGTGGGTGAGTGGGAAAAGATATCTGCCAACTGAACAATTGGCTGCACCACTGTTAAGACAACCGATATCTGTTTTGTAGGGGGTCCCTAACCTGCTAAGGACTCATTCACATATGTCAAGCCTTATTACCCTTTTGGAATTTTTTTTACACATTTAACAGTGTATTCCCTGCATGAAAAATATTGATAGCATAAAAAAAATTGAAATTTCCATTTTGTGATTGCATAGAATACCACATTTATAGTTGCAAATTAGTCTAATTGGATTCATTAAATATGACTGTCATTAACAAATTAGTAAAATCTGTTGAAATAAACCACCTCGTTACATGTTGTGAGCTTTTCATAAAACGCATTTGTCACTGATATCTGAGATCACTGAAATTCTCAAATGAAATGCTATGGCAGAGTGGAGTAAGAGGCTGTATGGAGGCATACAGAGTCCCTATAGCTGTATACTATAGAGCAGCGGGGGGCACTATGTACAGTTAGGTCCAGAAATATTTAGACAGTGACACAAGTTTTGGTATTTTAGCGGTTTAACAAAACATATTCAAGATACAGATATATAATCAATATGGGCTTAAAGTGTTCACATCCTAATTGGAGTAAGGATTTAGGAATTACAGCTCACGAATATGTAGCTGCCTCTTTTTAATGGAACCAAAAGTAATTGGACAATTATCTCAAAAGCTCTTTAATGGGCTGCATGGGCTAATCCATCATCAAGCAAGCAGCTAAAAGGTCTGGAGCTGATTCCAGGTGTGGCATTTGCATTTGGAAACTGTTGCTGTGAACCCACAACATGCAGTCAAAGGAGCTCTCAATGGAAGAGAAACAGACTATCATTAGGCTGAAAAAAAAGAAGCAATCCATCAAAGAGATAGCAGAATTGTTTGGATTGGCCGAATCAACAGTTTGGTACATTCTGCAAAATAAAAGAGATCATTAGTGAGCCTGGGAGCTCATAAAGGCCTGGGCATCCATGGAAGCCAGCAGTGGTGGATGATCGCAGAATCCTTTCCATGATGAAGTAAAGCCCCTTCAAAACATCCACCAAGTGAAGAGCACTCTCCAGGAAGTAGTTGTTTCAGTATCTAAGTCTACCTTAAAGAGAAGACTTCATGAGGGCAAATACAGAGGGTTCACCACAAGATGCAAACCATTAATCAGCCTTAAAAATAGAAAAGCCAGATTAGACTTTGCCAAAAAAAAAACATTTAAAGATGCCAGCCCAGTTTTGCAAAAGCATTCTTTGGACAGATGAAACGAAGATCATCCGGTACCAGAATTATGGGAATAGAAAGTATGAAGAAGGCTTGGAACGGCTCATGAGCCAAAGCACACCACATCCTCTGTAAAACATGGTGGAGGCAGTGTGGTGGCATGGGCACTTCTAAAAGTACTGGGTCACTAGTGTTTATTGAAGATGTGACTGAAGACAGAAGCAGCCGAATTCATTCTGAAGTGTATAAGGCTATACTTTCAGCTCAGATTCAACCTAATGCAGCAAGGTTGATTGGATGCCGCTGCCCAGTACAGATGGACAGTGTTTTTTAAGGTGAAGAAGTGGAATATTCTGAAATGGCCAAGTCAATCACCAGATCTCAACCCCATCAAGCATGCATTTCACATGCTTAAAAGGGTTGTCTACTACTTGGACAACCCCTTCTTGATCTAAATGTTTGGCCCCGATAAAATAAAAACGCATATACTCACCTCCCATGCTGGCGCCTTTCTAGCGGTGTCAGCTCTCACGGTCCCGGGGCTCTCATGCAGTTGTTGTGACATGTGACCCCGGCGCCCAATCAGTGCTAGCGTCACGCTACCCACCTTTGGACAAATCAAACATGAAGAGAAAGTTTGTGCTGAAGCTGATGTCTGATTTCCTCTTCATGTTCAATTCAACAGGAAGCGGGGACAATGATGCCAGTGCTGATTGGGCGCCGGGGTCACGTGTCACAACAACTACACGAGAGACCCGGGACCGTGAGTGCTGACACCTTTGGAATGGCGCTGGCAAGGGAGTTGAGTATAAACTTTTATTTATTTTTTCAAGGCCATGCGTGGGGTATGACAAGGAGTTGTCCAAGTAGTGGACAACTTTTTTAAGACAAAACTTAAGGTAGAAAGATACAAACAAGTAACAACTGAAGTCATCTTCAGTAAAGGCCTGGCAAAGCACCACAAAGGAGGAAACCCAGTGTTTGGTGACGTCCATGGCTTCCAGACTTCTGGCAGTCATTGCCTGCAAAGGATTCTCCACAAAGTATTAAAAATGAACATTTTATTTATGGTAAAGTTAATTTGTGAAAAATTCAGAGGAGAGCAAGAGAAGTGGACACTCATAAGTATCAAGCTGAGCACTGCAAGACATGGCTATTATAATCTTGATATATTTTGTTTGATCCCATTTTTTCCTTGTAACTTGGTGTGGTGTTAGTGCCAGCATTTTTTTCTCTGGTCCTTGTAAAGTTAATTTGTCCAATTACTTTTGAGCCCTGAAAGGAGGAAGCTTTGTAGAAAAATGGTTGCAATTCCTAAACGTTTCACAGTATATATTTTTTTCAACCCCTTTAATTAAACTTGAAAGTCTGCACTTCAATTGCGTCTCAGTTGTTTCATTTGAAATTAAAAAATAGTGGCCTGCAGAGCTGAAATCATGCAGTTTCTGTCACTGCTCTACAAGGCAACATATTACAGGGTTATTCTGTCTAGACACAAAAAGACACTGCCCAAGAAATGTAAGGCATGCAGAGGTACGGTAGGGTCCTATATTATTCCATAGCTGAATAGATCAGTTTTTCACTATCTTAAGAGTTTTCAATATATTTTTCAACCAATAAGTCCAAAATCTAATCTTTTATTGTCCAAAATCTAATCTTTTATTTTGTGGCACTTTCCGCTTTTTCCTTACAAATCATGTGACATTAATTTTACATGTGATCTATCCTTAATGATTACCACCCCTGGGGTAAATAGACCTGGGCCATGTATTGAACACTGAACATCTCCTGGCAGCGGTATACTGCAAATATGTGTGCAGTGTTAAAGTTGCGATACTGAGAACCTACTGTCTTTTCAAACCCACTTTTCTCTAACAGTAGGAAGGTGATGGCCATAGCAACAGGGAAGGGAAGTAGACTGTGCTATAGAGGAGAGCATGGAAGATATGAGTGATCCCACAGGCTGCACCCTCGTGTGCATAGGTAGGATATGGCGGGATCTGCAGGGGAGGAACAGATCACACATAATGTCACCATCAGTTTCTGCAGAGAGAAGAGATCAGACTGAGGCTTATCCGTGTTTCTAGATTGAGAAATCAGCACAGAACTGAGGTTGTATTAGTACTTGAGAGCTGATGCTGAGGCAGCAGCATTGTAGATTCACAGCATTCGTATCCAAAATGTATTAACGATGGGCTTACTCACATAGGGAAAGTCTAAAACTAGGAGAAGTTTCTAAGCTGCAGACCATGGGGTCTGAAAATGAAAAAAGAAATGGAGTTTGCAGCCTGAGCCTCAGTACAGCGTCTTTAATGGAAGATACCCACTAAAAAAAAATGCTAAAAGTTTTTTTTCCCCATATCAAAGGTGTCTATATATTTTAATCCCTAAATCCCATACATATAAAATAAATATTTCATCAGAATTATACGTCGGATAGTTGGAATCCAACAATCAACCCGCAATTCCAAACTGGTAGATAAGAGAGTTACAAAAAAACACAATGGGCTTGCACAAAGTGGCAAATGACTGGCCGTATTCATACAATCATGTCATACGCTTGTTTTTTTAACCAGCAACAACTGCAGAATCCAACATGAGGGTATACATATATTTTACGATTGTTGGTCGAAAAGGTCAACTATCATTTATCCTATGTTGTCAGCTTCAGTAAGAGAGTAAGTATTGGAATGCATTTGGGATAATGGAAGAACTGGATTACTCCCTGTTTCTTGTAGTTGCCTATATGACACTAGAGGTAATCTTACATACATGTAATCTTAGAAATTATGTTGCGATCTGAAATGTTCACTTAGAGTAATATCATAAAAAAACTATGCTACACTGCTGTGCACTGAAAAAAAAGCAATAAAGATTTATCTATGATAATATCCTATGGGCGACGTGTTTCACAGCATGCCTATGTGGTTGGATACATTGCAGGCCTCCATAGGAGCCTTATGTTGGGAGCTTTTCTTAACATATACTACATCAAACAGAGCACACTATCATGCTGTGAGGAGGGCCTTACTCCATAGCAAGTCTTGATTTTACATTGCGTTCATCATTGCCATGACCATGGACACTAAACTTAAAGAAAATTATAATGAATATATACTTGAGAATGGACAGTGTTATAATAACCCATTCGTTTCTGCCATTTTTTCTGGACTTTAAGTCATAGACACCAGTTTTGTTACGTTTCCTTTCATGGATTCATAGTTAAGACCTTTTATATAAACCATGGCATTAGGACATGTCTTGTCAACACTAATAAGAGGACATTTATTTTCCATTGCTGTTTTGATTACAGGAGAAAGCTATGTTTGTGCCTCAAATGAGTCTTATCGAAAGGTAGACTACAATCGAAACACAAGTCCTAACTGGTCTGTGAATGTAAGGACTGGGTCTGGTCGATCTTTGTCATCCTTAACCACACTGAAGAATGAAATGAGAGAAAGCAAGGACTTCATTAAGCCCAAGCTTGTGACCGTCATCCGGAGTGGAGTGAAGCCACGCAAGGCCGTGCGGATCCTCCTAAACAAAAAGACTGCGCACTCCTTTGAGCAAGTCCTAACAGACATCACAGATGCGATAAAGTTGGATTCAGGTGTTGTCAAGAGGCTATGTACTCTGGATGGGAAACAGGTAAGTGAATATCTATTAGAGAAGATGCTTAAGTGGTAGGAAAAAAAGGTGATATGAAATTATGTTGTATACTGTACGTCAAGACAGATTATTTCTAAATTCTCAATAGTCTTTGGGTTTTTTCATTTTCCGCTAGAACCACAGTCCAGAGGGCTAAATGTACAATGGTATTCCTGATGCACGCAATGCACATTGCTATTTGTAAATGTGGATCAGACAAAGGTTGAAGCCAAGTACAACTTTTGGCATCTGGGGTATTATGGGCACATTGGGTCACACATGTTCTAGTCTTTGGACACACAATTAAGCTTTTCCTGTTGCTTACAAAAAATGGTATTCCAGTCTTTAGGGTTTACTTTTGGATTTAATTCATTGTAGATTTTCATGGGAAATGAACGATTGATTGTCTTTGTATTTGGATAAGAGAAATGCAAAATGAAAGAGGAATTCTACATGATTAATCTTTTGATGTATCAAAACCCTAATCATTTTTGAAAGCACTTTCAAGCCCTAGTCATCTTGAATCACATTGTAAAAATGTTTGTAGACCAATATTTGACCACTTGCTACATGATTCTTGATGAGGATGATGGACAAGTATACAACAAAGGCGTCTAATCATAGATGCTGCACACGTTGCAGTTGTACCCGGGCCCTGGAGATGGGGGTGAGGCCAAATCAGTTTCTCTAACTCACCAGTACTATAAATTATAGATTATGCATCCGAGCCCAGTAATTTCAACCTATGCTTCTGTATGACCTTAGACTACTGAGAGTATAAAGGAATTTTCCAATTATTGCCCTATGCTTATGGGCATCACTGTCGGATGAGTGTGGGTCTGACACTGGCCACCACCACTGATCATCTGAATAAAGGACCTGCTGCGAATGCTGGTTGTACTTCATCGTCTACCAGACTCCGCTTCATATGTTTTATGGCAGCAGTCTGCTCGTCAGTCCTATTCCCATGAATGGGACTGAGCTGCAACTCCACAATACAAGCACAGTCACTACACAATATACAGAGCTGTGCCTGGTCTAGAGCAAATACCGCTCACCAGAGTACTACTGCCTTATCAGTCAGCGGATCAAAAATCCTTTAGTACATATGTGTTTAAAATAAATTGTGAAGTAATATAAAAGACCACGTTAAACTCTTTTTTTTGTTACAGTATTGGCTGCTCATTCTTATGGTATCTGCCTACCAGCCTGTGGCCCAGATGCTACGGAAGAGCCGCCGGCGGCTTCCGCTCACCTATGCAAACGAGCGACGCCATTTTTTTTTTCACCTGCGGACTTTTCTCATAGAGATTAGTCTATGGAGAAAGCCCGCATGCGGACCCGTAAGAGAAATTTGACATGCTGCGGTCTGGAAAGACACGCCACATGTCCGTGTCCAGGGTGATCCGCAGGTGCACGGAGACACATAGTGAGCATGGGTTTTCTACAAATCCCATCCACTATGCTGTAACATCTGGACGCTGCGGGTTTGACGCTGCATAACCACAGCGGCTCCGGATCGTGTGCACGTACCCTTACTTAATAAATGTAAATAACTTGTATTGTTTTTCTGTTCTTGTTTTCTTTTTTTTTTAATAATGACTTTAAGTTGTTGTTTTTTTTTTTACGCTCATGATTAATAACAGACAGACTTAATCCTACCGCACCTTAGCAGATTGGTTTATCTGTACACTGTCTGGGTCCTTTTAACAATAGATATTTATAGTAGGAATGTGTCACTGTAAATAATACCGCATTCATTACCGTATAATACAATGCGGTGCCAAAGGTGGTAGCTGAGCCCAGCTGTTGTTTTGTAGAAAATACAGCAAAAATCCGTTTGTTTTTCTGTTGCTTTTCATCTTCAGTTACGTGGGTGAATTGTCAGTGTGCAGCTCATGTAGGCAGATATTAGTAACAGCAGGCATGGGAATCATTGTTCTTTAAGAGCCAAAAATATACCGTATGCTTGCTTCCACTTCTACAATAGTCTCATAGGAGTACGGTATTACAGTATTAGCTAGATTTATAAGCAAAAGTGGTCTTTATTTGTTTTATTCCTTATCGCTAATTGGTTTTGCTATGGGACAGTCACTTCCTAGGGTTCCTAGTCACTTCAATGGGTTGCTTGGTTTTAACTGAATAGCTAAATTCCGCACTTCCCTTCTCTTCTCTTCTGAATAGCAAGTAGTTGGATGAATGAACTTTTCTACTAGGGGCAAATCTATAGTAGGGGTCTCAGATCTGTATTCTGAGTTTAAAAATTATGCTCTCTCTTTTATCTATGGGTTGTGTCCAGTAGAAAGGACAGGTCATAACTGCATGTACCGCACGTCTCTGCATTGTGGAAGGAAACAAGCATTTTTATTCTGAGCTTGTGCAAAAACATGTCCAGTACTGCAAAATAAAAATGTCTTAATATAGAAATAAAGAAAAAAATGCTAAACAAAAATAATACTCTTCTTTCTCCTCCCAGGGAACTGTAGAACATATTTTTAGTTTTGTCCTCTTAGCTCACAGTTGAGGTACAGTTGTTGTGCATGTTTTCTTTTACTTTTACATTAAAGGGGTATTCTCAAATTTGAAAGTTATACCCTATATGTGGGATAACAGATAACTTCCTTTTCACTGGGGGTCTAAGCACTATGACCAGGGCTGTGGAGTCAGTAAGCCAAATCTCCGACTCCTCAATTTCCATGACACTGACTCCGACTCCCTCATACATGGCTCATGTTTAAGTGATAAATTTACTGTAGCACAGATTCATCTCAGCTAAAAGTCTAGACCCTTAGATCAGGAATAGGACAGACATTTATAGGACATTTCATAACTTTCCCAAATTCTTTTGAAAAAATATTCACCACAAACTGCATTGAACTACTGTACCCAATTTATTATATATTTTAGGAGTCGGAGTTGGTCCATTTTATACCGACTCCACCAAAATGGGCTCCGACTCCACGACTCCGACTCCACAGCCCTCACTATGACACCCACCGATTCCAAGGTCCGGGACTCTAAAGAGCGCTACGCTCCACAAGAATGGAAGGAGTAGCAGTGTGCGTGATTGATTGATCTCCGCTCCAGTCACACCTGGAGTACTCAATGGAGTCCCAGCAATCGAACTCCCCAGCATTCGGGAAGCTAAAAAATTATCCCATGAATAGGGGATAACTTTCAAACTTGAGGATATCTGTTTAAGAGTCTGTTCACTGCCATTTAGAAATGCTGAAGCAACCTTCCCTTCTACTGATGTAAATGTATATGTTAAACGGGCTGCCCAGCCTTAGGCTACAAGTCTGCAGTCATTCTCTGTGACTGCAGACTTTTGAATTCTCACATCGTGCTCACTGAGTGTTGTGAGGATGCTCCTGTGCCCGGTGTTCATGTGACTGCATGGATGTGATGTGCCTATTTCCGACCACATTCTGACTAGACTGTACTTGACCTCGCTCAATACATTTGCATCGAGCAAGGCCGCTCCCAGCTAGTCTTCATGTGATCGCATGTATGAAAATCATACACTTGCTGTCACGCTCCAACTGTTCCTGACACCGGAGAATCCTCACAGTGTGCGTGATGTGATGATTCACAAGTCTACAGTCACGCAGAGGGACTGCAGACTTGTATCTTAAGGTTGGACAACCCCTTTAAGTAACCTCATACATATGAATATGGTTTGGTATAAAAATGGGAAGCACAGAAGGTGATAAAGGTATCGAAATGCTGTTCCTTTCTTTTAAAATCTGCATCTGATTTCTAATATAATTTGTGGCTAAACCTTTTGATTATTGTAATACCTGTGTTCCCCAATCTATCCACAAATATACAAACTCGGCTCAGTCAGACGCGCATGTTTATTTGAATAGAGAGAGGAGAATATGGCTTAATGAATTCCAACATTCTTAAAGGGAATCTATCAGCAGGTTTTTGCTATGTAAAGTGAAGACAGCAGGAGTTAGAGGCTGAAACACAGAATTCAGGGATGTATCACTTGTCAAAGTCCTGCTGTTTACTAACTGTGAAGGATTTATCACTAAGAGATTAACATTGCTGGACTAGTCCAGCAATGCCGCCTCCTGTGATAAGCAGCTCACTGTCTATAGACATTGTACAGAAAGAGTCTGGTGTGGGCGGGGTTAGCTGTGATGTGGGCTGGGTTAGCTTGCTCACCTCTGCTTCATTCTAAATCTAAAAGCTCTGATTGTATCAGAATGGCTTCACTAAATAAACTAAGTGATACATCGTTGGATTCAGCTTCTCTTTACTTACATTATGCTGCTCTCAGAGGAGGTAGCAAAAACCTGCAGACAGATTCCCTTTAATTTTCCCTCTGCCTTTGCTGTCTGGAAGTAACTCCAATAAACATCAGATTGCTTGGCGACATTGGGCAGATCTGCCAACATTTGTATAGGCTACATCAGTAGTATGAAAGAAATTCATAGGAACGGTAGTGATAAAATAATATCCAATATATAGCAAAAATGCTAAAAAAGCCAACTACCACGTAGTAAGACTATAAACGGGCTATTCGCCAATGAAATTAATCGCAACAACAAGAAAGAAAAGATGATCACAAGCCATAATCTATAAAAATAGTTAATCTTTATTAAATACAAAATACTAATAGCAGGAAATGGGAAAAGAAAGGTGCACAGTGCAAATGGTTGTGTGAATACAGGACGCGCTGACACATTATCGTATCTAGTTAAGACAAACCCCAGAGAGGTCCACATGATCATACAGTAGCTATAGCACCACAATAGGGGGACTTATGGACAATTGAGTGAAAGGGCATCGCGAGAGAAACTACAAAAACGAGCAAGAAAAAAAAATAGCGATATAAAGCCCATGACCATTATTTAGAAGTAAAAATATATAAATCTTTATTAAATGTCTCAGTTAAAAGTCAATCACATAACATAGGGAGTATGAAACACAAATGACCATGTACAAAAGAGAGAAAAAAGAACGGACATATCACACATCCAGCCCTACTGGCCAAACAGTGTTGAGCATAGTACAAACATTAAGCTCCAATTCAATTATCGCTCAAGTTTCCCCATCCATCAAAGATGGTTTGTAAATCATCGCTCAGTATATGAACAAAATATGTAGCTACCTTGGGTACAGGAAGCCAGGAGCGTACCAGCGGCTGGATGGTGTACATCCACCCCTACGCGTGTTTCGGCGAACCTTCGTCAGGGGGTTCTTTTTTCTCTCTTTTGTACATGGTCATTTGTGTTTCATACTCCCTATGTTATGTAATTGACTATTAACTGAGACATGTTTAATAAAGATTTATATATTTTTACTTCTAAATAATGGTCATGGGCTTTATATCGCTATTTTTTTTCTTGTTCGTTTTTGTACATTATCGTATCTGCACATCGGTAAGAGATAGGCACTATTGTGCTACGTGTATATACCAATGTGGATTTAACTTTGATGGACAGTAATTTTCTGCGCCTATAGGGGCGATGTACAGTACAGACTAAAAGTTTGGACACACCTTCTCATTTAAAGATTTTTCTGTATTTTCATGACTATGAAAATTGTACATTCACACTGAAGGCATCAAAACTATGAATTAACACATGTGGAATTATATACTTAACAAAAAAGTGTGACACAACTGAAAATATGTCTTATATTCTAGGTTCTTCAAAGTAGCCACCTTTTGCTTTGATGACTGCTTTGCACACTCTTGGCATTCTCTTGATGAGTTTCAAGAGGTGGTCACCGGAAATTGTCTTCCAACAATCTTGAGTTCCCAGAGATGCTTAGCACTTGTTGGCCCTTTTGCCTTCACTCTTCGGTCCAGCTCACCCCAAACCATCTCGATTGGGCTCAGGTCTGGTGACTATGGAGGCCAGGTCATCGGGCGTAGCACCCCATCACTCTCCTTCTTGGTCAAATAGCCCTTACACAGCCTGGAGGTGTGTTTGGGGTCATTGTCCTGTTGAAAAATAAATGATGGTCCAACTAAACGCAAATGGAATGGAATAGCATGCCGCTGGAAGATGCTGTGGTAGCCATGCTGATTCAGTATGCCTTCAATTTTGAATAAATCCCCAACAGTGTCACCAGCAAAGCACCCCCACCCCATCACACCTCCTCCTCCATGCTTCATGGTGGGAACCAGGCATGTAGAGTCCATCCGTTCACCTTTTCTGCGTCGCACAAAGACACGGTGGTTGGAACCAAAGATCTCAAATTTGGACTCATCAGACCAAAGCACAGATTTCCACTGGTCTAATGTCCATTCCTTGTGTTCTTTAGCTCAAACAAGTCTCTTCTGCTTGTTGCCTGTCCTTAGCAGTGGTTTCCTAGCAGCTATTTTACCATGAAGGCCTGCTGCACAAAGTCTCCTCTTAACAGTTGGTGAAGAGATGTGTCTGCTGCTAGAACTCTGTGTGGCATTGACCTGGTCTCTAATCTGAGCTGCTCTTAACCTGCGATTTCTGAGGCTGGTGACTCGGATAAACTTATCCTCAGAAGCAGAGGTGACTCTTGGTCTTCCTTTCCTGGGGTGGTCTTTATGTGAGCTAGTTTCTTTGTAGCGCTTGATGGTTTTCGCAACTGCACTTGGGGACACTTTCAAAGTTTTCCCAATTTTTCGCACTGACTGACCTTCATTTCTTAAAGTAATGATGGCCACTCGTTATTCTTTACTTTGCTGCTTTTTTGTTGCCATAATACAAATTCTAACAGTCTATTCAGTAGGACTATCAGCTGTGTATCCACCAGACTTCTGCACAACACAACTGATGGTCCCAACCCCATTTATAAGGCAAGAAATCCCACTTTTTAAACCTGACAGGGCACACCTGTGAAGTGAAAACCATTTCCGGTGACTACCTCTTGAAGCTCATCAAGAGAATGCCAAGACTGTGCAAAGCAGTCATCAAAGCAAAATGTGGCTACTTTGAAGAACCTAGAATATAAGACATATTTTCAAAACCTACAAAAGACAAAAAATATATCTCATACCCTACCATCATTATATATAAATGTAAAGCAAAGTTGCATATTAAATATAGGGTACTTAGTGAACTATTTTTGATCAAAAAAAGTATATAAGCCGTCCCACCAGCGACAAGGTTTTTAATATAGACAGTGTAGGTACCATCCCAATTTAGGGTCACCTTGTCACTGGTGGGACGGCTTGTATACTTTTTTTGATCAAAAATAGTTCACTAAGTACCCTATATTTAATATGCAACTTTGCATTTATATATAATGATGGTAGGGTATGAGATATATTTTTTGTCTTTTGTAGGTTTTGCTTCTTTTTGCTAGTGTGAACATGCTCCTATTTCTTGCATGTGTACCATCTTAGACCTCAGTTCACATTGCTTGGTTTTAAGACATATTTTCAGTTGTTTCACACTTTTTTGTTAAGTACATAATTCCACATGTGTTAATTCATAGTTTTGATGCCTTCAGTGTGAATGTACAATTTTCATAGTCATGAAAATACAGAAAAATCTTTAAATGAGAAGGTGTGTCCAAACTTTTGGTCTGTACTGTATATATAGAGTAGATGCCATGTTCTCTACAGGAGTGACATGCTAAATACTTTTCATCTACTATTTACTGGCATAGTCATAATTACTGTACATGTATGGAAGGGTTTAATATTCTATATACTGTATGAATTGATAACATCATGTATTATGTCTCCACTGCAGCGCGGCCTGTATTCACACAACCTTTTGCACTGTGCACCTTTTATCCCCCATTACCTGTTATTAGTATTTTGTATTTAATAAAGATTAACTATTTTTATAGATTATGGCTTGATGATCATCTTTTCTTGCTTGCTGTTACATCAGTAGTAGAATAGTCTCAGGCTTAGGCCCTGGCACTGTCCCTTTGTAGATCACTTTCCTACATTTGTCACGTTTAGTTATTAGCACTGTGGATTGTTACTTAGAATAAACATAAGTAACATTCTTGGAATACTTCCTTCTATTCTAAGCCTTTCTGCTACAGATTGCTCATATTGTAGATTGTGCTTCTATAGTTTTAACTTTGTGCAGTTTGGACAGTTGCAATCCTATCTATATGTCACCTGCAATTTTATGTAGCTTATTAGGATTTCACTGTTTGATTCTCGGTAAGCGTAACATTATTAAAGTGTACATTTCTTTACTTGTATTTTCTTACCTTTCTTTTCCTCTTGATATATTGTAGTCTAACAACTGAGCTAATTTCTCATCACTTAAGGAGAAACAAGTTGCTTCCTCAATGAAGCCACAATTTACTCTTCCAGTTTTCATTGTTTTATATAAGGCTCTGTTCAGATCTGCATTGAGCCTCCATCGCAGATTGTGCCAAAAATGGCAGATGCTACTGGTTTTCTGCATGTAAGACATCTGGCAGTTCCGGTATTAACAGTGTTTAAAGAGCTGGCTGCAAAACATTATCGCGTGGACAGTGGTAGCCACAGCTCATAAATATTGGGAAATCAGATAACTAGGGATTTTCTGAAGTTGGCTGCAAGAAAGTAAAATAAAACTAGTTTAGTCCTAAAATTAGAATTATGCCACCATAACCCTAAGGCTGTGTGCCCACGATGCATTTTTTAAGCGTTTCCGCAGCGGCAAAAATGCTGCAGAAACGCTTAAAAACGCATGGTAGAAGGCCTGCCATGTTCCCCAATGATAATCCGCATGTGCTGTGCACATGCTGCGGAAATTTCCGCTGCGGATTATCATTGCAGAAAAAAACGCAGCACTACCAATTATTTTGCGGAAGTGCTGCGTTTTCGCCGCCATTGACTTGCAGTGGAACGCTTGGATTACGCATCACTGAATCTGTACATGCGGAATCCAAACGTTTCAATGTGCAGATGGTACCCGGGTTTGGAGAAGAGGAGACTCTCCTCCGGACCCGGGTACCATAGAACCTGTAAAAAAAAGAATAAAATAAAAAATATTATATTTACCTTCTGATGGCCTCCGGTCTCCTTGTCTTCGCTTGCCGGCAGATCGCGGTGGACTGAAGGACCTGCGCTGATGTCATCTAGTCATGTGACGGGTCATGCGCCGCTGACGTCGGCAGGTCCTTCAGTGTACCGCGAGCTGCCGGCAAGCCAGGACGGAGCGAATAAAGACTCCGGGGGCCATCAGAAGGTAAGTATAGATTTATTTTTTTATTTATTTTTTACCATTCTTTAAGGTCACACTATATAAATCCATGCTGTTTGCATGGATTTATATAGTGTGACCAAGTTGTCAAGCACTTTCCAAGGGATGCTAAAATCCGACAACCCGCATGCGGAAATGCATGTGAAGAACGCTTCACATCCTCATGCCCCTGGCAGGAAAAGCGCATGTACAATCCTCATGTACAATCCGCATGTACAATCCGCATGTGTTTTTTCTGCCAGGGAGATGCAGAAACGCTCAGGAAAAAATCTGGAGCATTTCTGCATCGTGGGCACATAGCCTTATGGCAGATTTACTTTAAGTTAGCAGAGAGGAAATAAGGTATTATTAGTTGGTGTCATGGCAATCCGGATTAGAATTACACTGAGTGACCTAACCACCTACCAGAGCCTGCAAAGAGTGTGGAGACACTCTGTTTTGCCCAGCAAGACCAGCTTTCCAAAAATTAAAGGTGTACTCCGGGGAGATGAAAAATTTTTGTACTGTCTCGATCCTCATAAACTATAAAGATGAGATGCCCAGTGCACTTTTATTATCTTTATAACACTTGTAATTCTGTGTGACAGCAGCTTTTCCTCACTGCTCCACCCTTCCATATGGAACGTTACGTCACACACCAGTCTTCAGCTCCCCCTGTGAGTAAGGCCGGTTTCACCCGTCCGTATATCTCCAGTACCGATAAAACTTGTACCGGAGATATCCATGTCCCGTGTGTCCTTGTGTGTTTTACGTGTTGCATCCGTGTGCCGCATCAGGATCACACGTACCGGCGCCTGGAAATTAGCGCTACAGGTAGCGCTGTTCCCAAGCTCCGGGTGTGATCAGCACCAGCGGGGGATAATGATGAGGGTAGTAGTAGTCTGCTCCCGCAGTGTCCCTGTGTAAAAATAAGAATAAAATTATTAAATCCTTATACTCACCTCTCCTAGGTGTCCCCCGCTGTAATCCATGCGCTAACTCACAGAATGATTATTGTGAAATGAGCGTTCTTAAAAACACTTGTTCACAATAATTTTTCATTGTAAATGCAGTTTTAATGATATTTAAAGGATGTACTGCATTTACAGAATTTATAAATGTAATCATCCCCAGAAGAAAATAGATTATTGGGACATATACTGGCAAAATTCCAACAAAATGCCAGCCAGATTTCTTTCTGGTTATGTGCATTTACTTTGTTGTGCCATATAATCCCTTTAGTTTAATAGGATTTTATACTTATAGTCTACATTTTGTAATCCGTAACAACATTCTAATCTACGATTGTGAGTTTAATGATTGAATGCTGCCAATTAGATGGCTTAGCTACGGGAAAATAAAATGACACATATGAGAAGAGCCTACCAGAGCAATATGTAATGTGTAATGAAACATTTTGTATGTTTGGAAAGAATTTATATATGGCTATAAGTGATGTAAGGCACTATTTATACACTTGTCGAATACAAGAGCATTTGGGTATATTATTTATGTATTTTTTCTTTCTCTCTCTCTTAGAGTGAGTCATGGCCGAAAGTGTTGGTACCCTTGAAATTGTTCCAGAAAATGAAGTATTTCTCCCAGCAAATTATTGCAGGTACACATGTTTTGTTATACACATGTTTATTTCCTTTGTGTGTATTGGAACAACACAAAAAAAACAGAAAAAAAGGCAAATCGAAGATAATTTCACACAAAACCCCAAAAATGGGCCGGACTAAAGTGCTGGCACCCTCAACTTAATATTTGGTTGCAGATCCTATGGAATAAATAACTGCAATCAATTGCTTCCTATAACCATCAACAAGTTTCTTACACCTCTCAACTGGAATTTTTTATCACTCTTCCTTTGCAAACTGCTCCAGGTCTCTCATATTTGAAGGCGCCTTCTCCCAACAGCAATTTTAAGATCTTTCAACAGGTGTTCAGCAGGATTTAGATCTGAACTCATTGATGGCCACTTCAGAACTCTCTAGCGCTTTTTTTCCATCCATTTCTGAGTGCTTCTTGAAGTATATTTGGGGCCATTGTCCTGCTGGAAGACCCATGACCTAGGATGCAAACCCAGTTTTCTGACACTGGGCACTACATTGCAACCCAAAATCCTTTGGTAATCTTCAGATTTCATGATGCCTTGCACACAGTCAAGGCATCCAGTGCCAGAGGCAGCGAAAACAACCCCAAAACGTCTTTCAACCTCCACCATATTTGACTGTAGGTACTGCTTTCTTTTATTTGTGGGCCTCATTCCATTTTCTGTAAATAGTAGAATGATGGGCTTTACCAAAAAGATCTATCTTGGTCTCATCTGTCCACTAGACGCTTTGCTTTCCCAGAAGGATTTTGGCTTACTCATGTACATTTTGGCAAACTGCAGTCTGGCATTTTTATGTCTCTTTGTCAGCAGTGGGGTCCTCCTGGGTCTCCTGCTATAGCGTTTCATTTCATTCAAATGTCGACTGATATTTCGCGCTGACACTGATGCACCCTGAGCCTGCAGGACAGGTTGAATTTCTTTGGAACTTGATTGGGACTGCTTATTCCCCATCTAGACTATCCTGCGTTGCAACCTTTCATCAATTTTTCCCTGCCGTCCACGTCCAGGGAGATTAGCTACAGTGCCATGGGTTGTAAACTTCTTGATTATATTGCACACCGTGGACAAAGGAACATCAAGATCTCTGGAGGTGAACTTGTAACCTTGAGAATGTTGATATTTTTCAACAATTTTGGTTCTCAAGTCCTCAGACAGTTTTTGCCTTCTCTTTCTGTTCTCCATGCCTAGTGTGGCATACACAGACACAATGCGAAGATTGAGTCAACTTCTCCCCTTTTTATCTGGTTTCAGGTGTGAGTTTGAACGAGCATCACATGCTTGAAACAAAATTGTTTACCCACAATTTTGGAAATATGCCAACAATTTTGTCCGGCCCATTTTTGGGATTTTGTGAGAAATTGTCTAATTTGCCTTTTTTCAGTTTTTTTTTGTGTTCTAATAGACAAAGGAAATAAACATGTGGATAACAAAACATGTGTAATTGCAATGATTTCCTGGGGGAAATAATTCATTTTCTGGAACAATTTCAAGGGTGCCAACACTTTCGGCTATGACTTTGTGTGTGTGTGTGTGTGTGTGTGTGTGCGTATGTATGTACCGTATTTTTCGGACTATAAGACGCACTTTTTTTCCTCCAAATTTTGGCGGGTAAAGGGGGTGCATCTTATAGTCCGAATGTACCCATTATAATCATAGTACTCAGTGTTTTGTGGTGTGGAAGCGGAGGTGGCAGAGGCTGGGGCATCGGAGGCGGCTGGGGCAGTCACTGCAGCATGTGATGTGGACTGGAGACCGCCCACTTCCTCCTGTCTAGCGCGGCCATAGTGAATTCATGGCGGCGCCCACAGACATGCTGCTGCCGCCGCTCCTTGCTGTGTAACCCTGCTGCATCGCTGCCCCAGCCGCCTCCGATGCCCCAGCTGCCTCTGACCATAGTGAATTGATGTCATCGCCGCAGATCTTAGGCTGCTTCATGAAGTGTGACCCCGCTCCCTGCCTATCGTGGGTCAAGAGCAAGAGAGGCAAGCATTATAATGCTGAAGTGAAATCAAGCACATTAAACACTGTACCACTCCTGTGGCGAACTATAACTCCCAGGAATTATAGTTATCCTCAGGGCAACCACGTGACATACGGTAAATGTGGTGAACTATAACTCTCAGCATGTCATAAGAGCTGAAGGACATGCTGAGAGTTATAGTTATCCTCAGGGCAACAACATGACATAAATTCGTACCTATGGGATCTGAAAGACGACCTACAATACGTGGCTGAACATGTGTGTATATATATATTGAGTCTAGCTGTGTTTATTTAAACTGATAGGACTTGATTTGGAAAGGCACACACCTGTCTATATAAGACCTCACAGCTCACAGTGCATGTCAGACCAAATGAGAATCATGAGCTTAAAGGAACTGCCCAAGGAGCTCAGAGACAGAATTGTGGCAAGGCACAGATCTGGCCAAGGTTATAACAGAATTTCTGCATTACTCAAGGTTCCTAAGAGCACAGTGGCCTCCATAATCCTTAAATGGAAGAAGTTTGGGACCACCAGAAGTCTTCCTAGACCTGGCTGTCCAGCGAAACTGAGCAATCGTGGGAGAAGAGCCTTGGTGAGAGAGGTAAAGAAGAACCCCAAGATCACTGTGGCTGAGCTCCAGAGATGCAGTAGTGCGATGGGAGAAAGTTCCACAAAGTCAACTATCACTGCAGCACTCCGCCGGTCGGGCCTTTATGACAGAGTGGCCCAATGGAAGCCTCTCCTCAGTGCAAGACATATGAAAGCCCGCATAGAGTTTGCTCAAAAACACATGAAGGACTCCCAGACTATGAGAAATAAGATTCTCTGGTCTGATGAGACGAAGATAGAACTTTTTGGTGATAATTCTAAGCAGTATGTGTGTAGAAAACCAGGCACTGCTCATCATCTGCCCAATACAATCCCAACAGTGAAACATGGTGGTGGCAGCATCATGCTATGGGGGTGTTTTTCAGCTGCGGGGACAGGACGACTGGTTGCAATTGAAGGAAACATGAATGCGGCCAATTACAGAGATATCCTGGATGAAAACCTCTTCCAGAGTGCTCTGGACCTCAGACTTTGTTGGAAGGTTCACCTTCCAACAAGACAATGACCCTAAACACACAGCTAAAATAACAAAGGATTGGCTTCAGAACAACTCTGTGACTATTCTTTACTGGCCCAGCCAGAGCCCTGACCTAAACCCAATTGAGCATCTCTGGAGAGCCCTGAAAATGACTGTCCACCAATGTTCACTATCCAACCTGACGGAACTGGAGAGGATCTGCGAGGAAGAATGGCAGAGGATCCCCAAATCCAGGTGTGAAAAACTTGTTGCATCATTCCCAAGAAGACTCATGGCTGTACTAGCTCAAAAGGGTGCTTCTACTCAATACTGAGCAAAGGGTCTGAATACTTATGACCATGTGATATTTCAGTTTTTCTTTTTTAATTAAATTGCAAAAATTTCTACATTTGTTTTTTTTTCAGTCAAGATGGGGTGCAGAGTGTACTTTAATGAGAAAAAAATGAACTTTTTAGAATTTACCAAATGGCTGCAATGAAACAAAGAGTGAAAAATGTAAAGGGGTCTGAATACTTTCTGTACCCACTGTATATATACGGTATATATATATATATATAGATATATATATACATAGATATGTACCATATGTATAATATAGATATATACATATACACTGTGATATGCATACCAATCATGGTGTGAAGCATACCCATACCACAATGTATTAACAGATTGTGAAAATAACCTTGTTTCATGGATACGATTCTAACTGCAGGAGATTGGGAACAAGCATGTTGAAAATGTAAAGGATTTAGGCACGGCAGATGGAGACTCTGCAGTAACTTCTGGTGTGGAAAATTGCCAGGTATTTTCTAATGGTACTAAACCAGTGAGGGGGTTCTTACAAAGATCACTCCGTTACTATGCTGGCCCTTTCTGGTTCTGTACTGTAATGTTATGTATACGCTCTATCTTTTTCCTATACACTAGACATACAAGGCATTGTATGTATCCTCTTCAGAGCAGTTGCAACAGTTAGAATTATGGTAAATATAAGCTCTCTTTTTAAAGCCCAGCCACAGACTAAGTTTCATAGGAGTTCCATAATGACAAACACGGAGGTCTTCAACAGACCACTTGCTGTCATAGCAACCCATCGGCGACCCACAATCACGTTACAGGCGTGCGGACGGGCGCATAGAATGATGTGACCCCAAACCGTTGCGTGTTAAATGCCGCTGTCTGAGTTTGGCAGCGGCATTTAAGAGGATAACAATCACAGGAAACACTCCGCCCGTACTTGTTAGAGGCAGGTTCTGGCTGTAAAACACAGCCATGACCTGCCGAGTATGGGGCGAGCCCCATACACCCGCTTCCAGCTTGCGCCGTTGTAAATGTACAGCGCGTGTCATGAATGGGTTAAAGGGTTTGTATCTAGTATGAAAATGATCCCCTATTCACAGTATAGGAGGCAACATCCTGATCCCTGGGGGTGCAACCGCTGGGACCTTCACCGATCACGAGAATGGGGTTCTGCCAAAAGTACTCTAATATTAGAAGAAGGTCCTCTGGATCTCCTTAGTTCGGCTGTCAGGAGAATGCTGACAGCTACGGTATTTACTGTATATTCCATCTCCATAGTGGTAGGCACAGATTACCATAAAACAGCCCATGTCCGCTGACAGCAAATTACTGATTCTCTGACACTTCCACGCTCCTTTATCCGAGCACTCCTGCCTGTTAAATGATTTCAGTCATTTGCATATAGTCATTTCAATTACTCTGAATCTGTTCACGAGTATCTCTCGATGATTACACCTATATATATGGGGTACCACCGGTATGTAAAGGGAAGCGATCTGTGTTACATGCATTCAAATAAAAAATTGGCAATGGTTTTTTTTTTTCATTATTAATTTTAAAAAAACAAGATTAATAATCTTTTAATTTTCGCACTGGTCAATGATGAGGCTTTTTTAGACTCATTTCCTTTCAGGAAGAGTTTACTGCAAAGTTCCTTATTATCAGAGGCAGGATTGCAATGACAGGTAACACCTCTGTACACAGCTCATCACAGGATCACAGGATCCAGCAATCATAATAACCGATGTCAGAGCTGACCTGCTCCCCCTTCCTTCACAATGACCTTTGTACACACTCATTAGACACTTCAGTACAAAAGATAACATTGGGGTCTGTTCATTGCGACTATGTGCATGTGTTATTTCCTGAAACAATAGGATGTTGTCATCTAATAAAGCCTCAGTGGTCAGCATGAAAATTGCAGGAGTTCTAATTTTTATTCTTAATACAGATTGTGATATGTAAAAAAAGAAAAAACAGCGCCAAGCATTTAAAAAAAAAACACATTTAACTTAAATACCTTATTTAAAGAATAAGTCATTTTGTTGTGATAGCTTCCCTTTAATATAGTTATTGTATGTGAATAATTTCCATTTAGCTCAATCTTTGTACGGTATTAGCAGTAGATTGTACCCAGGACCTGTAATACCCATCGATTATTAGCCTAGCATACCATCTGTCTTATTAAAGTGAAATCACAGACCTTGTTGTAAACTGTGGTCAATATACATTGTGTCCCACTGAGCTTCCTGTTATTAGCAGTTAATTAGTCTGTAAAATCTTCCCCCGCAGATGTCATGTGTCACATCAGGTTGTGCTGGAAGCCGCTGTGTGATCCTGAGTTCACCATATCCATCATTGTCCTACGCTCTTTATACTCTGGCATTGAATGTTTCCTGTTAAGTTTTTCTTTCAACGCCATCACATCCTACTGAAACACAATTGCTTATATATCAGCGGAAGATCTTTTGTGGACTCTCCTCTATTACTTATGTTCTGTGTTTGAGTGAAGTATTCCGTTTAGATGCCATTCTGTGCACTACTTTACTGCAAAAAAAGTAACCATTTTAATAAAACTTTTACGATATATTTATTAAAATGGAAATTTTTCTTTTTTTGAGATGAAATGTTTTTGTATTGAGACAAAGTTAGCACTTTGTCTGTACTGTGTTAGCGCTGATCTCACCGCAGAGCTGTTTGTGATTATGAGAGCCGACTGTCAGTCATTACATGTCTCACACTGGTAACGCCCCTTTTTATTTAAAATTAGCTCCGGAGCCTGTTTGGCTGCGTACTGCCAGTGGAGAAGAAGTCTCAGTGACTCACCATCGCTTGCACAATACAAGGGTGCGGAGCAGTATGCAGCCAAACAGGGCCAGAGGGAAACAAAGTGTGTTCCATGGGAGCGGCGCTTTGTGCATGTTCGGGAGGGGAAGCAGAGCAGGGCACATCACAGTGCCTGTCACAGGGCCCTGTGAGGTGCAGGGGAGTGGGGGGATATGGTATATCGCCCAGGGGGGTGACAGATTCCCTTTAAGCTTGCTATAACTTAGATGCTCATATAGAGTAGGGCTTAGGAGTGTAGATCCTACTGACAAATGCCCTTTTAATTGTCTTTTATCCACTTACAGACAACCCATTGATTTTGACCAATCGGGCCATCCACATTCTACTTTGCATTTATATTCTAAAACGTCACAGCATAGTTGAGCGTGAGAGTGCAGATATGGGAGCTGGGAGCCAGCTGTCAGACACAGCCGGACTACCCATAGAGAAGGCACAGAACTACCGCTGTATTTACAATAATAACAGCGATTCCTCCTCAGGACCCAGTGGTCATGTGAGCTCTGCTTATGGGAAGGGAGCAGTGTTGCTCAGTCGTAGGAGACAGTCGGCTCTGCTAAGCAGCCAGGAGGCTGAATTTCCACTTTAACTGGGGCTAATTTAACAGCCACAGTTACAGGGGAAATAAAATTTTAAAAAAAATATTCCACCAAAGGTTTTTTATGAATTTATGGGGGAGCACAATAAATGAAAAATAAATAAAAAGCAGGTAAAAATTACATTCGTTAAAAAAAAAGCCACTGCCAGTCCAAATCATTGCTATTAACTCTGCCTCCAGTGAAAAAATAAACCGTGTCCGCTATCTAAAAATAATTGTTACAGAAAGGGGAACAAGTTTTAAAATGTATTTTAGTGGTCCTTTGTGGTAATGAAAAATAAACAAAGTAAGCGAAAAACAGACACCTATTACTTTTATTTACTCACCAATATCGCATGATATGAGCAAAAAAAAAGTAAAAAAATATCAAAATAACGAATTAAGAAGTATTTATTATGAAAAAAAGATAGAAAATTTATTTGAATATTAGAACAAGAAAATTTTTTGCAGCTCTTTTAAACTGCTGCATGGACAAAGAAAAACAAAAATGTGCCTGGTTAGGAATGGGTGTAAATTGCCCACTCCTGAACTTGTTAAGTAAGCTGTTTCTTTTTCTTTGTGTTTTGGCTGGAATTATTACTATCATGCTGGATTTACACATGCATTTTTTTAAGCCAACGCCCATTATATCTGGTCTTGTGTCCATTTCTGTGTTTGGCGTACAAAAGCTATATGTAGCCTTAAAGTGGACCTGTCACCAAACTGTATAGATCAAATAGATCTGTTAGACCTGTTAGACCTGATGTGGCTGATGCGCTTTCTGAAACAATCCATGGCAGAATGTATAATGCTTTTTGAAAGTTTATACTCACTCTTTGCAAACCTTCTCTGATGACAGGTCTCCAGTGTCTGTCCTCTGCTAATGTTGAGATCTCACACTACACAGTACATGCTGCAGCTGTCAGTCAGATTCGGTGGGTAGTGACTGACTATACTTGGACTCATGAACTCTCTCACTCTTTAACTAGACTCATACAATGATGGACTTAAGTCAACCTTCAGCGTTATAAACTGTGTGGAATTTCAAACAAATTACACCAGCCCCATTAGGTCTACAATCAATTTAATAATGTATTCAGTATGTATTGTTACATCTGTTGACAGATGGGATTTAAAGTTCCATACACATTTTATTAATTTTGTCTCAATCCACCAATTTTGGTAGGATTAGCTGAACATCTATCTAATGTGTATGGCGAAGCCTTGGAGTGTTGATGACAATAAGTATAATGAGAGTGATACTGATTGTCATCTTTACCAAGAAACAGAGTTTACTTAGTCTGTCACCAGGTTCTACATTACAAACTGAATACATTATTAAATAGATCTCAGACCTGATGAGGCTGGTGTAACTACTTGGAAATTCCACATAGTTTCCTAGTTTTTGACATTGAAGGTAGACTTAAGTCCATCGAGTTCAACCTATAGCCTAACATGCTGATCCAGATAAAGGCAAAAACTCCATGGGGCAGACCTAATTGCTCCATATTAGGGGAAAAGTTTGACTCCAAATACGGGAATAAGACTACTTCCCAGGATCAACGTCCCATCACAGATTCTAGTGCCCATCACCTATAATGCACATATTAGCCTCAATTTACAATTAGCATTTTATAAGTCCAGCTTAAGTAGTGACATTTTCACAAAGGATTATACAGCTATTCTTGCACTGATTTTCTAAGTAAGTACAACAACTTCATTTTCTGTAGAATGTGAGACTTTATATTAAATCTTGTGGGAAAACTTATAAAATGATTTTTCAGTCAGCCTCATGTAGAGCTTGGAAATTTGCATTGTTACCACAGCAACCATTCAGTGTGGTGTATTATGTTCTGTCACAACCATGGAATACCCTTGGGAATAATCCCATGGGAAATCTGCAAAATACAACCTGGCTTTGTGCTTATTCGGTATTCACATAGATTTAGAAAATCAATAGCTATTTACGGATTATAAGATGGGTTGGCACTAGTGTTGAGCCACCCCCGTAGTGTTCGAGTTCGGTTCGGTTCGTCGAACACCTTCGAACACCGTTAAAAACAATGGCAGGCAAACAAAAACACATAGAAACACATAGAAAACACCTTCAAAGGTGTCCAAAAGCTGACAAACTGCTCAGAAGACATAACTAACACATGGAAAAGTGACAAGTACATATAGTCATGCGAAAATAAAAGAGGTGGAGGAGTAAAAGGAGGGGGAGACACAGATATAGGCATGTCATGCCCTTCTAAAATCCAAAAAGTGAGAAGCCGACACGGCCAGTCCGCTCCTGCCCGTGCCACCTCCGTGTCGCCGGGTTTGTGCCAGAGCCGCGGTGAACCCTGACGGCCAGCCCCCCTCTCCCAATACTGGTGCCTGTCCGCTGGTGGGTCGAGCGAGCCCCCCTGTGGTGGAGGCAGCTCTAAGCTTTTTAATTTAAATTGTCTCTCTAATTTGAATGAATACACTTTAAATCCATTTACAAGGATCTATTGGAGGGCAAGTCTCATGCCAGCAGCCGCGTAATTCCAGCTCCAGTAGCGTCCACTAAAGCTGCTGCAGTTAAAAAGCTTTTATAAGGATCGAGCTCGGCTGTCCACCGCAAGGCATCCTACTGCCAGTCCCAGCCCCTATGCCTTGGGGTGCCTCCTGATGCTCTTCACTAAGTATCCCATGGTCCCGAATCATTTCCTTTGAAAAAATTAAGTGTCTAAACTACAGGTGGTGTAGCTTGCTTAACAGCCGGGATAATCCGCTGACTAGCAGACACTGCTACTAGGCACAAAGTATTTCCTGGGCTAGATGCAGTTAAAAATTTGTAATTAGATACTCTCGTTGGATGCTGAGAAAGCATTCCATAGAGTCTCCTGGCACGCCATATATGATTCTCTTAAAAAGCTTGGGGTAGGGGTCTAGGGGACCCTTTTATAGCCAAAATCACGGCCCTGTATCGCAATACGTCACCTAGGCTGAAGATAAATGGAACTGTAGCACCCTGAGGGCTCGGTTGCTACAGACGTATTGCACCTCACCCAGAGGTGTGATATCTCACTCTCAGGTAAGGATGGAGTGTGGATCAGGACCCGACACCTGCATGCATTACACCACATTGCCGTGGGGCAGGGCGACCAATATGCCCCTGAGATGGGCACGACAGTCCCTGTCCCTGGCTGGAGTGGGGGGAGGGAACACTGAGGAAGGGGAACCCTGTAGTGCAGGAGCAGGGAGGAAGCAGTTCCTGGGTGCATTGAGAAGGGAGTATAAAAGGTGGGCACCATCTTAGTTCAGTGCAGAGAAGTCTGAGCAGAAGTGGCAGGGAGCAGGGGCTCTGCATGAGCTCTGCTCCGGAGGCGGGCCTAGTAACAGAGGCCCAGGCCTGGAAGAGGGAGAAGGAAGGAAGAGGAGCGGAGAAGGCTCCAGGAACGAGGAATGAAGGGATCCCAGGGGTGCGGACGGGCGAGTCGCCACCGCACGCCCGAATCCACCTGCGTGGAGGGGTCAGGCCAAAGGGGGAGACCGGTCCCCGAACTAGTGGAGGCAGGAAACGACCCTCAGCTAGAAACCGGAGGCTCTGACATTTTATGTGGCGCAGCCCCTCGCTACACCCGCTAGGAAGGCACCACATAGGGTCAGGGAAACTGGCGCCAAGTTTACCAAGAGGAGGCCCGAGGCAGCCGGACAGAAGTGTTGGTAAGAAAGGCCAGACAAAGGACACACAAAGGGGGTCCTGTGAAGTGCTCCAAAGTTATCTGGGAGTTGTCTGAGCCCCTCACCTGGTGAGCACAGTACGACGTGGGCAGCCGTTACCTGCAGACGTGGTCTGGATAATAAGAACTGTGAGTAAAGGCCCTGGACTGCATCACTGACTCCGTGTCGTTACTGCTGCTGCCCTGCACCATCACCCCCATCCTCCGCATACACTGCCCTGAGGCTATACTCCTCCCGTGGGGAGTTATGCTACGCTCTGCTGCACCCACAACACCAGCCTCAGCGGTCTGCCCTGTAGCAGCGGTTCACTCTGACCGCAATCCACGGGTGGCGTAGTCGGACATTTAAACATCAAAACCACATAAATAGTTCCGCCACTGGTTTGACCGCCCTGAGCCACGGAACCGGGTCGCCGCCACGAAGACTACAACCACCAGCATCCACCAAAAAGGGTCCGGCTCCGGGTGTCCCAAGGCCCAGGGGGTGCGTCAGAACATTTTCATCACCTTTCACAATCACCAATGGGACAAGGCAGGGATGTCCTCTGTCCCCTCTCTTATACATCCTAGTGACGGAGCACCTGCTCTCATCAATTCGCCATAACCCCAATATTAGGTGGATTGAGGTGGGAGGCACCGAGTACAAGTGCTCTCTATTTGCTGATGATGTCCTAGTATATATCACTCAATCACATATATCCATCCCTGCTGTTATGGCTGAAATAGATCACTTTGTTACATGGTCAAATTTTAAAATCAATGCAGCGAAGTCTGAGGCCCTCGATGTCTCCCTCCCCAAATCCATATAGGATTCCATCCAGTCCAACTTTCCCTTTGCCTGTCCCTCACAGGGTATCAAATACTTAGGAATTCCTATTCATAGAGACCTCTCCCATCTATGTTATCTTAATTTTGGGCCCTTTATTGAACAACTCCATACAGACCACGGTTGGCAAGTTAGAACTGTAAGATTCACTACGTGAACCACTGGTGTTTTGTGGAAAAGCAGATGTACACTGCGTTCCAAATTATTATGCAAAAAGTGTTTAGGAGTGATAAGGGAAGAATTTGTTTGTTTGTCAGTTAAACTCATTGATGGTGATGTGTGTCAGGGCTCTTTATATCACTGTAAGCAATTGCAGACACCTGTGCTAATTAGTTTGGCAGGAGTGTCCAATGAAAGGCAAGACTACTTAAGAAGGCTCTCTCACATTATTAAGCAGCCTACATTTTCTGCCAAAATGGGAAAGAAAAAGGATGTGTCGGCTGCTGAGAAGCAACAAATTGTGGAGTGTTTAGGTCAAGGCATGACTACAATCAACATTGTGCGATGATCAGGATGAAGTGTCTTGGCAATCAAGAAGTATGTAGCTGATTCACAGTACACACGTGTGCGTGCTGATAAGGGCAAATTGAGGACTCTTTCCTACAGGCAATTACGTCAGGTTGAAAGAGCAGCGGCCAAAAAGCCTTGTCATAGCAGCAGACAAGTTTTTGAAGCTGCTTGTGCCTCCAACGTCCCCCGAACAACAAGATGCAGGGTCCTTCAGAGGTTTGCAGCTGTGCATACGCCATCCTGTCGACCTCCTCTATCCACTTCACACAAGCAGAAACGGCTCCAGTGGGCCAAACATTACATGAAGACTGATTTCAAAACAGTTTTGTTCACGGATGAGTGCCGTGCAGCGCTCGATGGTCCAGATGGATGGAGTGGAGGATGGCTGGTTGATGGACACCCCACGCAAACACGGCTACAGCGCCAACAAGGAGGAGGTGGAGTAATGTTTTGGGCTGGAATCATGGGGAGAGAGATTGTCGGCCCCTTTAGGATCCCTGAAGGCGCTAAAGATGAACTCCATAATGTATGTGGATTTTCTCAAACAGCACTTCCTGCCATGGTTCAAGAAGAAGAACCGTGTATTTCACAGCAAGATCATTTTTCTGCATGATAATGCACCATCTCATGCTGCACATAAAACATCTGCATCTCTGGCTGATATGGGCATAAAAGGGGACAAACTTATGGTGTGACCCCCATGCTCCCCTGACCTCTACCCCATTCAGAACCTTTGGAGCATCATTAAAAGGAGTGTCTATGATGGCGGGAGGCAGTTCACATCTAAGCAACAGCTCTGGGAGGGTATTCTGTCCTCATGCAAAACAATTGAAGCAGAAACCATCCAAAACCTGACAAATTCAATGGACGAGAGAGTTCAGAAGCTCCTTTCGAACAAGGGGTCCTATGTGAAAATGTAACATCACCTAGAATAAAGTTTTGAGTTGAAAACTGTTTGATTTCAGTTTCTAACAACCTGCTAATGCTTATAATTTCAAAAATGACCATTTTTTTGGTCTTTATTAAAATGAAAAGGTTGATCGAAAAGTTTGGGGGATCTAAGAGTGTGGCAACCCAGTAGTCATGATTACTTCGAATTCTGACAATATGAGGGTCATGCTGCAGGTAGTGCAGCAAGAAGGCACTTATGTGTCTTGCGCATCTCGGAGCCCCAAAATTATTTTCCGGGCTAGATGCAGCTAAAAATTATTTTTAATTTTAAATCTGGTGAAGCTTTAGTATAGATGGCCTAATAGGATCAGTGCTGCACACTGCTACAAAGCCCAAATTATTTTCCAGTCAAGATACAGATAAACATGATTAGTAATTTGAAAGCTTAAAACGGTTGATAGGGTGATTTTAACCAATCATCAAGCTTTTACTCTCCCCAGGATGACACAGGGGTAGAAAAGTCGTTTCGGATCCATGATTTGTTCATCTTTATGAACGTGAGTCTGTCTACATTATCAGTGGAGAGCCGCGTGCGCTTATCTGTCAGCACACCACCAGCAGCGCTGAACACACGTTCAGACAGAACGCTGGCTGCGGGGCATGACAAGATCTCCAAGGCGTAAGTGGCTAGCTCCGGCCATTTATCCAGATTGGAAGCCCAAAAAGAGCAAGGGTCCAGTGACACAGTCGTGGCTTCAATGTTTACTTGGAGATACTCCTGTACCATCGTCTCTAGGCGTTGACTATGTGTCAGACTTCTTGTCTCCTGTGGCCTTGCAAAGGATGGGCTAAAAAAGTGGTGAAATGATTCCGTAAAATTGATGTTACCAGCAGATACTGTGGTTCTGTTACGGTTTGAGTGCTGAACACTTGACGGTCCCACGGTTGGCAAGTTGGAACTGTGAGATTCACTACGTGCACCACTGGTATTTTGTGGAAAAGCACATGTAAGATTCTGCAACAGTCTCTGCTGATACTCCTGCATGCGTGCATCCCTTTCTATGGCAGGAATAATTTCTGCAAATTTACTTTTGTACCGGGGATCTAACAGTGTGGCAACCCAGTAGTCAGGATTATTTCTAATTCTCACAATTCGAGGGTCATGTTGCAGGTAGTGCAGCAAGAAGGCACTCATGTGTGTTGCGCATCCAGGAGCACCAAGTCCCTGTTGTGTTGGTGGCGAGGTAACAATCATGCTTCCTTCCTCTGTCCTCTCCCCCCAACCTCGCACAACAGAAATGTGATCAAGGTCTCCCTCATCTGATGAGTCTTCCATCAGTTCGTCCTCCACTTCTTCCTGGGCTCCTGCACCTTCCTCACTAGTTTGGCTGCTACCATGCGCCCTGGTAAAACCATCTCCCCCACCCTCACATGCCTGCCGCCTTGGTGCTGCCGACCGTCTGGACCTTGCAGATGTTAGCCCTTCCGCATACAACTCCTCCTCCTCTACTTCCTCCACCTCCTCTTGTGCCACCACCTGACTCCGAATTCTGTTTAACATGTGCTCCAGCATGTAAATCACCGGAATAGTCATGCTGATAATGGCATCGTCAGCACTAAACATCTTCGTCGCCATTTCAAAACTGTGCAGAAGGGTGCATAGGTCCCTGATCTGAGACCACTCCTCCAGCGTGATTTGCCCCACCTCTGAATCTCGTTGGCCCAGGATATACGTCAGAACGTATTGCACCAGGGCTTGTCGGTGCTGCCACAGTCGCTGCAACATGTGCAGAGTTGAATTCCACCGGGTAGGCACATCGCATTTTAGCCGGTGAAGTGGCAGGCCCAACGACTTCTGTAGAGATGTAAGTCGCTGAGCTGCGGGATGCGAACGGCGGAAGTGAGCACACAGCGACCGTGCCCTCTGCAGAAGGCCATCTAGTCTGGGATAGTGGGCTAAAAATTGCTGGACAACCAGGTTCAACACGTGAGCCATACAAGGCACGTGTGTGACATTGCCCCGGCGAAGGGCCGCACCCAGGTTTGCAGCATTGTCGCACACGGCCTTCCCTGGTTTCAGGTCCAGTGGAGACAACCATTCATGAAATTGGTTCTCCAGAGCTGACCACAACTCCTCAGCTGTGTGACTCACATTTCCCAGACATTTCAATGTAAAAACCGCCTGATGACGTTGAGCCCTACTGCCAGCATAGTAAGGAGGTGTGCACGATCCCTTCTGCGCAGTTAGAAAGCTTGTGGCATGACCAGACAGGCTTTGGGTGCAGGTGGAAGACCGAGAGGAGGTTGAGGAGGCAGAAGCAGTGGAGGAACTTTGACATAAAGAGGATTGACGCACAACTCGTGGGGACGGCAAGACTTGGACAGCAGCCCCTTGTCCTGCTGTCACCATAGTTACCCAGTGCCCAGTCAGCGACATGTAACGCCCCTGTCCATGCCTACTCGTCCAAGTGTCTGTGGTGAAATGCACCCTGTCACACACAGAGTTTCTCAAAGAAGCGGTGATGTTGTGTGCGACATGCTGGTGGAGCGCAGGCACACCTTTCTTTGAGAAGTAGTGCCGACTGGGCATCTGGTACTGGGGCACTGCGACGGACATAAGGTCTCGAAAATCCTCTGTGTCCACCAGGCGGAAAGGCAGCATTTCTGTAGCCAAGAGCTTGCAGATGGTGAAATTCAACCTCTTAGCTTTCTCATGGCTAGGAGGAAATGGTCTTTTACTTGTCCACATCTGAGGGACCGAGGGCTGGCTATTGTGCTTAGACGGGGTTGATAAGGGTGTCCCCGGCAAACTGCCGGTCTGTGAGGAAGATGCAGGCGGACATGTTAGGTTGCCTTGATCCAAAGGTGGTGCTATCGATGTCGGACAGCGCTCAACACCAGCTGGTGTTCCCACCTCCAAAGAAAATGATGACCTGCCAATCACGCTGGCTGTTGCGGGTAAAGAGGTGGCAGGTCTGCGCCCCAAAACAGGTGTGACTGCTGTCCCCCCAGTCACAGAGGATGAAGAGGCCGCGGATGCACAAGATATGGCAGACGGTGGTTGGCCCGGCCGGCTAGGCCGCATTGTAGCACACTGAGCTTCCCACTGCAACTTATGCTTCATGTCCATGTGCCGGTTCATGCATGAAGTACTCAAACTATGTATTTTTTGGCCTCTACTTAGTTTTTGCTGACAAATGTTACAGATAACACGAGTTGGGTCATCTTTATCGATCTGAAAAAATGCCCAGGCTATGCAAGGCTTAGCACCCATGCGACCTGAAGAGCCACCACGACTTGTGGTGAGAGGCAGAGTTGTGTTTGAGGATGCAGTTGTTGACGTGCTTCCAGTACTACGTCTCTGTCCAGGAAGGCGCAACCTGACCTCGTCGTCACTAGCATCTTCCTCCACCTCCTCTGCTGACCTCATCTCTTGGCTGACTGTGGGTTGACAGTAAGTGGGATCTCCAACCTCATCATCATCACCCTGTGTGTTATCACACCCGTCGTCCTCAGAGCCAACCTGTTCCTGCCCTGACAAAAAACTAAAGTTGTCGCTCCAATCAGGTATTTGAGTCTTATCATCGTCTTCCTCATTGTCTCCACCAACAGGAGTTACAGTTTGGGAATGAGGGTCTACATTATGGTCAGAACCTTCTGCGTCTGGTCCTGGATCCGTCTCATAAAGATTCTGGGCATCAGTGCAGATCATTTCCTCGTCTGGATTCACAGAAGCGCTGGAGTCGACCTCTGATTCCCAGGCTATAGTATGAGTAAACAGCTCTGCAGACTCAACCATCTGTTCTACCTCATACTCAGACGGGCAGCTGGAGATTTGGGAGCTGTGAGGAAGCAAGTGCGATTTGGGTGACACCTTTGAGGACTGGAGTATTTGTGATGTTGAAGTTGATGTGGAGGAGAGCCCACTTAAAGGAGCACTTGATATCCGTTGAAGCACCTGCTGTTTTTGTGCCTCATCTGGAATTTGTAGCGATTGGCGTGGCCGTAAAAAAGGGATCTCATCACATTGTCCGCTAAAATAAGTAGACATTTTAGTTTGGCTGGAAGATGGTCTTTCTTCTGCAGATGTTACTGTTGCTTTAACACCTACCCCACGGACACAACCTTTTTTCCCCTTCCCAACACGCCTATTCCCCTTTCCACCAGCAGCAGGCCTTTTTCCACTCATTTTGGTGGTTAACTAATTCACAACTCTGGAGTTGTTTGCACAAACAAACAATGGATGGTAACCGAGCAGAGCTGAGTGGCCAAACTGTGGTATTAGGCCAAAACTATTGGCTGGGTTAGATGCAGAAAAAAATTATATTCAATTTGCAACCTGATGGAGGTCAGTATAGATGGACTAATACAACAAGTCCCACACACAGCTAGAAGCCCAATATTTTTTCAGAGCTAGATGCAGAAAAAAATTATATTCAGTTTGCAACCTGATGGAGGTCAGTATAGATGGATTAATAGAACAAGACCCACACACAGCTAGAAGCCCAATATTTTTTCAGAGCTAGATGCAGAAAAAAATTATATTCAGTTTGCAACCTGATGGAGGTCAGTATAGATGGATTAATAGAACAAGACCCACACACAGCTAGAAGCCCAATATTTTTTCAGAGGTAGATGCAGAAAAAAATATATTCAGTTTGCAACCTGATGGAGGTCAGTATAGATGGACTAATACAACAAGTCCCACACACAGCTAGAAGCCCAATATTTTTTCAGAGGTAGATGCAGAAAAAAATATATTCAGTTTGCAACCTGATGGAGGTCAGTATAGATGGACTAATACAACAAGTCCCACACACAGCTAGAAGCCCAATATTTTTTCAGAGGTAGATGCAGAAAAAAATATATTCAGTTTGCAACCTGATGGAGGTCAGTATAGATGGACTAATACAACAAGTCCCACACACAGCTAGAAGCCCAAATATTTTTTCAGAGGTACTGTAGATGCAGATAAAAATTATTTTTAATTTGCAACCTGATGGAGGTCAGTATAGATGGACTAATAGAGAAAGTCCGACACACTACTAGAAGGCCAAATATTTTTTCAGAGCTAGATGCAGAAAAAAATTATATTCAGTTTGCAACCTGATGGAGGTCAGTATAGATGGACTAATACAACAAGTCCCACACACAGCTAGAAGCCCAATATTTTTTCAGAGGTAGATGCAGAAAAAAATATATTCAGTTTGCAACCTGATGGAGGTCAGTATAGATGGACTAATACAACAAGTCCCACACACAGCTAGAAGCCCAAATATTTTTTCAGAGGTACTGTAGATGCAGATAAAAATTATTTTTAATTTGCAACCTGATGGAGGTCAGTATAGATGGACTAATAGAGAAAGTCCGACACACTACTAGAAGGCCAAATATTTTTTCAGAGCTAGATGCAGAAAAAAATTATATTCAGTTTGCAACCTGATGGAGGTCAGTATAGATGGACTAATACAACAAGTCCCACACACAGCTAGAAGCCCAATATTTTTTCAGAGGTAGATGCAGAAAAAAATATATTCAGTTTGCAACCTGATGGAGGTCAGTATAGATGGACTAATACAACAAGTCCCACACACAGCTAGAAGCCCAATATTTTTTCAGAGGTAGATGCAGAAAAAAATATATTCAGTTTGCAACCTTATGGAGGTCAGTATAGGTGGACTAATAGAACAAGTCCCACACACTGCTAGAAGGCCAAATATTTTTTCAGAGCTAGATGCAGAAAAAAATTATATTCAGTTTGCAACCTGATGGAGGTCAGTATAGATGGATTAATAGAACAAGACCCACACACAGCTAGAAGCCCAATATTTTTTCAGAGGTAGATGCAGAAAAAAATTATATTCAGTTTGCAACCTGATGGAGGTCAGTATAGATGGATTAATAGAACAAGACTCACACACAGCTAGAAGCCCAATATTTTTTCAGAGCTAGATGCAGAAAAAAATTATATTCAGTTTGCAACCTGATGGAGGTCAGTATAGATGGATTAATAGAACAAGACCCACACACAGCTAGAAGCCCAATATTTTTTCAGAGCTAGATGCAGAAAAAAATTAGATTCAGTTTGCAACCTGATGGAGGTCAGTATAGATGGACTAATAGAATGATGCTATGCCCAAAAGATTTTACTTCACTAGGTGCAGTAAAAAAATTGGTATTCTATACACAGGTGGTATATCTTGCAACACAGATAGGCTACTCCACTGACTAACACACTCTGCAATAGGCCAAAAAGGATTAGCTTTGCTAGATTCAGCCAAATGCTGTGAAAAAAACTTGCACAGCACTGGCACAGACCTGCCTGGCAAAAACTGATAGGAACTGATGTAACCTAGTCCTGAAAAGGACTCCAATTACAATTAGTCTTTACTCCCACAACCTATCTATTTAAGAGCACAGACCTGCCTGATAAAAGTCGTAGGAAATGCTGTAACCTAGTCCTTAAAAGGACTGCAATCACAACTATTCCCTACTCCCAAGCTATCTGTATATTTGTGCGAAAATTGGCTTGAAATTAACAAGGTATAGCGCACACAGCAACAGCGGTGCCGTCTAACACGCAGCTGCAGCAGTGAGAAAATGGTGGCGACGGGGAAAATGGATTGGTCTTATAGGGCAAGGACATGTGACATACACTGCCAATGACACATGCCCTTGCTTGTGTGAAAAAAAGCACTTCGCTCCGTGTGTGCGCTGCTGATAGGCTGACAGATTGCACCTCCCCACTGTAAATGCGGGAAAGAGAAAAAAAAATGGAGATCTTCATTGTTCCTGCAGAGATCCATCCCCTGCCCCTCCCCCCACCCCGCTGTACACTCAAACTGCGTATTAACATTAATTTTCATCATTACTGAGAAAAAATCCAGTTATGATTTTGGTGCACGAACAGTTATCGAACATAACCTCGAACAGCCGAATTTTTCTCAAATTGTTCGTGTTCGCCGAACGGCTCGAACACCGCCCAAAACAGCTCGAATTTGAGATTGGCGAACAGTTCGAGTAGAACAACGCTCATCTCTAGTTGGCACTAATGGTACTATTCATATATGCAGTCTTCCAGTTCCTGAAGTGCCTATATATATATATATATATATATATATATATATATATATATATATATATATATATATATGTATATATATATATATATATATATATATATATATATATATATATATATATTGGCTTGCAAAAATGTGGGCACCCTTGGTCAATATTACCGTTATTGTGAACAGTTAAGCAAGTTGAAGATGAAATGATCTCCAAAAGGCCTAAAGTTAAAGATGGCACATTTCCTTTGTACTGTGTATGTATATGTGTGTGTATATATAAATATATACACTGCTCAAAAAAATAAAGGGAACATTCAAATAACACATCCTAGATCTGAATGAATGAAATATTCTCATTGAATACTGTGTTCTGTACAACGTTGAATGTGCTGACAGCAAAATCACACAAAAATCATCAATGGAAATCAAATTTATTAACCAATGGAGGCCTGGATTTGGAGTCACCCCCAAAATTAAAGTGGAAAAACACACTACAGGCTGATCCAACTTTGATGTAATGTCCTTAAAACAAGTCAAAATGAGGCTCAGTATTGTGTGTGGCCTCCACGTGCCTGTATGACCTCCCTACAATGCCTGGGCATGCTCCTGATGAGGTTGCGGATGGTCTTCTGTGGGATCTCCTCCCAGACCTGGACTAAAGCATCCGCTAACTCCTGGACAGTCTGTGGTGCAACGTGACGTTGGTGGATGGAGCGAGACATGATGTCCCAGATGTGCTCAATCGGATTCAGGTCTGGGGAAGGGCGGGCCGGTCCATAGCTTCAATGCCTTCATCTTGCAGGAACTGCTGACACACTCCAGCCACATGAGTTCTGGCATTGTCCTGCATTAGGAGGAACCCAGGGCCAACCGCACCAGCATATGGTCGTCTCACAAGGGGTCTGAGGATCTCATCTCGGTACCTAATGGCAGTCGGGCTACCTCTGGTGAGCACATGGAGGGCTGTGCGGCCCTCCAAAGAAATGCCACCCCACACCATTACCGACCCACTGCCAAACCGGTCATGCTGAAGGATGTTGCAGGCAGCAGATCGCTCTCCACAGCGTCTCCAGACTCTGTCACGTCTGTCACATGTGCTCAGTGTGAACCTGCTTTCATCTGTGAAGAGCACAGGGCGCCAGTGGCGACTTTGCCCATCCTGGTGTTCTGTGGCAAATGCCAAGCGTCCTGCACGGTGTTGGGCTGTGAGCACAACCCCCATCTGTGGACGTCGGGCCCTCATACCACCCTCATGGAGTCGGTTTCTAACCTTTTGTGCAGACACATGCACATTTGTGGCCTGCTGGAGGTCATTTTGCAGGGCTCTGGCAGTGCTCCTCCTGTTCCTCCTTGCACAAAGGCGGAGGTAGCAGTCCTGCTGCTGGGTTGTTGCCCTCCTACGGCCCCCTCCATGTCTCCTGGTGTACTGGCCTGTCTTCTGGTAGCGCCTCCAGCCTCTGGACACTGCACTGACAGACACAGCAAACCTTCTTGCCACAGCTCGCATTAATGTGCCATCCTGGATGAGCTGCACTACCTGAGCAACTTCTGTGGGTTGTAGAGTCCGTCTCATGCTACCACGAGTGTGAAAGCACAACCAGCATTCAAAAGTGGCCAAAACATCAGCCAGAAAGCATTGGTACTGAGATGTGGTCTGTGGTCCCCACCTGCAGAACCACTCCTTTATTGAGTGTGTTTTGATAATTGCCAATAATTTCCATCTATTGTCTATTCCATTTGCACAACAGCATGTGAAATTGATTGTCAATCAGTGTTGCTTCCTAAGTGGACAGTTTGATTTCACTGAAGTTTGATTTACTTGGAGTTACATTCTGTTGTTTAAGTGTTCCCTTTATTTTTTTGAGCAGTGTATATACATACACAATGTACTGTGCAAAATTCAGAAGTATTAATAGTTTATTTTTAGCAATTAAACAATCAGATTAATATTTATTGTGCCCACCAAAGCCGCATCAAAACATCAATTCTTTTACATACATTTGACACAGTTTTTGAAGGAACTCAGCAAGGAGTTTGTTCCAAACTTGTTGGAAAAATAACCACAAATCTGTGTATGTACAGTCATGGCCAAAAGTATTGAGAATGAGACAAATAGTAATTTTTCCAAAGTTTACTGCTTCATTTTTTGTAATGGCAATTTGCATATACTCCTGAATGTCAAAGAATGATCAGCTTAACAGCAATTACTGTACTTGCAAAGTCAATATTTGCGCAGAAAATGAACTTTAACCCCCAAAACACATTTCAACATCATTGCAGTCCTGCCTTAAAAGGAGCAGCTAACATCGTTTTAGTGATTGATCCATTAACACAGGTGTGGGTGTTGATGAGGACAGGGCTGGCGGTCAATCAGTCATGATTAAGTAAGAATGACATCACTGGACACTTTAAAAGGAGGCTGGTTCTTGGTGTCATTGTTTCTCTTCAGTTAACCATGGTTATCTCTAAAGAAACACGTGCAGCCATCATTGCACTGCACAAAAATGGCCTAACAGGGAAGAGTATCGCAGCTACAAAGATTGCACCTCAGTCAACAATCTATCGCATCATCAAGAACTTCAAGGAGAGAGCTTCCATTGTTGTCAAAAAGGCTCCAGGGCGCCCAAGAAAGACCAGCAAGCGCCAGGACCGTATCTTAAAACTGTTTCAGCTGCGGGATCGGACTACCAGCAGTGTCGAGCTTGCTCAGGAATGGCAGCAGGCTGGTGTGAGTGCTTCTGCACGCACTGTGAGGCGGAGACTCTTTGAGCAAGGGCTGGTTTCAAGGAGGGCAGCAAAGAAGCCACTTCTCTCCAGAAAAAACATCAGGGACCGACTGATATTCTGCAAAAGGTACAGGGAGTGGACTGCTGAGGACTGGGGCAAAGTCATTTTCTCTGATGAATCCCCTTTTCGATTGTTTGGGACATCTGGAAAACAGCTTATTCGGAGAAGAAGAGGTGAGCGCTACCACCAGTCTTGTCTCATGCCAACTGTAAAGCATCCTGAAACCATTCATGTGTGGGATTGCTTCTCAGCCAAGGGAATCGGCTCACTCACAGTCTTGCCTAAAAACACAGCCATGAATAAAGAATGATACCAGAATGTCCTCCAAGAGCAACTTCTCCCAACCGTCCAAGAGCAGTTTGGCGCCCAACAATGCATTTTCCAGCATGATGGAGCTCCTTGCCATAAAGCAAAGGTGATAACTAAATGGCTCATGGAACAAAACATAGAGATTTTGGGTTCATGGCCTGGAAACTCCCCAGATCTTAATCCCATTGAGAACTTGTGGTCAATCATCAAGAGACGGGTGGACAAACAAAAACCAACAAATTCTGGCAAAATGCAAGCATTGATTATGCAAGAATGGACTGCTATCAGTCAGGATTTGGTCCAAAAGTTGATTGAGAGCATGCCAGGGAGAATTACAGAGGTCTTCAAGAAGAAGGGGCAACACTGCAAATATTGACTTGCTGCATTAACTCATTCTAACTGCAATATAACCTATTGGTACTCATAATATGATTGCAATTATATTTCTGTATGTGATATAAACATCAGACAAACACTAATAAAAACCAGAGGCCAGCAGATCATGTGAAAATATAATTTTGGTGTCATTCTCAAAACTTTTGGCCATGACTGTAGGCTTGTGCTAAATCCTTCTGAATCTCCATATAATGAGGGGGGGTCAATCATCGTTCAGGGCTCCTTGTACATTGTTACACTGAAGATAGTTCTTAAAAATCACGCTATCAAAGTTTTTATCATCTTAATATATTACAATCATCATGTTCTATAGCACTGTGTACTTACAATTGCTCATTTTGCCTTTCTACCCAGCTAATTCTTCTCTTTTCTCTGCTCTTTATAAAAACCGGAAGTCTCTTCCCTGCATAAATCATTCCCTTCTTAAACCCTGACCTGACCCTGCTGCTCTGCTCCTCCCCCCTGCCAGGAACTTTTGCAGTGACTCATGACTTATTCAGGGAAAATTGACCTCCTGTTTTTACATCCAGCTTAGAAGGATTCAGCTAGTCTGTTTTTAATCACATGATGTGATAGTTCTTCTCTTTTCAATTAGGTCTATCTGGGTGGAAAGGCAAAATGAGCAATTGTAAGTACACAGTGTTATATAATATGATGATTGCAATATATTAAGAGAATAAAAACTTTGATGGGAGGACTTCTTTGATGACATTGGCTGTATGTCTTGGGTCATTGTCCTGCAGAATAGATTTCACTCAGACACCTCCCTGATGATATTGCATGATGGAGATGTATCTGCTTGTATTTCTCAGCATTGAAGACAACAAACGGACAACTTGGGACCGTAGACGGAGTGATTGACCAAGGTAATGTATTGTTGTAGATGAAATACTCAGCTGAAAACTGGCAACAGCCAGTGGGACCCAGCTACACCCACCTACTGTTCAGAGGAGTCTGGCCAGAAGTGGTCTTCATGGAAGTGGAACAAAAAAAAAAAAAAAACATTTTTTTAGCCTAAATGTGCTACCATGGTCTGCAGCGTCTCCCAATTTGTTTTTCATCGAGCTCATGTGGGATGTCATTGTTCAGCAGTTGCAAAGAGATCAGTTAGTTGATCTTGATCATTTGCCCAACTCCACTCAGCATGGCAGAACATTCCTCGGTCAACCATTAATAACTTCATTGATGGCATGCCAAGGCATGTAAGTGAGTATTTTGTTTTTACATGTGGCGCTCATACTTAATTCTGAACAGATCAAGATATTTGAACATTTTTTTCCATTTTTTCATCATTTGTATATCATTAATATGTTTATTGGTCCTGTGATTTCCATAATTCCACAACTTTTCCTTCTTGGCGATGCGATTTCAATGTTGAGGAGTGTACAGACAGTTGTGGCCAAAAGTTTTGAGACTCACACAAATTTTGTTTTTCACAAAGATTTCTGTTTTAGATTTTATAGTCGCAATTTGCATTAACTCTAGATTGTTATGAAGAATGATCAAGTGAGTTGCAAAAAAATCGCCAAGTCATTCTTTGGCATGAAAATTAACTTAATCACAAAAAAACAATTTCCACTGTTTTTCAGTCGTGCCACAAAATAACATGCTTACATACTTTCAGTGATATTCTTGTTAGCATAGAAGAAAGTCTTAACAAGGACAATGCATCTTATATCACTTTGTCATGCCAATTGATGTACAATACAAAATTATATTGTGGTACTGAGTTAGCCATAAAAATCGATGTAAAAAAAATATATATGCCAGCTTTCAGAGCACAGGGCCTCCTTCGTCAGGCAATATTGTAATGGTTACCTCCAAATTAACACATGCAACCATCATTGCTTTGCATCAAAAGCTCTTTACCTGCAAAGACATTTCTTCTTGTAAGAGTACCCCTAAATCAACCATTTATTAGATCTTCAAGAACTTCAAAGAGATAGGTTCAGTTGCTACGAATAAGGCTTCAGGGTGCTCAAGAAATCCCAAAAAGTGCCAGGATTGACTCCTAAAGAGGATTTAGTTATGGGATTGGTTCAACATCAGTGCAGAGCTTGCTCAGGAAAGAAAGGTAGCTGTCGGTGCATGTGAAAGCACAGTGAGGCAAAGGATTTTCGAGGCTTGCCTTGTTTCAAGAAGAACAACAAAGAAGCCACTTCTCTCCAAGAAAAATATCAAGAACAAACTTACACTGTGCACAAAGTACGGAGATTAGATTACAGAGGACTGGGGTAAAGTTATTTTCTCTAATTAAGTCCATTTCTAACCGTTTGGGACATCTGGAACAATGACTGTCCGGAGAAGAAAAGGTAAGGGTTACAATGAGTCCTGTGGCAAACCAACAGTAAAGCATCCTTAGACTATTCATGTGTATGGTTGCTGGCATGAATAAAGAAGGGTATCTAGACATCCTCCAATTGCAACTTCTGCCACTGATCCACAAGCAATTTGGTCATTAACAATGCTTTTTCCAGCATAATGGTGCACCATGTCACAAGGCAAATGTGATAAATAAGCTGCTTTGTGAACAGATCATTGACACTTTTGGTCCATAACCAGGGAAACTGCCCAGATATCCATCCTATTGAGAACCTGTGATCAATCTTTAAAAAGCGAGTGAACAAACAAAAACACAGATATTGTAATTGCACTCCAAACAATGATTAGGAAAGAAAGAGTTGCCATAATTTAGGACTTGGCCTAGAAGCTGATAGCCAGCATGTCAGGGTGAAATTTAGAAATCTACAAAAATAAGGGTCAACATTGTAAATATTCAGTCTTTGCATGAACTTCATGTAAATAAAAGTTTAAAAACGTATGAAAGTCTTCTAATTGTGTTATACCATAGAAATATCCGACTAAAAAATCTAAAAACACTGAAGCAGCAAACTTAGTGAAAAACTAAATTTGTGGCAGTTTCAATACCTTTGACCATTGTTGTACAGTTAGGTTCAGAAATATTTGAACAGTGACCGAATATTCGGAATTTGGGCCATGCATTCCACTATTTTTTATTTTAAAATTAAACTGAAATGCAATTATAGTGTACACTCTGCGTTTTAATTAAAGGGGTTGAATAAAAATATCCTGTGAAATGTTTAGGAACTGCAACCGTTTTTCTACAAAGCTTCCTCATTTCAGGGACAAATAATTGGACAAATTAACTTTACTTTAATTAAAATGTTCTTTTTTGATACTTTGTAGAGAATTCTTTGCAGGCAATGACTGCCAGAAGCCATGGATGTCACCAAACTCTGAGTTTTCTCCTTTGCCAAGGCTTTACTGCAGTTGATTTCAGTTGTTGCTTGTTTGTGCCTTTAAAGGGGTGGTCCGAAGGCAAAGCATTTTCCCTTTAACCTTGGCCAGACATCTAGGGATCACTAAGACCAAGGCCAGGCTAGCCCAGCATTTCTACTGGCCAAGGATGGGGGCTGATGTGGCTGCCTACTGTCGTTCGTGCGACACCTGTCAAAGGGTGGGGAAGGTGGGGCGGCGCCCCAAAGCCTCACTGGAAACTCTGCCCATTATTGAAGAGCCTTTCAGGAGGGCGACTGTGGATCTGTTTGGACCGATGGCCGCTCCCAGCAGCTCCGGGAAACACTTCATACTGATGGTAGTAGACTATGCCACCGGGTACCTGGAAGCAGTAGCCTTGTTGTATATTCGGGCTGACAAGGTGGCAACCTCTTTACTGGAGATTTTCTCTCGAGCAGGTTTTCTCCAGGAAATGCTCACCGACCAGGGTACCCAGTTCATGTCACAGTTGATGGAGTCCCTCTGTAAGCAGATACAGGTGCAACATCTGGTGACCTGCCCGTACCACCCACAGACCAATGCCTGTGCAAACTGTTCAATGGCACCCTGAAGCAGATGTTTAAGATTAACCCACGGGCGCAACAGGTACACCTGTTATTTGCCTACCCGGAGGTTCCACAGGCCTCAACGGGGTTCTCCCGCTTTGAGCTCTTGAACGGGCGAATTGTGCGGGAGCCCCTGGCTCTGGTGAAAGAGTTCTGGTAAGGCGACTTAGCCACCCCTGGAGTGTCGGTCATTGAATATGTCATGCGCTTCCGTGACAAAATGCAGTCCTTGGCGCATGATAATATGACACGAGCCCAGGCCTACCAGAAGCGATGGTACGACCAGAAGCGATGGTACGACCATAATGCTTGTGAGAGGACCTACCAGTTGGGTCAAAACGTGTGGGTACTGGTCCATGTACACCTGGACAAGTTTCAGGTGGCTTGGGAGGACCTGTATCTCGTGCACCAGCAGCTCACCGCTGTCACGTACCTGGTTACCCTGGCCCACGCCCAGGGAAGGCGGAAAGCCTTCCATGTGAACATGATGAAGGCACATCATGAGTGGGAGGCCTTCGCCTTCCCAGTATGCAACCTGCCAAAAGAGGGAGAGGCAGAAACCCACCCAGATATGCTCGCCAAGGCTAGGGAAAGTGGGACCATCGAGGATGTGGAGGTTTGTAGCCAGCTCTTGCCCGACCAATGATCCCAGCTGAGGACAACCCAACACCCCTTCCGATATTTGTTCAGCAACAAGCGGGGATCACCCCCCAATCTGGCGTTCTGCATATCGGGTCTCCCTGGAGATGCAGCAGCACATGCGCCAGGAGATTGACGAGATGCTGAAGCTGGGGGTCATCCAACCATATAGCAGCGCTTGGGCCTCGCCCGCAGTCCTCCTCCCAAAGAAGGACCAGACAACCCGGTTCTGAGTGGACTACATGGCGCTCATTGCTCTTACAGTCACCGATGCATACCCAATGCCGCGGTTCGATGACGTGCTCAATCAGTTGGCTGGGGCCAAGTACCTGACCTTCAAGGATCTGAGCCAGGGATATTGGCAGATTCCCCTAACCCATGAGGCACAGGAACGCTTTGCCTTTATCACCCCATTCGGACTGTACGAATCCACAGTGATGCCATTTGGCATGAAGAATGCCCCTGCCACTTTTCAGCAGATGGTTAACATGCTGCTCTAGGGACTTGAAGGGTATGCGGCTGCATAACTGGATGACATTTCCATCTTCATTCCCACCTGGGAGGATCACCTAGAGCATCTGGCACAGGTACTCGAGCCGACCTGCTGGGCAGGCTTGACCATTAAGCCAGAAAAATGCCAGCTGAGTATGAGTGAGGTGCACTATCTGGGACACCGGGAAGGCGGGGGTTTGATGCCGGAGCACGGGAAGGTGGATGCCATCACATCCTGGCCCACCTCCAGGACCAAGAAACAGGTGATATCCTTCCTGGACACCGCCGGTTACTATAAGAGGTTCGTCCCCCACTATAGTAGAATGGCGAAGCCCCTGATGGACCTCACCAAGAAAAAGCTGCCCTCTGCAGTCGATTGGACAAATGACTGTGAGATGGCCTTCCAGATGCTGAAGACCATCCTTTCCAGCTTCCCAATACTATAAAAAGCCGACTTCACACATCTGTTTGTAGCACAGACCGACGCCAGTGACTTTGGCCTCGGTGCTATGCTCAGCCAGGTCGACTCTATTGGCCAAGAACTCCCAATTTTATACCTGAGCCGGACGCTCCTGCTGAGGGAGGTGGCCTACTCCATGATGGAGAAGAAATGTCTGGTAATTGTGTGGGCCCTGCAGCCAATTCATGGTGGAAACGGACCACAACCCTCTCATCTGGTTACACACCGTATCCGGAACGAATGGGAGGTTGCTACGCCTAAGCTTTGCGCTCCAGCTGTACCACTTTGCCATTTACTACAAGAAGGGGCGTGACCACGGTAATGCCAACGGGTTACCCCAGTGAGGGGAGGTTGCGGATGGGCGCGTGGGGGAGCACCGGAAAGTGCTGTCCCCTAGCGCGCTTTAAAGGGGCGTGAAGGATGGGGGGATTTAGTGGCAGCTTACAATCCTCCTGAAAATGTATAGCTGTAACAGGACGCCTGGCTCAGCAGGTAACAGGACACCTGGCCCCGCCTTCTCAGCTTCAAAGAGGGAATTCACACCCCCACTGCTTGTTCAGACAGCTAGGGTTTCATAAGAAGAATATGAACTATCATGCACCCTAGCCACACACCAGTTAAAGATCTCTGGAACAGGCGGAACACCTTCCAGTCTCGATCCGTTCTAGCACTCCTGGATGGGGAGATATGTAGAATGGCTAGTAGAAACCAGGTAGCAAAGTTGTGTTTGGTCTCAACTCATAGCAGGGGCTCGGCCGGATCCAGTGGCGCCAAAACCGCCTCCCTAGGACGTCCATTAAGAAGTTATGACCCATCTTAGGTTTTGGAGTTTTATCTGTTAAGAAACAAGGGGAGGGGATTGATGTTCAGCCCAGGGGTCAGGAGGAGAGTGACCCAGAGAGGTTAAATGCTCGTGCATAGCATGGCCTATTGCTTTTTCTATGGGGAGGTCACGACGACACCGTGTGGAGAGAAGTCAAAGTAGAGAGGACCACAAGCCTCCCATGTGGTAGCCCTTCTCCCGCAAGCCAGGCCTTTCATCTGACTGGCAACTGACTCTAAGGCTGCGTGCCCACTATGCATTTTTCAAGCGTTTTTGCCGCGGAATTTCCACAGCGAAAACGCTTAAAAAACGCTTGGTAATACATGCCCCATAGTCCCCAATGATAATCCGCATGTGCTGTGCACATGCTGCGGAAATTTCCGCTGCAGATTATCATTGCAGAAAAATACGCAGCATGTCCATTAATTTTGCGAACACGCAGGGTACCATAGAAACTGTTAAAAAAAGAATTTAAAATAAAAAATAAAGATTATACTTACCTTCCGATGTCCTCCCGGTGTTTTCTCCCCTCCATCTGGTCTGCTGTATGGGTCACGGTGTTGTGAAGGACCTGCCATGACGTCATTGAGTCATGTGACCCGTCACATGACTAAATGACGTCACCGCAGGTCCTTGACAACACCGCGAGCCGCCCAAGACATCGGACGCAGCGGTGAAAACACCGGGAGGACATCGGAAGGTAAGTATAATCTTTTTTTTTATTTTTTTACCATTCTTATTCTTTTTTTTTTAACTAACTTGGTCACACTACTATAAATCCATGTTGGTTGCATGGATTTATATAGTGTGACCAAGTTGTCAAGCACTTTTTCAAGTGATGCTAAAATAGCTTGGAAAAGCACTTGATAACCCGCATGCAGAAATGCATGCAAAAACGCTTGACAAACGCTTCTACCTGACGGGAAAAACGCATGTAAAAACCGCATGCGTTTTTCCTGCCAGGGAGAAGCGGAAAAAATATGCATCATTTCTGCATCGTGGGCACTTAGCCTAATACAACCTCTGGCAAAAATTATGGAATCACCGGGCTCGGAGGATGTTCATTAACTTGTTTAATGTTGTTGAAAAAAAAGCAGATCACAGACATGGCACAAAACTAAAGTAATTTCAAATGGCAACTTTAGGGCTTTAAGAAACACTAAAAGAAATCAAGATTAAAAATATGGTACTCAGTAAGGGTAATTTTTTTTCAGACCAAGCAGAGGGAAAAAATTATGGAATCACTCAATTCTGAGGAAAAAATTATGGAATCATGAAAAACAAACACACAAAAGAACACTTCAATACATCACTAGTATTTTGTTGCACCACCTCTGGCTTTAATAACAGCTTGCAGTCTCTTGCAGTCTTTGCAATTTACTTGTTATTAAAATGTTGTCATTTTATTATATACTGCTTGTTGCCTAGGTTATTGGTGGCTAAAAATGTGCAGTGCTTACAAGCTCTCTCCAATAGTGCTTGTAAGCTCTTGCACTGACACTGGCCAGGAGCATTGGTGCACGCTGCTAGCTCCCGATCCAGACAGTATCAGTGCTACTGCACTCCTTCAGTGCTGCCAAGGCAAAGCTGCCTTTGCTTGCACCATCGGAGAATGCACAGTTCAATCTAGAAGTGTGATAATACCACAGGTCCCATCTGTCAAACAAGAGTGTCAGTGCCCCAGCAAACATCAGGCAAGCCCTTTAAAATAAGCACAAAGAGAGTCAACTGTATTGCTATTAACTGCCTCTTGAGATGTGCCACACCAACAATCAGGAGGTGCCTCACCAATGAGACCTGCCTCCCAGTTTGAGAAGCACTGCCATAAACAATCGCTCTGAACTTGTTGATCTGAAAATAATCTCTCATTCCTAAATTCTTACTAAAATGTTTTTGGGCTCATATACATGGCATTGAGGCTGTGCAATTAACTTACTATCTGAAATTCAGGGCATACAGAGGTACAGTACTGACCTAGGCCCTTCAGTAGATGGCTATTACAACTGTAATATATAGAGGCCTATATCTGTATATTACAAGGCATGCATATTCCCTTATCTAACTGGCTCTATGCACATAGCATTCCTACTACCTTCTTGGGTAGGATTTTTCACATATAGTGTAAGCTTGGGCTTTCTTATTGAGGTTGTCTATTATTTCGCTATAGGTTTATGTAAATGTGAAGGGATATGTGGGCGATTAGAAAGGCAGGTGGCAGAGTGGAGAATTCATATAAAACCCATACAATGCAATGAATGATGTATTATGCTCTTGGGAATGTAGCATTGATTATTAATTGGAATTTTGACCAAATAGATCCCTTTTATTACATGCCTTACATTTTTCATATTGAGATTAAATTTAATATATTCCATCTTGACTTGTGTACTATAAATGGAGGTTGTATGATGCCTTTCTTTTACATGCTAATTGACTTGTAGACGTTGATATCAGCATCTCGTGGTGTTCCCTTCTGACTCAGCGTGGATTTCTAGGCTTTCAGCTGCCTCCAACCATGGCTGGTTTAGCAGGTGCATTCTGCTGTGTGATATTGGTACAAGGCTTTGTAACCTTTCAATCTGACTCAGAGTGAATTTGCCTTAATTATGTGTAAATAGGAGCAACTTAGCACACATTACAGCCCTTCATCTATAGGGCACACTTGTACATGCTTTGTGCTCCCTTTGTTGCAAGCCTTCTCTTTATTTTTGTCTAGGAATCGCTATGATGATGGTAATGTAACACATCGATGGCTTTAAATGAATTATATTCACCCTGATGCATCCTTTCTAACACTCAATATTTTGCAGATTAGCCTTTGGATCGATAATGAAAAGGCATAGCATGCTGAGAATAAATGACCTGTTCCACGAGTCAGATAATGAATCTAAATCTAGAAAATCAGCAGATTGTCAGCGTGCACTTTAGAGTTTTTCTTTCCACTTGGATTTGTAAGACCTGCGTCTATAAATATAAAATAATCATTATGCATTGACCTTCAAGGAATTTACTTCCATAAAAGTAGTCATTATTTTACATTTTTGCAGGGCGCATGTATTTCTATGCAGCTCTCACGCTGGGGTCAGGAGAGCCGCCGGCCAGTCCGTGCACTGCGATGCGATGGTCGTCCATGTTATACGGCCGTCTGACTGCGCCCTAACTGTAATGATGGCACTAGATGATAATAAACATTAAATTCTGGTGTTTCATATTTTTATTTGGAGGAGTGCTTACATTTTCTTTGGGCAGACAATGTCTTTTAAACTTGGGGGAATCCACTGCGTTTTCCAAGAGGAAGATGTTTTAGGACACAGCGTCTTTTGCATCTTCTTGTTCGTTTCCTGAACACTTGCTTCTTCAGTTTGACAGTTGGTGTTTTTTTAGAGAGTTTTTCCATAATTTTTGGGTTGACTTTTTTTTATTGGTATAGTTTGATTTTTTTTACATCGAACAATGAAGAAACTGGTAGTGGTTTCTAAAGCAAAACTGTTGGGAGAACACTCAGAAAGAAACTAGGGCATTTTCCAGGCGTCTTTTGAACCTTCCCATTGACTTGTATTGTAAAGTATAGAGGGTCTTATAGAATCATAGAAAGGTAGAGTTGGAAGGGACCTCCAGGGTTGTCTGGTCCAACCACCTGCTCAATGCTGGATTCACTAAATCTTCAAGATGGAAGACACTTGAAGACTGGTCGGCTCACTTAATTTATCTGCTTAATGTCTTGTGAAACCTAAAACAGTTAAAAGACACTCAAAAGCCTTAACATAAGAACAGCAAGTTGTTTTTACATAGAAATGCATGTGTTCGTTCTTTTGGTCGTTTTCTGTGTTCTTTTGTAGGTGGGTTTCAATGTGGACCCGCCTAAAAAATCTTTTCTATTTTTTTAGAGTTCTGCACATTGGAATCCACTCTTTAAAAGGAAGAGCATACTAACGTATTCACAGGGAAATCATGGCTCTGCTGTTTCCCGTGCTCGCCTTATGACTTCAGGACAAGTTGCATATTGCAATGTATTCATGGAAATATATTTTTAAACAGATGAAATGACATTTTCAGTGTAGACAACCCATTCTTCATGTCACTCCTCTATTTCTGCTGAGCTACTAAATCTGTAAAATAAAATGGCATTTATAGCTCCTGTCCCCATCTTTGTCAGGAGCGGCGACTCCCAAAGATCGTGTTTTAAGCTTGGGTGCATTTTTACAGAGAAGAAAGCGATAGTTATAAAAGTAAAAATTAGTGAAATGGTATCAATAATGCTATGTACTGTATTATATACTAAACACTTGCGTTGTGGTTTCTGTCTAAATCCCCAAAAAACAGGATTCAGTCTGAACACCTGACTAAACCATTCCTATTTTTGAGGCAAAGCTACTCCTTGTTTTTTGGGTTTTTTTTGGGAGGTGGGGATTTCACTAAAAACTAGACGCAGTTCTCATCATAGAGCTCAGTATAAATTTGAACCTAGCCTAAGAATGAAAATTAAACTTAGCCTGCAAAGCCTAATATGAGGGGTTTGAGGACTGAATCCTTTAGGCTCCTGTGCAGACAAAGGACGCCACATAAGAATCTAACAGACCTTACTTATAAGTCGCAAGCATTGTTGGCGACCATAGTGTGACATTTGCAATTTCAGTTTTCTCCTCATATGATGGAACAGAAAATCCAAAATGGCAACACAAGTCATCTCTGCGGCATTTATTTAATTAAATGCTGCATTTTTGTGTGGAAAAGCGTTTTTGCAATAGGGTTTTGTTATACATTTTGCTTTGTACTGTTTCTGTATGACCGTTTTTAGTCAATGACACTCCCAAGGATGTTGTGAACCTACAGTAGCTTCACTTCATGCAGAAGGTTACTACAACGAGGGCAACACACAGGGACAACATCAGAGAACTGAGGCAAAAAACAGCCATTACACAGAAATAACAAACCCCGCATTATAATGCAGGGATCATGCCCACAGACATGTTAAAATACATGGATGCATACAAGGCATCACACTACAAATCTGGCAGTTTGCAATATACAGTACAGACCAAAGTTTGGACACACCTTCTCATTTAAAGATTTTTCTGTATTTTCATGACTATGAAAATTGTACATTCACACTGAAGGCATCAAAACTATGAATTAACACATGTGGAATTATATACTTAACAAAAAAGTGTGAAACAACTGAAAATATGTCTTATATTCTAGGTTCTTCAAAGTGGCCACCTTTTGCTTTTATGACTGCTTTGCACACTCTTGGCATTCTCTTGATGAGCTTCAAGAGGTTGTCACCGGAAATGGTCTTCCAACAATCTTGAAGGAGTTCCCAAAGGTGGCTACTTTGAAGAACCTAGAATATAATACATATTTTCTGTTGTTTCACACTTTTTTGTTAAGTATATAATTCCACATGTGTTAATTCATAGTTTTGATGCCTTCAGTGTGAATGTACAATTTTCATAGTCATGAAAATACAGAAAAATCTTTAAATGAGAAGGTGTGTCCAAACTTTTGGTCTGTACTGTATATAATACAAAATGCTTTCCACATGTAGTGTAAAACATCAACATGGGAATTGGGGCATGTGGCGGATTTTCAAAACCATAGCATGTATGCCCATTCAATTACTTGAAGTGTACCTCTACTTTCACAAGAAAATGATTACAGTACAAGACTTTGGAGTATAATAATTGTAATAAATCACTTTTAATGATTTTTGCTAAACTATGTAGCCTCCTTCTCCTGCTGCTAGGCCACCATCTTCAATATGGAAGGGAGCGTCATAAGATTTTACAGCGCTCGCTCCCTCATTGAAGATGAGAACTAAGCGCGACAAGCAGGATGCGGCTTAGTTTAGTGCAGCCCACAATGCACATTTTGAGCGGTCTATATCAGCAAAAATAGTTAATAGAGTGATTTTGAAAAATGACTATACTATAATTTATTCTCTTGTGAAAGTGGAGGTATGCTGTTAACTAACTTGCTTATATAATATCACCACAGTGCCACGTTCATTGGACACTACTCACAGTTGTTGGAGTGTTTCCAGACTACCTCCATCCTTTAAAAAAAACATATTTTCCATATTTTCCCTCCAAGTATGTAAATCCTGTTAAGAAGGTGGTTAAGCAGGTTTGCACTTCATCAATATTCAGTTTCCCATCCTCCCTCCCACCCACGGCACTGTGACTGACAGCCAAGATCTTCCTGAAGTCCATGTTCTATCACAGAAATATGGTACGCATGCTGTATGCAGAGTTACCCATGTTGAGCATGGTTCTTCTCGAGCATGTGCAAGATTTCAGCAGCGAAACGGGGAGAAAAGTGAAAACAGTTTGTCATTCAGTCTAGAGTTTGCAGCTTGACACTTGTGTACCTCAAAAAAGACAAGACAAATAGTACTGTGCACACCTCAAAAATACAGTTATGATGTTTTTATTAATTAAAAGGGTTGTCTACTACTAGGACAACCCCTTCTCAATTTGAATGTTTATCTCCGTTAAAATAAAAAGACCTATACTCACCTGTGGTGCCGGCACTGTTCCAGTGGTGCCAGCACTCGCGTTCCAGGAGCTGTTGTGAGGTTGTTACGTCACAGGAGCCCTGCACCTAATCATCACCACCTTCGGACGAATCGAACATCAACAAGAAGTCAGGGATTTGTCTGAAGGTGGTGACAGTGAAGCTGGTGCTGATTGGGCGCAGAGCTCGTGTGACGTAACAACGTTATTTATTAGAGGACAGCCCCTTTAAAGTTGTGCAAAACTACATACATAAAAGAAATCTTACTACCAAAAAAAGCTTAAAGGGGCTGTCCACTACTTGGACAATCCCTTTTTAAATAGCATATTCCCCCTTGTAAAATAATAATAGATACCTCCCACTCGTATGATATTGTTATGCCACATGAGCACCACATCCATTCAGCTAATGAGCTGCAGTTCTCTCACTTTCTTCAGACCAAACTTGAACATCCGAGGGAAGTGAGAGAACCACAGCTCATTAGCAGTCGCTGATTGGATGCAGTGCTCATGTGGCATAACAGTATCACACGATCCCCAGGAGAATATCGCCAACATCGCTGGAACAGTGCTGGTGTGGGAAGTGGGTATCTGTTATGGGTTTTTATACACTGGGATATCCAGCATTTAAGAAGGGGTTGTTCAAGAAGTGGACAACTCAGTCACAACCACACATATAGCGTGAGCTCAGCACCAAATTAATGTCATCAGCTAAAATGTTTGCTTGACTGGTACCCGTAAAACAAACACAGACACATACAACCAATCTTTCTAAGAGAAATGGATGCTAGAAGTATATAGAAGAGCCAGTTGATGATGGTAAAAATACATCTAACAAGCACAGAAAAATACATAACAATAAAAATGGAATAACGCAAATACAACAAATAATTCCCCATCCAATATTAAGATCACCAAATATGTAGGACACGGTCTGGTAATGGAGTAAGAGGTAGGGCCAAAAGGAAAACCACATATGTATCACCGCTACAAGGTAGCTTCACCAGGGGTAGTGTTTTAGAAGTGAAGAGTATTGTCTTGTAGAACAAAACACAATACTCATGACCGTATGCACACCTGTATGAAAATATTATATGTATAAATATACATGGTCAAAATACTGGACAACCATTAAAAAAACAGAAGAAAAATCTATCCATCATGGCATAAGATATAATAATAATTTTTTATTTATATCAGATATAAGTATGCTCAGATGCAAAAATGATGATGTACATCTATAAGCCAGTTCCAGATAGACACATTATACATAAAACATATCAATGTAATGATTAATAAGATATCTGAAAAATAAAGTGTATTCAATGAGGTTAGGACATAAACATGATCTAATAGAAACAAATGGGTGAGATATAAGGTACAGGACCAATACCCAGTATGATATGCAGTAACAACAATCAAACATAGTAATGTATTGTTGGTGACCTGAATATAGATACTCATAGAAAAATTAAATAAACTGTCAAGTATTAATAGGAAATATATTACAAAAATGTATACCAAACCCATAATGTGATGTTCAGAACCACTGGGAGAAAATAAAAAAATAAGCATCAGAAAGCAAGATTATAATGTCAAGAATGTGGACCACCACATGTATTAATGTTAGGGCTTTTTCAGATGTCCGTGATAATCGGTCCGATGTTGGATTGCAATGTACGTAATGGCCGCACATCTATTCACCCAAACGTGATAGCTTCATAGAAATATGTGAAGCTGTCACGCTTTGCTATCAGATATCGGACCGATTATCACGGACATCTGTAAGAGCCCTTAGTAGCAGCTTCATCAGGGGAAAGATAGTCCATGAGGAAGTCCAGATATATAAGAGATGCAATCAATACAAGATTGGTAGCCAGTGTGTGTCTTACCTGTTGAATGTGATTTGGCCCCATGTCAGCAGATCATTCAAGAGGTAATACTCACCCAGGCTACCAATCTAGATCATACAGCCAGTGTTGGGTACATGCTGCCCACGGATTGGGCAGCATGTATCAGTTGACGGGTTATGTGTAATTTACGGTTCATACAGTTTGTTCAGATCCATCTATAGTACAGTGAGTATTACCAGCTAGTGCCATTGTCATATGCATTGTGGTGTTTAGGAAATGTGAACGCTCATAGCTTTAGTAGCCATATGAACAAACACAGAAAAATACATAGCAATAAAAATGGAATAACGCAAATGTAACAAATAATGCTCCATCCAACATTAAGAACACCAAATTTCTGGCAGCTGCTTTGTGTTCATTGCGGAGAATGAAACATTGGGTAAATTCCATCTGCGTTGCATTCTGGGAGCAAATAATACCAACGTCTCTTCAAAAAACTGTTGAAGACAGTTCTATTCTATATACTAATGTATACTGACAAATGTAAGGAAAGACATGACATGTGCCTTTTAAGTACTTTTTGTCTTTGTTGGGTTTTTCTTTCATCAAGATTTTATAAATTGTTAACCACAAATTACGTGACTTTGAGAAAAGCCGTCAGTGGCAGACATTTCAGGCAACTCTTGTTCCTCTGCTTATGAATACTTATATTATTTTTTGTCATCTTTACACATCAAAGGACTTATTCTGAATACTCCCGTTCCACGTTGATATGCGTCTCATTTGTGTCACATTTCCGTATTTAACCGAAATTGTGTCTGCATGAATATTACATTTGTCCAAGGCATAATTTCTTCTCAGACTCATTTATTGAATGCTGTTCTACAATTCACATGATTAAGATGCAGAATACGGCTTGATTAGTATAATCAACAACTCCTTAAAGATTCATGAACCACATCTGGACATTTCTAGGGGAAGTGACTTGAGATATTATCCCTGAAATTCATCTTGAAGAGATGGAAAATCAAGTATGGACTTTCACTGCATAAAACACATTACAGGATGCGCTTCTTTCCATTGATTTTGGAAGGGTAAGTATTAGTAATAACTCAAGAATGGGACCAATTTATAGCTTTGATTTGTACTGAGCTGTGATAGAGCTGCCATAGAAGTACATGAACCTTCTACCTTTGTATGTCTCCAATTTCATACAGATATACACAGATTTTTTTCTGTTGAACTCCATGTGAATTCGACAGAAAAAAAAATTGTGGCATGCTCCATGCATCTATCTGTATGGTGGAAATATCTCTTTACCCACAGAGCCTGTATAGTGGTGACCGTATAGCTCTGCACTAAGTAGCTGTGTAGTCTCTGTATACATCGCTGTGTCAGTGTCTTTGGGTTCTAAATAAACCCTTGAAGAGGAACAGGAGGAGATCCATAAAGTGCGTAAGTGGCAAATTGGTTACAGAAGTTTCTGCTATGGAAACTTGCTTCCATATTAAGAATGGGATTGTTTTTGCAGTACTGAATGTGCACGGATTTCTGCAAATGCCATTTAGATCAATGAGATAATATATTTGAAACCTGTAGGGTAACATGAAACGCAATAGTTGCCTCCAGTGAAGGGTGTCGTGTTAAAGAAAATTCTATCTCCTCACCTTTATTACATCACATCCAATACTGGGCCCCTATGACAGTGGGATGTTCCATAAGATATTGGAAGGCGTAAAGAGATGAACTGGGATATAAGTTGGCGTGCAGGCAGCGTGTAAGCGCATGTTCACACTGGCCACTAAACAGACAAAAACCCAAGATAAAAACAAGCAAATACCCTACAGTAAATTAATAGCAATAGTGCATGAAAATAACATAGGGTGCTTAGTTAGCATAATTTTGATAAAAAAAATGCAAAAGCCATCATACCACGTCACAGTGACCCTATTCAGGACGGTCCTAATCTCTAATATTAAAACCTTACCACTTGTCAAGTGACAGGCATGTGGATAAGACTTTGTGCCCGCTATGCGTTTTTCAAGCGTTTTTGCTGCGGAATTTCCGCAGCGAAAATGCTTAAAAAACACTTGGTAATACGTGCCCCATGGTCCCCAATGATAATCTGCATGTGCTGTGCACATGCTGCATAAATTTCCGTTGCGGATTATCATTACGGAAAAATACACAACATGTCCATTAATTTTGCGGACACGCAGCGTAATTGCCGCCATTGACTTGCATTGAATCGCATAATATCCGTATGAACACATTTGCACAAGCGGATATCATACGGTTCAATGTGCGGATGGTACCCGGGTTTGGAGAAGAGGAGACTCTCCTCCAGAGCCGGGTACCATAGAACCTGTTAAAAAAAGAATTCAAAATAAAAAATAAAGATTATACTTACCTTCTGATGTCCCCCGGTCTCCTCAGCGATGCGTCCGGTCTGTTGTATGGGTCGCGGTGGTGTGAAAGGACCTGCCATGACGTCATTTAGTCATGTGACAGGTCACGCGACCGCCAACATCAGCTGTCGTGTGACCTGTCACATGACTAAGTGACGTCATGGCAGGTCCTTTCACACCACCGCGACCCATACAACAGACCGGACGTAGCGGAGAGAACACCGGGGGCCATCGGAAGGTAAGTATAATCTTTATTTTATACCATTCTTATTCTTTTTTTTTTAACTATTACTTGGTCACACTATATAAATCCATACCGGTTGCATGGATTTATATAGTGGGACCAAGTTGTCAAGCACTTTCCAAGTGATGCTAAAATCGCTTGGAAAGCGCTTGATAACCCGCATGCGGAAATGAATGCAAATACGCTTGACAAACGCTTCTACCTGGTAGGAAAAACCCATGTAAAAACCGCATGCGTTTTTTCCTGCCAGGGAGAAGCGAAAAAAACATGCAGCAATTCGGCATCGTGGGCACTTAGCATAAGGGCAGAGAAGGACTGAACTCCGCTAGTGGACACACAGCCATGGAGAACTACATGAATGTAATGTCCAGCTTAAAAAAGGCAGGCCACACTTTTATATGCACTGAGTGCAGGCAGACTGAAACAGAGAACCTAAAGAGATGAACTGGAATATAAGTAATATAAGTTGGTGTGTATGCAGCGTGTAAGCACATGTTCACACTGGCCACTAAACAGACAAAACCGAAGATAAAAGGTATTGAAAGGATAGCTGAATCATCTCCACCAATTTATATACATCCTACGCCCTATTCTACTGCAAAAATCACATCACACCCTTTTCTTTCCCACTATTAATTAAACAGTAGCACGTGTGAATATATGAATATAATTAGACAGTGAGATCTTCACCTTCAAGACGCCTATAATTATACACTGATACTCTCTTCTAAGATAATAAGAAGGTGTAGTCCAGAAGTATCAGCTCACATTGTATTCTTGTGTAAAAAAAAAAAAAAATGGAAAAGACCTTTTTGTAGACACAAGTAGAAATGTGTCAACCACTCCCGGACGCCGATGCCTGAGAGGATGCGTATTGGACCATGGATGTATGGACTTGAAATGTTGCTCTTATCTAGGGCTGCGGACCAGAGTGAGTGCAGTGCTCTGTCAAAACGTTGTTTTTTTTTTTCATTATCACTAGTGTTGAGCGATACCTTCCGATATCAGGAAATATCGTATCGGATTGGATCGGGCCGATACCCAAAAAGTATCGGATATCGCCGATTCCGATACCGGAAACCAATGCAAGTCAATGGGACACAAATATCGGAATGAAAATAAACCCTTTCTTTCCTTGTAGGTTAATTCTACATGAAGTAAAACAACTAAGAATAATGTAGAATGACATGAAAAGCCGGCAATTCATCAGCGGCATTCACCGGTACCCGACAATTTACAACAGAAAGAATAGAGCTTCACACATAGATTAGATAGATAGAAACATGTCAGTCACATATATATGAAGTACAGTGACAGTGTTGCTTACTGTACTTGTCATTTAGTGTAAAGGATTTATTAAAAAAAATATTAGTGTTTTCGTGCACCGTCTCTTTAAAAAAGCCGGCCGGCAATTCAGCATCTGTACCCGACAATTTATAACAGACAGAATAGAGCTTCACACATAGATTAGATAGATAGAAACATGTCAGTCACATATATAAGAAGTACAGTGACAGTGTTGCTTACAGAACTTGTCATTTAGTGTAAAGGATTTATTTAAAAAAATAATAGTGTTTTCATGCACCGTCTCTTTAAGAAAGCCGGCCGGCAATTCAGCATCTGTACCCGACAATTTAGAATAGAAGGAATAGAGAATCACACATAGATTAGATAGATAGAAACATGTCAGTCACATATATATGAAGTACAGTGACAGTGTTGATTACTGTACTTGTCATTTAGTGTTAAAATAAAGGATTTATTTAAAAAAAAATTGGCGTGGGGTTCCCCTTAATTTTAGGCTCTAGCGGAGGTTAAGCAGACAGCTGGGGCAAATGTTTGAAGCCTGGGAAGGGGGTAATACCCACGGAGCTTCCCAGGCTACTAATATCAGCCCCCAGCTGAATACCTAGCCTTTACTAGCTATTAAAATGGGGGACCCCCCCAAAAAAATGACGTGGGGTCCCCCCTAATTTAATAGCTAGCACAGGCTAGGCAGACAGCTGGGGGCTGATATTAATAGCCCAGGAAGGGTGCCATGAATATTGGCCCCCTCCCAGGCTAGAAACACCAGCCGTCAGCCGCCCCAGAAATGGCGCATCCATAGGATGCGCCAATTCTGGCACTTAGCCTCGCTCTTCCACGCTGCCCTGGTGCGGTGGCAGGGGGTAATAGGGTTGGGGTTGATGTCAGCTTATAATGCCAGCTGACATCAAGCCCAGGTTAGTAATGGAGAGGCGTCTATAAGACACCCCCATTACTAACCCCATAGTCAAAGTTAAAAGAAAACACAAACACCCAGAGTAAAGTCCTTTAATTGAAATAAAGACACAATTCTTTATTGTTCTAAATTAAACCATACTTACCATCACGCCCATTCCAGCTGAAGCCAACGATCTCCTGCAATAAAAGAAAAATAATAAAGCAACCTCATCCTTACCTTTCGATGGTTCCCAGGACAGCTCCAGCTCTGCTACATCGAGATGACAGGCTGGACCGCAGCAGAAAGCTGCCATCCAGCCTGTCATCCCGCAGACACTGAGAAGCGCAGGCATGCTTGCGCTCCTCAGTGTCTCTCTGTGACGTCATCCAGATGAGCCGAGTTCATGTCCAATGAACTCAGCTCACCTCATGCACGTCACTGACAGCGTGGGAAAATTCTCCTGCACTCAGCGCTTCAGCGTGAGAATTCTCCCACGCTGTCAGTGACATACATGAGGTGAGGTCATGTCCAATGAACTCAGCTCACCTCATGCACGTCACTGACAGCGTGGGAAAATTCTCACGCTGAAGTGCTGAGTGCAGGAGAATTTTCCCACGCTGTCAGTGACGTACATGAAGTGAGCGGAGTTCATTGGACATGACCTCGGCTCATCTGGATGCCGTCACAGCCAGACACTGAGGAGTGGAAGTATGCCTGCGCTTCTCAGTGTCTGCGGGATGACAGGATGGATGGCAGCGTTCTGCTGCGGTCCAGCCTGTCATCTCGATGTAGCAGAGCTGAAGCTGTCGTGGGAGCCATGGAAAGGTAAGGATGAGGTTGCTTTATTATTTTACTTTTATTGCAGGAGATCGTTGGCTTCAGCTGGAATGGGCGTGGTGGTAAGTATGGTTTAATTTAGAACAATAAAGAATTGTGTGTTTATTTCAATTAAAGGACTTTTTTCTGGGTGTTGTGTTTTTTTAAATACTTTACTAGAAATTCATGGTGGTCATGTCTAATATTGGCGTGACCCCATGAATTTTGGGCTTAGGGCCAGCTGATAATGCCAAGCTGGCCTTAACCCCTTTATTACCCAGTGAGCCACCGCACCAGGGCCCTGGATGAGTTGGGTACAGCGCCAGAAGATGGCGCTTCTATGAACGCGCCATTTTCTGGGGCGGCTGCGGACTGCAATTTGCAGCGGGGGTGGCCCAGAAAGCTTGGGTCTCCCTGCGCTGCGGATTCCAGCCCCCAGCTGCCTAGTTGTATCTGGCTGGGCACAAAAATAGGGCGAAGCCCCACGCATTTTTTTTTAAAATTATTTCATGAAATTCATGGAATAATTAAGAAAAAAAGGGCTTCCCTATATTGTTGTGTCCAACCAGGTACAAATAGGCAGCTGGTGGTTGGGGGCAGCCCATTCCTGCCTGCTGTACCTGGCTGGACACAAATATAGTGCGAAGCCCCACGTCAATTTTTTTTTAATTATTTCATGAAATAATTTTTTTAAAAAAGGGCTTCCCTATATTGTTGTGTCCGGCCAGGTACAAATAGGCAGCTGGTGGTTGGGGGCAGCCCATTCCTGCCTGCTGTACCTGGCTGGACACAAATATAGGGCGAAGCCCCACGTCAATTTTTTTTAAAATAAGTCCTTTATTTTAACACTAAATGACATTTGAGGAGTTAATAAAGATGCAGTCCCTAAATTATTATTTATTTTTTAATTAATTTTTCCCAAAACTTTTGACGTAGGCTTCGCCATATTTTTGTATGCCAGCCAGGTACAGCATCCAGCTTCTATGAACGCGCCATTTTCCGGGGTGGCTGCGCACTGCAATTTTCAGCGGGGGGAGGGGGGGGGCAGAAAGCTTGGGCCTCCCTGCGCTGCAGATTCCATCCCCCAGCTGCCTAGTTGTACCTGGCTGGACACAAAAATAGGGAGAAGCTTCACGTATTTTTTTTTTTTAATTATTTCATGAAATTCATGAAATAATTAAGAAAAAAAGGGCTTCCCTATATTGTTGTGTCCAACCAGGTACAAATAGGCAGCTGGTGGTTGGGGGCAGCCCGTTCCTGCCTGCTGTACCTGGCTGGACACAAATATAGTGCGAAGCCCCACGTCAATTTTTTTTAAATCATTTCAGGAAATTCATGAAATAATTTAAAAAAATTGATGTGGGGCTTCGCCCTATATTTGTGTCCAGTCAGGTACAGCAGGCAGGAACGGGCTGCCCCCAACCACCAGCAGCCTATTTGTACCTAGCCGGACACAACAATATAGGGAAGCCCTTTTTTTCTGAATTATTCCATGAATTTCATGAATTTAAAAAAAAAAAAACGTGGAGCTTCGCCCTATTTTTGTGTCCAGCCAGGTACAACTAGGCAGCTGGGGGCTGGAATCTGCAGCGCAGGGAGGCCCAAGCTTTCTGGGCCCCACCCGCTGCAAATTGCAGTCCGCAGCCGCCCCGGAAAATGGCGCGTTCATAGAAGCGCCATCTTCTGGCGCTGTACCCAACTCATCCAGGGCCCTGATGCGGTGGCTCACTGGGTAATAAAGGGGTTAAGGCCAGCTTGGCATTATCAGCTGGCCCTAAGCCCGAAATTCATGGGGTCACGCCAATATTAGACATGACCACCATGAATTTCTAGTAAAGTATTTAAAAAAAACACAAACACCCAGAAAAAAGTCCTTTAATTGAAATAAACACACAATTCTTTATTGTTCTAAATTAAACCATACTTACCATCACGCCCATTCCAGCTGAAGCCAACGATCTCCTGCAATAAAAGAAAAATAATAAAGCAACCTCATCCTTACCTTTCCATGGCTCCCACGACGGCTCCAGCTCTGCTACATCGAGATGACAGGCTGGACCGCAGCAGAACGCTGCCATCCAGCCTGTCATCCCGCAGACACTGAGAAGCGCAGGCATACTTCCACTCCTCAGTGTCTGGCTGTGACGGCATCCAGATGAGCCGACAATGAACTCGGCTCACCTCATGTACGTCACTGACAGCGTGGGAGAATTCTCCTGCACTCAGCGCTTCAGCGTGAGAATTTTCCCACGCTGTCAGTGACGTGCATGAGGTGAGGTCATGTCCCATGAACTCGGCGCACCTCATGCACGTCACTGACAGCGTGGGAGAATTCTCACGCTGAAGCGCTGAGTGCAGGAGAATTTTCCCACGCTGTCAGTGACGTGCATGAGGTGAGCTGAGTTCATTGGACATGACCTCGGCTCATCTGGATGACGTCACAGAAAGACACTGAGGAGCGCAAGCATGTCTGCGCTTCTCAGTGTCCGCGGGATGACAGGCTGGATGGCAGCGTTCTGCTGCGGTCCAGCCTGTCATCTCGATGTAGCAGAGCTGAAGCTGTCCTGGGAACCATGGAAAGGTAAGGATGAGGTTGCTTTATTATTTTACTTTTATTGCAGGAGATCGTTGGCTTCAGCTGGAATGGGTGTGGCGGTAAGTATGGTTTAATTTAGAACAATAAAGAATTGTGTCTTTATTTCAATTAAAGGACTTTTTTCTGGGTGTTTGTGTTTTTTTTAAATACTTTACTAGAAATTCATGGCGGTCATGTCTAATATTGGCGTGACCCCATGAATTTCGGGCTTAGGGCCAGCTGATAATGCCAAGCTGGCCTTAACCCCTTTATTACCCAGTGAGCCACCGCACCAGGGCCCTGGATGAGTTGGGTACAGCGCCAGAAGATGGCGCTTCTATGAACGCGCCATTTTCCGGGGCGGCTGCGGACTGCAATTTGCAGCGGGTGGGACCCAGAAAGCTTGGGTCTCCCTGCGCTGCAGATTCCAGCCCCCAGCTGCCTAGTTGTACCTGGCTGGACACAAAAATAGGGCGAAGCGCCACACATTTTTTTTTTTAATTATTTCATGAAATTCATGGAATAATTAAGAAAAAAAGGGCTTCCCTATATTGTTGTGTCCGGCTAGGTACAAATAGGCAGCTGGTGGTTGGGGGCAGCCCGTTCCTGCCTGCTGTACCTGGCTGGACACAATTATAGGGCGAAGCCCCACATAATTTTTTTTTAATTATTTCATGAATTTCCTGAAATAATTAAAAAAAAATTGACGTGGGGCTTCACACTATATTTGTGTCCAGCCAGGTACAGCAGGCAGGAACGGGCTGCCCCCAACCACCAGCTGCCTATTTGTACCTAGCCGGACACAACAATATAGGGAAGCCCTTTTTTTCTTAATTATTCCATGAATTTCATGAAATAATTAAAAAAAAAAAAACGTGGAGCTTCTCCCTATTTTTGTGTCCAGCCAGGTACAACTAGGCAGCTGGGGGATGGAATCTGCAGCGCAGGGAGGCCCAAGCTTTTTGCCCTCCCCCCCCCCGCTGAAAATTGCAGTCCGCGGCCGCCCCGGAAAATGGCGCGTTCATAGAAGCTGGATGCTGTACCTGGCTGGCATACAAAAATATGGCGAAGCCCACGTCAAAAGTTTTGGGAAAAATTTATTAAAAAATAAATAATAATTTAGGGACTGCATCTTTATTAAGTCCTCAAATGTCATTTAGTGTTAAAATAAAGGATTTATTTAAAAAAAAAATGGCGTGGGATCCCCCATAATTTTAGTCTCTAGCGGAGGTTAAGCAGACGGCTGGGGCAGATGTTTGAAGCCTGGGAAGGGGGTAAAACCCACGGAGCTTCCCAGGCTACTAATATCAGCCCCCAGCTGAATACCTAGCCTTTACTAGCTATTAAAATGGGGGACCCCCCAAAAAAAAATGACGTGGGGTCCCCTCTATTTTAATAGCTAGCAAAGGCTAGGCAGACAGCTGGGGGCTGATATTAATAGCTCAGGAAGGGTGCCATGAATATTGGCCCCCTCCCAGGCTAGAAACACCAGCCGTCAGCCGCCCCAGAAATGGCGCATCCATAGGATGCGCCAATTCTGGCACTTAGCCTCGCTCTTCCACGCTGCCCTGGTGCGGTGGCAGGGGGTAATAGTGGTGGGGTTCATGTCAGCGCCAGCTGCCATGAAGCCCAGGTTAGTAATGATGGCCGTCTATATGACACCCCCATTACTAACCTACAAAGTGTTAAAAAGAAAAAACACACTACACCCAGAAAAAAATAATTTATTTGAAATAAAACACCATTTTATTTAATTCTTAGTTTACTAAAAAAAAAATAGTTACCTGTCCACGTTCCTGCGCTGATCTCCCATGCACAGCTGTCACATCTGGAGATGGTGACAGCTGTGCATGGCTGCTGTAAGCTCACGCTGCCGGGAACACGTCCGCTCCCGGCAGCGGGAGCCACTGACTGAGGTCACCGGAGTGCATTCAGGCAGCGCAGCTCCGGAGACCTCCTTTACGGCAGTGCTGTACCGTGGGAATTTCTCACGATACAGCAGTGCCGTAAAGGAGCTAACCGGAGCAGCGCTGCCTGAACTCCGGTGAACCCTTACGGCCCCGTCATTCTAGCGGCGGCAGCGGTTCAGAGCGGTCACATTCTATGTGGCTGCTCTGAACTGGAGATCTTCGTGGGACACTCGTGGACTACTACGGAGGGGTAAGGATAAGGTTGTGGTTTATTATTTTATATTTTATTACAGGAGATCGATGGCTTCGGGGAATTAGGTGTCTTGGTGAGTATAGGTGTAGTTTTTTATTTTTTACTTTATTTTAGGTGGCGATCGGCGGGGACAGGTAATGTATGAACTAATTTCTTTTAGGTAACCACTGGCCACCAATGACATGTATTTAACATTTATTGGGGACACAGTAGGGCAATTTAAATAGCAGGATCAGGCTGATGGGAACTACTGCTCCCATCGAGCTGATCCTGCTGGCAGGAGTGGACGGGGGACAGACATAGGCCGATGGGAGTAGTAGTGTCACATCGGCCTATGTCTGCCCGCACACACACCCGCACACACACCCGCACACACACACCCCGCACACACACCCGCACACACACCCCGCACACACACACACCCCGCACACACTAATCATGACGGGTCCGGGAGGTGAGGCTGACCTGTGCGGCCGTGGGAAAGTTGATGTGAGTTCATGCAGTCAAGCATGAACTCACATGAACCCTCTGAGGGCACCGCGGCTACTTCAAATGAACAGCTGATCGGCATCACCTGATACCTCAGCTGTTCATTTGAAATAACCGGCGGGAAAGCGCAGCACAGAACGGGAAAGCCGGCGGTGAAGTCTTTTCACTGCCGGCTTCCCCGCCCGGGTCCTTCGCTCCTTGGTGCTGCGCTCCCCGCCCGGTCCTAATTTACGATCGGGATGGGAGGTGGCGAGGGGAGCGGAGGATCGGAGTGGGAGGCTGCGGGGAAGCAGTATGGGGCTGCGTGATTGTTTAAAAGCCGGCGGCTTTTTACCGCGCGCCGGCTTTTAAACAATCAGGAGAATTCTCCCACGCTGGGATGGCATTCTGATGACAAGCTGGATCGCAGCTGAGCGCTGCCATCCAGCTTGTCATCCTTCAGAGACACTGCAGAGCGCAGGCATTATGGGAACTTCCGATTCCGGTATTCGATATTATAAAAGTATCGGAATTAAGTATCGGAATTCCGATACAGTGAATATCGGCCGATACCCGATATTTCAGTATCGGAATGCTCAACACTAATTATCACGCTATAATTGTGACTGTACACTTATAGTGATATTCAGTGTCAGCCTACCAGTTAGAAAGTAAGAAGTAGAATGAAACTCAATACCAAACTACAAGAAGTTTCTACAAAGTCTGACTGGATTTCTGAAGCATGTGAAGGTCAGGGCTAACCTCTCCAATGGTGAATGTCTTCAAGCACCGTGAACTGTAACAACTGTGGCGTTCATCAGAAGAGAACAGAACATGAGACTGGAAGGACAGCAAATCCTTCACTCATGGATGCACACTCACAAAAGATGACCTGCTTTCCTCCATTCATTTCCTTAGCCTTCATCAAGACAGAATGTTATTAGTGTCATTATTTTATTTCCCTAATATATGTTCAAAGGCCGCTGTGTCACTGGAGAACTGAGTGGGATCTGGTAACAGAACTGTTATCATTATTTTTTCTTTTTTTTCTTACTTATATGATACAACTACTCTATAACATCAATAGTATGCAGTTTGTTTCTTGCTTTTTATCTTATTTTGTGGTAATGAGAATAGCAATAGATATTAGCTCCTAAGAATGCCCCAGATAAAGTGGAATAAAATCACAATAAAGTAAAAGAATGATGTCCCCCAGAGATCTATTTTCATCATATATACAGTTATATGAAAAAGTTTGGGCACCCCTATTAATCTTAAGCTTAATGTTTTATAAAAATTTGTGTTTTTGCAACAGCTCTTTCAGTTTGATATATGCAATAACTGTAGGACACAGTAATGTTTCTGCCTTGAAATGAGGTTTATTGTACTAACAGAAAATGTGCAATCTGCATTCAAACAAAATTTGACAGGTGCATAAGTATGGGCACCCTTATCATTTTCTTGTTTTAAATACTCCTACCTACTTTTACTGACTTACTAAAGCACTTTTTTTTGGTTTTGTAACCTCGTTGAGCTTTGAACTTCATAGCCAGGTGTATGCAATCATGAGAAAAGCTACTTAAAGTGGTCACTTGCAAGTTGTTCTCCTGTTTGAATCTCCTCTGAAGAGTGGCATCATGGGCTCCTCCAAACAACTGTCAAATGATCTGAAAACAAAGATTATTCAACATAGTTGTTCAGGGGAAGGATACAAAAAGCTGTCTCAGAGATTTAACCTGTCAGTTTCCACTGTGAGGAACATAGTAAGGAAATGGAAGAACACAGGGACAGTTCTTGTTAAGGCCAGAAGTGGAAGGCCAAGAAAAACATCAGAAAGGCAGAGAAGAAGAATGGTGAGATCAGTCAAGGACAATCCTCAGACCACCTCCAGAGAGCTGCAGCATCAACTTGCTGCAGATGGTGTCACTGTGCATCGGTCAACTATACAACGCACTTTGCACAAGGAGAAGCTGTATGGGAGAGTGATGCGAAAGAAGCAGTTTCTGCAAGCACGCCACAAACAGAGTCGGCTGAGGAATGCAAAAGCACATTTGGAGAAGCCAATTTCTTTTTGGAAGAAGGTCTTGTGGACTGATGAAACCAAGATTGAGTTGTTTGGTCATACAAAAAGGCGTTATGCATGGCGTCAAAAAAACTCAGCATTCTAAGAAAAACACTTGCTTCCCACAGTAAAATTTGGTGGAAGTTCCATCATGCTTTGGGGCTGTGTGGCCAATGCCGGCACCGGGAATCTTGCTAAAGTTGAGGGACGCATGGATTCCACTCAGTATCAGCAGATTCTTGACAATAATGTTCAAGAATCAGTGATAAAGTTGAAGTTACGCAGGGGATGGATCTTTCAGCAAGACAATGATCCAAAACACCGCTCCAAATCTACTCAGGCATTCATGCAGAGGAACAATTACAATGTTCTGGAATGGCCATCCCAGTCCCCAGACCTGAATATCATTGAACATCTGTGGGATCATTTGAAGAGGGCTGTCCATGCTCGGCGACCATCAAACTTAACTGAACTGGAATTGTTTTGTAAAGAGGAATGGTCAAAAATACCTTCATCCAGGATCCAGGAACTCATTAAAAGCTACAGGAAGCGACTAGAGGCTGTTATTTTTGCAAAAGGAGGATCTACTAAATGTTAATGTCACTTTTCTGGTAAGGTGCCCATACTTATGCACCTGTCAAATTTTGTTTGAATGCAGATTGCACATTTTCTGTTAGTACAATAAACCTCATTTCAAGGCAGAAACATTACTGTGTCCAACAGTTATTACATATATCAAACTGAAATAGCTGTTGCAAAAACACCAATTTTTATAAAACATTAACCTTAAGATTAATAGGGGTGCCCAAACTTTTTCATATGACTGTATATGATGCCTTAAAACATCATAAAAATGCCTTAAACATTCTCTCTTTCTCATTATTCTGGCATTTGGCAAATATTATATATATAATATTTGCCAAATAGCAGAATAATGAGAAAGAGAGAATGTTTTAAGTCAAAAGTTTACATACATTTCATTAGTATTTGGTACCATTGCCCTTAAACTAAATGACTTGGGTCAAACGTTTGGGATATCCTCCCACAAGCTTCTGACAATAGTTGGTCGGAATTTGGGCCCATTCCTCCTGACAAAACTGGTGTAACTAATCCAGATTTGTAGATCGCCTTGCTCGTACCTGCCTTTTCAGCTTTGCCCATACATTTTCATAGGATTGAGATCAGGGCTTTGTGATGGCCACTCCAAAACATTGACTTTGTTATCCTTAAGCCACTTTGTTACCATTTTGGCAGTATGCTTCGGGTCATTGTCCATTGGAAGACCCATTTCCGCCCAAGCTTTAACTTCCTGGCTGATGTCTTGATGTGTTGCTTCAATATTGCCACATAATCTTCTTTTCTCATGATGACATGTATTTTGTGAAGTACACCAGTCCCTCCTGCAGCAAAACAACCCCACAACATGATGCTGTCACCCCCGTGTTTCACAGTTGGGGTGGTGTTCTTAGGCTTCCAAGCTTCTCCCTTTTTCCTCCAAAGGTCATTATGCCCAAAAAGTTCAATTTTAGTTTCATCAGACCACAGGACATGTCTCCAAAAATTAAGGTCTTTGTTCCTGTGTGCATTTGCAGTAATGGCTTCTTCCTGGCAGAGTGGCCTTTCAGCCCATGTTTCACTGTGGTTATTCACATAATCATCTTACCAGCTTCCGCCATCATCTTCGCAAGGTCTTTTGCTTTTGTCCTTGGGTTGATATGCACATGTCGGACCAAAGCACATTCATCTCTGGGACACAGAACCCGTCTCCTTCCTGAGCGGTATGATGGCTGGACATTCTCATCTTGTTTGTACTTGCGTATAATTGTTTGTACAGATGAACGAGGCACCTTCAGATATCTTGAAATTGTACCCAAGGATGAGACAGACTTGTTCAAGTCCACAATTCTCTTCCTGATATCTTGGCTGATTTCTTTAGACTTTCCCATGATGCTACACAAAGAAGCAGTGTGTTTCAGGTGTGCATTAAAATACATCCACAGGTGTGTCTCAGATTAACTCAAATGTTGCCATAAAAACTATCAGAAGCTTCCAAGCACATGACATCATAATATGGACATTCAATAATTGAAAGGCATAGTAATCTTGGTGTATGTAAACTTTTGACTTTGCAGTAAATAATAAAAATGCCTTAAAACATTCTCTCTCATTAGTCTGGCATTTGGCAAATATTACAAATTATGGTAATCCTAATTGACCTAAAACGGGAAAGGTTTATTCTGATTTCATGTCAGATATTGAGAAAAACATGCATATGTCTTTTTATATAGTGTATGTATGACCACAATAACCTGGAGATAACCTTTTTTTTCTGTGAAATGCGAACAGTTAATGTAAATAAAGAAAGAACCTAAGCTAAAAAAAAAATTCTGTATTTGCATGACAAAAAAATAATATAAATTGTACAGTAATTTATAGGTACCCATTACAAAATAATACAATTTACAAATACAAAGCCTCTTAGAGCCACGCCAGTGAAAAGATAAAAATAAAAAGTTATGGCTGATGAAAAGTAGACAGGCAAAAGCTCAAAAAAAAAAAAAATTGGCCAGCCATTAGAGATTAAAGAAGCTTTCTCTGACCTTTTTTTAAACTGGTTGATGGAAAAGGATCTATATTAAAACAAAAATATTACATACCACTCTAATTCCCTACTGCTCGAGCACCATCACTCAGGTGGTATATACCTAGACTAGAAGTGGTGGTGTACTGTCTATTTCGTCACCTGACCACAGTGGCCACTGATTGGCTGCAAGGTTAGGCGACTGATGGTGGTCACCGGTTTGGCAACACTGGAGCTGCATTGTCCTGTACCCGGACCTAGAGTCACAAGTCAGCACCTTATTGGAGCTTCACCTCCGTTCTTTACCTATATACCATAGGAGCGCCCAATGTTGTTTTTTACCTCTTTTTGGACCATTTGCTGATAAGAATCCCTAAATCAGATACAGGAAATTAGAGTTCATAATTGCACCTCTAATGTGTTGTGCTGAGATTTTTAGCACCTTGACAAAAATGCTTAATTCAAGAGATATGGAGCAGTATGAATTCTGAAAAAATTCCCCAGGGGTTATACGCATGCTGTATATTTTGTAAATAGTTCCCCCTTTTAGAATGTCCCTTCCTTGTCATGAAATAGATGACCCTTTTCCTTAGATTTTCAGCCACATCCTGTTTTACTGAAACAAGGGAAAAAGCGAGGCTTACAGCAAACATTTGTGCGCTACATCCTGTTTTCTGCACAGTGTGTCATATGGAGGGCTTGTCAGACATTTATGCCAGAATCCATGATATTGTTCTGATTTGCTGAAATGTCATCCACAACTGCGGAGAGCTGATGAATACAAGCAGATCAGCCATGCTTCCAGGGGTGGGACATCTCCACAGTCCTACACCTCCCACACACTGCTGCCTAATGTATTCACTGACATTGTGCAGCTGCATTGAGTCAGCTGTTTTCAGGATTTCTTGGCAATCTGCCTCTGTGGAAGCTTTTTTTTCTTTGTTTTCCAACTTTTGTCCAAGCGAAAAGCAGAGCAATATTATTAGGACAATATGCCTGGTGTATGAACCATTCTTTCCTCTGCTGCCATGGAAATAATCATGTGTGCTTCTAATAGAATATTATTCATTTACTGCAGCATGGTTTGTCAACATGTCACTTATTTTTTTTTTACTCAAATGTCAGAAATGTAAGCTCATTATATACCCTGGATAGATTCTGCCTGCAGCCACTCAATGTCAATGTCTGAATATGTCCCGAGACGTCATTTAGATTTCAACCCTGTACGGTTATTATTTTACAGTGTGGAAGCTAGTGCTTGTGAGTAACGCGCACACATAATTGTAGGATAAAATATTGCGTAACTAATGTGTTTTATATCAGTTATGTGTCCTACACGATTGTAGGTTGTGCTGGGCAAAATGTTTGGTTGGATGGAAACTGAGAAGATATGCTTATAAAACATAAGAAAGACATAGGTGCTATAAGATTACCTTTTTGTTTTAATAGATAGATTGAATGTCTCTGCTATATTCCAGCCAGAATATTACTAATTGTTCATATGGGCCAATAAACCACCTATCTTTTTACATTTGACATTGTTGGAGTACTGCCCATACTTTTTTTGTATACTTATGATTATAGTTGTTGGGCTACCCACAATATGAGACATTTGCTGCTTTCTATTCTTTTTTTCATAGATAGATATGTAAAGAATAAAGCAGTACTATATTAGATGTAGTGTGCACACCTTAAAGAGGTTGTCCTCTACTTTTACATTAATGACCAATCCTTAGGATAGGTTATCAATGTCTGATCAACTGGGGTCCGACACCCTGCACCCACGCCAGTCAGCTGTTATCGGTGTTGAGGGTGGCGACCACAAGTACTCCCTTGCTGAGCTGCTCCGTCTTCTGACAGTGGCCGCCGCAGAGTACTGCACATTCGCCTCCTATTGATGTGAATCCTCAGCCAGAAGACAGAGCAGCTCGGAAAGTGAGCACTTCCGGCCAGTGGCCGTCACTGACAACACCGATAGCTGATCAGCGTGGGTGCTGGATGCCAGAAACCGGCCGATCAGACATTAATGACCTAACCTAAGGATAGGTCATCAATATAAAAGTAGTGGACAACCTACAAAAACAGCAGTACTCTTGGGTTATAGAAAATAAAATGATTTATTCACCCATGCTTTGTGAAATGTTACATCGCACATAACATGGGCGAATAAATCACTTTATTTTTTCCAGTACCATCTTGGAGTGCTACCCGTTTTTTACTGATATGTTGATGTTCAATCTAATGCTCTAGAGAATATCATTGATTTTCAATTCTCTATATGTCCCTTTATTCTTGCCTAGTCTGGATGAGTCAGTCATACAGTGACATACTTTTAAGCATTCACTATTAGCCTTAGACCAGGACAATGCTTGCTTTCACCAATACATAAATGTTTATGTGCAGTACCTGTGCCTAGTCTTTTTACTGCACAAGAGTTGGCTCTCCACCTTGTAAGCAAGCCGTTAAGACAGGAGATGAAATGAAAAGAATAGCAGATTAACAAATTAAAAAACCTATTCCGATATATGACCTCAATGTATAGGTGCACTCTAACGTGCAAATGTTGTGTGAGATATGGGACCAGCTCCAAGAAGAGCATAGTACATGTATGGTGAGCTTCAAGCCTTTGTTGTGCAGCTGCCATGGCTTCTGCCAATGTAACCGGCCACCACTGGTAGCGGCACTGCTCATAGAGCTGGAATCCAAATAAGATATTCAGTGAATATTGCCAAATGATTTCATAATTTATTATAAAATAAATCTGATGACTTTTATATAATAAAGTTAAAGGTTGGTAATACTTTATCCTCTGGATATTATATCTGGATTCTGGGAACTATTGGTAGCACTACTCTACATTTACCTTTGGATGCCTTAGTCTTATACTTGGAAGCATAGAAAACTACAATAGTCACCATATTAGTTCTTATCAAACTAACTAACTTAGTTGTCACTTGGTCATAAAGATGGCTCTCCTGCCTTCTTCCTAATTCTCAGTAGCCTTGATCCCCCTCACTGTACAGACACATTTCTGCTTTCCAGAATTTTTTTTTCTTTTCACATGTTAAAAAACAAGAAATTCTGGGCATAATATTTTAGTGATGAATTTGTGAAGTAGAAAGTAACTACTTGCTGTCTGCCATCGGAAGCGATTGTTTCATTTGCCTTTAATTTTGAAACTATTAGCCCTTCAGCTGACTTTTAACTGAATGTCCAGCTTTAGTTTGTGTTAGGCTGGTTTAACACTTCTGACTTTCCCAGAAAATGCATGGATCACAATGTCCGGACCAGCTGCGGGTCTCCTGATCTGAACTCAACAATCTGATAGACATGTGTGGCTGTTGAGTTCGGGCCAGTTCTTTGAAAGTCAGATGTGTGAAACCGGCCTTAAGAAATTAGCAATCATGTAGCTGATTTTTAGTATCAATGTGCCCTGCTGTTGTGTCTTTCCTCTGACAATAGATATTAGTTTATAGCTTATACAACTATTTTCTTTTGACATTTCTTTAGGTTACATGTCTTCAAGATTTCTTTGGTGATGACGATGTGTTTATAGCCTGTGGACCTGAAAAATATCGCTATGCGCAGGATGATTTCGTTCTGGACCACAGTGGTAATTATGATCAAAAGTTTATGGAGTATACATAAATTTATATGATGATTTTATTTTCATTCCATAGATTACCACTAGCATGAAGGTGACTTTATTACATGCAGTATCCTACATGGACATATTTATATAAAGTACTTGTTATCCATAAAATCTGCCTGCCTGGTTAATGTTTTCAAGTAACACAATCAGTGTCTGATTCATTGGGCAGCATGGTGGCTCAGTTGTTAGCACTGCAGCCTTGCAGCGCTGGGGTCCTGGGTTCAAATCCCACCAAGGGCAACATCTGTAAGGAGTTTGTATGTTCTCCCCGTGTTTGCATGGGTTTCCTCTGGGTTCTCTGGTTTCCTCCCACACTCCAAAGACATACGATAGATTGTGAGCCCCAATTGGGACAGCAATGATTATGTATGTGAAGCACTGTAAAATATGTTAGCGATATATAAAAATTATTATTCATTCTGTCCGTGATTCAGAAAGCATAAATCTACTGCAAGATTTCAATTTAACATGAAAGACATGATGGGGAATGGTAGTTTAGATAAAAAACTATAGTATACAGTGTGAATATGCATTTTTAAATTATATTTGTATGTGATGATCATTATTGTAAATGATGTAAGAATAGCTCAATTTGTTGTCTTTTGAAACATTCCATTTAAATGCCAAAGTATTCAATGAAAAGCCTCCCAACAGGTCCGCTAGGCAACCTCAAAAAGTCCTTTAAAATAAATCCTGCTTTTTCAGTTCATTGCAATCATGACTGCCTAATTCAAGCTTCACCAGTAATACAAGCATATCCCACCTCCTCTTTTCCCCGGGAGCAGTCTTCTGTTGCTCTGCAATTTATTTGAACATTGCTATTGCTTTTCACCACAGGAATTTATTGCCCCTCTCTTGTTCCAGAATGTCGTGTTATGAAAACTTCATATTCCCGCTCCCAGAGGCATTCAGGTTCCAAGAGTCCTGGGACTTCGCGGCGCAGCAAATCTCCTGGAGCAGGTAATGGTCATTGTTGTTGCACTTGCTTTCACACATAATCTATTAAATTGTTCATGTTTTCCAAAAGTTATAGGACCTCCTGTTCTCTTTCATTTTACCAGATCATCGTACTGCTGCCAAGTAGAGATGAGCGTTGTTCTACTCGAACTGTTCGCCAATCTCAAATTCGAGCTGTTTTGGGCGGTGTTCGAGCCGTTCGGCGAACACGAACAATTTGAGAAAAATTCGGCTGTTCGAGGTTATATTCGATAACTGTTCGTGCACCAAAATCATAACTGGATTTTTTCTCAGTAATGATGAAAATTAATGTTAATACGCAGTTTGAGTGTACAGCGGGGCGGGGGGAGGGGCAGGGGATGGATCTCTGCAGGAACAATGAAGATCTCCATTTTTTTCTTCTCTTTCCCGCATTTACAGTGGGGAGGTGCAATCTGTCAGCCTATCAGCAGCGCACACACGGAGCGAAGTGCTTTTTTTCACACAAGCAAGGGCATGTGTCATTGGCAGTGTATGTCACATGTCCTTGCCCTATAAGACCAAGCCATTTTCCCCGTCGCCACCATTTTCTCACTGCTGCAGCTGCGTGTTAGACGGCACCGCTGTTGCTGTGTGCGCTATACCTTGTTAATTTCAAGCCAATTTTCGCACAAATCTACAGATAGCTTGGGAGTAGGGAATAGTTGTGATTGCAGTCCTTTTAAGGACTAGGTTACAGCATTTCCTATGACTTTTATCAGGCAGGTCTGTGCTCTTAAATAGATAGATTGTGGGAGTAAAGACTAATTGTAATTGGAGTCCTTTTCAGGACTAGGTTACATCAGTTCCTATCAGTTTTTGCCAGGCAGGTCTGTGCCAGTGCTGTACAAGTTTTTTTCACAGCATTTGGCTGAATCTAGCAAAGCTAATCCTTTTTGGCCTATTGCAGAGTGTGTTAGTCAGTGGAGTAGCCTATCTGTGTTGCAAGATATACCACCTGTGTATAGAATACCAATTTTTTTACTGCACCTAGTGAAGTAAAATCTTTTGGGCATAGCATCATTCTATTAGTCCATCTATACTGACCTCCATCAGGTTGCAAATTGAATATAATTTTTTTCTGCATCTAGCTCTGAAAAAATATTGGGCTTCTAGCTGTGTGTGGGACTTGTTGTATTAGTCCATCTATACTGACCTCCATCAGGTTGCAAACTGCATATATTTTTTTCTTCATCTACCTCTGAAAAAATATTGGGCTTCTAGCTGTGTGTGGGACTTGTTCTATTAATCCATCTACACAGACCTCCATCAGGTTGCAAACTGAATATATTTTTTTCTGCATCTACCTCTGAAAAAATATTAGGCTTCTAGCTGTGTGTGGGACTTGTTCTATTAATCCATCTATACAGACCTCCATCAGGTTGCAAACTGAATATATTTTTTTCTGCATCTACCTCTGAAAAAATATTGGGCTTCTAGCTGTGTGTGGGACTTGTTCTATTAATCCATCTATACAGACCTCCATCAGGTTGCAAACTGAATATATTTTTCTGCATCTACCTCTGAAAAAATATTGGGCTTCTAGCTGTGTGTGGGACTTGTTGTATTAGTCCATCTATACTGACCTCCATCAGGTTGCAAACTGAATATCTTTTTTTCTGCATCTACCTCTGAAAAAATATTGGGCTTCTAGCTGTGTGTGGGACTTGTTCTATTAATCCATCTATACAGACCTCCATCAGGTTGCAAACTGAATATATTTTTTTCTGCATCTACCTCTGAAAAAATATTGGGCTTCTAGCTGTGTGTGGGACTTGTTGTATTAGTCCATCTATACTGACCTCCATCAGGTTGCAAACTGAATATATTTTTTTCTGCATCTACCTCTGAAAAAATATTGGGCTTCTAGCTGTGTGTGGGACTTGTTCTATTAATCCATCTATACAGACCTCCATCAGGTTGCAAACTGAATATATTTTTTTCTGCATCTACCTCTGAAAAAATATTTGGCCTTCTAGCAGTGTGTGGGACTTTCTCTATTAGTTCATCTATACTGACCTCCATCAGGTTGCAAATTAAAAATAATTTTTATGTGCATCTAGCTCTGAAAAAATATTTGGCCTTCTAGCAGTGTGTGGGACTTTCTCTATTAGTCCATCTATACTGACCTCCATCAGGTTGCAAATTAAAAATTATTTTTATCTGCATCTAGCTCTGAAAAAATATTTGGCCTTCTAGCAGTGTGTGGGACTTTCTCTATTAGTCCATCTATACTGACCTCCATCAGGTTGCAAATTGAATATAATTTTTTTCTACATCTAACCCAGCCAATAGTTTTGGCCTAATACCACAGTTTGGCCACTCAGCTCTGCTCGGTTCCCATCCATTGTTTTTTTGTGCAAACAACTCCAGAGTTGTTAATTAGTTAACCACCAAAATGAGTGGAAAAAGGCCTGCTGCTGGTGGAAAGGGGAATAGGCGTGTTGGGAAGGGGAAAAAAGGTTGTGTCCGTGGGGTAGGTGTTAAAGCAACAGTAACATCTGCAGAAGAAAGACCATCTTCCAGCCAAACTAAAATGTCTACTTCTTTTAGCGGACAATGTGATAAGATCCCTTTCTTACGGCCACGCCAATCGCTACAAATTCCAGATGAGGCACAAAAACAGCAGGTGCTTCAACGGATATCAAGTGCTCCTTTAAGTGGGCTCTCCTCCACATCAACTTCAACATCACAAATACTCCAGTCCTCAAAGGTGTCACCCCAATCGCACTTGCTTCCTCACAGCTCCCAAATCTCCAGCTGCCCGTCTGAGTATGAGGTAGAACAGATGGTTGAGTCTGCAGAGCTGTTTACTCATACTATAGCCTGGGAATCAGAGGTCGACTCCAGCGCTTCTGTGAATCCAGACGAAGAAATGATCTGCACTGATGCCCAGAATCTTTATGAGTCGGATCCAGGACCAGACGCAGAAGGTTCTGACCATAATGTAGACCCTCATTCCCAAACTGTAACTCCTGTTGGTGGAGACAATGAGGAAGATGATGATAAGACTCAAATACCTGATTGGAGCGACAACTTTAGTTTTTTGTCAGGGCAGGAACAGGTTGGCTCTGAGGACGACGGGTGTGATAACGCACAGGGTGATGATGATGAGGTTGGAGATCCCACTTACTGTCAACCCACAGTCAGCCAAGAGATGAGGTCAGCAGAGGAGGTGGAGGAAGATGCTAGTGACGACGAGGTCAGGTTGCGCCTTCCTGGACAGAGACGTAGTACTGGAAGCACGTCAACAACTGCATCCTCAAACACAACTCTGCCTCTCACCACAAGTCGTGGTGGCTCTTCAGGTCGCATGGGTGCTAAGCCTTGCATAGCCTGGGCATTTTTTCAGATCGATAAAGATGACCCAACTCGTGTTATCTGTAACATTTGTCAGCAAAAGCTAAGTAGAGGCCAAAAAATACATAGTTTGAGTGCTTCATGCATGAACCGGCACATGGACATGAAGCATAAGTTGCAGTGGGAAGCTCAGTGTGCTACAATGCGGCCTAGCCGGCCGGGCCAACCACCGTCTGCCATATCTTGTGCATCCGCGGCCTCTTCATCCTCTGTGACTGGGGGGATAGCAGTCACACCTGTTTTGGGGCGCAGACCTGCCACCTCTTTACCCGCAACAGCCAGCGTGATTGGCAGGTCATCATTTTCTTTGGAGGTGGTAACACCAGCTGGTGTTGAGCGCTGTCCGACATTGATAGCACCACCTTTGGATCAAGGCAACCTAACATGTCCGCCTGCATCTTCCTCACAGACCGGCAGTTTGCCGGGGACACCCTTATCAACCCCGTCTAAGCACAATAGCCAGCCCTCGGTCCCTCAGATGTGGACAAGTAAAAGACCATTTCCTCCTAGCCATGAGAAAGCTAAGAGGTTGAATTTCACCATCTGCAAGTTCTTGGCTACAGAAATGCTGCCTTTCCGCCTGGTGGACACAGAGGATTTTCGAGACCTTATGTCCGTCGCAGTGCCCCAGTACCAGATGCCCAGTCGGCACTACTTCTCAAAGAAAGGTGTGCCTGTGCTCCACCAGCATGTCGCACACAACATCACCGCTTCTTTGAGAAACTCTGTGTGTGACAGGGTGCATTTCACCACAGACACTTGGACGAGTAGGCATGGACAGGGGCGTTACATGTCGCTGACTGGGCACTGGGTAACTATGGTGACAGCAGGACAAGGGGCTGCTGTCCAAGTCTTGCCGTCCCCACGAGTTGTGCGTCAATCCTCTTTATGTCAAAGTTCCTCCACTGCTTCTGCCTCCTCAACCTCCTCTCGGTCTTCCACCTGCACCCAAAGCCTGTCTGGTCATGCCACAAGCGTTCTAACTGCGCAGAAGGGATCCTGCACACCTCCTTACTATGCTGGCAGTAGGGCTCAACGTCATCAGACGGTTTTTACATTGAAATGTCTGGGAAATGTGAGTCACACAGCTGAGGAGTTGTGGTCAGCTCTGGAGAACCAATTTCATGAATGGTTGTCTCCACTGGACCTGAAACCAGGGAAGGCCGTGTGCGACAATGCTGCAAACCTGGGTGCGGCCCTTCGCCGGGGCAATGTCACACACGTGCCTTGTATGGCTCACGTGTTGAACCTGGTTGTCCAGCAATTTTTAGCCCACTATCCCAGACTAGATGGCCTTCTGCAGAGGGCACGGTCGCTGTGTGCTCACTTTCGCCGTTCGCATCCCGCAGCTCAGCGACTTACATCTCTACAGAAGTCGTTGGGCCTGCCACTTCACCGGCTAAAATGCGATGTGCCTACCCGGTGGAATTCAACTCTGCACATGTTGCAGCGACTGTGGCAGCACCGACAAGCCCTGGTGCAATACGTTCTGACGTATAGCCTGGGCCAACGAGATCCAGAGGTGGGGCAAATCACGCTGGAGGAGTGGTCTCAGATCAGGGACCTATGCACCCTTCTGCACAGTTTTGAAATGGCGACGAAGATGTTTAGTGCTGACGATGCCATTATCAGCATGACTATTCCGGTGATTTACATGCTGGAGCACATGTTATACAGAATTCGGAGTCACCAAGGCGGCAGGCATGTGAGGGTGGGGGAGATGGTTTTACCAGGGCGCATGGTAGCAGCCAAACTAGTGAGGAAGGTGCAGGAGCCCAGGAAGAAGTGGAGGATGAACTGATGGAAGACTCATCAGATGAGGGAGACCTTGATCACATTTCTGTTGTGCGAGGTTGGGGGGAGAGGACAGAGGAAGGAAGCATGATTGTTACCTCGCCACCAACACAACAGGGACTTGGTGCTCCTGGATGCGCAACACACATGAGTGCCTTCTTGCTGCACTACCTGCAACATGACCCTCGAATTGTGAGAATTAGAAATAATCCTGACTACTGGGTTGCCACACTGTTAGATCCCCGGTACAAAAGTAAATTTGCAGAAATTATTCCTGCCATAGAAAGGGATGCACGCATGCAGGAGTATCAGCAGAGACTGTTGCAGAATCTTACATGTGCTTTTCCACAAAATACCAGTGGTGCACGTAGTGAATCTCACAGTTCCAACTTGCCAACCGTGGGACCGTCAAGTGTTCAGCACTCAAACCGTAACAGAACCACAGTATCTGCTGGTAACATCAATTTTGCGGAATCATTTCACCACTTTTTTAGCCCATCCTTTGCAAGGCCACAGGAGACAAGAAGTCTGACACATAGTCAACGCCTAGAGACGATGGTACAGGAGTATCTCCAAGTAAACATTGAAGCCACGACTGTGTCACTGGACCCTTGCTCTTTTTGGGCTTCCAATCTGGATAAATGGCCGGAGCTAGCCACTTACGCCTTGGAGATCTTGTCATGCCCCGCAGCCAGCGTTCTGTCTGAACGTGTGTTCAGCGCTGCTGGTGGTGTGCTGACAGATAAGCGCACGCGGCTCTCCACTGATAATGTAGACAGACTCACGTTCATAAAGATGAACAAATCATGGATCCGAAACGACTTTTCTACCCCTGTGTCATCCTGGGGAGAGTAAAAGCTTGATGATTGGTTAAAATCACCCTACCAACCGTTTTAAGCTTTCAAATTACTAATCATGTTTATCTGTATCTTGGCTGGGAAATAATTTGGGCTTTGTAGCAGTGTGCAGCACTGATTCTATTAGGCCATCTATAATAAGCTCCACCAGATTTAAAATTACTAATCATGTTTATCTGTATCTTGACTGGAAAATAATTTGGGCTTTCTAGCAGTGTGCAGCACTGATCCTATTAGGCCATCTATACTAAAGCTTCACCAGATTTAAAATTAATAATAATTTTTAGCTGCATCTAGCCCGGAAAATAATTTTGGGGCTCCGAGATGCTCAAGACACATAAGTGCCTTCTTGCTGCACTACCTGCAGCATGACCCTCATATTGTCAGAATTCAAAGTAATCATGACTACTGGGTTGCCACACTCTTAGATCCCCCAAACTTTTCGATCAACCTTTTCATTTTAATAAAGACCAAAAAAATGGTCATTTTTGAAATTATAAGCATTAGCAGGTTGTTAGAAACTGAAATCAAACAGTTTTCAACTCAAAACTTTATTCTAGGTGATGTTACATTTTCACATAGGACCCCTTGTTCGAAAGGAGCTTCTGAACTCTCTCGTCCATTGAATTTGTCAGGTTTTGGATGGTTTCTGCTTCAATTGTTTTGCATGAGGACAGAATACCCTCCCAGAGCTGTTGCTTAGATGTGAACTGCCTCCCGCCATCATAGACACTCCTTTTAATGATGCTCCAAAGGTTCTGAATGGGGTAGAGGTCAGGGGAGCATGGGGGTCACACCATAAGTTTGTCCCCTTTTATGCCCATATCAGCCAGAGATGCAGATGTTTTATGTGCAGCATGAGATGGTGCATTATCATGCAGAAAAATGATCTTGCTGTGAAATACACGGTTCTTCTTCTTGAACCATGGCAGGAAGTGCTGTTTGAGAAAATCCACATACATTATGGAGTTCATCTTTAGCGCCTTCAGGGATCCTAAAGGGGCCGACAATCTCTCTCCCCATGATTCCAGCCCAAAACATTACTCCACCTCCTCCTTGTTGGCGCTGTAGCCGTGTTTGCGTGGGGTGTCCATCAACCAGCCATCCTCCACTCCATCCATCTGGACCATCGAGCGCTGCACGGCACTCATCCGTGAACAAAACAGTTTTGAAATCAGTCTTCATGTAATGTTTGGCCCACTGGAGCCGTTTCTGCTTGTGTGAATTGGATAGAGGAGGTCGACAGGATGGCGTATGCACAGCTGCAAACCTCTGAAGGACCCTGCATCTTGTTGTTCGGGGTACGTTGGAGGCACCAGCAGCTTCAAAAACTTGTCTGCTGCTATGACAAGGCTTTTTTGCCGCTGCTCTTTCAACCTGACATAATTGCCTGTAGGAAAGAGTCCTCAATTTGCCCTTATCAGCACGCACACGTGTGTACTGTGAATCAGCTACATACTTCTTGATTGCCAAGACACTTCATCCTGATCATCGCACAATGTTGATTGTAGTCATGCCTTGACCTAAACACTCCACAATTTGTTGCTTCTCAGCAGCCGACACATCCTTTTTCTTTCCCATTTTGGCAGAAAATGTAGGCTGCTTAATAATGTGAGACAGCCTTCTTAAGTAGTCTTGCCTTTCATTGGACACACCTGCCAAACTAATTAGCACAGGTGTCTGCAATTGCTTACAGTGATATAAAGAGCCCTGACACATCACCATCAATGAGTTTAACTGACAAACAAACAAATTCTTCCCTTATCACTCCTAAACACTTTTTGCATAATAATTTGGAACACAGTGTACATGTGCTTTTCCACAAAACACCAGTGGTTCACGTAGTGAATCTTACAGTTCTAACTTGCCAACCGTGGTCTGTATGGAGTTGTTCAATAAAGGGCCCAAAATTAAGATAACATAGATGGGAGAGGTCTCTATGAATAGGAATTCCTAAGTATTTGATACCCTGTGAGGGCCAGGCAAAGGGAAAGTTGGACTGGATGGAATCCTATATGGATTTGGGGAGGGAGACATCGAGGGCCTCAGACTTCGCTGCATTGATTTTAAAATTTGACCATGTAACAAAGTGATCTATTTCAGCCATAACAGCATGGATGGATATATGTGATTGAGTGATATATACTAGGACATCATCAGCAAATAGAGAGCACTTGTACTCGGTGCCTCCCACCTCAATCCACCTAATATTGGGGTTATGGCGAATTGATGAGAGCAGGTGCTCCGTCACTAGGATGTATAAGAGAGGGGACAGAGAACATCCCTGCCTTGTCCCATTGGTGATTGTGAAAGGTGATGAAAATGTTCTGACGCGCCCCCTGGGCCTTGGGACACCCAGAGCCGGACCCTTTTTGGTGGATGCTGGTGGTTGTAGTCTCCGTGGCGGCAACCCGGTTCCGTGGCTCAGGGCGGTCAAACCAGTGGCGGAACTATTTATGTGGTTTTGATGTTTAAATGTCCGACTACGCCACCCGTGGATTGCGGTCAGAGTGAACCGCCGCTCCAGGGCAGACCACTGAGGCTGGTGTTGTGGGTGCAGCAGAGCGTAGCATAACTCCCCACGGGAGGAGTATAGCCTCAGGGCAGTGTATGCGGAGGATGGGGGTGATGGTGCAGGGCAGCAGCAGTAATGACACGGAGTCAGTGATGCAGTCCAGGGCCTTTACTCACAGTTCTTATTATCCAGACCACGTCTGCAGGTAACGGCTGCCCACGTCGTACTGTGCTCACCAGGTGAGGGGCTCAGACAACTCCCAGATAACTTTGGAGTGCTTCACAGGACCCCCTTTGTGTGTCCTTTGTCTGGCCTTTCTTACCAACCCTTCTGTCCGGCTGCCTCGGGCCTCCTCTTGGTAAACTTGGCGCCAGTTTCCCTGACCCTATGTGGTGCCTTCCTAGCGGGTGTAGCGAGGGGCTGCGCCACATAAAATGTCACAGCCTCCTGTTTCTAGCTGAGGGTCGTTTCCTGCCTCCACTAGTTTCGGGGACCGGTCTCCCTCTTTGGCCTGACCCCTCCACGCAGGTGGATTCGGGCGTGCGGTGGCGACTCGCCCGTCCGCACCCCTGAGATCCCTTCGTTCCTCGTTCCTGGAGCCTTCTCTGCTCCTCTTCCTTCCTTCTCCCTCTTCCAGGCCTGGGCCTCTGTTACTAGGCCCGCCTCCGGAGCAGAGCTCATGCAGAGCCCCTGTTCCCTGCCACTTCTGCTCAGACTTCTCTGCACTGAACTAAGAGGGTGCCCACCTTTTATACTCCCTTCTCAATGCACCCAGGAACTGCTTCCTCCTTGCTCCTACACTACAGGGTTCCCCTTCCTCAGTGTTCCCTCCCCCCACTCCAGCCAGGGACAGGGACTGTCGTGCCCATCTCAGGGGCATATTGGCCGCCCTGCCCCACGGCAATGTGGTGTAATGCATGCAGTTGTCGGGTCCTGATCCACACTACATCCTTACCTGAGAGTGAGATATCACACCTCTGGGTGAGGTGCAATACCTCTGTAGCAACCGAGCCCTCAGGGTGCTACAGTTCCATTTATCTTCAGCCTAGGTGACGTATTGCGATACAGGGCCGTGATTTTGGCTATAAAAGGGTCCCCTAGACCCCTACCCCAAGCTTTTTAAGAGAATCATATATGGCGTGCCAGGAGACTCTATGGAATGCTTTCTCAGCATCCAACGAGAGTATCTAATTACAAATTTTTAACTGCATCTAGCCCAGGAAATACTTTGTGCCTAGTAGCAGGGTCTGCTAGTCAGTGGATTATCCCGGCTGTTAAGCAAGCTACACCACCTGTAGTTTGGACACTTAATTTTTTCAAAGGAAATGCTTCGGGACCACTTGATACTCAGTGAAGAGCATCAGGAGGCACCCCAAGGCATAGGGGCTCGGACTGGCAGTAGGATGCCTTGCGGTGGACAGCCGAGCTCGATCCTTATAAAAGCTTTTTAACTGCAGCAGCTTTAGTGGACGCTACTGGAGCTGGAATTACGCGGCTGCTGGCATGAGACTTGCCCTCCAATAGATCCTTGTAAATGGATTTAAAGTGTATTTATTCAAATTAGAGAGACAATTTAAATTAAAAAGCTTAGAGCTGCCTCCACCACAGGGGGGCTCGCTCGACCCACCAGCGGACAGGCACCAGTATTGGGAGAGGGGGGCTGGCCGTCAGGGTTCACCGCGGCTCTGGCACAAACCCGGCGACACGGAGGTGGCACGGGCAGGAGCGGACTGAACGTGTCGGCTTCTCACTTTTTGGATTTTAGAAGGGCATGACATGCCTATATCTGTGTCTCCCCCTCCTTTTACTCCTCCACCTCTTTTCTTTTCGCATGACTATATGTACTTGTCACTTTTCCATGTGTTAGTTGTGTCTTCTGAGCAGTTTGTCAGCTTTTGGACACCTTTGAAGGTGTTTTCTATGTGTTTCTATGTGTTTTTGTTTGCCTGCCATTGGTTTTAACGGTGTTCGAAGGTGTTCGACGAACAGTTCGACGAACAGTTCGGCGAACACACGGGTGTTCGACGAACCGAACCGAACTCAAACACTACGGGGGTGGCTCAACACTACTGCCAAGTACATGATCTTCTATTTTTAAAGGGAATGAATCAGAAATACCGCTGGTGAAATAAGTATTGAACACGTCACCAATTTTCTAAGAAAATTTATTTCCAGTTTTACTTATTCATCTGTATGCTCTTATGACAGCTCACTGATCGTTCACTGACCTGCCTTCTATCTTACATAATGCATCTAGTAGTTCGGGGCTAGGTAAAATAGGAGGCCGGTCAGTGAATGATCAGTGAGCTGTCATAAGAGCATACAGATGAATATGTAAACAGAGCATCAGATAGAGCGCTCCCCACAGGCCGAGCATATCATTATCTCCAAACTGAAAGTAAAGATTACACAAGAACAACAGGACGGATTTCATCAACCAAGGTATCATATTAATCAGTGTAATGTCGCCCACCTGACAGTGTATGTGGTTTTCTGAGCACAATCCTGCTGACAGGTGCGCTTTAAGTTAAGTGTAATAATGAGAAATGACACAGGGTAAAAGTATTGAACACGCTTACTGAAATGTATTTAATGCTTCGTACAAAAGCCTTTGTTGGTGATGACGGCTTCAAGACGCGTCCTGTATGGAGAAACTAGTTGCATGCATTGCTCAGGTGTGATTTTGGCCCATTCTGCCACACAAACACTGTTCAAATCCTGAAGGGCTCCTTCTATGAACTCTGAGCTTTAGTTCCTTCCATAAATTTTTGATTAAGGTCATGTGACTGGCTGGGCCATTCTAGCAGCTTTATTTTCTTTCTCTGAAACCAATTGAGAGTTTCCTTGGCTGTGTGTTTGGGATAATTGTCTTGCTGAAATGTCCACCCTCGTTTCTGGCGTGGTGAGCATGCATACAGGCTGGTTGGTTGACAGGCTGCTCAAGGAGGTTGAGTGCATACGGACAGTCAATCTCTGTATTTGTCATAGCTGTCTAACAGTCGTGACACTTGTAGCTGCGGCATCAATAAAAGAAATCCCGAGCACGCCGAAATACTCAGCGAGCACCCGAGCGTGCTCGTCGGAAAGGATTAATGAAACATCACTAAAAAGTAGTGGACAACCTCTTTAAATTAGCCTTCTGTTCTTTTGAGAAGGCAGACATTTTACCCTGTCCAACAGTGTAGTGGAAAAAATGTAGCTTGTTCTGAATTTTTGTATAAATCTCTATAAAGTGAGCCTAGAATATCATTGATATTCTGGTGATTGGTTTGGATTTCCCCATTAGTATTTTTTAGTTGGAAAATCCCTTGTGGCTTTCTCACGCCTCTAGCCAAATTGGCCATCATCTGACCAGCTTTGTTCCCATATCTATAATAAAGTGTTTCATTTTTGGACATGTAAAATTTTTCTCACATATTGGTTGAATTCATTTTGCTTTAGAACCCAGATATCTTTGTTTGCATGTTGAGGGGTTAAGCAGAAATCTGGTATACGCTTGTTTGAGTTCTCTAACTAATTCTCCAAACTTTTCTAGAGTATTTTCTTTGTAGGAAAAGGTATATGCCATGATTTTCCCAACCAGCACTGCTTTTGCCATCTCCCAAAGCAAGGAGGGGTTGTCATGATGGGTTTTATTGTCTGACATGAATTCAAGTCACCAGGTTACGAGAGAGAAGACAAAGGAGTCATCTTTACAAAGATAATTTTTGAATTTCCATAAGAAATCTGGGCCTTTGACTTCTGACTTTTTGTACCTCTCTTGCTTCATGTGGTCAATACTTTTTTCTTGTGTAATTTCCCATTATTACACATAACTTAATTTATGGACATCTATGGTTTGCTTTCTTTGCCTGTGTGGATTGGATGGGTTGTTACTGATATCTGGTGAGAATTTCTAGTCAATAGCATCTTTAGAAATCCATTTACTTAGAAAATTGGTGACGTGTTCAATACTTACTTCACCCGCTGTATTTTACTAATTTAAACCTTTGCTTCAAAATATTTTATTTTCTGAATCCCGATTTAGTACTCTGTGTTTGTCATTATGGGAGCAGATATGTAGCTTGACCTACTGCTACAATTATAGAGATTTTCCAATTCATATTGATTTCTATGTGATAGTGTTGTGAGCATGCTCAGTGACATGTGCAGAGGTCAATGAGCAGGATGGAGTGAGCCATCTCTATCACTTACTGTAAACCAAGTGCTTCTGTGTTATCTGCCTCCAGCTGTTGGGCTTCCCCCCTTCACATTCTCACAAAACATAGAGTCCACATAATGAGATGACGCCTGTCATGCTGCCATTGAATTGGTTATATTTTGAAAAAAATTCTTCTACAGTATACTACATTCTGTGTGTAGATAGATAGATTGATTGATTACGGGGGAATCTATAAGACAATTGATTGCATTTTGTGCACTATAGTCAGTGTCTATATTTAGATGGGAAAAAACATTGCATCCAGCGCTATTTTGCCTGGTGATGGGCAATAATAATAAATAATAATACATTTATTTATATAGCGCCAACATATTCTGCAGCGCTTTACAATTTACTGAGGACAAATACAAACAATAAAGATGTCCGATATCACTAATGCCACTGGACATAGAACTGATCTCATAGCAAACTAGTCAATCAGATTTGTCAAGTGTTTTTACTACATCAGTAGGATGTATGACAAAGGGTTAGAAGTATCTAAAAGGGACCTAATCCAGATAATCGGTTTCTGATTTTTAGTGTATGCCTACCATGGACAGAAATTGTTAATTAATATATTCTCTTGATATCTTTACCCATGTTGTAAAATGAATGCAGTAAAGAGGACTGGCTACTACTCCAGTGCCTATTCCACATCAAGGTCCCCAGGTGAGCCATTCTGATTGTGGCTTTCTTTCGTAGGTTTCTTAGCTCACCAGCCGGTTCACATTTTGTCAAGCTCCATAAAGCTGTTCTGTTCCACATCTGAGCTTAACCATCACAACACACACATTTTCTTTGCTGTGTTATAGTAGCTTTCCTACGACCGCTTGTTTCACGTTTGTACCCCACTTGTTCAGCCCATGACTAACTCACTGTATGGAGTTTAGAGTAGTAAACTTCCCCCTAACTTATCTAGAGCCCTGCTAGTAGAAAGACTTGGTTTGAAGAACTGAAGCACAGGTTACACTCTGCAATTTTGGTGCAGTTCTCTCTTATACTTTCTTTACAACTTTTGAATTAGCAAATGTTAAAAAATATCTAAAGAAATCCATGTTTATCTCTCCACCTCCCACCGATCCAGCACAGAAGTGACAACGGTCACTTGATCTTTATTTTCAAGTATGCAAGAAGGGCCATATATATTTTCAGCGCTGTATTGTGGATCACAAACTCACATAGCTAGAAAGTTTCCAGATTTCTCGTGCTGGACATGGTGGATCAATGATAAACCCTTAAAGGGGTTGTCCAGTAGTTTTAAAAATATCCCAATGTGTTTTAATGATAAATAGAAGCTTCTTTCTAATTACCTCCTGCTGTTGTTTCTGCCTGTGAGCGGCGCTATCGGTGGCCGCTCTCAGGCAGCACGTGACCCCCGGCTGCAGCCGGCTCTGACATCCGCTGACATCACGACAAGTCCAGGCTGCAGCCGAGGGTCCCTCTTCCACGTTCCACCGGTGGCTGCTGGGTTGTGGGCAGGGTTACCCCACGCGTCACACCCGGGATCCACCGCGTGCTCTCCCTGTCCCCATTCATTGGGAAAGCGCGCGGTGGATGCTGGGTGTGACCCGGGGAATAACCCCAATCACAACCCAGCAGCCACCGCGGGGACCCCAGCGCTGAGTCACGCATCACTTGACGTGACGTCAGCGGGGGGTCACGTGCTGCGTGTGAGCGGCCACCAAGAGCAGAAACAGCACCAGGAGGTAATTAGAAAGAAGCTTCTATTTATGATTAAAACACATTGGCATATTTTTAAAAGTACTGGACAACCCTTTTAAGTTATCACATCTCAACCTCACCTTGTGCACTCACCTATTTGAGTACAATAGTATCTACAAGTGGCCGGCGTATAGCTTGTTATAGTCAATCTATGGTGTCAGCCATCACATGCTGTATTACTGACATAATGGCTCCCATCAATTAGCAGTAGTGCAGTACAACTGCACGTTCCCACTGGAGCCACGAGCTTGCAACCAAAAACAGGACAACTGCTGGAGCTTCTGTGCTGGATCAGAAGAGGAATAGTGACTATTGGTTTGGCTTTAGTATCTTGTTACATTAGTTACTCTATTTTGGATTTTTTTTTAAGTCAGTTTTCTTTGCATTTATATTTTTAAAGCCTTAGCTTTAGTGATGAGCGAGTATGTTTTGTTAACCCTTTCGCCGAGTATGCTCGGGCGAGCACCGAGTAGTCGCAGCTGCTCAGTGATATGTTTGAATCACTCCCGTGTGCATGATTAGCGACTGTTTGACAGCTTTAATACATGTGAGGAACATCTATTTCTTACACATTCCTCACATGTATTAAAACTGCAAAACAGTCGCAAATCATGCACACGGGAGTGATTCAAACATAACACCGAGCAGCTGTAACTACTCGGTGCTCGGCCCGAGCATACTCGGCGAAAGGGTTAACAAAACATACTCGCTCATCACTCCTTAGCATGTGAAGTGTCCATTTTTTGGATACACTGTTTTGCCAATTATAAAAAAAAATCCTCAAAATATAAAATGTCTGCCTGCGCTGAAAGATACTGCTGAGGCTAATAGTTATTGCCTATTGGATGGCCCAGAGTTGCACTCACGTTTGCTGGCTGTCATCCACAACCTCAGCTTTCATCTAGTGGTAGTTTTTTTTTTCATTGGATTACTTTATATTTTCTCATATAAAGACTACAGTCAATGAACCCCACAATGAATGCAGGGAGATTTTAGCTCCAAAACCTGCATAATTGTAAATGCAACTCTGGACTGTATCACATGCAGTAACCAGAAATAGTACATTATAAGGTATTTGCAAAACATTTTATGCAGATAATTCTGGATTTTGGAAACTGCATCTGGTCCATGTGGAAGGACTACAATTATTGGTACTCATGCCCACATTATCAGGGTCGGATGCACATAGCCTTATAGTAGCACACAGTCCTTACAGCTCAGCAATGCGAAATCAAACTCTAATTTTTCCGATAAGCAATATAATTAGGAATACTTGGTAATTTTACCCATACAAAATCCATAATTAGCCTGAGACCTTATAAAGATTCACATTTTGTATTGACGTTGCAGGTTTTTGGTTTTACAAAAACTGTAATGAGATCTGAAAGACAGTAACTGGAAAACTAGTTTTTGTGCGACACTTAGGTGTTCCTTCAAAACAAATTAAGAGTGCTAATACAACTGTTGACCGAACTGCAGTTTGTGAACCTTTTTCTGGTGCATTTTTATGTATGTACATATAGTTCTTGTAGGTACACTTGCACAAAGTCAGGGATTTTGTAGGATTAATGTCAGGTCTATGAGTAACCAATTATACCAAATAGGTGATAATGATCATCACTTTCATATATAGATTGAAACACTGTCGTTAGCTGAATCCAAATTAGTTGGTAGGAAGCTTAAAACTGGGTGAGGAACAGCCAGACTTTGCTTCAAAGGTGAGGTTGTAAAAGATAGTTTCATGCCACAGGTCATACTCCATGGCAAGTATGAGCACAGCAACAGGACCCAAGGTAGTTATACTGCATCAATGAGGTTCCTCCCAGGCAAATATTTCAAAGCAGACTAAGTTTTCAAGATGTGCTGTTCAAAATTTTTGGAAAAAACAGCAAGAAAAAGACATAATTGAGGAATGAAGTGATCGACCAAGGAAACTTAATGGAAACTTAATGCAGCAGATGAAAGATACATCATGATTGCTTCCTTCCTAAATCAGATGTCCAGCAGTGCCATTACTTCAGAACCTTCAGCAACCCTTGGGACCCACCTACACCCATTTACTGTTTTGAGAAATCTGGCCAGAAGTAGTCTTCTTGGAACAATTGTGGGCAAAAACCATACCTTTGCCATGAAATCAAGGCCAAGTGACTCAACTATGTGTAACAATTTGGGGTACAGAAAAATGGCAGCAGGTGTTCTGGACTGATGTGTCAAAATTTTATTTTAAATATTTGACTGTAACAGAAGGCAGTTTGTTCAGCCTGGGGGCTGTAGAGTAGTATAATACTGAGTATCTGCAGGCAATGAATAGATAAACATGGTGGAGGTCCATAACAAGTTGGGGCTGCATTTCAGCAAAAGCAATTGGATATTTGGTTTGGATTAATGGTGTCAACAATCCTGAGAAATTCAGATACTTACCCATCATGCAATAACATCAGGGAGGCATCTGTTTTGGTTCTGAAGCTTGAATTTATTCTGAAGCATGGTAACCCCAAACATAAAGCCAATGTCATTAAGAACTATATTCAGTGTAAAGAACAAGGAGTCCTGAAAGTGATATGGCCCCCACAGAGCAGAGCCCTCGTCTTAACATCATCGAGTCTGTCTTGGATTACATGAAGAGACAGAAGGATTTGTACAAGCTTACATTCACATAGGATTTGTGGTTAGTTCCCCAAGAAGTTTGGAATGATCTCCCTGCCAAGTTCCTTCAAAGACTTTGTGCAAGTGTACCTAGAAGAATTGATGTAGTTTTGAAAGCAACATTGCATTTTGTTAATTAATATAAATAAATTATTAACACTTCTATTTTTAAATAATCCTTACTTTGCAGCAATTTTTCCACACCTGTCTAAAACGTTTGCACATTACTGTGTATTGTATGTACAATGTGTTAATTTCATTGCATAATCTGGTAAAACAGCTTTAAAACTGGGTTTGACTTGTCTGGTGTGGATTTAGGAGGGCCTGGTGCTCAGAGAGACCTACAGTGGTGGCCAAAAGTATTGGCACCCCTGCAATTCTGTCAGATAATACTCAGTTTCTTCCTGAAAATGATTGCAATCACAAATTCTTTGGTATTATTATCTTCATTTAATTTGCTTGCAAGGAAAAAACACAAAAGAGAATGAAGCAAAAATCAAATCATTGATCATTTCACACAAAACTCCAAAAATGGGCCAGACAAAAGTATTGGCACCTTCAGCCTAATACTTGGTTGCACAACCTTTAGCCAAAATAACTGCGAACAACCGCTTCCGGTAACCATCAATGAGTTTCTTACAATGCTCTGCTGGAATTGTAGACCATTCTTCTTTGGCAAACTACTCCAGGTCCCTGATATTTGAAGGGTGCCTTCTCCAAACTGCCATTTTGAGATCTCTCCACAGGTGTTCTATGGGATTCAGGTCTGGACTCATTGCTGGCCACCTTAGAAGTCTCCAGTGCTTTCTCTCAAACCATTTTATAGTGCCTTTGGAAGTGTGTTTTGGGTCATTGTCCTGCTGGAAGACCCATGACCTTTGAGGGAGACCCAGCTTTCTCACACTGGGCCCTACATTATGCTGCAAAATTTGTTGGTAGTCTTCAGACTTCATGTTGATGCTTTTTGCCAAAAAGCTCTACTTTTGTCTCATCTGACCAGAGAACATTCTTCCAAAACGTTTTAGGCTTTCTCAGGTAAGTTTCGGCAAACTCCAGCCTGGCTTTTTTATGTCTCGGGGTAAGAAGTGGGGTCTTCCTGGGTATCCTACCATACAGTCCCTTTTCATTCAGACGCCAACGGATAGTACGGGTTGACACTGTTGTACCCTCGGACTACAGGGCAGCTTGAACTTGTTTGGATGTTAGTCGAGGTTCTTTATCCACCATCCGCACAATCTTGCGTTGAAATCTCTCGTCTATTTTTCTTTTCCGTCCACATCTAGGGAGGTTAGCCACAGTGCCGTGGACTTTAAACTTCTTGATGACACTGCGCACGGAAGACACAGGAACATTCACGTCTTTGGAGATGGACTTGTAGACTTGAGATTGCTCATGCTTCCTCACAATTTGGTTTCTCAAGTCCTCAGACAGTTCTTTGGTCTTCTTTCTTTTCTCCATGCTCAATGTGGTACACACAAGGACACAGGACAGAGGTTGAGTCAACTTTAATCCATGTTAACTGGCTGCAAGTGTGATTTAGTTATTGCCAACACCTGTTAGGTGCCACAGGTAACTTACAGGTGCTGTTAATTACACGAATTAGAGAAGCATCACATGATTTTTCAAACAGTGCCAATACTTTTGTCCACCCCTTTTTTAGGTTTGGTGTGGAATTATATCCAATTTGGCTTTAGGACAATTCTTTTTGTGTTTTTTCCTTGAAGACAAATTAAATGAAGATAATAATACCAAAGAATTTGTGATTGCAATCATTTTCAGGAAGAAACTGAGTATTATCTGACATAATTGCAGGGGTGCCAATTCTTTTGGCCACCACTGTATGTAGGAACCACTGACTCTATGTGTACATGTGTCAAACTGATGGACACAACTACAACAAATAAATCGCCCTCTAGATTTTATAAAGGGGGACATAATATTTAATCTATACTCTGTACTAGAATCACAAGTGATATTTCCTCCCTGCAGAACTGACAGTTACACCTGTCATGAAGGCCAGACAATAAGTAGGCAAGGTGTGCCAGCTATGTCCATTACCATATGTTCTGGGATATGTCACAGCCAGGTGATCAGCAAGGTGGCAGATTGCATATGGTAGGTTCTTCATTACTACAGCATTGGAAAGATTTCACAATCTACAGGGGTCTGTCCTGATGACAGCTTTAAGTGTTCACACTTGAATGGCTGATTAGAGGTATAATACTTTGGGATACTATGGCTGCTTCGGCTGCATGTTTTCACCCATGCTGATTAACGCATTGCTATTTTTCGTAATATTTTAGACGACAGCTATATAATAGCATAGCATGCAAGGTTTATAACTTCTTATATCATTGTAATTTGTATCTTAGTGAATGGAACTCCAAGTAGCCAGATGTCCACACCGAAATCTACAAAATCTTCATGTTCATCGCCAACAAGTCCAGGAAGTTACCGAGGTCTAAAGGTAAGCTAGAAAGCTATGAAATATATCATCAGTATGACCTCACTAGAATGCTGACTCCATCGGAAATTTAGGTAGACTGCCATCAAAAGGAAGAAAAGTGTTTATGATGGGCTATCTATGCACCCATATTAGAACATGACTTGGGTATCAATCTGCTAGAGACCCTCATCTGTGAATGCATGTTTTATTGATTTGGACCCAGTCAGCAGAGAACATTGAAGCTTTCAGTGAAGATGTCAGATAATACTACACGAGCACTTGATTTACTTTTGACTACCCAAATTTTTTGTTAAAGGCAAATTTGTCACAGGGAATAGTAAAAGATCAAAATTGCTTTGAAGTATTTAACTCATGCAATAACTAAGATGTGACATCATATCAAGGAACAAAATAACCCAAAAATAACATAAAGTCCCACAGTGTGGTAATGGAAAGCTATAACCTACTCGCAAGGTGTTATTTAATCTATAGTTTTGTCCAAAAAGTGTTTGGTCAAGAAAAAGTGGAGAAGCATAAAGCAAAGCACGACCACAGACTTAAAAAAAATATCTAACAAAAAAACCCCACAAACACATCAAATATTGACTTTAAAAAAAGACTCAAATGGAAAGATGAATATGATGCAAACTAAAAAAAGGCGCAAAATGCTGAAAGCTGGACAAAAGACAGGCACAAATGCAATAATGAATCAGGCTCATCAAGTGGCAACTGAAAACAGTAATGCGGATATGAGCTTTTATTGTTTTTGACAGTAAGTTGATGTAAATACATATTAATGTCCCTTTAATCTTGAACCACAAGTTTGACAAGGAAGAAATTATGTAGATAAAGTCCTTCAAGTTAATCACATGGTAGAAGTATTTTCCACACCGCTGAATAATGAACACATTTGCTGCTTTTATCTTACAGCAGGCTCATTTGTCTATTTCTGCAGTTTGGTGAAGAGCGCCAAATAAATACTTGGATGGTTGCACTGTTGCTATTTGGCAGCATATTCCCAATGTCAGCATTACTATAAATCAGTTGTTTGGTTTGTCAGAACATTCCTGCTTGCTTTATTCGGCTTCCCAGGCCTCTGTATGCAAACCAGAAAAGGCCACATGTATGCCATGTATTATCTCCCCTTTATTTTAATCTACAGTCCCTGACAGAAGTTATGTCGCTTATCCATGTTATGTAAATAAAAGCTTATAACCTGACGTTAAATTCATCCATTGGTTTTGTAAATTACTCTTTTGAAAGCTGAAACCCTCCCAAATTTGTTTTAGGTTAAGAAAATAATTTGGCATCAATGCTGAAATATTGATCATTTCATGAACACAGAATGGTCAGATTTTGGCAAGACAAAAGTTTTGTCGCCCACAGAAAGTAATGTGATATTCAAACAAATAATTATCTTAAAATACAAATATATGTTGCATAACATTGGTGAATGAAGTTGTGCTGTTATTAGAGTCATATTTAATATTTTGTGTGACTTCCATGAGCTTGAAGGACTCCATCCATGCGGTTCAACAATGATTCATACAATTTATTAATGAAGTCATCAGGAATAGCAGAGAATGCCGTCTTACATGCCTTCCAGAGTTCATCTAGATTCTTTGGTTTTGTCTTCCAAGCTTCCTCTTTCATCCTATCCCAAACATGCTCAATGATGTTCATGTCTGGTGACTGGGCTGACCAGTTCTTGAGCACCTTGATATTTTTTGCCTGGAGGAACTTTGTTGTAGAGATGGATGTGTGAGATGGAGCACCATCCTGCTGCAGAATTTGACCCATTTTATGATTTGGAATGTAAGAGGTAGTTAATACTTCTTGATATTTTAGGCTATTGATATTGCCTTCCTCCTTGCAAATGTTTCGCACACCCCCATACTGAATGTAACCCTAGACCATGATTTTTCCACCACCAAATGTAACTGTTTTCTGGGTGTATTTTGGATCCATACAGGCTCCAGTAGGTCTCCTGCAGTATTTGCAGCGGCTGTGGTGTAATTCTACTGAAGATTCATCAGCGAAATCCACCTTCTGCCACTTTTCCAGCGTCCATCTGTTTAGCAGGCTGTGGGACTTTGCAAATGCTTTTTATTTGCCTTTTGTTTAGTGTTGGCTTCTGGGCACTGATTTGACCATGGAGGCCATTTCGAGACAGAATCCTACAAACTGTTCTGGTTGACACAGGGATTTGAGGTGACCAGGCCTGTTGGAGCTCTGCTGCAGTGGAAGAGGGGCTTGCTTTGGATTTTCTACTTTTGACTACCCAAATTTTTTGTTAAAGGCAAATTTGTCACAGGGAATAGTAAAAGATCAAAATTGCTTTGAAGTATTTAACTCATGCAATAACTAAGATGTGACATCATATCAAGGAACAAAATAACCCAAAAATAACATAAAGTCCCACAGTGTGGTAATGGAAAGCTATAACCTACTCGCAAGGTGTTATTTAATCTATAGTTTTGTCCAAAAAGTGTTTGGTCGAGAAAAAGTGGAGAAGCATAAAGCAAAGCACGACCACAGACTTAAAAAAAATATCTAACAAAAAAACCCCACAAACACATCAAATATTGACTTTAAAAAAAGACTCAAATGGAAAGATGAATATGATGCAAACTAAAAAAAGGCGCAAAATGCTGAAAGCTGGACAAAAGACAGGCACAAATGCAATAATGAATCAGGCTCATCAAGTGGCAACTGAAAACAGTAATGCGGATATGAGCTTTTATTGTTTTTGACAGTAAGTTGATGTAAATACATATTAATGTCCCTTTAATCTTGAACCACAAGTTTGACAAGGAAGAAATTATGTAGATAAAGTCCTTCAAGTTAATCACATGGTAGAAGTATTTTCCACACCGCTGAATAATGAACACATTTGCTGCTTTTATCTTACAGCAGGCTCATTTGTCTATTTCTGCAGTTTGGTGAAGAGCGCCAAATAAATACTTGGATGGTTGCACTGTTGCTATTTGACAGCATATTCCCAATGTCAGCATTACTATAAATCAGTTGTTTGGTTTGTCAGAACATTCCTGCTTGCTTTATTCGGCTTCCCAGGCCTCTGTATGCAAACCAGAAAAGGCCACATGTATGCCATGTATTATCTCCCCTTTATTTTAATCTACAGTCCCTGACAGAAGTTTTGTCGCTTATCCATGTTATGTAAATAAAAGCTTATAACCTGACGTTAAATTCATCCATTGGTTTTGTAAATTACTCTTTTGAAAGCTGAAACCCTCCCAAATTTGTTTTAGGTTAAGAAAATAATTTGGCATCAATGCTGAAATATTGATCATTTCATGAACACAGAATGGTCAGATTTTGGCAAGACAAAAGTTTTGTCGCCCACAGAAAGTAATGTGATATTCAAACAAATAATTATCTTAAAATACAAATATATGTTGCATAACATTGGTGAATGAAGTTGTGCTGTTATTAGAGTCATATTTAATATTTTGTGTGACTTCCATGAGCTTGAAGGACTCCATCCATGCGGTTCAACAATGATTCATACAATTTATTAATGAAGTCATCAGGAATAGCAGAGAATGCCGTCTTACATGCCTTCCAGAGTTCATCTAGATTCTTTGGTTTTGTCTTCCAAGCTTCCTCTTTCATCCTATCCCAAACATGCTCAATGATGTTCATGTCTGGTGACTGGGCTGGCCAGTTCTTGAGCACCTTGATATTTTTTGCCTGGAGGAACTTTGTTGTAGAGATGGATGTGTGAGATGGAGCACCATCCTGCTGCAGAATTTGACCCATTTTATGATTTGGAATGTAAGAGGTAGTTAATACTTCTTGATATTTTAGGCTATTGATATTGCCTTCCTCCTTGCAAATGTTTCGCACACCCCCATACTGAATGTAACCCCAGACCATGATTTTTCCACCACCAAATGTAACTGTTTTCTGGGTGTATTTTGGATCCATACAGGCTCCAGTAGGTCTCCTGCAGTATTTGCAGCGGCTGTGGTGTAATTCTACTGAAGATTCATCAGCGAAATCCACCTTCTGCCACTTTTCCAGCGTCCATCTGTTTAGCAGGCTGTGGGACTTTGCAAATGCTTTTTATTTGCCTTTTGTTTAGTGTTGGCTTCTGGGCACTGATTTGACCATGGAGGCCATTTCGAGACAGAATCCTACAAACTGTTCTGGTTGACACAGGGATTTGAGGTGACCAGGCCTGTTGGAGCTCTGCTGCAGTGGAAGAGGGGCTTGCTTTGGATTTTCTAACCAACAAACATTCCTCCTGAGCAGTTGTCTTGCCGGGTCTGCTGGACCTGGGCTTGTCAAACACATCTCCAGTCTCTTCAAATCTTTTTTTAATTCTTTGTACTTGAAGCTAAGACACATTAAAGGTGCCAGCCACCTCTGCAGTGGATCTGGTCTTCAGCCTCTTGATAATCAAGGCTTTGGTCGCAGGGTGGATTTTTGGCATGTTGTCAGAGCTCAAGTTGCAGTTCAAGTGAAGGTCTGGGGTGCTGGGTTTCTTTTTACACCCACTAATTAACCGATCATTTACTGAGCACTGGTGAGGATGTAAACAAGGAATTTGGTGCATTATATCACCAGGCGACAAAACTTTTGTCTTGCCAAAATCTGACCATTCTGTGTTCATTAAATGATCAATATTTCAGCATTGATGCCAATTTATATTCTTAACCTAAACCAAATTTGGGAGGGTTTCAGCTTTCAAAAGAGTAATTTATAAAACCAATGGATGAATTTAACGTCAGGTTATAAGCTTTTATTTACATAGCATGGATAAGCGACATAACTTCTGTCAGGGAGTGTACATCTATAGTTTAACCTGCCGTCTGGCTGTGATTTATACAGTGGCTGGATCTGGTTACCTAATTGAATGATGGGTCATTATTAGTGATGAGCAAGCGTGTTCGCCACTGCTCGGTACTCACCTGAACATCTCACTGCTCGAGATGCTTGGCGAGTATTTCCGGGATGCTCGGGCTGGAACTCGGGTCCCCACCCCTGCTTGTTTGGTGCTCTTTAGACAGCCAATGAACATGCAGGGATTGCCTGCCACTCACTGTAATGCTGTAGCCATGTTGGTTGTGGCATTACAGTGATTGGCTGGCTGCACAGCGTCATCGGGTCTATATAAGACCTGGTGACCCTAAACTCATCACAGTCTATCCCGGAAACAGGCAGAGTAGGGAGAGGGACAGAATTGGCAGTGTAATAGTTAGATATAGGTATTCCACAATAAGATACATATCCATCTGAACTAACAGTCCTTCTGAGGACTAATCCAGCTGCATATATTCAGTGGTGATTGCAGGAGTTAGGCAGGCACTATACAGCACAATAGGGTCCATTGCACGTTCTGTCTGTCTGCTGCTGCCTGTTACAGACATCCATTGGACTAGATATCAGTTCTTTTTTTTTTTTGCTCTTAATCCTGATTATTTTCTTAAAAATCAATACAGTCCAACATTTTACTGCTCTATTTGCTTGTTAGCATTGCAGAATGCAGCCAGATCTTTTCCATCATCAGACTTAATCCCATATTACTGCGGTACAAATCCAGAAATTTGTAGGGAACATGTAAAATATTCTACTCCATTTAAAGTTTAGCAATAGTATGTTGGTGAACCTATTCACACGTGGTCGCTGCCAATAATAGTAAACTACAAGGCCGGTGTTTAAAACTGTTGGCATCCGTCAGACGTATCAGATATTATCCTCCATTTACAGTTTGGCAGCAGTGTTTTGGTGAACCTATTCACACATGGTCGCTGACAATAATACTGAACTTCAAGGCTGGTGTTTAACCCCTTTACCCCCGAGGGTAGTTTGCACGTTAATAAACAGGCCAATTTTTACAATTCTGACTACTGTCACTTTATGAGGTAATTACTCTGGAACACTTCAACGGATCCCACTGATTCTGAGATTGTTTGTTTTTTTATTACATATTGTACTTCATGATAGTGGTAAAATTTCTTCGACATCACTTGCGTTTAATTGTGGAAAAAAACGGAAATTTGACGAAAATTTCGCAATTTTCAAACTTTGAATTTCCATGCCCTTAAATCAGAGAGATATGTAACACAAAATGGTTAATAAATAACATTTCCCACATGTCTACTTTACATCAGCACAATTTTGGAACCAAAATTTTTTTTTGTTAGGGAGCTATAAGGGTTAAAAATTGACCAGCGATTTCTCATTTTTACAACAAAATTTACAAAACCATTTTTTTAGGGACCACATCACATTTCAAGTGACTTTGAGGGGCCTTTATGACAGAAAATACCCAAAAGTGACACCATTCTAAAAACTGCACCCCTCAAGGTGCTCAAAACCACATTCAAGAAGTTTATTAACCCTTCAGGTGCTTCACAGGAATTTTTGGAATGTGGAAGAAAAAAATGAACATTTATTTTTTTTCACAAAAATGTTACTTTAGACCCCAATTTTTTTATTTTTGCAAGGGTATAATTAAAAAATGAACCCCAAAATTGGTTGTGCAATTCCTCCTGAGCACGATGATACCCCATATGTGAGGGAAAACCAGTGTTTGGGCGTACGGCAGGTTTCGGAAGGGAAGGAGCGCCATTTGACTTTTTGAATGTAAAATTTGCTTGAATAATTAGCGGACGCCATGTTGCGTTTGGGGAGTCCCTGATGTGCTTAAACAGTGGAAACCCCCCCCCCCCAAGTGACTCTATTTTGGAAACTAGACCCCTCAAGGATTTTATCAAGGGGTATGGTGAACATTTTGAACCCAGAGGTATGACACAGAATTTGATAACATTAGGTCATCATATTGAATAAGTTGTCATTAGTTTTGAGTGCAAGTGCTCGCTACTTGAGTTTGCATTGGGTACTCGGGTATGCACAAATCGCGGGTTCTCAAGTGACATACTTGAGTCACCGCTCGCATGTTTCACGGTTATTAGACACCCTAAAAAAAACATGCGGGGATCGCTCGTGCATGGCATGCAATCCCCGCGAGGTTTTTTTGGCTGTATAACAGCCTCAAAATATTTGCGGCGGAGACTCAAGCATGTCACTCGAGCACCCGCTATACTCGGTGCATACCCGAGCACCCGATGCAAACTCAAGTAGCGAGCCCTTGCGCTCAACATTAGTCGCCATATTGTCAGCATTTTTTTTTCTTTACTTCTGAAAAAATCCAAACACAAGCCCAACCCTAACCCTAGCCCAAAGCTAACCCTAACCCTTGCCCAACCCTAACCCTAGAACAACCCTAACTCAACCCTAACCCTAGCACAACTCTAACCCTAACCCTAGAGTTTATTTTTTACGCCGTTCCTCGTGCAGTATAAGTGATTAGACAACTTTATTCTTCGGGTTGGTGCAATTACAGCGATACTAGATTCATATCGGGTTTTTATGATTGACAGCTGTCACACACTAAAAAAACTTTTTTTTTTGCAAAGACTAGTTTTTGCATCGCCATATTTTGAGAGCTATAATTTTTCCATATTTCGGCCAACAGAGTCATGTGATGGCTTGTTTTTTGCGGGACAAGTTGATGTTTTTATTGGTACCAATTTCGGGCACGTGACATTTTTTGATCGCTTTCTATTCCAATTTTTCGGAGGCAGAATAAACAAAAACCAACAATTCAGGAATTGTTTTTTTAGGCTATGTGCCCACGATGCAGAAATGCTCAGGATTTTTTCCTGAGCGTTTCTGCATCTCCCTGGCAGAAAAAAACGCATGCGGATTGTACATGCGTTTTCCTGCCAGGGACATGCGGAAGTGAAGCGTTCTTCACTTGCATTTCCGCATGCGGGTTGACAAGCGCTTTCCAAGCGATTTTAGCATCACTTGGAAAGTGCTTGTCAACTTGGTCACACTATATAAATCCATGCAAACAGCATGGATTTATATACTGTGACCGAAAGAATGGTAAAAAATAAAAAAATAAATATATACTTACCTTCCGATGGCCCGCGCTGTCTTGCTTCACTGTCCCGGCTGCCGGCAGATCGCGTTACACTGAAGGACCTGCCGACGTCAGCGTCGCGTGACCCGTCACATGACTCTGACGTCAGCGCAGGTCCTTCAGTTCATCGCGAACTGCCGGCAAGTGAAGAGAAGGAGAGCGGGGGCCGCCAGAAGGTAAGTATATATTTCTTTTTTATTTTATTCTTTTTTTTTTTACAGTTTTCTATGGTACCCAGGTCCGGAGGAGAGTCTCCTCTCCTCTAGACCTGGGTACCATCCGCACATTAGACCGCATGGAATGCGCATCTACAATTACAGTGATGCGTAATCCATGCGGTCTAATGCAAGTCAATGGTGGCGAAAACGCAGCACTTCCGCAAAATAATTGGTGGTGCTGCGTTTTTTTCCGCAATGATAATCCGCAGCAGAAATTTCCGCAGCATGTGCACAGCACATGCGGATTATCATTGGGGAACATGGCAGGCCTTCTACCATGCGTTTTTTAAGCGTTTTTGCCCCGGCGGAAACGCTTAAAAAACGCATCGTGGGCACACAGCCTTATGCCATTCTATGTGTGGTAAAATTGATAAGGCAGCTTTATTCTTCGGGTCAGTACGTTTATTGTTTTATTTATGTTTTGGCGCTTTTACACAATAAAAACTATTTTATAGAAAAAAGAATTGTTTTTGCATTGCTTTATTCTGAGAGCTATAACTTTTTTATTTTTCGGCCATTAGAGCTGTATGGCTGCTTGTTTTTTGCGGGACAAGATGACGTTTTCAGCGGTACCATTTTTATTTACATTCGTCTTTTGATCCAGTTTTATTCCATTTTTTGTTTGGCGGTATAATGATAAAGCATCGTTTTAAGTTTCGGGGGTTTTTTGTTTTATTTTACCGTGTTCACTAAAGGGGTTAACTAGTGGGACAGTTTTATAGGTCAGGTCGTTCCGGACGCGACGATACCAAATATGTGCACTTTTATTGGTTTATTTTTTTTTTTCATAAGATTATTTATTTATGGGTACAATATATATATTTTTTTATTATTATTTTTTCATTTTTTTATATATTTTTATTTTTTTTTTAATTTTCACTTTCTGACATTTTTATTACTTTTGCACATTTTCCCACTATGGGACTTTCACTTTTTGCGGCCTGATCATCTGCATAGCACAGGAATGCAGCACCATCCCTGTGCTATGCAGCCTGTCAGCACTGCACAGGGAGAAGTTACTTTGGTCGTGCACTGCGCATGACCAAAGTAACTTCCTGCCTCCTGGTGACCCAGATGTTGTCATGATGACATCGGGTCCCCATGACAACATCCAGGACCGGACTCAGACGCCGGCAGAAAAGTATCGCGCTTACCTCCTCTTGCGACCGGAATCCTGCGATCGATTTCGATCGCAGCATTTCGGGGGTTAATGTGCAGGGAGCGGTGCGGGACTGCTCCCAGCACATAGCACTGGGTGTCAGCTATGAAATCGCCAAGGCGTACTAATACGTATCTGGCCCATAAGGCCCAGGGCACAGATACGTATTAGTACGCCTTGGGACAGAAAGGGGTTAAAACAGTGGGCGTCCGTCAGCTCTTTCACCTCCTCCTCCTCAGCCTCCATCTCCGAAATGACCACATCAGACGGAAGCTGGAAGCACTGTAGCACTGCCTCGGCCAAGCAGCAACAGGCTGTGCTGAAGCTAATATTCTTAGGTGACAAATCGCACACCTCTGAAGAGTTGTTGACAGCTCTAAAAAAGCAGGCAGATCTGTGGCTGTCACCACTGAACCTTCAGCCAGGCATGGTCGTGTGTGACAATGGGCAGAACCTGGTGGCGGCTCTGAAGCAAGGCGAGTTCACACACGTACCATGCCTGGCCCATGTGCTCAACCTAGTGGTTCACTGGTTTCTCAAAACCTACCCGGTCTGCCTGAGCTGCTGTTATGAACGGCTACAAGCACTAAGGAAAGACAGGAGATCTGTCCCTACAATAGGACTAAGCTAGATCCCTATGATGTAATGGGGAACCTGATCCTGCGATCAGACCTGCTAAAGTCCTCAGCTAGTCTGAACGAAGACCTATAGATGTGAGGGAGGGATCCCTACAAGACCTAGGGACTGGGAGAAAGATGGACACCTCCTAGCAGAAATTGTAGCAGTAAAAAGACAAACAAACAACATAGAACATAGAGGTCAAAAGACCTAGCTAAACTGACTGAGAAAGGTAACAAAGCACCTGGCTAGCTTAAGAGTAGAAATTACAATGAAGTCCAGCATGGCCAGAAGGGCGGAGCAGGATTAAATAGGCAAAAAAGGTCATGTGACCAGCAAAATAGAAAAAAACTAACAGGAGAGTTCTAACAGTACCCCCTCTTCTATGAGGATCCTCCGGATCCCCTAGGCCCAGGCTTATCAGGAAACCTCTTGTGAAACGCTCTGACAAGTCTGGAAGCAGAAACATCATCCGCCCTCACCCATGAGTTATCTTCGGGACCGAAACCCTTCCAAGCGACGAGATACTGCAAACTCCCCCTATACCGTCTAGAATTAAGGATGCGGGAAATCTCATATTCCCCGTCCTCCACCACCGGAGGAACAGTGGCAGTGGCGTCTCTATCTGATACATCAGCTTTTTTCAATAGAGAAACATGAAACACCGGATTAATCTTCCAGGAGGTAGGAACCTCCAACCTAACAGCAGATTGGTTAACTGCCTGAAGCACCTTAAAGGGCCCTACAAACTTGGGACCCAATTTTTTAGAAGGAATCCTCAACCGCAGATTCTTAGAGGACAACCAAACCATGTCACCAACCGTAAACAAAACCTCTTGACGTTTCCTGTCAAAGTACCTCTTAGATTTTTTGTTAGCCTCCTGAAGATTACCACGCACATCCGTCCCAACTCTCTCCAAATCACCGGAAAAACTCTCCTCCTCAGGCACAGCCGATACCAATTTGGAGAATGACCCAAAAGACGGATGTCTCCCAGAACAACAAAAAAAAGGCAAACACCCAGCAGAAGAGGATGTATGGTTGTTAAGAGCAAATTCAGCAAGCGGCAGAAACTCAGACCACCCCTCTTGATTGTCTGCCACAAAACAACGCAAGAACTGCTCAACATCTTGATTCTTCCTTTCTGTCTGGCCATTAGACTCAGGATGATATTCAGATGAAAACGACAAATTAACTCCCAACCTGTCACAAAAGGCACGCCAAAAATGAGCCACGAACTGAGGTCCCCTATCAGAAACAATGTCAGTAGGAACACCATGGAGTCTGACAATTTCCTTGACAAAGGCCTTAGCGAGTGTCTTAGCGCAGGACAGTTTGATGAAGGGAACTAAGTGACACATCTTGCTAAAACGGTCCACGACCACCCAGATGACCGTGAAACCCTCAGAGGAGGGAAGGTCAGTAATAAAGTCCATAGCCAGATGTGTCCAAGGTGCACTAGGAACCTCCAGAGGGCAAAGCAACCCCGCAACAGGAGTATGAGAAGACTTAGATCTAGCACACACAGTACATTGACGCACCCACTTAATGACTTCTTTCTGCCATCCAGGCCACCAAAAACTGCGACCCACCAGTCTCTTGGTCTCAGAAATTCCTGGATGACCTGCCAACTAAGACTCATGACACTCAACAAACAAATCTCTCCTAAAGGTCCTAGGCACAAACAACCTCCCATGGGGAGTGTTAGATGGGGCATTCTCCTGTGCTTTAAGAATCCCATCTTCCAAAATGGAGTCCAATGCAGCAATCACAACACCTTCTTGTAAAATGCTCTCCTCCTCCTCAGCACCGACCATGGGAGAAAAGCTGCGAGACAAAGCATCAGCTTTAACATTCTTGGTACCCGGGATGTAAGTAATGGAAAAATTAAACCGCGAAAAAAAAAGTGCCCACCTAGCCTGACGGGCATTCAAGCGCTTGGCAGCATCAAGATAGATCAGATTTTTATGATCAGTGAAAACCTGAATAGGAAATTCAGCACCTTCCAAGAGATGACGCCAGTGTTCAAATGCGAGTTTAATAGCCAGCAATTCCCGATTACCAATATTGTAATTAAGTTCAGTCTCAGAAAATTTTTTTGAAAAAAAGGCACAGGGATGTACTCCATCCTTGTTTTCCTGAGACAACACCGCACCAACCCCCACAGAAGAAGCATCAAACTCAACCAAAAACGGCTTAGTCACATCAGGCTGCATAAGGATGGGGGCAGAGCTGAACCTCTCCTTTAGGAACACAGACGCTTCAATGGCCTCAGTAGTCCACTGAACCGTATTAGCACCTTTCCTGGTGAGATCGGTCAGTGGTTTAACAATAATAGAAAATTTTTTAATGAATTTTCTGTAATAATTGGCGAAACCCAAAAACCTCTGTATCGATTTCAAACCAATAGGCCTAGGCCATTCCTGCACAGCTTGAACTTTCACCAGGTCTATCTCAAAGCCCTCGCTGGAGATAATGTAGCCCAAAAAACTAATTCTCTGTACAGCGAACTCACATTTCTCTAGCTTAGCAAAAAGCGAATTGTCAATTAATAACTGTAATACCTCACGTACGCTCCGCTAATGAGACTCCAGATCAGGCGAATAAATCAAAATGTCATCCAAATACACAACCACTTTTTTGCCGATCAAAGGTCTAAGGATGTCATTAATAAGATTCTGAAAAAATGCTGGAGCATTGGTAAGACCAAAAGGCATAACCAGATTCTCAAAATGACCCACAGGAGTGTTAAAAGCAGTCTTCCATTCATCACCCTCCTTCATTCGCAACAAATTGTATGCCCCCCGGAGATCAATTTTAGAGAACCACTTGGCCCCCACTAACTGGTTAAACAAATCAGGAATCAATGGCAGTGGGTATGGATTGCGTACAGTAATTTTATTAATCTCGCGAAAGTCCAGACAAGGACGTAAACCGCCGTCCTTTTTTTTAACAAAAAAAAATCCAACAGCCACAGGTGACTTAGAGGGTCTGATATGACCGGCGGCCAAGCTCGTCTGTATGTATTCCTCCAAAGCCTTTCTCTCAGGAATAGTAAGATTAAATAAATGACTTTTAGGAAGAGTCGCTCCAGGGACAAATTCAATGGTACAATCATAGTCTCTATGGGGAGGCAAAATTTGCGACTCCTTCTCAGAAAAAACTTTCCAAAAATCCTGAATAGGTACAGGTAATTCCCATTTATCCACAGCAGCAATGCTCCCGTTGCAACACTTGTCATAGCACTTAGGGCTCCAGGACTTAATTTCATTAGTAGACCAATCCAGTACAGGATTGTGCAATTTTAACCAGGGTAACCCCAAAACTACTGGAGAAGGCAAATTATTTAATACTACCAAATCCAAATTTTCTTGGTGAATACCATTAATAGTGAGGGGAAATTCATAAACCTTGTGAGTAACACATTTCAAGGGAGAGCCATCGACAGAAACCACGGCAATAGGGGATGACAAAGGTTTGGGTTTTAATTTAAGTTTTTCCAAGAATCCCCCATCAATCACATTCAGAGAAGAACCACAATCCACAAATACCTGAAATTCAATTAATTCTTCCTGAGCTGCAGTAGTAGCAGAAAGAAATACCCCCTTAGTGTTTAAACAGGCTATACGGGCGTAACTGACCTTTTTTTTTTTTTCTTTGTTCATACGAAGCACACAGTTCTTAATGAAATGGTCAGATTTTCCGCAACAAAAGCACAAACCGTCAGAAAACCTGCGGTCTTTTTTCCTGAGAGCGGGGTGACATCGCCCCAATCTCCATCGGCTCTCCAATGTCAGTACAGACCCTCTCAAGACTAATTGCTGACATGGCAAAGGATTTACTCTCATTAACCCTTGCACGCAGTCTCCTGTCCACCCGTATAGCTAATTGCATTGCCTCCTGCAAGTTTCCAGGTGTAGGATAAGCAATAAGCAGATCCTTAACCCTTTCACCTAGCCCAGCAAGAAACAAACTTTTCAGAGCTGAATCGTTCCACCCCACCTGAGCAGACCACCGACGGAAGTGAGTACAATAATTTTCCACATTACCTGATTCCTGCCTCAAAAGTCTCAATTCTGTCTCAGCTGATGAGACACGATCAGGATCATCATACAACAACCCCAAAGCAGAAAAAAAACTATCCACTGATCTAAAGCACAGATCACTAGGTTGGAGAGAAAAGGCCCATCCCTGAGGTTCTTTGTGCAAAAGTGACATTATGAACCCTATGCGCTGTGATTCATCACCAGAGGATCTGGGTCTCAAACGAAAATACAATAAACAAGCATTTTTAAAGGAAAAAAAATCTTGTTGTTCACCAAAAAATAAATCAGGCAATCGTACCTTTGGCTCCACAAAATGCGCTCCAGAACAGCTACTCACGTGTTGTTGGAGCTCGGCCACCTCCAGAGAAAGTCCCTGCAGGCGTTGAGCCAAATCCTGAACCGACACCATGATGGAAACTGGAGGTCTTTCCTTAGAGATATTTTTTTTTTGACTGGACTTACTGTTATGAACGGCTACAAGCACTAAGGAAAGACAGGAGATCTGTCCCTACAATAGGACTAAGCTAGATCCCTACGATGTAACGGGGAACCTGATCCTGCGATCAGACCCGCTAAAGTCCTCAGCTAGTCTGAACGAAGACCTATAGATGTGAGGGATGGATCCCTACAAGAACTAGGGACTGGGAGAAAGATGGACACCTCCTAGTTGAAATTGTAGCAGTAAAAAGACAAACAAACAACATAGAACATAGAGGTCAAAAGACCTAGCTAAACTGACTGAGAAAGGTAACAAAGCACCTGGCTAGGTTAAGAGTAGAAATTACAATGAAGTCCAGCATGGCCAGAAGGGCGGAGCAGGATTAAATAGGCAAAAAAGGTCATGTGACCAGCAAAATAGAAAAAACCTAACAGGAGAGTTCTAACAGCTGCTTGTCAAAGTAAGCCGCGTGTCTGCCCAAGTCAGCTACAGCTTCCGCCGCCCCTTGCCGTGCTTCAGCAGCATTTGCAGCTTCCAGCTCACTGACTGGTGTGTGATGTCCCCAAGCGTTGGAACTCAACGTTGCATATGTTGGTAAGGATTTGTGAGGAGCACAGGGCAGTTGTTCAGTACCAGCTTCAAAACGCCCGTCGGTATTCAGGTCATCCTCCACACATAAGAGCTCAGGAGTGGGCATGGATGTCAGACATTTGTGCCATCCTCCAAAACTTTGAGGACTCCACCAAGATGGTGAGCGGCGATGACGCCATAATTAGCGTCACCATCCCGCTTCTCTGTGTACTGAAATGCTTGCTGCTCACAATTAAAGAGGAGGCATTGCAGGCGGAGCACGATGAGATGGAGCAAGGAACCATACAGGGTGATTCCACACAGCCCAGCCTCATCTCATCCCAACACGGATTGGGTGACAATGAGGAAGAGGAAGAACAGGAGCTAGTTTCCTTCGCTATAGACGGTACTAGCCACACAACTATCATACCGTCTGTTCAGCATGGATGGCCTGAGGAGAGGGAGGATGAGGAGGAGAGTATGGTCAGTCATCCTCTTGGTGAGGACACGGAAGTCTTGCCTGCTAGCAGTCTGGCACACATGGCTGAATTTGTTACACTGCCTTTCCTGTGACCCTCGCATTGTCCAAATTTTGGGTGACAGTCATTACTTGTTGGTGACACTTCTAGACCCATGCTACAAGGAGAACTTTCTATCTCTCATTCCCGTGGCGGAGAGGTCTACTAAAATGTTGCAGTACCAGAAATGTAAAAAATTCCCATCTGAAAACGCTGGCGGCAGAGGTCACAGTTCGTTGGACAACCAAGGAGTACAGGCGAGAGAGACACAAATACAATCCAGCACAGGCAGGGCAACACTGTCAAAGGTCTTGGACAGTTTTCTCAGACCCTCCCATCGCACAGGCCCTGATGCGCGGGGTACTCTCACAAGGAAGGATAATTTTTCGAAGATGCTGAAAGAGTACCCTGCTGACCGTACAAACATTCTCCCTGATTCTTCTGTGTCTTATAATTATTGGGTATCCAAGCTGGACATGTGGCATGAACTGGCTCTCTACGCCTTGGAGGTCCTGGCCTGCCCTGCTGCTAGCATTTTGTCAGAGATAGTTTTTAGTGCCATCGGGGGCATTATATCTGATAGGCGCATCCGCCTGTCAACTGAAAATGCTGACAGGCTGACAAGCACTGGATTGGGCCAGACTTCTCAACACCACAGAATGATAGCAGCGTAACATAAACTCAAATCCAGTGGCTTTTTTTTGGGAGGTCTATTTCCATGCACCTCTTCACACCCAGATATGGGTATACTCTTCCTGATTTTGTCTATTTTCTGTTGTCCTTCTCCTCATCCTCCGCCACCATATCACCAGGGTGACCGTGATGCAACACACACATCATTTTTTTTAAGGGTGTTAATGATGCCCTTTGGAAATTTTTGTTATACAGTATGTTCATGTATGGGAAAAATGTTTTTCAGCCCATGCACTTTGTGCATGGGCATTACCAGTATAGGAGACCCACTCCTTAACAATGGTAACAATTTTTTAATGAGGACCTCCTTTACGTCTCTTCAAAGGGTATTGGAGTTCGTCCAATTTTTGGGCAGCCCTTGAAGTCACTGTGTTACGCTCACACCCAGACTGACTGGCGTGAGCGTGATTAGTGATCCCACTGTACCATGAACCGAGGAGTGCCTGGAGGGGCGTAACTAAGTATCAACCCAATCCGACCAAGGTCGCACTGCGGCTTAGTCGACTCCATGGACCAAGGAGGAACTGAGCAGAGGGACCACGTGCGACTCCAGGTCAGACCCCGGTCACAGTTGTTGACCCACACTGGGGAATGCCGGAGCAGGCAGGTTAGACTGGCATACAGGCAGGTGGGTATTGGCAAGTACGGCTGGTATGCAGACAGGTGGGTACTGGCGAGTACGGCTGGTATGCAGACAGGTGGGCACTGGTTAACACGGCTGGTATGCAGACTGGTGGGCACTGGCAAGCATGGCTGGTATGCACAGGTGGGCACTGGCAAGCACGGCCTTTATGCAGACAGGGAGATGCTGGCAAGCACGGCTGGAGTGCAAACCGGGAGGTACTAGCAGGTTGGAGCGCAGGCTGGATAGGGTCCAGTACAGACTGGGAGACAGGTACAGAGCCGCAGATGCGGTAGACAGGCAGAGTAAAGCGAAACCGCCGGAGCGGAGGACAAGGCAGAGCAGAGAGGAACTGCTGGTGCGGTGAGCAAGTAGAGCGGAGCGAAAACCGCTGGTGCAGTGGGCAAGGCAGAGCAGAGCGGAACCGCCGGAGCAGTGGACAAGGCAGGGCAGAGAGGAACCGCAGGTGCGGTGGACAAGGCAGAGCACAGCGGAACCGCCGGAGCGGTGGGCAAGGCAGAGCAGAGAGAAGCCGCCGGAGCGGTGGGCAAGGCAGAGCAGAGAGAAACCGCTGTTGCGGTGAGCAAGTCAGATCAGAGAGAAGCCGCCGGAGCGGTGGGCAAGTCAGAGCAGAGAGAAACCGCCGGAGCGGTGGGTAAGGCAGAGCAGAGAGGAACCGCCGGAGCGGTGGGCAAGTCAGAGCAGAGAGAAACCGCCGGAGCAGTGGGCAAGACAGAGCAGAGCGAAACCGCAGGTGCGGTGGACAAGGCAGAGAGGACAGGGCTCTGTTCACATGGAACAGACTGGAAAATACAAGAAGATACGAAGGAAGGGAAAAGGGACAAGCAGAACCAGATACACACAAGGTACTTACTATGAAGTAGCGAGTAGACACAAAACTCACAAACAGAAGTACAGAGACAACGAGTAGGAGTTAGGTGCAGGTTCAGATACTGCAGGAAAAGGGAAGGTACGGACATAGAGAAAAACTGGTAACAGGTTAGGATACAGTTCAGACAGGAACTGCTACTGCAAAGAGATACAAGAACGAGCCTGGGTATACAGCCCCCAGAGATGGCGGAAATGGACAAAAAGACACAGATAACAGGTCTGGGTATGCAGCCCCCAGAGATGGCAGAAACAGACAAGAAGACACAGAAATGGACCTGGCAACTTCAGAGTCAAGGAGAACACTGAATGATAGTGTTGCTCAGGCACCTCCTACTGGGTGGAGGTGGTTTAAATATCCAGTGACTCACAGCAATAGGCTGGAGACGCATTAGGGGTGCGCCCACAGCAGCTATAAGAATCAGGAAGTAACCGGGCCGCCGCCCTAAGCAGTCAGTCAAGAGAAATGCACACAGCATGAACTGGAGCAAGATATGCAGGCTGGACTGACAGGTAAGATTGCTGTCTTGCATAGTGGGAGGTGGTGCACTATGCAAGCACGCCGCCAGGGATGTTACACGCTGCATGGGCATTACCACTATAAGAGACCCACTCCTTAATAATGGGAACAATTTTTTTAATGAGGCCCTCCTCTATGTTTCTTCAAAGGAGTATTGGAATGCGTCGAAATTTTTGGCAGCCCTTCCAGTCACTGCATACGCAATAACAGTATAGGAGACCCTCTTCTTTATAATGGGAGCATTTTTTTAATGAGGCCCTCCTCTACATCTCTTCCAAGGGGCATTGGAGTGCATCCAAATTTTTGGTTGCGCTTGCAGTCACTGCATACGCAATAACAGTATAGGAGACCTGCTCCTTTATAATGGGAACATTTTTTTAACTGAAGCCCTACTCTATGTCTCTTCAAAGGGGTATTGGGGTGCGTTCACATATTTGGCAGCCCTTGCATTCACTGCATAGGCAAGAACAGTATAGGAGACCCACTCTTTAATAATGGGAACAACAAAGCATAGCCGGCTGATGGCCCTCTAACAATAGTAAGGGCCGCCTGATGGCCCTGTAAAAATAGGCTTTGTGACTTTCAGATTCCCTCCTTCATAAATGAAACAGGATGTGTCTGATCATGTCTCACACATCACATGGGCAGATAAGGTAGTAAAATGTTAAAATGTCCGTTGAAAGCAATGCAAAAGTGCAAAAACGCATCAAAAACGCTACATGTGAACATAGCTCAAGGTGTGAAGGAGCATTTTTTTTTTGCCTTTATATAAAAGTAATTACCCTGGAAAGAATGTCCCTTGAGGTTTTTTTCCAGGAAAATCCTTTTTGGCTTAGTTTTTGTATGTTTTATTGTGAATCCGTAAAAGTGGCGTAATACTTTCACAACATTGTTTACAGTAGTGACCTGGGAGTCTCAGATGCTTCCAAGGGTCTCCCCATGCTGTTACCATACCATTTGAGCACTGTTCCCATCGATTTGGCCAATTTTTAGGCCCCCTCCAGACGTCCGGGGGGGGGGGGGGCGTCGGCAAAAGGAAAAATGCTCGAGTTTGCCATTGACTTACATTGGGCTCGTTGTTCGGGTCGAGTAGCCGAGCATTACGATTTGCTCGACCCAAGCACCCGAGCATTTTAGTGCTCGCTCATCACTAGTCATTATCCAAAATGTGCTTGGTAGTAGTACATTATGTAATGTTGACAGTTGAGAGAAAAATCAAACCTAAAATTTTTTAAGAAACAAGAAGAACAATATTTGGAGTCACTATTTCTTGAATCATAAATAACACAGTAGAGGAACTGCACCCCAGGTGTTATACTTAACGTGAATATCATTGGCATGGATGTTCACCCAGTTCCAAAAAGTGCCCCCCGCACAGTATGAAGGAAAGTGATATAGACGGAATTACAACAGCGTTTCTAGTGTGATACCCTTCATCGGGTTGGTGTATGAATATGGAGATATTAAGATAGGTATGTTCAGTATATACAAGGTTAAACCAAAAAACATACTGCAATAATCAAGAAATAAATGTTTTCAGAATATAGCACATAAGCAGGAAATGTATACCCGTGAATCCATAACACGTGAACAAGAGATGCAGCAAAGGGAGTACAGATTATGAGGGGTAAGGTGAGAACACTTTGTACACACCATACCTCACATGTTCAGGTCTCTGTATTATCACAACCAAACTGTTGCTATAATTCTGTCTAAATCACTTACCATGATACTGTGCAGTGGGCATTTTTTGGATCTGAATTAATGTCTGTGCTAATAAAATTCACGTTAGGCATAAAAAACACCTCCTGGAGTGTTGTTCCACTACTGTTTTATATATAAATGTAAAACCAAAATATGTATAAATGTGAATCAAAGCCTGTTGGTCAGCTTGGATCATGCACCCATTCAAATACACAAAGGGCCTAATTCATCAAAATGTTTTCACCAGAAATCTGACATAAAATACTTTGATAAGTCACCATGTTTTTGCACAGCCTGAGGTTGAGCAAAAATTATGACTTTTGGTGTTGTCATTCCAGTTTCACACAGCTCTGCCAAAATGAGCAGAATGGGTGTGTGGCGAACCCCGCTCATCTAATTCATTTCTTACTGGGGTGTTCCTTACACCAGAAATCTTACCTCAGTCACTGACTGGAGTAAGATTTGTGGCGATGTGCAATTTTCAAATGCGCCGAATTCATCAAGAGGCACCTGTTAATGAGCTAGAAGCATCTGACTCCAGCACGCCCCTCATCAAGACCGGTGGGAACAATCCGTTCTTCATTAATCTAGGCCTATGAGTTGTGCTGCCTGACCAACACTTTAAAACCACTTCTTGACTAAATTATACCCTTTTTACTGATTCTACATGTAGACATAACTGACTAGTAAGTATTCCTCTAAAAACTAACTTTAAAAGGAATCTCTGATGTTGAAAATGCCTGATTTTCAGATATGATGTTATGGAGCAGGAGGAGATGATCAAACTGATAGACATTTGTGTAGAAAATTTTCAGCAAAACTTGTATTTTATTCATTGAAATCCCTGGTGTTTGTATCCATACGAGTCCAGTGGGCGGTCCTATTCTATATTTGATAGTCATGCAGTCATACAGGGAAGACTGTCAATCACAGAATAGTACCGCCCACTGGACTTAAACAGCAGAGATTTCAATGAATAAAATACAAGTTATACTGAATCTTTTCCAGCAAACCTCTATATCATTCTGCTCTGTTTCGTGCTGCCACAGATCAGATTGCATGCACCATGGAATCAATGGCGCTATATAAATAAATAATAATAATAGTAATATACTATGTGTCAGGATCCCTTTATAAAGGCTATATATGTATGTTGTGTACAATAAAACAAGAATTGGATGTTGTTTTTGGAGATTTTTTTCTCAATGGAAGCAACAAAATATTTTACCAATGCAATAATATTTCTTGGTATTGAGTGTCATAGTAAGATAATTTTAAGTTAGTAATTAGGAACCTCATTAAAGAGGAATTATCGGTTATGAGCAAAATATAAAGATTGACAGGAGATGACGAATTAAGACTTTTCTCAAATATATGATATTAGCATATCAGACGATCTCCCTCAGTATTGGGCTTAGTCAGACAGCCGTATCAATCGGAGCAAGATTGGACCACAATGCTCGGCCCGCAGCTCTCTTGTCTAACATATTTCTATGCAGCCGTCACGCTCGGGTCGAGAGGGCTGCAGGCAGTCCGAGCAGTGCATTCCAACTCACTCCGATTTATATGGCCATCGTACTGCGCCCTCAGGGACCCTGGTTTTACTTTCACTTTTCCAGAGAGAGCAAAAAGCCTGATGAAATTCTCTTCTCTGGGTGATAAACTGTGAGCATGGGGGAATCTATGCTCAGATCTGGCAGGATTTTCCTGAGTCTCCGTTTTGTTCACTCATTGGTCTACAGAATAGAATGAGAAAATTGATTGCAGTAGCTTAGGTAACCATGGTTACGACCACTCATATAGTGACAGTTAGTTGTTAGTGGTCGTAACCATGGATACCTAAGCTACTGCAATCCCCCGCACATTGGGGTAAGCAACATAGCAAATCAAAAGAACTATACTACATTTCTAAACTGGAGGTATTTGTTAATATTATTTTGGATAGGATCTTGGAGATGGGAATACCCCTTTGAGTAGGGGTTCTCCGAGTAGTGAACGCCCCCTTTCAATTTGTGCTTGTGGAATTTTGGCACTAAGTGATACATAGTCTTCATGAGAAAGATAAGGCTGCGTGCCCACTATGCGTTTTTCAAGCGTTTTTGCCACGGAATTTCCGCAGCGAAAACGCTTAAAAATCGCTTGGTAATACGTGCCCCATGGTCCTCAATGATAATCCGCATGTGCTGAGAACATGCTGCGGAAATTTCCACTGCAAATTATCATTGCGGAAAAATACGCATCATGTCCATTATTTTTGCGGACACGCAGCGTAATTGCCGCCATTGACTTGCATTGAATCGCTTAATATCCACATGACTACATGTGCACATGCGGATATTAAGCGATTCAATGTGAGGATGGTACCCGGGTCTGGAGAAGAGGAGACTCTCATCCAGACCTGGGTACCATAGTACCTGTAAAAAAAAAAAAAAGAATTAAAATAAAAAATATACATTATACTCACCTTCTGATGGCCCCCGGTCTCCATAGCGATGCGTCCTGGCTTCCCGGTGGCTCGCAATGGTGTAAAAGGACCTTCCATGACATCATTTAGTCATGTGACAGGTCACACAACCCCTGACGTCGGTCGCGTGACCTGTCACATGACTAAATGACGTCATGAAAGGTACTTTTACACCACCGCGAGCCGTACAAGAGACCGGACGCACCAGAGAAAAGACCGGGGGCCATCATTTTTATTGTTTTTTTTAACTATTACTTGGTCACACTATATAAATCCATACCGGTTGCATGGATTTATATAGTGTGACCAAGTTGTCAAGCACTTTTCCAAGTGATGCTAAAATCGCTTGGAAAGCGCTTGATAACCCGCATGCAGAAATGCATGCAAAAATGCTTGACAAGCGCTTCTACCTGGCGGAAAAACACATGTAAAATCTGCATGCGTTTTTCCTGCCAGGGAGATGCAGGAAGAATCTGCAGCATTTCTGCATCGTGGGCACATAGCCTAAATGTACGATGTATCTGTGAAATCAAACTCACTTAATTAGAAATAGTTGACTTGAAATAAAAGCTTACATTCTGGTATAACTTACATGTGACATCATAGAGACTTATAGGTCTTCTGCGCTGAAATCTCATCTCTCATCATGTACAAGTGCTTCTCACTAAATTAGAATATCATCAAAAATTATTTCATTCTTCAATACAAAAAGTGAAACTCGTATATTATATAGCGTCATTACAATCAGAGTGATCTATTTCATGTGTTTATTTCTGTAAATGTTGATGATTATGGCTTGCAGCCAATGAAAACACAAAAGTCATTATCTCAGTCAATTAGAATAATTAACAACAGCTTGAAAAATGTTTTTAAAATCCGAAATGTTATCCTACTGAAATGTATGCTCAGTAAATGCACTCAATACTTGGTCAGGGCTCCTTTTGCATCAATTACTGCATCAATGCGGCGTGGCATGGAGACGATCAGCCTGTGGCATTGCTGAGGTGTTATGGAAGCCCAGGTTGCTTTGATAGCAGCCTTCAGCTCGTCTGCATTGTTGGGTCTGGTGTCTCATCTTCCTCTTGACAATACCCCATAGATTCTCTATGGGGTTAATGTCAGATGAGTTTGCTGGCCAATCAAGCACAGTGATACTGTTGTTTTTAAACCAGGTATTGGTACTTTTGGCAGTGTGGACAGGTGCCAAGTCCTGCTGGAGAATAAAATTTCCATCTCCAAAAAGCTTGTCGGCAGAAGGAAGCATGAAGTGCTCTACAATTTCCTGGTAGACGGCTGCACTGACTTTGGTCTTGATAAAACACAGTGGACCTACACCAGCAGATGACATGGCTCCCCAAACCATCACTGATTGTGGAAACTTCACACTAGACCTCAAGCAGCTTGGATTGTGGCCTCTCCACTCTTCCTCCAGACTCTGGGACCTTGATTTCCAAATGAAATGCAAAATTTACTTTCATCTGAAAACAACACCTTGGACCACTGAGCAGCAGTCCACGTCTTTTTCTCCTTGGCCCAGGTAAGACGCTTCTGGCATTGTCTATTGGTCATGAGTGGCTTGACACAAGGAATGTGACACTTGTAGCCCATGTCCTGGATACGTCTGTGTGTGGTGGCTCTTGAAGCAATGACTCCAGCAGCTGTCCACTCCTTGTGAATCTCCCCCAAATGTTTGAATGGCCTTTTCTTAATAATCCTTTCAAGGCTGCGGTTATCCCAGTTACTTGTGCACCTTTTTCTACCACACTTTTTCCTACCACTCAACTTTCCATTAATATGCTTGGATCCAGCACTCTGTGAACAGCCAGCTTCTTTAGCAATGACCTTTTGTGGCTTACCCTCCTTGTGGAGTGCGTCAATGACTGACTTCTGGATATCTCTCAAGTCCGCAGTCTTACCCATGATTGTGGAGCCTACTGAAACAGACTAAGGGACCTTTTTAAATGCTTAAGAAGCCTTTGCAGGTGTTTTTTTGTTAATTATTCTAATTTACTGAGATAATGCCTGCTGTGTTTTCATTGGCTGTAAGCCATAATCATTAACAGAAATAAACACTTGAAATAGATCACTCTGTTTGTAATGACTCGAGTTTCACTTTTTGTATTGAAGAACTGAAATAAATTAACTTTTTCATGATATTCCAATTTAGTGAGAAGCACTTGTATCTGTCTCTCCCAAGTGAAGCTGAACTCAGGTCACAGTTTTCTGAAGAGTACTTCATACCCTTCTCTGTATGTCTGTACACAGGGCCAGACCAATGCTTATAAAAGCTCCATTGTGGTATTGTTTAAAGTCATAAACCTATATTTTAAAGGGATTGTCTGGCAAAAAGAATTATTATCTACAGGACTGCTGGGATGCTCACCGATCCACAAATCAGGGGACTTTTATACCCTTTTACACTGCTCCATTCATTTTCTGTGGGATTGAAGGTAAAGGATGCATGCAGCTTATGGCAGTCCCATAGAGGGTGAATGGAGTGGCAGACAAGCATGTACACTGCCAATCCATTATAATGGGGATAAAATTTCACCGTTCTTGAAAATCTCTTTAAAAGGAAGGGAATGGCCAGTAATGCCACCTAAGTTAAAGGGAATCTGTCAGCAGGTTTGTACCATGTAATCTGACATCAGCATGATGTAGGGACAGAGACCCTGACTTCAGCATTGTATCACTTAGTTTACTGGGAGCAGCACTTGTGAGTGATAGAGTCACAGTTTTCTCTGCTGCAGATCTAGCAGAGCTCAGTTGTTGAGCTGTGTATTACCCCGACCACATCACAGCTTTCTGTGTATATTGTATAGGGACAAAGCTGCCAATCAGTGCAGGAGGTGTGGTTGGACTAGTAGGCATGAGGCCAATTTTCCTGTAGTCTCCTGCTGATAAAGAACAGTAAACTGCAAAACACAGCCTAATAAGTGACACATATCACTAGAATCAGGGTCTCTGCTCCTACATCATGGTGCTGTCAGATTCTCTTTAAAGTGCCTTAATGTTAAGATACAATACAGTCCTCACATAATACTGCCATAAAGTGGATACAAATATAACTTTATTGTAAATGTGTAACCAAAACCCAGTAAAGTAGAATGTTCAGAAGAACTGCCATACAAGCCAAATTACAGAGGAATAAAACAGGAGCAGGAAACGCAGAAAGTGATGTAGAGTATACTGTATTTCCAATATTACTCGTATAGTCTATTCTTATAACCATGCCCGTCCTTAAGAATATCTGTATACAATAAAACTGGAAGGTCAGTGAGTTCACAGATGAAAAGATTAGTGCATTAGATTTGGACATTGTAAAATCTGTCTTTGTAGGATTTGGAAATGCATTTGGCATCTTTATACTCAAATACTTAATTTTCCATGCCCACTGTAAATGCATTCCTGACTAATAGTCTGGTTATGTCTCATTTTAACTTTGTGGTCAGGCGGGTTCTGTTAATCATCGCACATATTAGAAATTTTTGGATGTCTGTACTCCAAAAAATAACTTTTGCATGTTGTATGCACTGAGATATATCGGTGTTACATTTATGAGGATGTAACCTCTTGTGATCCAGTATTTTCTGGTCCTCTTATGAAATATTTGCTTTAGAAAGTACTTACAGGCTCTGTGGAATAACCAAACTGAAACTGCAGCATCTAGAACTCTGTGTTGCGTTGTTCCTCTATTATTCTTCCTGGAAATGTAAGAATAAATTGAAAACTATGTTGGCATTCTCTTGTCACAGTGGTATGATCCTATGCACTGTCGACACTGTCCAATCATCGTTGACAATGTTAAGGCCGCCATACACATTAGACTAAAGTCCGCAGAAGCTGGCAATATTGGGATCGATCAGCAGGCTAATGTGTATGGGTGCCTCCCCCTTACAAAGAAGTATCCGCCTAGTTGCGTTTCCTACAGCTGATCTCTAGAGATAAGATGCCACCAGATGAGTCTGGCAGTGGCTCTTTCATAGAGAGTACAGGGCTGAACCGAGCGCTCCTTTGTCTTCGGGAGTTGGGGGAGATAGCTGTCAACCCACAGCTTTCTAATGTGTATGGGGAACTTCAGACTGTGTGTAATCATGCATTTTCAGGAGGAACAATAAAGGAACAGCACAACAGTATTCTCGGAGAAGGTGCTTCAAGATTTTCATCTCAAAAGAAGTATTCATTAGAGCAGACCTGTCAGGGGAAGCACTCAGTGTATAGCCTGAATATGGTCATAAATTAAACCAGATAATAATGAAAATCTTTACATTTCTAGATTTCGCCTCATTCAGGATCGACTTCTAATGTGAATGGTCTTCCTGACGCTTCCATTAGTCTTGAAGGTAGGTTTAGTAACAAAGTTATGCTTCACCTTCCAATGGCCACATTTTTTGCCAGGGTTTTTTCATATATATGCATATTATAGAAGTGGTTATATGAGTGCATTATATCTGCAAATGTATATGTTCAGTGGTATACTCCCTATTTATATAAGTAATTTTACCATGTAGGGGCAGATGTATACAATCCATGGAGAGAGGTGGCTCCTATATAAATCTCACAGTTAAATGTAACCAATTTCTTTTCAAATGTCTGTCTTTTTATTAGTGATTTTTTTTCTATAGTATGTGACTTAATAATATCACTGAATGAACAATAAGGCTGACTTATCTGGTTGACATCATAACATGCTATGTATTAGGACTCTTTCCATATAGCTCTAGAAACTATACTAGTGGAGAATTTCAAAATGATTTTAAACTTGAATATTCTCTTCCTTGCGGAGAGTGACATGTTAAGCATGTCAAGGTGAGAAGTGTTGGAACCTCTGTGCTGAGATGCAAGGAGGGACCAGAGGGGCGGAACTAAGTGCTAACTCGGACCGATCCTGGTCACACGACGGCTTAGTCGACTCCGTGAACCAAGGAGGGACCGGGCAGGTGAACCAGGTGCCACTCTGGGACTGACCTTGTGTGTGAGCTGGCGACTCCCACGGGTCTGGTGGCTGAGGCTGACAGGTACAGTGGATGAGCACGGCAGGAAGCCTGATGGGTGATCCGGGTAGGCAAACAGGCGGGCTCGGCTGGTAGCCAGACAGGTGATCCGGGTAGGCAAGCAGGCGGGCACAGCAGGTAACCTGACAGGTGATCCGGGTAGGCAAGCCGGCGGGCACGGCAGGTAGACAGGCTGGCGGGCACGGCTGATAGACTGGCTGGCGGGCACGGCTGATAGACTGGCTGGCGGGCACGGCTGATAGACAGGCTGGCGGGCACGGCTGATAGACAGGCTGGCGGGCACGGCTGATAGACAGGCAGGCAGGCGCGGCTGATAGACAGAGTGGCGGGCACTGAAACCTGAGGGCTGAGGAGAGTGTTCGCACACAAACAACAACCTTGCACAGGCACATCCATTTGGAGGAGGTGCTTTTAATAGGAGAGGTCCTCCGGCCATTGGCCGTGGACTCTTTAGGACGGTGCGCGCGGCCCCTTCAAGAGGGAGGGAGCGCACACGCGCCCTAAGCACAGAACCCGGGAAGCTGCGCGCGGTACGCGCAACAGCAGCAGGGGACCTGGAGGACGCCGGACTGGGACCGCAGCGGTGAGGGAAACGGCATCTCTGCCCGGCAGGAGGCAGAGACGCCGATGCTACAAGGAGACTTTTAAGCCGCATTGCTCCTCTGGGAAATATGCAAATCCTAGGAAGTAGCAATCCTAAATCAATATCGACTCTCTAATGAGCCTTGTCACATGATTTAAGATAAAAGCCAAAGCCAAAATCTCAATTTGCAGAAACTGTGTTTCGGGGTACTGCCCCTCGTCAGTGCAAAGTGTGAGATCTGGTTTGGCCTTTTTATAGATGGCACTCGAGTTTTAGTCCTTTTCCTCTCTGAAGAGACAATTTGCATATTTCCCAGACGAGCATTGCGGCTTAAAAGTCTCCTCACCTTGATATGTCACTCTCCACAAGGAAAAATGTTAGCCCTTGGATTCTGGTCAGACGCCTCTCACTCAGCCAAGCTATCTGCTATCTATCTTGCATTAAGCACACTTTTTATGTCTACATACATGTGGTGGCCTTTGTTTTCTAGGCTATAAGGATACATTTGGTCATATATAGCTTGTACTCATCATTCAGTTCTAAATTTTGAAATAAAATATAAAGCATGAGAGCCATATATGTGATACCAGATCATCCTTATAATTTTTTTTTACCAGTATGTCTCAGTCTCTGTAGAAACTAAAGCAAGAAAAGCGCTGTGGTACTGCTGGTGAAAGCTATGACCTAAATAAAATAAATATTAAAATGAGCCATTATTAACAAGAACAAAAAATAAAGCTTATCCTTAGTGTCAACTACAAGTATTAATGGTAGAGACGATGGCACGATGTTTCACCAATGTTGTGTCGGCACTTGTGGCACTTGTAGTCAATAGTATTTGGATATGATATAATACAGTGATATTCAATTACTACCCAAACCAATAAATCTGTGATTAGTAATAAACTAATATGCTGTTTGGTATGTTGCATTACATTTCACAATTCATTTTTTTCCCCAAGGACTTAATGGAAATAGGTACCTTGATGCTTCCATAATCCTGGAGAAATATAAAATAGGGAAAGTGATCGGAGACGGCAATTTTGCTGTTGTGAAAGAATGTGTTGAAAGGTGTGTATTGATACATATGTGGATACAACTATTTTCTTTGTTAAAATCTGTTTTTGTTATTGATACTTTTCCATGATAATGTACTGTAGATTAAAAAGGCACACCTACTGACAATGTGAACTTGAATAGAGGAAAAAAAATGTTTGTAAGCTCGTATCCTCCTAGCATGAAAGCTTTTATTCTACTTTTATCTGAAGCCCCCCCCCCATCCAAACCATGGTGATGTCTGTGCAAAAGCAGTGATTGAAATCCATTCCAGAGAAAGAAACGTGTGGATATGATGTGGATAGCCACAGTTATCCGGTAAATTCAGGTTACTTTGGAGCACTCATCAATGTCTCGAGGGCACCTAACTAGTGACACCAGTTTGAGAAGCTCTGTCCTATACTTTGTCCTATCTTTCCCTCAGAGAACAGTGAGTGGGTCTGTTCATAGATGCACTACATGGATAAGAGTATTGCGATACCTACACATTAAAACTTAAAGAGCTCTTGTGGCGTCCCAATCTAAATCCACAGGCATTTATATGGAGCTGGCCCTCCTTTGCAGCTTAAAGGGGTTGTCCGGTCAAAAGTGATAAGTCTGCAGTCACTCTGGGTGACTGCAGACTTATGAATCCCCCCAACACACGCACTGTGCGCTGCGGAGATTTGCCTGTTTCTGACCCAGGACCAGAAGGGATGTATGAGTACATACCCCCGGCCAGTCAGCACCACCTCTATTAGTACACTTGTATGGAGCGAGGCCACGCCCCGTCTAGCGACGCAGGCGGACAGTGGGCGAGTCCGACTAGAAGGCGTGGCCTCGCTCAACGCAAGTGTGTATAACACATACATATCCTCCATTACGGGGTCTGAAACCGGAGAATCCCCGCAGCGGGAATGCTTTTTACAAGATTATAAAGCGTATCGGTGAAAAATATTAAAATGTGAGAGTCCTCAGTAGTTGATACCTTTTAATGGCTAAGGCCACATTCTCACGTTCAGTATTTGGTCAGTATTTTACATCAGTATCAGTATTTGTAAGCCAAAACCAGGAGTGGATGAAAGATGCAGAAGTGATGACATGTTTCTATTATACTTTTCCTCTGATTGTTCCAGTCCTGATTTTGGCTTACAAATGCTGATGTAAATTACTGACCAAATATTGAACGTGTGAACGTAGCCTAACTAAAAAGATGGTAACAAATAGCAAGCTTTCGAGACTACTCAAGTCTCTTCATCAGACATAGAACTATGCCTGATGAAGAGACCTGAGTAGTCTTGAAAGCTTGCTATTTTTTGTTACTATCTTTTTAGTTAGCCATTAAAAGGTATCAACCACTGAGGACTCTCAAATTTTAATATTTTTCTGTCTACTGGCTAACAGGGTGCAAAGATATCGTATTTTGCAGACTATAAGACGCACAGAATCATAAGACGCACCCCAAATTTTGGGGAAGAAAATAGGAAAAAATAAATGAAAACGAAAATGGTAGTGCATCTTATTGTCCGATTTTAGCTTACCGCGGTGGGGCGGCTGCGGTGGAGCGGGGTCACAGGAGACCGGGTCACTGCTGCAGGAAGCGGGGACTCCGCTCAACACCGATATTTTCCGACAGCCCAAGGCTCGCATTGCCGGGACACCCCCTCCTCCCAGCATCCCCCAACTCTTGCCGCTGCCCCTGGCCTCCTGCAGCAGTGGCCCTGCCTCCTGTGACCCTGCTCCACCGCAGTCGCCCCAGAAAGCTACATTCGGATTATAAGACACACCCCACATTTTCCCCCCAAATTTGGTATATTTTTCCTGTATTAAAGCGTGTCTGGGAACTTTTTACCCATTCATCCAGAATAGCATTTGTAAGGTCTGACACTGATGTTGGGCGAGAGGGCCTGGCTCTTAGTTTCCATTCTAATTAATTCCAAAGATATCCATTGGGGTTAAAGTCAGGACTCTGTGCGGCCAGTCAAGTCCTTCCATACCAGACTTACTCAACCATGTCATTATGGACCTTGCTTTGTGCTCTGTGCCCCAGTCATTCTGGAGCAGAGAATGGCCTTCCCCAAACAAAGTTGGCCTTCCCCCACAAAGTTGGAAGCATAAATTTGTCCAAAATGTTTTTGCATGCTGAAGCATTAAGATTTTCCTTCACTGGAACTAAGGGGCCCAGGCTGAGGCTGACCCTTAGAAAACAACCCCATAACATTATCCCTCCTCCACCAAACTTTATAGTTGATGCAATGCAGTCAGGCAGGTAGATTCTCCTGACATTTGCTAAACCTAGACTTGACCATCAGTCTGCCATTTACAGAAGCGTGATTTGCCACTCCACAGAAACATACACATTTCTTGTGCTCTATTGTCCAGTAGAGGTGTGCTTTACACTACTTTATCCAACTCTTGGCATTGTGCCATAGAACTGCTCCACCATGGAAACCCATGCCATGAAGCACCTGCGCACAGTTTTTTTGTGTGTTAATGTTAGTGGAAGTTTTGAGGTCTGCAGTTATTGAGTCAAAAGAGCGTTCCCGACCTGTATTTATATGTGGTCTGATGCCTCATGGCTGAGTTGCTGTGATTTTCAAACTCTTCCACTGATCCTGGAATATTTACAAAGGAGAAATTTGGAAAACTGGCTTGTTACAATTGACCACAAAATCGACCCATTCTTTCACAAATGTTTGTAAAAGCAGACAGCATGGCGAGGGGCTGGATTTTTTTCATCTGTTCCAATCGGAATGTAAAAAACTGAATTCAGTGATTTAAGACATGTGTCTCAATACGACCCACATAGTGTATGTGCTTGATGAACCATGATGCTGCACCAATATGAAACCATTTTACTGTGATGGTTTTCAGTGCATGCACTAAGGTTCTGTATAGTTACTGTTAGTAAAACGGGTTGATATAACAGTCTATCTTTATACTCATCTCTGGATATAACAGTCTATCTTCATACTCATCTCTGGATATAACAGTGTATCTTCATACTCATCTCTGGATATAACAGTCTATCTTCATACTCATCTCTGGATATAGCAGTGTATCTTCATACTCATCTCTGGATATAACAGTCTATCTTCATACTCGGATATAACAGTGTATCTTCATACTCATCTCTGGATATAACAGTGTATCTTCATACTCATCTCTGTCAACACTTTTAAATAGGACGTGTTTGCTGTGCGGTGCCAAAGCCCTAAACCAATGAATCCGTTCTGATTCTTATATAAAACAGACTGCATGAGTCACAGGCCTAGCTTCTAACACGGAATAATTCAGAAGTGATAATTAGTGGCTGCTTTGTAACAAAAAATACTAATTTAAATCAGTATTAGCATATTCTGTCTGTTGTTACTTTTTATTGGATGGGATTTTTACTTCCATTCTAAACACAATAAACTGAAATTACTTGTGTGGTAGCTGAATTTAGGAAAAAATGTCAAATTTGAAAGGCACACTGTTTCCCAATTTAATAGATCTTTTTCCTTCTTTACAGATCAACAGGAAAAGAATACGCACTAAAAATCATAGACAAGGCAAAATGCTGTGGAAAGGTAACCCAGGGTTTAGTGTTTGCCGTTATTTGTTTTTTTATTGGTGATATTTTGTGTTTTTTTACAAATTTATTATAGTGGTATTCCTAGCCTTGATTTCTAGCATATACACGGGATATGTCATAAATGTCTGATGGTTTCAATCCCACCGCTGGGACCCACACCTATGTGAGGGTCTGAGGGTTGCGAGTCCCACCATATGTAGGCACTGCTGCTCTTCACATTATTACAGGTCCCAGATGTGTCACCCAGATAATAAATGGCAATACTCATTTATTATGCGTATCCTTAGTGTAATATTATATTTATTAGATAAATGACAGTACGTCTCCCATCGAACACTATTGTTTTGATCACTTTAATAGTCCTAGATTTATTAAAATCTAAATGTGAAATTCTAGGCTAATAGCCACCCCCTCAACTTGCCTGTTGGACTACAATTCGCCCTTGCAATTTTCTTTTACACCTTACTAAAACCCTGCTCAATGTTCTTTTGGTCGAGGTGGTTGCTCATAAGCCATATCCAGGAATCTGCACGGTGCATTACTTTCTGCACAGATCCTTGGGCCATTATCACCACTGCTTGAGACTTTACAATTAGTACAGACTTCCACAAGTGTCTGATTTTAGGTTTATAGACCAGGTAAGTTAAACTTGGTGGATGGGTGATGTGTCTGATAGTCCTACAAAACCTGAATTTTCAGATTTTGTTTAGACTAAGACAACATGTTTGCATTTACTAGAGTCAGGTATCAATACCCTACAATTTACTGGTAATGGGTTTTTAGTTTTACTCATCCCAATTAGATGATGCTATCCTATTGTACAATTAGCCTAATGCTGTAACATTTGATAGCTTTAAAATGTAAGACTCTTTCAGGACACTTGAGCAGTATTTTTGGCCTTTCACTTGCTACTTATCATCTTGAGTTACTGATGATGTTACAGGGTGTCTGTAAGCCTCTTCTTGTTTGCATTTCTTCTGATGCATCTGAACTTTTTTGATATATGCATTATAATTTCTTGTTGGATACAACTATCAATGTCAGATTTTACATTGACACATAGTTTTCCTTGTCTTGTCAAGATATTGTTTAGGATTGGACAATCGCCTTCGTTTTGGTAACATTGTTTTCAGATGTTGTAGAAAATCATATTAAAAAACTAATTTCTATCCCTTTTACCAGAAAATTACCTGTGTCTTATAGTTTCTGTACCTTCTGCATAGATTTCCATTCTATTGTTGTATTTTGCGTCCAGTCTCTACATTCAATAGCACAGTACAATTTAATTTACTGGTTATAAAGAAGCGTATCGGTTATACTAAAAATTCCAAGGTTTAGCAAATCATCTATAGCAAATAATATAAAACGTTTTCTCTCAGGCCACGATCGCACATTCAGTATTTGGTGAGTTTTTTACTTCGGTATTTGTAAGGCAAAATACTGACCAAATACCGAACGTGTGCACGTGGTCTAATATTCCCCGATTTTCATGAGCCGTGAATCCTGAAGAGTGACTGATTTTAAATGTCAAGGATGCCAATGCCTGACGAACGTGCATGTCAATGAAAGCGTTGGTCTAAGTTTTACCTAAATTAACTTTTCTCTAATTCAAGATGTCTCACTTTACAGGAGCATCTGATTGAGAACGAAGTGTCAATACTTCGCCAGGTTAAACATCCCAATATTATCATGCTGATAGAAGAGATGGACACAACAACAGAACTGTATCTGGTGATGGAATTAGTGAAGGTAAGAAGATTATTCCAATTTCATTAATCATAAGTGGGCACTTTACAGAGGCTTTAATAAGATTACATGATTGCAAATAGGATCATATAATAGATCCAGTAATTACTTAAGTAAACCTCTAAGTGGAAGTTATTGAAACAACAGACTTTTAAGGTCAAGCACTGAGCAAATAAATGAATATGTTCCTTGTTTAAGATTTCTTTATGTTGTTACTTAAAAGGGACATGCAATGTATTCCTTCCCGTCTGAAAGTGCATTTACATTGGCCGATAATTTGGATCGAGCTTTCCTAGGAACACTCATTTCTATATTTTGGGCCCGTCTAAACAGGTTGCCAATCATTTGTTGAATAAGTAAAACGAAGTAAAACGATAGTTCGCTGGGTGAAATAATTTTTAGGCTTGCTTAAAAATAATCATTCTTGGCAGCACATTGTCCTGTGTAAATAATCGTTCTACATGCATGCTGTAGAAGTGTAGTCAGCCTGTCTCAACAGCCTATTAAACAGCTGCTAATTGGATTGACGGTAGCTGATCAGCTGTCATTTAATGGACACCAACAACCAGTAAAAACGCTCCTTTGCTATAGGATGAGATGAAGTATTTATGTCTGCCCTTGCCACCCCATTCCGAAGCTGCTGGTGGGTATCTCAGCACCCAGACCTCCATCAATCACAACTTCTGACATGACTTTGTTTTTGAATATTTGTATTCTGAAATATTATTTTTATGCTTAAGAATCCCATTTTCTATATGAATAGGGTGGAGATCTATTTGACGCAATCACATCTTCAACCAAGTATACGGAACGAGACGCCAGTGCAATGATATACAATCTTGCTAGTGCTATGAAGTATCTTCACAGCCTACATATAGTTCATAGAGACATCAAACCTGAAAACCTCCTGGTAAGTTGAAAATGAAAGCACCTCATCCGATACTTGACTCATTTCTTTTGTCGTGATGACCAGGAAACTTTCAGTCTGATATAATCTGCCACTGATATTTGCAATACTCACCTATATTGAATGGTTTGCTTAAAGAATCCTTCACTAGACTTGTCATAAACATTGAAACAATCCTGCAAACATACAGAATTTCTAACATTTCTCTTTCTTGGGAGAAAATATGAAATTCAGAACATAAATCTGAACCTGACAGTAAAATAGAAACGTGAAAGGACCCTGTGTCTTTTTTCTCTTGCAGATCAGCGGAGATCCCAGAGGTTACTCTTACCTTCCTTAACTAAATCCCTTAATAATAAAGGGATATATTACAAATGCCATGATAGGTCGTCACTTTATGGTCTTTGGGAGTCCAGCCGATCCTGATAATGGTTCAGCTCTGCACGAGAAACACTGTGCTCCTGGCCATTGGCTATGCATAGAAGGGCTGCACGGTCCTATATGCATGACTCACCAATGAAATTGCAACAAGAAGGAAAAGTAGTGAAATTATGGAAATCACAGGATGGATAGACCTTTTAATGATATGAAAATGACGAAAATAATGAAAACAGAATTCATTAGGGAGTGTGAATGCCAGGTACAGAAATACACCCACTTACACACCTTGGCTGTTGTCAATGAGGTTATTAATGGTTGTCTGAGGAAATTTCTGCCACACTGAATGCACTTGGTCACACATATCATCTAGATCTGCTGCTAGCGTTTCTCTTTGCAATTGCCGACCAATCACGTCCCAGATATGCTCAATGGGAGACAAGTCCAGAAAAGCTGCAAGCCATGGTAGGACATTTATACCATGCAAGCTGCTCACTGTAGCACAAGCACCCCATGCCATGAACCAGGGAGAATGACCAGTGTGACGTTCCCTTTTAGAGGCCACTTCATGGTGTTGCCTACTTGGTCTATAAACCAATCTGAGGTTATTATTGCTTCTAAGACAAAAGAGGGTCTCATCACTGAAAAGGATAGACCTCCATACTAGCCTCCATTACTTTGTTCTATCTTCTGATCTCCATCTGGAGACCACGTGGGCCATGCCATGAAGAGGCCATCACGATAAAACATTACCCTGGTCCTAATTCCGGACCCTTTTATTCCTGGTACACAATCAGCTCAGCGTTACATTGATGTGGTTGTGCTGCCAGTGGTGCGGCCAAAGTGTCCCAGGAGCCATTTTTCAATGTAGCAATGCTAGGCCGGATGTTGCTCATGCTACTGTGAGCTGCTTGCTTGACCTAAACGTGCTACCGTGGCCTACAGCATCTCTGCACTCTTCTCCCATCGAGTTCATTGATAGCATGCCAAGGCGTATAAATGTGTGTATTTCTGCAAGTGGCACTCATACTCGATACTGAACAAATAGATATGTTGTTGTTGTTTCCATTTTTTTCATCATTTACATATTCATTGGCATATTTATCAATTCTGTGATTTCCATAATTTCACAAATTTTCCTTTTTGGTGTTGCAATTTCAATGTTGAGTGTATTTGCATGGGACTGTGCTGCCAATCCCTGTATAAGTGACCAGGGCTTCACTGAGCATGAAAAAGTCAGTAAAGAGATTGTCAGATTGGTCATAATCTTTTTATTTTATGGACTGAAAAACTGCTCTTTTAATCTTGTTATATGACTTCATATTAGAAAAAAATACATGGAAGGAGCGTAACTAAAGAATTTATTATATGACTGCTGTGGCCTGATGTTAGCGAGACAAGTCCTGTATCTATTATTTCTTTAGTTATTTTAATTGCATTAAGTAACAAATGGCATTTTTTTTATAAATTTTGTGCAATCGGTGCAAAATTATAGAAAAAAAAAATGTCATTGTTTCATTGTTAGGACTCACATGTGTTCCATCAATATAATAATCCTAAAAAATCACCATACAATCCATGTATTCATTGTACATATTGTTAACCTCTCGCAGCCTTAGCAAATTCATGTATTGTAGTTGAATTTCTCATTTCTGATAGAGCTGAGCATTTATTACCGCTGCCTTTTCTCATGAAGATTAATATGTGAACCTTTTAAATTACCAGCTGCAGCAGATGTTATATGAATATATAAGCACTTGATGGAGAAGTCAGGTTATTATTGCAGTATGTGGTTTTTCTACAAAACACAAAATCACTTGATTTATAGTGGTCCTGCCGTTCTCCAGGCATAATGGGCGATCTGTGTCCCGCTGCATTGGACAGTGTGAACAGATTGCCTTTTAAGCAAATAATCAGTGACTTGCTTATTCTTGTTATTTTTACAGCGTCGTCCTACAAGGGTTTTCATGTTTTATCATGACCTCTGCTTAATGCTTTTCTAGACTATGCGTGACTTGTTTGAAACGTTTCTTTGATAAGCAGTGGTTGGGTTAAGTACTAAACTGGAGGGACAGTCTATAAGAAGATAACTGGCGTTAGTTTTTAATAGGAGCTAATACTATTTTATAGATAAGTCCTAAATGGATTATATAGAGACCAAGCCTGGATTTATACTCTGTGATTGGCATTTTGGGGTATATAGTAGGGATTTTCTATGCATCATTTTAATTATACAGCATTGATCTCCTGAAGTAGTCTACTTAAGAGGATCTTCTAATCCACTCATAAGCAAATTAAACGGTTACATTGTGTAGGTAATCATACAAGAACCAACATAAAACCTCTTCCTATCAAACTAAATGTGTAAATGGAATGGCTAAATGGCAGATGTGGGAGATGCTCAAAGTTAGGCCGCATTCACACACACGTACAGTGGTGGCCAAAAGTATTGGCACCCCTGCAATTCTGTCAGATAATACTCAGTTTCTTCCTGAAAATGATTGCAATCACAAATTCTTTGGTATTATTCTCTTCATTTAATTTGTCTTTAATGAAATAACACAAAAAGAATTGTCCTAAAGCCAAATTGGATATAATTCCACACCAAACCTAAAAAAGGGGGTGGACAAAAGTATTGGCACTGTTTGAAAAATCATGTGATGCTTCTCTAATTCGTGTAATTAACAGCTCCTGTAACTTACCTGTGGCACCTAACAGGTGTTGGCAATAACTAAATCACACTTGCAGCCAGTTAACATGGATTAAAGTTGACTCAACCTCTGTCCTGTGTCCTTTTGTGTACCACATTGAGCATGGAGAAAAGAAAGAAGACCAAAGAACTGTCTGAGGACTTGAGAAACCAAATTGTGAGGAAGCATGAGCAATCTCAAGGCTACAAGTCCATCTCCAAAGACCTGAATGTTCCTGTGTCTTCCATGCTCAGTGTTATCAAGAAGTTTAAAGCCCATGGCACTGTGGCTAACCTCCCTAGATGTGGACGGAAAAGAAAAATTGACGAGAGATTTCAACGCAAGATTGTGCGGATTGTGGATAAAGAACCTCGACTAACATCCAAACAAGTTCAAGCTGCCCTGCAGTCCGAGGGTACAACAGTGTCAACTCGTACTATCCATCGGCGTCTGAATGAAAAGGGACTGTATGGTAGGATACCCAGGAAGACCCCACTTCTCACCCCGAGACATAAAAAAGCCTGGCTGGAGTTTGCCAAAACTTACCTGAGAAAGCCTAAAACGTTTTGGAAGAATGTTCTCTGGTCAGATGAGACAAAAGTAGAGCTTTTTGGGAAAAGCATCAACATAGAGCATACAGGAAAAAAAAAAAGAAGCATTCAAAGAAAAGAACACGGTCCCTACAGTCAAACATGGTGGAGGTTCCCTGATGTTTTGGGGTTGCTTTGCTGCCTCTGGCACTGGACTGCTTGACCATGTGCATAGCATTATGAAGTCTGAAGACTACCAACAAATTTTGCAGCATAATGTAGGGCCCAGTGTGAGAAAGCTGGGTCTCCCTCAGAGGTCATGGGTCTTCCAGCAGGACAATGACCCAAAACACACTTCCAAAAGCACTATAAAATGGTTTGAGAGAAAGCACTGGAGACTTCTAAGGAGGCCAGCATTGAGTCCAGACCTGAATCCCATAGAACACCTGTGAAGAGATCTCAAAATGGCAGTTTGGAGAAGGCACCCTTCAAATATCAGGGACCTGGAGCAGTTTGCCAAAGAAGAATGGTCTACAATTCAAGCAGAGCACTGTAAGAAACTCATTGAAGGTTACCGGAAGCGGTTGTTCGCAGTTATTTTGGCTAAAGGTTGTGCAACCAAGTATTAGGCTGAGGGTGCCAATACTTTTGTCTGGCCCATTTTTGGAGTTTTGTGTGAAATGATCAATGATTTGATTTTTGCTTCATTCTCTTTTGTGTTTTTTCCTTGCAAGCAAATTAAATGAAGATAATAATACCAAAGAATTTGTGATTGCAATCATTTTCAGGAAGAAACTGAGTATTATCTGACAGAATTGCAGGGGTGCCAATACTTTTGGTCACCACTGTATATCATGGTCCGACTATCCATAATTCACGGACCAACCATGGGTCTCCTGAATTTGATATCCTTCTATGCATATATGTATTCGAACCGTGATATGTACTCTGACAATGCAAACCCCGAACCCTCTGACTGCAGGACTCATTCTGTTGGCAATACTAACTTTTTGATTTATGTCAGGTGCAGTGTTTTCATGGAGTTCTTGTGTGGATTTCACTGCTGTCTTAGCCTCTTCTCAATATATGATGTACTATGACGGCATTTGTCGGGTCCCTGACTTTGATGGAGGCTCAGGAGCTGAGCCTGCATTTTTCCCTGCAGATGATGAATGTGTTATATCTCTGACAGCTCCATATAGAACGCATGCAGTTTGTGTGCAGCATTCCATTTGCACAGTTCCCTCCCCCCCACCCCAAAATGACTCCCCTCAAAGCAGGGGTGACTATAGGCTGGTAAGGCAGCCAGGGGCCTGCTGTAGACCCCCATGACAGCCATGACTGTGTCTCTTTGAAGACCAGCCACAGGCTGGCTTTCATAGGAGACTGTGATTCTTACTATGTACTGTACTACTGTGGTATTGCAGTGTATAGTATAAGTGATCGGACAATCGCAAGTTCAAGTTGGCCATGAGGACTAAAAGATAATATAAAAAAAGAAAAAAGAGAAAAAAGTTTTTTTACAAATATAATAAAAAATATATAAAAATTCTTATCCACTTTTCTTACCATTAAAAATAAAGGAATAAAAAAATAACTGTATTTGATATGGCTGCATCCATAAAAGTCTGATATATCAAAATATAAAATTAATTAACCCGGCCGATATAGAGTACTTTCCTGCTTTCAAGTGCATTGAAAAGTAAAACTTTTGGTGTCATTCAAAATTACAACTTCTTCAAAAGATCAAGCCGAATTATGTCTTTGTCAAACAGAAAAATGAAAAAGTTATTTGTCTTGATGGAAAAAAAACAAAAGAGCAAAAATGAAAAATTGCCATGTCGGGATGGGGATAATATCTGCATCCTAAATTGCCTAAATAGCGAAAATATATTTGTTTTGTACAACAGTCAATGACAACACTACATCGATCAAAAGTGTAGCCTCAGGTCTACTTCTGCTCCATTCTGACAGCTGTACTCCACATCCACCAAGGATTTTTGGGAGGAAAAGTTTTCTCTGATGAGATTTAATTCTATCCTTGTATACTTCATATATAACCTCATACTGAGCCATATTTCGTCATTTTTAATTGCTTCCTACCTGTATGCAGTCTTATAGGCTCAGCAGTTTTTTCCCTCTCGTGTATCAGTCAAATAACAATAGGAACTTTTAAAGTATTTTATGTGATCATATGAAGAAGACCCATGGTAAAAAGAGATTGGACTAATTATTTCTTTTTTAATTAATGTATTCTTTCTTTTTTTTAAGGTCTGTGAATATCCTGATAAAACTAAATCTTTAAAGCTTGGAGACTTTGGATTGGCCACAATAGTAGATGGGCCGCTCTACACTGTCTGCGGCACACCAACATATGTTGCCCCAGAAATAATTGCAGAGGCTGGGTACGTTCTGTAATGTGTCACATATCTACTAGATAATTCAATAATTATTTTAACAACAACTGCAATATTTTGTGGACACCGAACAGGGCCCCTGTGCAAGAACAGTATATGGGCCCCTCTTTATGTCTGTGACAAAAGCTGCTTACTGCTGTGGAGGTATAAATGGGCCCCCTTACTTTCTGGGCCTCACAGGTTGTACCAGTGGTGTGTGTACTCCTGCATGGGTATAATTACCATATTAGCTGACGTAACTGCTGCTATCCTATGGGACCTCGGTCCAGTCATTCACTTATGTGAAGATGAAAGGGGGAATAAAGATCCTTCGTCGACCAAGGAAATGAGGAAAAGAACATGACATTGAGCTTAGAACCAGGGCTGTGGAGTCAGTACGCCAAACCTCCGACTCCTCAATTTCCATGACACCGACTCTGACTCCACGACTCCGACTCCCTCATAAATTGCTCAAGTGATAAATTTACTGTAGCACAGATTCATCTCAGCTAAAAGTCTAGACCCTTAGATCAGAAATAAGACAGACATTCATAGGACATTTCATAACTTACACAAATTCTTATGAAAAAATATTCCCCACAAACTGCATTGAACTACTGTACCCAATTTATTATATATTTTAGGAGTCGGAGTTGGTCCACTTTATACCGACTCCGACTCCACCAAAATGGACTCTGACTCCACGACTCCGACTCCACAGCCCTGCTTAAAACCAAAGGATGTCCTGAAATGATTTGTTTTTGAAGGTGGTCATGGTAGAGTCTGGCCCATGGTTACTTGTTGCGCTCCATGCCCAGCATGAATATAATCTTCAGCCACAACAATGTATGGAAGGGACCAAAGTGGCAAAGCCATAATCAAGGCCATAGATGTATTCGCTGCACAGTGCATCTATTATACACTGCTCAAAAAAATAAAGGGAACACTTAAACAACAGAATATAACTCCAAGTGAATCAAACTTCTGTGAAATCAAACTGTCCACTTAGGAAGCAACACTGATTGACAATCAATTTCACATGCTGTTGTGCAAATGGAATAGACAATAGATGGAAATTATTGCCAATTATCAAGACACCCTCAATAAAGGAGTGGTTCTGCAGGTGGGGACCACAGACCACATCTCAGTACCAATGCTTTCTGGCTGATGTTTTGGTCACTTTTGAATGTTGGTTGTGCTTTCACACTCGTGGTAGCATGAGACGGACTCTACAACCCACAGAAGTTGCTCAGGTAGTGCATCTCTTCCAGGATGGCACATCAATGCGAGCTGTGGCAAGAAGGTTTGCTGTGTCTGTCAGCGCAGTGTCCAGAGGCTGGAGGCGCTACGAGGAGACAGGCCAGTACACCAGGAGACGTGGAGGGGGCCGTAGGAGGACAACAACCCAGCAGCAGGACCGCTACCTCCGCCTTTGTGCAAGGAGTAACAGGAGGAGCACTACCAGAGCCCTGCAAAATGACCTCCAGCAGGCCACAAATGTGCATGTGTCTGCACAAAACAGTTAGAAGCCGACTCCATGAGGATGGTATGAGGGCCCGACGTCCACAGATGGGGGTTGTGCTCACAGCCCAACACCATGCAGGACGCTTGGCATTTGCCACAGAACACCAGGATTGGCAAAGTCGCCACTGGCGCCCTGTGCTCTTCACAGATGAAAGCAGGTTCACACTGAGCACATGTGACAGACGTGACAGAGTCTGGAGACACAGTAGAGAGCGATCTGCTGCCTGCTACATCCTTCAGCATGACCGGTTTGGCAGTGGGTCAGTAATGGTGTTGGGTGGCATTTCTTTGGAGGGCCTCACAGCCCTCCATGTGGTTGCCAGAGGTAGCCTGACTGCCATTAGGTACCGAGATGAGATCCTCAGACCCCTTGTGAGACCATATGCTGGTGCGGTTGGCCCTGGGTTCCTCCTAATGCAGGACAATGCCAGACCTCATGTGGCTGGAGTGTGTCAGCAGTTCCTGCAAGATGAAGGCATTGAAGCTATGGACTGGCCCGCCCATTCCCCTGACTTGAATCCGATTGAGCACATCTGGGACATCATGTCTTGCTCCATCCACCAACCTCACGTTGCACCACAGACTGTCCAGGAGTTGGTGGATGCTCTAGTCCAGGTCTGGGAGGAGATCCCACAGGAGACCATCTGCAACCTCATCAGGAGCATGCCCAGGCATTGTAGGGAGGTCATATAGGCACTTGGAGGCCACACACAATACTGAGCCTCATTTTGAGTTGTTTTAAGGACATTACAGTTGGATCAGCCTGTAGTGTGTTTTTCCACTTTAATTTTGGGGGTGACTCCAAATCCAGGCCTCCATTGGTTAATAAATTTGATTTCCTTTAATGATTTTTGTGTGATTTTGTTGTCAGCACATTCGATTTTGTACAGAACAAAGTATTCAATGAGAATATTTCAGTCATTCAGATCTAGGATGTGTTATTTGAGTGTTCCCTTTATTTTTTGGAGCAGTGTATATTATTCTCATGGTGATAGCAGCTGAATTCTTCTTGTAATGGTCTTTCTTTTATCTTTTCACCTTAGGTATGGTTTAAAAGTTGATATATGGGCAGCTGGTGTGATCACATACATCTTACTCTGTGGTTTCCCACCTTTCAGAAGGTAAAATTTTTTCTTCTCTGTGAAAATCTAGTGTTGTTATTGAATTAGCAATGCTTTTACACATTGTATACTGTGATACAACCTTTTCACCGGTGTCTGTAAAGTGCATACACTGAAAAATATTTTCATTTGCTTTACTGTTGTCAAAGGCATACTAGCAACATTGATGACCTATCTAAGCATTAAACAATAGTAGAAGAAAACTGACTTGTATCTATGTATATCATTGATAGCAGCCAAGGCATGGAAGTGATTAGTCAGATGCATCACTTGGAATTAGTGAATTGTCCCATATCTTCAATCTAATGGAGATTATGACCACTAAGGACAACATAGTGGAAATAGCCCTGTATATAGAGTTGAAAATGCATAACCTTTCCCCAGAATGATGTGTTATATATTTCCTTTGCAGTGAGAATAATCTACAGGAAGATCTTTTTGATCAGATTCTGATTGGAAAGCTTGAATTCCCATCCCCATACTGGGATAACATTACCGACTCTGCAAAGGTTTGAGTTTAATATATTGTATTTCTGAGGAAGAAATGCTAATAATAAGAAGAAAGAAGAAATAATAATAATAATTTGCTTTTGTATAAAGATTTTTATAAAATGCTCTTATGGGTCAGTTGTGTGTGCAAGACCCTGTCTCTAGCCTCAGTGACTTGCAGAATGGCTGTCTGGTTATGTAATGTGACATCCATGGCTTCCAGCAATTGGTTGTCCAGTGTTTATCAGGGGCGTAAGGAGACTGGAATGAAATATGACCGCTTGTTTGTCATCAGTAATTTTATAATGATCATTTGAAATGTGCCACCATGTGATTCCATTGTATGCAGAATCACTATTAAAGAAGCACTCCAATCAAAGTTTTTATCTTCTTAATATATTGCAGTCATCATATTATATGGCACTGTGTATTTACAGTTGCTTATTTTGCTTTTCTACCCAACTAATTCTTCTCTTTTCTCTGCTCTATGTAGAAACAGGAAGTCTCTTGTCTCTGCATTTATTATTCCCCTCTTCAGCTCCTGACCCAGCTTGTCCCTCCTCTGCCTTGCCAGGGACTTTTGCAGTGACTTATGACTTGTACAGGAAAAATTGACCTCCTGTTTCTACATAGAACTTAGAAGGTTTCAGCTAGTCAGTTTGTTAATCACGTGATGTCATAGACGTAATGGAAAAGAGAAGAATTAGCTGAGTAGAAAGGCAAAATGAGCAATTGTAAGTGCACAGTGTTATATAATATGATGACTGCAATATATTAAGAGAATAACATTTTTGATGTGAGTGCTTATTTAAGTAATAATTATGTGTTTTTATTTAAGGCATTCTAGGGAATGGTAATTTAATGGCTTATATGTTTATCTACTTTCATAATAGTGTAGTGTTTGTACTATTTTATTTTTCCTGTATTTGGTGCTTCTATCTCAATTGTTGTCATTTTGATATTAACATGGAAAGCCCTACTGTTCAAGAGGTTGTCAAATAAACAACATTCATCATCTATCTTTAGGTATGACCACTGAGCCCCCTCACTGATTACGAGAACAAGGGTTCCAAAGTCCCCTATGTGAATAGAGTGGGTGTTCACATATGTGGCAACAACTCCATCCACTTCTATGGATCTATGGGAGTGATAGTGCATACACCGGCCAGACAATCAATAGAGCTGGACATGCATGTGCACCACCGCTTAATTCACATAGGGGACTTTATGACTCCCATTGTTGTGAGTGGTGGGAATCCCATGTGGTCTGATCCAAGTGATCATACATTTATCAACTATACAGTTAATAACTGTTTTTATGAGACCATTCCTATAATATTTATTTGTCATAGTTTGTAAGATTGAAAATGAGACAGGTCAAGTCCAAGCCAGATCTAAAATGTTCAACTCATATAACAGCATATAATGTCAATAGAATGGAACAAAGCTTCAATCCCCAGCACAACCGCTAGGTAAATGCCATGTTCTGCGACTTCTAGCCACAGATGGCTTATTCTAAGGATTGGTCATCAATTTTAAAAACCTAGATAACCCCTTGAAGGTTTGACAGAGCTAAATAGGTTGTAATAGGTTCACAATAATGATTATTATTTTTTAATGGGTCTTAATTAGTGATCCATCATGTGAACCTACGCATTCCATTATCATTCAATCCATGTGTCCGTAACAAGGCCTCTAAGTATTCATGGAGAGCACTGCACTCTTCGCACACTATACATTGTAAAAAATTAATAGTGACGTTTCCTTCCTAGGAGCTGATCAGTTGCATGTTGCAAGTAAATGTAGAAGACAGGTTTACAGCAGATCAGATCCTGTCTCACCCCTGGGTGTCTGTAAGTATAATCCTGGTATTCACCCCATCTGATTTCCCATTTTTTAGAACACAATGGAAGGTGAATCAGTTACATAAAATGGTTATTACCTCACTACTTGTGACTCTTGTCCATCCTTTTCTTATTCATTTTAAGGAACATTTAAATGTCCATACCGGTGTATAACGCAAAGCCAATAAAGAAATGGAGAATAGAAATTTTCATTAAAACTATTCTGTCTAGACATATGACAACATATGTTTTATTAAATTTGGGAAAGTTATGAAATGTCCTATAAATGTCTGTTCTGTTCCTGATCTAAGGATCTAGACTTTTAGCTGAGATGAATCTGTTGGCTACAGTAAATTCATCACTTAAACATGAGCCATGTATGAGGGAGTCAGAGTGATGGAGTCAGAGTTGGAGTCGGAGTTGGAGTCGATGTCATGGAAATTGAGGAGTCGGAGGTTTGGCTTACCAACTCCACAGCCCTGGGCCCTGATTCGTCAAAGTGTTTACACCAATTTTGCGACTTTTGGCATTTCGAGTTTCGGGCAGCTCCAATAAAATTATTGGAGCTGAGGGGAGCCATGGCGGGATGGGGCATGTTTGGTTTTCACAATGTTGTTGCTTCTGTGTTTTTAGATATTTTTGCCGGATGTTTCTATGGTTAGTGAAGTACAATTATTAGCATTTCATAAGTTTCTAATCTTTTATTGACAAATACATCATGTTTCTGCAAAGACGCAATACATTGCTGATATCCAGAAATGCTCCCTGGACACTGGGTATCAGGTTCAGGGCAAAATCCTGACTGATGACAACCAATTCTTATATAATCAGGGCTTGCAATTTATCACAATTTTTGTGCTTTTGTTTGTCCACCCAATGTTTGAAGCCTGACCACAGGTTCTCAATGGGATTGAGATCTGGGAAGTTTCCTGGTCATGGACTCAAAATTTCAATGTTCAATAAGACACTTAGTAATAACTTTTGCCTTGTGACATGGTGCTCCATTATGCTAGAAAATACTACATTGTTCTTCACCAAATTACTCCTGAATCACTGGGAGAAGTTGCTTTTGGAGGATGTTTAGAAACCATTCTTTATTCATGGCAATGTAGGCAAAATTTTGTGTGAGTGAACTCTCTCCCTTGAATGAAAAGCAACCCCACGCATGTACAGTACAGACCAAAAGTTTGGACACACCTTCTCATTTAAAGATTTTTCTGTATTTTCATGACTATGAAAATTGTACATTCACACTGAAGGCATCAAAACTATGAATTAACACATGTGGAATTATATACTTAACAAAAAAAGTGTGAAATAACTGAAAATATGTCTTATATTCTATGTTCTTCAAAGTAGCCACTTTTTGCTTTGATGACTGCTTTGCACACTCTTGGCATTCTCTTGATGAGCTTCAAGAGGTAGTCACCAGAAATGGTTTTCACTTCACAGGTGTGCCCTGTCAGGTTTAATAAGTGGGATTTCTTGCCTTATAAATGGGGTTGGGACCATCAGTTGTGTTGTGCAGAAGTCTGGTGGATACACAGCTGATAGTCCTACTGAATAGACTGTTAGAATTTGTATTATGGCAAGAAAAAAGCAGCTAAGTAAAGAAAAACGAGTGGTCATCATTACTTTAAGAAATTAAGGTCAGTCAGTCTGGAAAATTGGGCAAACTTTGAAAGTGTCCCCAAGTGCAGTTGCAAAAACCATCAAGTGCTACAAAGAAACTGGCTCACATGAGGACCTCCCTAGGAAAGGAAGACCAAGAGTCACCTCTGCTTCTGAGGATAAGTTTATCCGAGTCACCAGCCTCAGAAATCGCAGGTTAACAGCAGCTCAGCTCAGATTAGAGACCAGGTCAATGCCACACAGAGTTCTAGCAGCAGACACATCTCTTCAACAACTGTTTAGAGGAGACTTTGTGCAGCAGGCCTTCATGGTAAAATAGCTGCTAAGGACAGGCAACAAGCAGAAGAGACTTGTTTGGGCTAAAGAACACAAGGAATGAACAGTGGAAATCTGTGCTTTGGTCTGATGAGTCCAAATTTGAGATCTTTGGTTCCAACCACCGTGTCTTTGTGCGACGCAGAAAAGGTGAACGGATGGACTCTACATGCCTGGTTCCCACCGTGAAGCATGGAGGAAGAGGTGTGATGGTGTGGCGGTGCTTTGCTGGTGACACTGTTGGGGATTTATTCAAAATTGAAGGCATACTGAACCAGCATGGCTACCACAGCATCTTGCAGCGGCATGCTATTCCATTCGGTTTGCGTTTAGTTGGACCATCATTTATTTTTCAACAGGACAATGACCCCAAACACACCTCCAGGCTGTGTAAGGGCTATTTGACCAAGACGGAGAGTGATGGGGTGCTACGCCAGATGACCTGGCCTCCACAGTCACCAGACCTGAACCCAATCGAGATGGTTTGGGGTGAGCTGGACCGCAGAGTGAAGGCAAAAGGGCCAACAAGTGCTAAGCATCTCTGGGAACTCCTTCAAGATTGTTGCAAGACCATTTCCGGTGACTACCTCTTGAAGCTCATCAAGAGAATGCCAAGAGAGTGCAAAGCAGTCATCAAAGCAAAAGGTGGCTACTTTGAAGAACCTAGAATATAATACATATTTTCAGTTGTTTCACACTTTTTTGTTAAGTATATAATTCCACATGTGTTAATTCATAGTTTTGATGCCTTCAGTGTGAATGTACAATTTTCATAGTCAAGAAAATACAGAAAAATCTTTAAATGAGAAGGTGTGTCCAAACTTTTGGTCTGTACTGTATCTCATGATAGAGTATGGCTTGTCACAGGACTCATGAAAGCCCTCACCTTTTCTTCTTCAGATAATCATGTTTCCAGATGTCCCAAGCAGTTAGAATGAGGCTTTGTTAGAAAAAAATAACTTTTCAGGTAGTACAGACACTGGATTCTGGTAAAGTTATTTTCTCTTATGAAGCCCCCTTCAGATTGTTTAGGACATCTGATATAATAATTGTCCAGAGAAGAAAAGGTGAGCACTACCCTGAAGTCCTGTGTCATGCCAACAGTAAACCATCCTAAGACCATTCATGTGTGGGGGATTTTCATCCAAGGGAGTGGGCTCACTCGCAATTTTGTCTAAGAACACTGCCATGAATAAAGATTGAGATCTATACATCCTCAAAATACAACATCTCCCAACGATCCTGGAGCAATTTGGTCACGACCAATGGTTTTTTCCTGCATGATTTAGCACAGTGTCACAAGGCAAAAGTGATAGCTAAGTGGATTGGTAAAGAAAATATTAAAAATTTGGGTCCATGTGTGACGCGCCCAGGGGATGGGGATGACTCGGCGCCCTGGCCTTGTTGCCTGACTCTTGGGGATGTCGCGGTGGTCTGCCCGTACCCTGGGGTCACTCTTAAAAGAAGGGGAAGTTATATGTGATAGGGGAATGTTCGTGACGCCACCTGTGGTGTCTGGTGAGGATCACCAGCGCTGCGACAGTCCTCTGAGGCCGGTGTTTAGGCAGCTTAGTTGGTGCGGCTCCCCACAGGTGGAGCGGGGCCTCAAGGCAGCGTAAGTGAAGGGATGCAGGACAGAGGGGACCCAGCCGGGTCAGAGGAAGAATAGGCACACACACGACAGTTCACTTCAGTACCTTTACTGGTGGTGTTTCAAGCACGATCCAGGGCACTTTAGGGTGAAGGGTGCATATCAGGACTCTCCCCAGTGAGCGGGTGTAGGGCTTCCTGTTCCTTGCCTTTCCTTGATAAGTTTCTGACCTGCCTGGAGCTAGGCCTAACTTGGTCTCTGTCTTGCACCTGCTGACCTGGTGGTAGGGCCTTCTGTTTGAGTGCACACTCCCTGGTCTCTGGGGCCTCCGTGACTCCTGACCCTGGTACGTAATCAGCTTTTGGTGTTCCTGGGACATATAGTTCGCCAGGGGTTCTGGTTGTTTCTGCTGGGTATAAGGAATCCCTGCAGACGCGGACCCGGTGTCCGGTATATGTTCTTGGGGTGAGCGGGTAAAGCTCCTCTGCCCCCTATGTTACTCTCTTTCCACTCGCCTTCGGCCACGCTCAGGACCCTCACTAGGCTTCACACGGGCAGTAGGCCTTGCTGCGCTTCGCCGCTCTTTTGGCGTCGGCACGCCCTGGGCTCACTAACTCGAGCTCTCTGTGTCTGGACTGAACTGACCGGGCTCCACTGCAGTCTAGCTTCTGCAGGAGCTCCTCTCAACAGACTGAACTGACAACCTCTCTGGCTGCAGGAGACTCCAGACTGACTGCCTAACTCCACCCTCCAGTATATATATCCCTATCCGGGCTCCCTCTGGTGGTCTGAGGTGGTAGGGTGGAGGTGTGTGAATGCTATGAGGGCCTCTTGTGGAGAAGTCCATCCCTGCACCCCTCTGGGATCTGTGGCACCAATGCGCAGCAGGGCGCCACATGTGCAGTAAGCTCCTCAATGCTCAATCCCATCGAGAATCTGTGGTCAGTCCTGAAACAGCAGGTGGATGAACTCCAACCATTGATTAGGCAAGAATGGATGGAATTAGGCACAGAAGGTGATATCCAGCATGTCAGGCTGAATTGCAGAAGTCTTGAAAAATAAGGGTCAGTACTGTTGGGTCTTTACGTAAGCTTAATGTATTTGTCAATAAAAAACAAACTTCATGAAAACCAAAATTTGTATCAGTCTCAAAACATTTGGCCACGACTGTACTGACCATTAATCACATTTGCTGAATAGTTAGCATTGGGGTTAAAGAAACACTGAACCAAGAAAAGTAAAGCATGAGGTAGTCTTAACCAACAGTATTTGTCAGTCTTCGGGATTTGTAACTGGAGCAAACTGTCTTGTAGAAATCTCGCCCAGAACACAGGGGCTAATCTGCTGATCTTTCATTTTGGGTGGTGTATAGAAGAGGGCCAGGGCTTAGCAACGTTTTGTCCTACTGCAGACAGGGCAGATGGGGAGCCTTCTGCTACAGGAGGTGAGAAACAGATGATCTTCTAGGACACTTGGGAAGATTTTTTTATATTACTTTTGGTGTAGTTAGGATGTTTTGATCGCCTGTTATTACATTTTTTTCCGTTGTTGCAGCGGCTGAAGTCTGCAATTCTGCCGTTCAGATTTTTTTTGTCATTACGCATTTTACCGATCGGATTAATTTGTTTTATATTTTGATAGATCTGACTTTTACGAACGGAGTGATATAAAATGTGAATTTTTTTTATTTCTTAATTTTTAATTAATTTATAATACTATGTCTTATTGTGGACTTCTTTACGAGCTAAAGAAAAAGTTGCCCCTTGGGCTTTTGTGTTTTTTGGCACTCACATGCACAGTAAATGGAAACATTGGTTCATGTTCGCATATTGTGCAAACTTAAAGGAACACTAAACCTAGAAAACAATTCCTGCTAAGCCTCCTTTAATTACTTCCTTTTATTTGATCCTATTTTTTGCCAAATAATTAAAACTTATGAAGCCCTCACACAGCCCCATTTCCCAAAAATTTAAACTGTTATGGCTTTTGAAAAACGGTGACAAAAGCAAAAAAATTATTTTTTTCAAATTTTTAAAAAAAATTTCCACCACTTATATAAAACAAAAACTATGCATGTTTGATATAGAATCATATTGCCAGGTCAGTTTTACCTTAAAACCAATGCTGTAAATTAAAAAAAATTGCAGAATTGCACTTTATTTTGCTGTTTTGCCACACTTTGAATTTTTTTTATCATTTTACAGTACATCATATGATAAAATGGATGGTGTCATTCAAAAGTACAACATGTCCCACAACAAAACAAGCGTTCACATGGCTATATCGAAAAAAAAAGTTATGGCTCTTGGGATAAGGGGAAGAAAAAATGAAAGCGCAAAAACGAAAAATCACCTGGTCCTTAAGGGGCTAAATTCATCAAGCCTAATCGTTTTTTACCCCAATATCTGCTGTTGAAAAACTTCATATTGTAAGCCACAGAATCATATCTCATCGGCTATAGGAATATCTCTTTAACCCCTTACCATTCTAGCATTTGTTTCCATTTTTCCATCATTTGCATGTCATTAACATGTGTATCGATCCTGTGATTTCCCTAATTTCGCAGCTTTTTCTTTGTGGTGTTGCAATTTCAGTGTTGAGGAGTGTACAACATAGTGATCATACAGGTAATTATGTGATCAGCTGCAGGAGCAAAGCTGATGTACATAGACGGGCACGTGCTGAAACTATGATCAGCGAAAACACTGATCTCAGCAGTGTAACCCCTCAGATGCTGTGGCCAAAGCAATTGAGGCATTAGAGGTGTTTGGCAAAGGATGAACTATCCTTTTGTCAGTTCATTGCCCTACCCTTTCCCCCGTCCCCTGCATCACAACCGCAGGGTACCGATGGGTTTTTATGGCAACCGGAGGCTTAACAAAGGCATCAGTGTCCACCATATACCCATACATGTTACATCCTGCCATGGGCGGAATCTTATAGGCTACTGAGAACCTCAAGAAAAGGAAACAATGCTACAGTTAGGCACAATACATGATTTTATTGATACACAAATTGCTTAAAAGCAACAGCAAACACAAGACATGATTAAACAATAGGCTGGGTGACAAAAGACTCCAAAATCCATAAATCTAATGTAGTACAGAATAAGTGTTCTGTCAACTAAAAAAGATGCACATTAATGTATATATGATTACTATGCCAATTAATAGGCTTGTGCTTTTTATACAGGATGATGCCTCACTGGGGAATAATATGCAGGTTGAAGTCACAGGTAAATTAAAGCAGCATTTTAACTCGTTACCCAAGGACAATAACACTACGGCTGCGGTGTCTGTGATCATGGTGAGTATGGATTACAGATTTGCTAGTTTACATATAACAGAACAATGTATTTACCACAACTTGATAGAATTTTTGTGATCGTTTTCCCTTTAGCAATGACACATGCCCTCCAGCTTCTTGAAGCTGCAAACTGATATTTTAGATTTTACATCAGAAATGGCCAAACTTTTCCAGCGCATGTTACTTTAACAGTTTATAATAAAAACTCTCACATGTGATATGTCATGGAAAATGACATAAAATGTTGCTACAATCCCCAAATGAAAGGAAACTATTAGAAAAACATAATCCATGAACATTTCCTGGTTACAAAAACTGTAAAAATTATAATCTATAGCAGAAGAAATGCAGTATGAGCGTGAGAGTTTATATACTACCAATTACTAACTTCCCGCACGTGTCATGTATCAACATCAGAAAGAACACAACATATCCTGGGAGGAGATTCTGGTTGCAATATGCTCAGCAACTGTATGGTTTACCCTTATTATGTAGTCATTTAATAGTAGAGATTTTTTTTTATTTATTTCATATTTTTATGAGGGTTCTTCCTAGTGAATAGAAGGTACAGAGACCAAAAAGAGCCACCTCAATCACAGAAAAAAATGAAGTGGTGCTTTTCCACGAGACTTCTATGTGTGAAACCAACCTGAGTGTGACACTTACATTTGGTAAACGCCACACTTGTTTTTCTGTTTAGTCCTGCAAAAGCCATTATGGGAATTTGTGGATTTCAGCTTGGTGGGTTTAGTTTACAGGGTATTTTTTTTCAGATTTAATGTGATAACAAAATGTAATCATTGTACAATGTAAAGTTCTGCCACAATTCAATATACTTTGCATTTCAATTATCTATTAAGAAATTTTTTGTTTGCTGTCAGTGAATGAAAACATTGGCCCTAGTGAATTGATGGTGTATATTTCACCAATAAATTTGAGGATAGATGGTGAGAATTTTTGAGAGTTGAGTGAATACATTTGGAGCAGTTGCTTGACTGTTTGAGTGTCTTTTATAAGCAGCTGAACTTTTGCAACACTATTTTACGCTTGCAATAAATGAGTCTACATGCTTGACCACATCTACTTCATGTCCACTATTTTCTTGTTTAGCGGGAAGGACAAATGTTTACACAAATTTGGTGTAATTTTAGATTTCTTAACATTTCCAATTTTTTACCTAAATCAGACGTAAACGGGATAATAGAAAATGGACATTGTTTTTTAAACAGCTCTGCACGGGTCATAAATAAGCCTGAGAACAGCTGAGAACTGAAAACTGTTGTTTCAGATTTAAAGGGGTAGTCCGATACTAAACATCCCCGAATTCCCATTTTGACCAAGCAAGCATTTTCCCCTAATTTATTTTTATTAAAACAAATATACCCTTTTTTAGGTGTCTCTTCTGGTACATCACATTCTGCTTAGGGTCTGGTCTAAGTTAGCGTCGTAATGCGTATGCTCCCGTGCACCAGAATAACTGGTCAGTGAATGTTCAGTACAGCTGTAAGTCAGACTGGCCCATAAGGCCTCATTCACACTTCTGTGTTTAAACACATACGTGGAAAAAATGGTACTGGTGTCATCAGTGTTTTGGATCAGTGTTTGGTCTGTGTATCCGTTTTTACCATCAGTGTCGTCATTGTATCGTCCGTGTGTCCATTTTTACCATCAGTGTTGTCATTGTATGGTCCGTGTGTCCATTTTTACCATCAGTGTCGTCAGTGTTTGGTCTGTGTGTCCGTTTTTACCGTCAATCTATCATCAGTGTTTGGTCCATGTGTCTGTTTTTACCATCAGTGTCCTCAGTGTTTGGTCCATGTGTCCGTTTTTACCATCAGTGTATCATCAGTGTTTGGTCCATGTGTCCATTTTTACCATCAGTGTCATCAGTGTTTTGTCCATGTGTCCGTTTTTACCATCAGTGTCATCAGTGTATGGTCCATGTGTCCAGTCTTACCATCAGTGTCATAGGTGTTTGGTCCATGTGTCCGTTTTTACTATCAGTGTCATCAGTGTATGGTCCATGTGTCCATTCTTACCATCAGTGTCATAGGTGTTTGGTCCATGTGTTCATTTTTACCATCAGTGTCATCAGTGTATGGTCCATGTGTCCATTCTTACCATCAGTGTCATAGGTGTTTGGTCCATGTGTCCGTTTTTACCATCAATGTATCATCAGTGTTTGGTCCATGTGTCCGTTTTTACCATCAGTGTCATCAGTGTTTGGTCCATGTGTCCGTTCTTACCATCAGTGTCATATGTGTTTGGTCCATGTGTCCGTTTTTACCATCAATGTATCATCAGTGTTTGGTCCATGTGTCCGTTTTTACCATCAATGTATCATCAGTGTATGGTCCATGTGTCCGTTTTTACCATCAGTGTCATCAGTGTTTGGTCCATGTGTCCGTTTTTACCATCAGTGTCATCAGTGTATGGTCCATGTGTTCGTTTTTATCATCAATGTCATCAGTGTATGGTCCATGTGTTCGTTTTTACCATCAATGTCATCAGTGTTTGGTCCATGTGTCCGTTTTTACCATCAGTGTCATCAGTATATGGTCCATGTGTTCGTTTTTACCATCAATGTCATCAGTGTTTGGTCCATGTGTCCGTTTTTACCATCAATGTCATCAGTGTTTGGTCCATGTGTTTGTTTTTACTATCAGTGTCATCAGTGTTTGGTCCATGTGTCCGTTTTTACCATCAGTGTCATCAGTGTTTGGTCCATGTGTTCGTTTTTACCATCAATGTCATCAGTGTTTGGTCCATGTGTCCGTTTTTTCCATCAGTGTCATCAGTGTATGGTCCATGTGTTCGTTTTTACCATCAATGTCATCAGTGTATGGTCCATGTGTTCGTTTTTACCATCAATGTCATCAGTGTTTGGTCCATGTGTCCGTTCTTACCATCAGTGTCATATGTGTTTGGTCCATGTGTCCGTTTTTACCATCAATGTATCATCAGTGTTTAGTCCATGTGTCCGTTTTTACCATCAATGTATCATCAGTGTATGGTCCATGTGTCCGTTTTTACCATCAGTGTCATCAGTGTTTGGTATGTGTGTCCATTTTTACCATCAGTGTCATCAGTGTTTGGTCCATGTGTCCGTTTTTACCATCAGTGACATCAGTGTATGGTCCATGTGTTCGTTTTTACCATCAATGTCATCAGTGTATGGTCCATGTGTTTGTTTTTACCATAAATGTCATCAGTGTTTGGTCAATGTGTCCGTTTTTACCATCAGTGTCATCAGTGTATGGTCCATGTGTTCGTTTTTATCATCAATGTCATCAGTGTATGGTCCATGTGTTCGTTTTTACCATCAATGTCATCAGTGTTTGGTCCATGTGTCCGTTTTTACCATCAGTGTCATCAGTATATGGTCCATGTGTTCGTTTTTACCATCAATGTCATCAGTGTTTGGTCCATGTGTCCGTTTTTACCATCAATGTCATCAGTGTTTGGTCCATGTGTTTGTTTTTACCATCAGTGTCATCAGTGTTTGGTCCATGTGTCCGTTTTTACCATCAGTGTCATCAGTGTTTGGTCCATGTGTTCGTTTTTACCATCAATGTCATCAGTGTTTGGTCCATGTGTCCGTTTTTTCCATCAGTGTCATCAGTGTATGGTCCATGTGTTCGTTTTTACCATCAATGTCATCAGTGTATGGTCCATGTGTTCGTTTTTACCATCAATGTCATCAGTGTTTGGTCCATGTGTCCGTTCTTACCATCAGTGTCATATGTGTTTGGTCCATGTGTCCGTTTTTACCATCAATGTATCATCAGTGTTTGGTCCATGTGTCCGTTTTTACCATCAATGTATCATCAGTGTATGGTCCATGTGTCCGTTTTTACCATCAGTGTCATCAGTGTTTGGTATGTGTGTCCATTTTTACCATCAGTGTCATCAGTGTTTGGTCCATGTGTCCGTTTTTACCATCAGTGACATCAGTGTATGGTCCATGTGTTCGTTTTTACCATCAATGTCATCAGTGTATGGTCCATGTGTTTGTTTTTACCATAAATGTCATCAGTGTTTGGTCAATGTGTCCGTTTTTACCATCAGTGTCATCAGTATATGGTCCATGTGTTCGTTTTTACCATCAATGTCATCAGTGTATGGTCCATGTGTTCGTTTTTACCATCAATGTCATCAGTGTTTGGTCCATGTGTTCGTTTTTACCATCAATGTCATCAGTGTTTGGTCCATGTGTTTGTTTTTGCCATCAATGTCATCAGTGTATGGTCCATGTGTTCGTTTTTACCATCAATGTCATCAGTGTTTGGTCCATGTGTTCGTTTTTACCATCAATGTCATCAGTGTTTGGTCCATGTGTTTGTTTTTACCATCAATGTCATCAGTGTATGGTCCATGTGTTCATTTTTACCATCAATGTATCATCAGTGTATGGTCCATGTGTTCATTTTTACCATCAATGTATCATCAGTGTATGGTCCATGTGTTCATTTTTACCATCAATGTATCATCAGTGTATGGTCCATGTGTCCATTTTTACTATCTGTTTTTACAGATGGATAAATAAATGACAAAGCTTCTCCTAACCTTGCAGTATTAAATACTGACAGTACACAGACTGTACACTGATGCCATCTGTGTTCTGTATATCTGTTTTTCACAGACCCATAGACTTGATTTGGCTCTCTTCATCTATGATATCGGAAACAAAAACAGGCATATGAGTGCGACTATAGATTATAATGGGTACGTGTTGTATCCGTAAAAAAAGAATGGATAGAACGCGTACGTGAAACACGGACGTATGAATGAGGCCTAAATATATTAGCGCTGACATTCTGTTTAACCCTGCACAAGGCATCATGGGTACATTGAGAGGAATTTTATCCAAAGGGGATGGCATCTGAGAACAGGACGTGACATCACCAGAAGCAATGTCTACCTTTTTTTTAATAAATGTAAATTAAGAAAATGCTTGTTTCGCCAAGGTGAGATATTAGAGACAACCCCTCTAAGCAAATGTCTGAGCTAAATGCACTAAGCTCCAGTGACTACATCGCAGCAAAGTATCCGGACTGGATTGCAGTTTATGCTGCTGATGTTTTATCTCACAGAGGATTTGCCTAGGGGAATGTTTTCACCCATTGCCAGCAAGAACCTTAAGAGTGACAAATTGATGCAGTATATTAAAAACTTGCTTCTCCTAACACAATCATTATTTCATTTACTTAAAACTTAAAAGCCTCATTAAGGAGAACGAAAATACAACTAAAAAAATAGCTCTGAAAAGCTTTGAGATGATATTGTCTACATTTATTTCACAGTTTGAGTTTGACTTGTAACAAGGAACTTCTGACCTCCATTTCTTGCATTAATATTGGGCCAGTGACGATGAGACGGAAGCAGAGGCTTGGTATACAGCTACATTGTACTACAATCTTATAAGAAATATTCTGCCTTATGCCTGCCCCTTATCTCACCTTATTTTTTCACACTGCTCTTCAATTCTTGCTGGGGAGAGTTTACATTGGCTTACAGCACTGCGGCCTTCACAAAAGTTTCTGACGAGCATTTCTGCCAACCTAACACAATTCTTCAATTACATTGAGTTCATGAATACTGAACAGATAATCGTTATATTATTGTATCTTGTATGTTCTCTGTTATTCTTTAACGCTCAATTGTAATAGTCAAGGAAGATAGGACATCACCAGTATTTATTTATTAATAGATTTTTTATTTTTCCAAAATTCATTTAAAATTAATTTCACTTTTTTTTGTAATTATTGATTAGTTATGAATTTTTGTAATATAAGCTTGGAAAGGCTGATTAATAATTACATTTAAAAAAAAAGTTTAGTAGGTGTTTTTTTTTATAAAATCTTATCCTTTTTAAGTGCATAGGGCTGAACTGAAAAGGGAGTCTTAATTCTCCAACTGTAGACCACCAGTTAAATATTTTGAACATTTTATTAAAATATGGCTCATTTCATTATTGAAAAAGTAGGGTAAAAATTAACCATGGCTTAAAAAAGTGAGAAAGTGAATTTTTTTGAGTGACTGAACCAAACAGCAACCAAAACACAATTTAACTCCTATCAGTGAAAGAAAATGTCTATAATTTCTCCATGGTAAATTATTAAAGTACTTTTACCAAAAATGAGTAAACAAACGGGTAAATGGAGTGTGTAATCAGAAAGTGACCAATTGTTTAAATAAGGTTTTTATGTTAAATGTATTTATTTTTTTTTATTTCATATTTTACCTATGTAAAAAAAAGTTCAGAAATTTTGCAATTTGTAAAACCTGCCACTAAGCCTAAAACTAGACTTCTTGTTTATTTTAGCAGCTAAGACTTATTGAATTATTTTTGGTCACACTCTGATCTGAGCAAGGGTTATTGTGAAGGTAGAATAAGGAAGAGCGCTGTAATAATCACCTATTTTTAATGGTGTATCCCATGTTACCTGTGATCTATAGAGGTTTTACCAATCAAAGCAATCATGTCTGTGACAATTGTGAGACTGCTGAAAAGTCATTTGTACAAAATAGGAATTATGAGTCTAATATTAGGCTCAGTGACCTGTGTGAAAATTGCAATATTTCTGTATATATACTGTATAAACACTCAGCAACCTTGAAATTGCATCACCAAAAAGAACAAACCGTTAAGCTATGCAAATTGAGGAAGTAGCAGGGGTCGCTAAGATCTGATGATCAAATTTTCAAACATCTAACTCCACCTAATCTGTGGCATGTGGGTGTATAAAAGCCTGATTAAAAGCAATCTTTTTTAGCCACATGAATCCTCAAGCTGGATGAAGTCTTGTGGGATGATTTTGCTATGCCTCCTGTTTGTCGCCGTGCCAGTTATCGCCGCTTGTCACAAACTAAGAGGGTCAGAATCCTTGAACTGAGAGACCTTGGTTTATTACACCAGGACGATCGCAACACATGTAGGCCGAGATGTCAGCAATGTTCAACGTTATGTGTACCAGTGGTTGAAAGAGCGATGAACTGGAATGTCCTCAAGAGGCGAACCTTTGCATGGACGGATCGTCCGATTAGAAGAATGGCGTGTAGTTATCCATTCTATGCTGCTATTGAAATTGAGCATCACATTCCATGCCTAAGCCTGGCTACACAAACCAGCTGAAGCTGTTTGCACAACATTGGGCTGTGAATCAGACTTCAAGCTGCAGGTGTTCCATTAACTTCACACCACCACTCTCAAGGGTCATCATAGGGCAGAGCAAAACCGCAATGGAGGTTGGATTGGAGGTCTAGAAATGATAGCCGGAGATTGGTCTGGTGACCACGTGGGCAACGCAATAAAGAAGCATTCACAAGGGAATACCCGTCCTATTAATGAGTGGAACAGGCTGCCACGAGAGGTGGTGAGTTCTCCTTCAATGGACGTCTTCAAACAGAGGCTGGACAGACATCTGTCTGAGATGATTTAGTGAATCCTGCTTTGAGCAGGGGGTTGGACCAGATGACCCAGGAGGTCCCTTCCAACTCTACCATTCTATGATTCTATGATACTCCCAGGAGTATGGTGGCATAATTTACGGTAGCCGGACCCCTCTAGTGTTCATATCAGATGCACTAATAACTCGGCATTACATTGATTTGGTGGTGTAACCAGTGGTATGACCATGTCTCCAAAGTGTCCCTGGAGCCATTTTTCAACATGACAACACCAGGCCACATTTTGCTCATTTGCATTTTTTTATCATTTGTATTTCATTAACATGTCTATAGAACCTGTAGTTTCCATGATTCCTCAACTCTTCCTTCTTGGTGTTTCAATTTCAATGTTGAGGAGTGTGTATTGGATGACATTGGGTCATTTTCTGATGACACATTCCAATTAGTGCTCTTCTTTTTTTTCTTTCTTAGTATATTACAGTTTTTCTTGTAATTTATTACAGTTATTGTTGCTTACAGTAAGGGGAATCTAAATTCATTATTATTTTTTATTTATTGTTTTTAAACACCAGCATTGAACTGGTCGTTATTTACTATTATTTTATATTACCTGTAAAATGTAGATTACATTGTAATGTACAGACATTATATATCATTTCTTGAGGGTTACGATGGTGCCGCCTTGTGCTGTACATACATGTCCATACATTGTTGTTTCTATTGTATTCAGTGTTGTTGACTTTGCTTTTAGTAAGTCTAGTTTCTATCCCTTGCTTCTTTCCTCCATCCCTCCTGTTTCCAAATGCCTGCCTTGCTTCCCCTCTGCTTAGTTCCAGGACAATGGTATGTACTAACTGCACCTGCAATGCTTTACCTGCTGCATAAATGCATAATATAATACCCTGTTCCCCTAGAGAGAAGGAGATGTAATAATACCCATCTATATAAATTGTGAGATCATATTACTGAGGGGGAAAAAAGCCAAATTTCCAAGCATGCTATTTAAATATATATTTATGTACAAGTCATTAATATTGAATATTAAGCATACCTCTGTCATTAGTACTAATGAGCGTGACTTTAGGCCCTGGGTTCGGACCCTATGCATCGCAGTGGGCGTGGCTTTCCACCATGTGGCCAGAACAGTTATTGCAGGCTATATACCATACAGGTCAAGTTTACCTTGAAGAGTGGCTTGTTGGCTCTCCTGCTATTATTACCCTCTGCATGGCACTTACATTAGTAGCCATTATTTACTGGAGACTAGAAATATTGTTTGTGTTTAAAGGTATTTTCTGGTTGCAGCAAATAAACCGCATTTGTGCATAGTAGATATTTTAATACTTTTTTTATTATGTTTTGAGCATCAATTCATCACAGTTTTCTAGATCTCTGCTCATGCACTGAATGGAAACATTCTTTGTTTACTTCAAGGGGATGAATAATAAATCTATCCTCGCCATGTATGTACACAGCTCATTACCAGAGAGATGTGTGATAACAATACTGGTAAAGAGGTTCTCCGAGAATAAAAAAAATAAGTAACTGAAAGAAATATCATTAGAAATAAATTCCTAATTAGATTTAATTAGCAAATCACAATCTTTTTGTCTAGAGAGGTATCACTATACAATTAAAATGGCCATCACCTTATACTTATAACGTAATTCAGAAAGAGGTCACACAGAAGTTTGAGCGGCCTCTTCTTACCTCAGCACATCAGGTATCTCCATTATTACTGGAGCTCATGCTCCTACATATGTAAAAGGCCAGAGCTTCCTACTGTACATCCTCACAGGTCCCTGTCCTACTACAGATGCTCACTGGCTCCTGTCCTACTGCACGTGCTCACAGGCTCCTGTCCTACTGCATGTGCTCACAGGCTCCTGTCCTACTGCATGTGCTCACAGGCTCCTGTCCTACTACATGTGCTCACAGGCTCCTGTCCTACTGCATGTGCTCACAGGCTCCTGTCCTACTGCATGTGCTCACAGGCTCCTGTCCTACTGCATGTGCTCACAGGCTCCTGTCCTACTACATGTGCTCACAGGCTCCTGTCCTACTGCATGTGCTCACAGGCTCCTGTCCTACTGCATGTGCTCACAGGCTCCTGTCCTACTGCATGTGCTCACAGGCTCCTGTCCTACTGCATGTGCTCACAGGCTCCCGTCCTACTACATGTGCTCACAGGCTCCTGTCCTACTGCATGTGCTCACAGGCTCCTGTCCTACTGCATGTGCTCACAGGCTCCTGTCCTACTGCATGTGCTCACAGGCTCCTGTCCTACTGCATGTGCTCACAGGCTCCTGTCCTACTACATGTGCTCACAGGCTACTGTCCTACTGGATGTGCTCACAGGCTCCTGTCCTACTGCATGTGCTCACAGGCTCCTGTCCTACTGCATGTGCTCACAGGCTCCTGTCCTACTGCAGGTGCTCACAGGCTCCTGTCCTACTGCATGTGCTCACAGGCTCCTGTCCTACTACAGATGCTCACAGGCTCCTGTCCTACTGCAGATGCTCACAGGCTCCTGTCCTACTGCACGTGCTCACAGGCTCCTGTCCTACTACAGATGCTCACAGGCTCCTGTCCTACTGCAGAAGCTCACAGGCTCCTGTCCTAATGCATGTGCTCACAGGCTCCTGTCCTACTGCACGTGCTCACAGGCTCCTGTCCTACTGCATGTGCTCACAGGCTCCTGTCCTACTGCATGTGCTCACAGGCTCCTGTCCTACTACATGTGCTCACAGGCTCCTGTCCTACTGCATGTGCTCACAGGCTCCTGTCCTACTGCATGTGCTCACAGGCTCCTGTCCTACTGCATGTGCTCACAGGCTCCTGTCCTACTGCAGGTGCTCACAGGCTCCTGTCCTACTGCATGTGCTCACAGGCTCCTGTCCTACTACAGATGCTCACAGGGTCCTGTCCTACTGCAGATGCTCAGAGGCTCCTGTCCTACTGCACGTGCTCACAGGCTCCTGTCCTACTACAGATGCTCACAGGCTCCTGTCCTACTGCAGATGCTCACAGGCTCCTGTCCTAATGCATGTGCTCACAGGCTCCTGTCCTACTACAGATGCTCACAGGCTCCTGTCCTACTGCACGTGCTCACAGGCTCCTGTCCTACTACAGATGCTCACAGGCTCCTGTCCTACTGCAGATGCTCACAGGCTCCACTGCAGATGCTCACAGGCTCCTGTCCTACTGCACATGCTCACAGGCTCCACTGCAGATGCTCACAGGCTCCTGTCCTACTGCAGGTGCTCACAGGCTCCTGTCCTACTGCAGGTGCTCACAGGCTCCTGTCCTACTGCAGGTGCTCACAGGCTCCTGTCCTACTGCACATGCTCACAGGCTCCACTGCAGATGCTCACAGGCTCCTGTCCTACTGCAGGTGCTCACAGGCTCCTGTCCTACTGCAGGTGCTCACAGGCTCCTGTCCTACTGCAGGTGCTCACAGGCTCCTGTCCTACTGCACGTACTCACAGGCTCCTGTCCTACTGCAGGTGCTCACAGGCTCCTGTCCTACTGCAGGTGCTCACAGGCTCCTGTCCTACTGCACGTGCTCACAGGCTCCTGTCCTACTGTACGTGCTCACAGGCTCCTGTCCTACTGCTGCTGCTCACAGGCTCCTGTCCTACTGCAGGTGCTCACAGGCTCCTGTCCTATTTCACATGCTCGCAGGCTCCTGTCCTACTGCACGTGCTTGCAGGCTCCTGTCCTACTGCACGTGCTCACAGGCGCCTGTCCTACTGCACGTGCTCACAGGCACCTGTCCTACTGCACATGCTCACAGGCGCCTGTCCTACTGCACATGCTCACAGGCGCCTGTCCTACTGCACATGCTCACAGGCTGCTGTTCTACTGCACATGCTCACAGGCTCCTGTTCTACTGCATGTGCTCACAGACTCCTGTCCTACTGCAGGTGCTCACAGGCTCCTGTCCTACTGCTGGTGCTCACAGGCTCCTGTCCTACTGCACGTGCTCACAGGCTTCTGTCCTACTGTATGTGCTCACAGGCTCCTGTCCTATTGCTGCTGCTCACAGGCTCCTGTCCTACTGCTGCTGCTCACAGGCTCCTGTCCTATTTCACGTGCTCACAGGCTCCTGTCCTACTGCACGTGCTCGCAGGCTCCTGTCCTACTGCACGTGCTCACAGGCTCCTGTTCTACTGCATGTGCTCACAGGCTCCTGTGCTACTGCACTTGCTCACAGGCTCCTGTCCTACTGCACGTGCTCACAGGCTCCTGTCCTACTGCACGTGCTCACAGGCTTCTGCCTTACTGCTCGTGCTCACAGGCTTCTGTCCTACTGCACGTGCTCACAGGCTCCTATCCTACTGCACGTGCTCACAGGCTCCTGTCTTACTGCACGTGCTCACAGGCTCCTGTCTTACTGCACGTGCTCACAGGCTCCTGTCCTACTGCACGTGCTCACAGTCTCCTGTCCTAACATTCTAGGCAGCTGTCATTTCAATTCTATAGTGATTACCTCCCTAAACAAAATAATTGTGATTTGCTAATTAAATGTATTTAGGAATTTATTTCTAATGAAATTTCCTTTAATTATTTAGTTTTTTCTATTTTCGGAGACGCTTTTTAAGATAACTAAACTTGTCCTAGTGAGTGCATCCTATACATTCCCTGGAATTACAACTTGAAACATTACATTTACTGGTGAATGGCAGTTCGATACACAATTATTAAAATAAGTGAATATTTTTTCACTTTACAAGGAGTAAGACTTATTCACTAAAGCTGGAAACTGCTTTAATTGAAGTGCATCAGCAAAAAATGACTGTTCAAACCAAGCACAGGTGCTCAGTGCACCAGTGGATAAGCCAGACAGTCCAGTGCACCTTCTGACTTACTTGTTTTCCATCTATCGCTGCTCTCCTCTTCCTTGATTGACAGCTCTGTCTCTACAGGAGCCAGGGAAGGGTTGAGGTAAAATCAAGTAGGTGGGAAGGTGCACTCCACTTTTTGCCATTCTAGCACTGAGAGCCTGTGCTTGGTTTGAACAATCATTTTCTGCTGACAGGCTTCCTTCAAATCCTGTGTTGCATGGAGGTGTGCAGCAGCTTTGTCAGTCAGCATAACCTGTTCAATGTGTCTTCCTGTAGTTCAGTGTCATGTTGTTTTCCATGCACAATGTGTATTATTAGCATGTTCTTTGTTTTGTGTTAGTGTCATACCAATATATATATATATATATATATATATACTGCTCAAAAAAATAAAGGGAACACTTAAACAACACAATGTAACTCCAAGTCAATAACACTTCTGTGAAATCTACCTGTCCAGTTATGAAGCAACACTGATTGTGAATCAATTTCTCCTGCTGTTGTGCAAATGGAACAGACAACTGGTAGAAATGATAGGCAATTAGCAAGATACCCCCTATAAAGGAATGGTTCTGCAGGTGGTGACCACAGACCATTTCTCTGTTCTTATCCTTTTTGGCTGTTGTTTTGGTCACTTTTTCATTTTGCCATTGCTCTCACCCCTAGAGGTACAGTAGCATAAGGCGGTGTCTACAGTACAACCCACAGAAGTTGCTCAGGTAGTGCAGTTCATTCAGGATGGCACATCAGTGCGAGCTGTGGCAAGAAGGGTAGCTGTGTCTGTCAGCACAGTGTCCAGAGCATGGAGCAGATACCAGGAGACGTGGAGGGGGCCATAGGAGGGCAACAACCCAGCAGCAGGACCGTTACCTCCTCCTTTGTGCAAGGAGGAACAGGAGGAGCACTGCCAGAGCCCTGCAAAATGACCTCCAACAGGCCACAAATGTGCATGTGTCTTCACAAACAGTTAGAAACCGACTGCATGAGGGTGGTATGAGGGCCCGATGTCAACAGATGGGGGTTGTGCTCACAGCCCAACACCGTGCAGGACGCTTGGCATTTGCCACAGAATACCAGGATTGGCAAAGTCGCCACTGGCGCCCTGTGTTTTTCACAGATGAAAGCAGGTTCACACTGAGCACGTGTGACAGATGTGACAGTGTGGAGGCGCCGTGGAGAGCGATCCGCTGCCTGCAACATCCTTCAGCATGACCAGTTTGGCAGTGGGTCAGTAATGGTGTTGGGTGGCATTTCTTTGGAGGGCCGCACAGCCCTCCATGTGCTCACCAGAGGTAGCCTGACTGCCATTAGGTACCAAGATGAGATCCTCAGACCCCTTGTGAGACCATATGCTGGTGCTGTTGGCCCTGGGTTCCTCCTAATGCCAGACCTCATGTGGCTGGAGTGTGTCAGCAGTTCCTGCAAGATGAATGCTTTGAAGCTATGGACTGGCCCGCCCGTTCCCCAGACCTGAATCCGATTGAGCACATCTGGGACATCATGTCTCGCTCCATCCATCAACGTCACGTTGCACCACAGACTGTCCTGGAGTTGGCGGATGCTTTAGTCCAGGTCTGGGAGGAGATCCAACAGGAGACCATCCGCAACCTCATCAGGAGCATGCCCAGGCGTTGTAGGGAGGTCATACAGGCACGTGGAGGCCACACACAATACTGAGCCTCATTTTGACTTGCTTTAAGGACATTACATCAGCCTGTAGTGTATTTTTCCACTTTAATTTTGGGGGTGACTCCAAATCCAGGCCTCCATTGGTTAATAAATTTGATTTCCATTGATGATTTTTGGTGATTTTGTTGTCAGCACATTCAACTTTGTACAGAACAAAGTATTCAGTGAGAATATTTCAGTCATTCAGATCTAGGATGTGTTATTTGAGTGTTCCCTTTTTTTTTTTGAGCAGTGTATATATATATATATACATATATAAAGAATCAAACAAACAATCTAACCTGTCCTATAAAATGACTCACAGTTTGAGTTTCTGACAATAAGACCAAATAAAATACTTTGGGAAGTGGTGTAATTAGTGGGATTGGCATCAAATAGAAGCTATTATTTTCAAAGCGATAGCTCTACTAAGGCTACGGTAAGAGGTCACCAACTACGTGAATGATCTTGATGGAAGATCACATGATTCTGGTCATTATTATTTCTCCTTTTCCTTGCATGCTTATAATCTGCATCCCACATTACTTTCCCATTGTTTCATGGTTATTTCTTAAATACGGTGACCATTTCTTTCTACAGAACACAGCTCTTGATAAACAAGGGCAGATTGTTTACTGTAAACGCTGTGATGACAATGGTACCACTGACCGGGAGAAGACCAGCACGGGGACCAGACTGGCTGATGACCTTCACCTGGATTTGGGGTCTACCAAATTGATGTGATGGATTCAAGCCTGGAGCAGATTACTGTCTACTGAGCAGTGTGTTCACTAACCATAAAGTTACCTGATGACCATCCTCGGTGGGCGATAGCTGTTGTTATTACGTCATGTTTACTTTTTTATTTCCGAGACACATATACTGGCTTCCACCAGTTTGCATTAAAGTCAATAAGGGACCACAGTAGAATGTTAGAGTCGGACTTGAACAATCCCTCCTTTGAAGGATGCATTAGTATCTGAAAGGAAAAGCTACTTTTCCATACATTTCTGTATTAGTTAGTTTCTGACGTGGAAGTGCTGGTCAAACAGCTACTGATTTGTTAACACTACTAAGATTTTGTGAAGCGGATCTCTACAGCACATCCTAATTTCAGCACTGACGATAGTAGTTTTTTTTGGGGGGGGGAGGGGGTTTCAAAGGATTCACATTTTCTCTATAGTTTTAGTTTTTTAAGACCTAAATTCAGACTGTGGATCGTACAAATGCTACAATGAAATAGGCTAAGTCTTACCATTCTGCAGTATTCCAGACCTTTGCCTGGTGAAAGGGGTATATGATTTTGAGAAGTGGTATTTATTTGGAGACACGTTCTTCCATTGATTGCTGTGTGACTACTTTGGTTGGATCTTACGACTATTTATGTAAAAAAAAAAAAACCTTGCTAATTTTTCTGTTACAGAAAGGAATGTAGAACTTGCTGCATGTTTCGTACAAAAACCTGATCTCAGCAAAAGTGCAACTAAATAAAAACATTTTCTCAAAATATTGTTCAGTATCCAGATTACAAGCAGGAATGTGCTATTAGGGGCTAATATAATAATACCATTGTTAGCCATACTCGATAGATATTTCTAGCATTAAAGCTTTCTGTTTATAACACATCCATAATCTGTGTTCACTGCATAACAAAATCTCAAAAAAACATCTTGCATCACAGATTAGTAAAGTCCATATCTGGTTAGAAAAGGCTGCACTGCATGGTTTGTACTAGTAATGCTACTATACATTATAAAGAAATCCGCCAGTCTCTAAGGAGGTGAAGACAATCATGGTCAATGTGCCCACTCATGCTTCAATGACATGGAAGGGCTGGGCACTTGTGATATTTGAGAGCATGTATGCTGGTTTTCAGGAAAAAAGTCATCTTTTAATTATAATATTGTTCAATGTGATGGAAGCATCATATAAATACATTATTGGCAAAGGCAAACATATCATAGAGGGAGATAATGTGGCAGCTGTGGGGTTTTGTCTTGGTCCAGTCTTCTTTTTTAGGCTTTGTTACAACGGAGTTTTTTGAGGGGCATTTGGGGCCGATTTCCTCCAAAAACCATCTTAAAACCATTTAAAAGACTCAATTTTAGTCCATTTTTTTTTCCCCTCTTTAGGTTTTGAAAAACACCTGGTGGAAAAAAGAAGTGCATGTTACTTATTCTAGGTAGTTTCCTCTTGGAAATTTGACCCATCAAATAAAAAGGCTGCAAAAAAACACTGCAGGGTAAAAGAAAGGCTTCCAAATACACTTTAAAATAGGTTCAAAACCTGTTGAAAATAAAAATTTTCAGGAAAATATAGTCTGCTCAAATACTCCAAAAAAGGAACAGTGGTTTCCACTTGAAAAAATCATCCATTATTAAACTCCTCAAAAAACTCAGTTTGAGAATAGCCTCAGAGGCAGGACTCGTCTCTACAGGGAAACTGCAATGTTAATAAGTAAGGTGATTCGGAAATGGCCCAAAAGGGGAAACAAACACTGGGCCCCTCTGGCCAGTATGGCCACACCTGGAAATAGTTTGACTATTGCTAAGGCCCCTCCCCACCTATGTAAGCCCCGGCCTGTTGTCCAAATGTAGTAATCTTTCGAGGCAAGTAGACCTAGAAATATTTTTTGCATAGTATGCATTGATGTGCCTGTCATTCTATGTTTAGGTCTCTGTCTAACCCAAAATCGAAGACCAAGGGTTAGCTCACTTTATATTAAAGCTGTACTAAACAATAGAATAAAGCTGTTCTATAATATATACGGTAAGAAAGGCCAGGAAACAATTGTTAAAATGTGAGCAGGGAGCTAAACAGACACAACTGGGTCTATACTATGCAAAAAAGTGTCCATTCTGCACATAGTCTACAGTACATACACATTCATATTCATATTAAACTGTCCATGCATTGTGTAATGAAAAGTAGATTTATCATTTTTATTTTAGCAGAACTGTCCTTGTAAGTGTGGCCATATCTTTTATCTCAACTATAGCTCACATACAGAATAAAGCAAAATATCGGTAAGACATCTCAAAACAAACAAAATAACATACGTTTGTGGAAAGTTGAAATGTGGTGTAAGCTGGTGATTTATAGTCATATGACATCTAGAAGAGGGAGATTATATGAGACATGATTTACATTATGTGGCTCTTTGTGTAGTAACACAACTTCTATGTTCCAAGTGTAATACGGATGTGAGTAAACAAAAAAAAGGAATGATCAGTGTATCCCCAAAAAAAACAATTGACCCTGTTTATATTGCAGTGAACATGCAGTTCTATCAATGATGAGACTGGGCACATCAATAGTTTTAAGGAGACCCTGCAAAGGAAGCAAACAACCACCTTGATCAGCACTGCTTCCTAAATGTATAAGGTGCATATACAATGAGGTGTTAAAGTGAACTATGTCTTTTTTTATAGTTGCAACGCGTTTCAGAGTTGAACTGACTCCATCAATCATAAATTATACAGATCAATAAACTATATATGAGATCAAAATGCTCCAGTATGTAGTGTTTTGTTTCTATGTACATAATTTTATTGATCTGTATATTCTATTCCTGATGAAGGATTAGGTCTTTCACTTTAGTACTTCACTGTATGCATTCTGTGCATTTAAGTAAGCAGCGCCAATAAGTGGTCGCTTGTTTGTTTGCTTGTACTATGATGCCATTACATTCACTTTCCGGATGTTGGTGAGACTCCAGGATTCAGCATCCTGATATATGCTGGCTAAGCTTTATTTTTTATCATGCACCCAGCGTGACAACATCGGGTTAACACTTCTGCTATCCCTCTATGATTTGTATTGGTGATGCTCTATGTGCACCAGTATTTTTCCTTTTTCAGAACTTAAAGAGAACCTTTCAGATGATTAATGCCCTATCCACATTCAACATGCAAAACAAACAGGCTCCTATGTTACCAACAACTGTAATTTACTCTGAAACATTGCAACATTACAGAAAAAAATAGTTTAAAAATGACCCAAGAACAGGGAGAAGAGTCAAGGGGGTGGTTCCAGCTTGAATGACAGGTCACGTTGTTTAACAAGAGTCTCCCCCAGTCATGAAAAGACCTGTCAATCAAGTGTGGCGGGAAGAAATCTAAGGGGAGCCACCCATTGACTCTTAATTCCCCCTAGAGTTTTAACTATGCTTACTCTGAAATGGCACAGCAAATTTAATTTCCATTTATATACCATGCCATAGCCTGAAAAAGACATGCCTGCTTAAAGTGTCTCCAATATATACAATAATGTGAAATGCACTTTACAAGACTCATCCTGCTGATTAAAAAGAAAATAAGACAATGGAGCGATTTCTAAAAAAACGTATCTACCAATTATTTAATAGTCAATAAACCTACCGGGAACAATAGCCCATAAGATAAGTCATGCCTCTTCTAAGGACAGCCAGATTGTAACCATTTATAATAAGGACAGAGAAAAGAGTGATAGTCTGAAGGTTCTCCATATGAATGTTATAGTTTAGTCATAAGAGTGTTTCTTTTAGGCATTGTTGCACTTTTCAGGTGCACTGGTACATTTTCACAAGGTATTATTATCTATTCATGTATTTGCTACTCATTTTTCCAGACGTCATGTTTTAGAACCTCTCAGTATATGGCTTTCATTTTGTACTAGACATGTAAAATATTTCCAATAAACATCCTCTTCATGCAATTTCATGCTTGTATTCCTTTATTATTTTGCATTGATTATGATTCGTTGTTGTCATTGATAGTCATTGCTGTATTGTTAACAATCAGTGTAGTATAATTTAACTTCCTCATCACACATTGTGTATTTGAAACAGATTTTACACATCGATTTCTAAACTTAAAGGGAATCTGTCAGCAGGTTTTGCTATGTAATCTGAGAACAGTATGATGTCAGGGTTAAGGCTGCGTTCCCACTATGCGTTTTTTTGCCACGGAATTTCCACAGCGAAAACGCTTAAAAAACACTTGGTAATACGTGCCCCATAGTCCCCAATGATAATCCGCATGTGCTGTGCACATGCTGCGGAAATTTCCGCTGCGGATCATCATTGCAGAACAATACACAGCATGTCCATTAATTTTGCGGACACGCAGTGTAATTGCTGCCATTGACTTGCATTGACTCGCTTAATATCCGCATGACTACATGTGCACATACGGATATTAAGCGATTCAATGTGCCGATGGTACCCGGGTCTGGAGAAGAGGAGATTCTTCCCCAGACCCGGGTACCATAGAACCTGTTAAAAAATAATTTAAAATAAAAATTATACTTACCTTCTGATGGCCTCCGGTATTTTCTCCGCTCCGTCTGGTCTGTTGTATGGGTCGCGGTGGTGTGAAAGGACCTGCCATGACATCATTTAGTCATGTGACAGGTCACGCGACCCCGACCAGGGGCCATCGGAAGGTAAGTATAATCTTTATTTTTTACCATTTTTATTCTTTTTTTTTAACTATTACTTGGTCACACTATAGTGTGATCAAGTTGTCAAGCACTTTTCCAAGTGATGCTAAAATCACTTGGAAAAGCGCTTGATAACCCGCATACAGAAATGCATGCAAAAACGCTTGACAAACGCTTCTACCTGGCAGGAAAAACGCATATAAAATCTGCATGCGTTTTTCCTGCCAGGGAGAAGCGGAAAAAATATGCAGCATTGTGGGCACTTAGCCTGAAACATAGAATTCAAGGATGTGTCACTTATCAAGCTGTGTGCTGTTTACTTACAGTGAAGGTTTTATCAGTAGGACATTATCATTGCTTAGACTAGCTGGCTCACACTTGTTAGTCCGACTCCGCCCCCTCCTGTGATAAGCAGTTCACTAATAGACTATGTACATAGAGAACCTGGTGTGGGAAGGGTTAGGTTTCTCAGCTCTGCTGCGTGATACATCATTGGAATCGGGGTCTCTTTTCCTTCATCAGGCTGCTTTCATATGAGGGAACAAAAACCTGCTGACAGATTCTCTTTAAAGCCACAACTTTTCTGCATATAAAATCTGCTTGTATTTTCTGCACTTATTCATGAATTTTTCTGTGAGTTTTTTTGCTACAGAAATTCAACATAACAATGTCAGGTCAACAGTTTAAATCTAGGGTCCCCATTGAAATAAATGGGTAAAATAAGCACCAAAAAGATGCGGTTCTGAAATACAAATTGACATGTTGCCGACTTCAAATCAACAAAAAACTTGGTTTCTAAACAAAAACATGGCACGTGGATGAGATTAAGTTAAAACGCATCAACTTTGCTGGTACTGGAAAATGTACATAAAAAAAAATGCACATAAAATGCACATGAAAATGCACATAAAATTTGCAAATAAATATGTAGTGGGTGAACTTGACTTAAAGAGGCCCAGCAATCACAGAGTTGATAACATCTTTTATACAGTACATACATAAAAACTATCATTTCTCGGCAGCACATTCCCTCATAAACAGGATGTGCTGCTGACAATTACAGGAGGCATCACATGAGTAATCTTTCAAACCAAGCCCTCGTGATAATTGCAACATGTAAATATTAAATAAGCGAAGACCAGCTTGTTCTATCATTGATCATCACGTGTTGTTGGCAATTTATCAGCCCATGCAAAGGAACCTTAGCGGTATCAGCAAATTAAGCAATATTAGGCTGTATGCACACTGCATTCATGCACTTGTGAAAGTATACATTGGGTAGTGATCAGGCAGGAATGTTCATATAAATAGTTATTCAGGCAAACATCGCCCCTTGTAATGGGCCTTTAGCCTCCGTTGTACAGTGGCATGTAAAAGTTTTGGCACCCCAGGGAAAAATTACTGTTATTGTGAACAGTTAAGCAAGTTGAAGATGAAATTATCTTTAAAAGGCCTAAAGTTAAAGATGACACATTTCCTTTGTATTTTACGCAAAAAATATATATATATAATAATTTTTTTAATTTTAAAAATTACAAAAAGGAAGATGGGCCGATGCAAACATTTTGTCACCCTGCATGGTTAGTACCTAGTAGCACCCCCTTTTGAAAGTATCACAGCTTGTAAATGCTTTTTGTAACCAGACAAGAGTCTTTCAATTCTTGTTTGAGGGATTTTCATCCATTCTTCCTTGGAAAATTCTTCCAGTTCTGTGAGGTTCCGGGGTCGTCTTGCATGCACTTCTATTTTGAGGTCTAGACACAGATTTTCAATAATGTTCAGCTCAGGGGACTGTGAAGGCCATTGTAATTTTGACCAGGGGTGCCCAAACTTTTACATGCCACTCTATATACAGTATGATTATCATGTGCATGTAAAATGCACGAAGAAGATAATTCTTAGGAGATTATACAGTATATAATCTGTGCAAAAAAAAAAAGAAAATAAGTAAAAAATGTAATCTCAACTTTTGCTTCAAGAAAGAAAACTCAGTGTTTAAGAAAAAAAAAATATGCTAGACCATGCAATGGAATATGTAAGATGTGGAGTTATTGTTCATAAGTCTGAGACGTTTGGAAATGACAGAAGTCTGTGTATCGGCCATAAAGGCACAGAAGGACTCTTAAGGTAGCCAAACACATCAATTTCAGCCAGACTTTTCCCAGATGGAAGATGCTGGGGGAAAGAAGGATCAGGTTTATTAGATTTGTACATACCCAATCATTTGTTCTCAAGAAAGATAATCTGTTACCAGAGCCATCGGGCAGCATCTTCTTCCCCTCTGCTGTATGCTTATCTCATGATATCATCAATGATGTCATCAAGACAGTGATGTCAGTTTCTGTAATGTACAGTAACACTTGCTGTGTCATAACCTACTATGGAGCCTTATATGGGACGCATCATACTTTTCCTCTTCTTCCTTGCCATGCCAGGTACGTTTATAGTGTCAGTGCACTTTGAGATAGTCACTGCTTACCACAGCCCCGCATCTTCAGTCTCCACAATGTTCCTTAAAAGGGGTGTTTCAGACATTATCACTCCTTTGATATAAATATAACTTTATATGTACCGGTTCCCCTGACCAAAACGGATAACATCATTTGTGAGAACTTCATCAAGGCAGTGACATTCGGCCCTTTGGTTTGGAGCCAAAAAAGGTTGGTGTACAACACTATTATTACACCTTGTGATGACTCCATCTGTCATGTCCTTCACACCTTCTACTGTGATATTACCATAATTCATGGTGCCTTGAAGAGGGGTCACATCAGGCAATGTCATTGGCAGTGGCCATTATGATGTCACCATTCATGACCATGAACCTCCTCACTAACCCATGTCTCTGATAACACCTCAATGATGTTATTAGCGGTGTAATTTCAAGGCTGTAGTATTGACTTCCCCCCTGATGGCGTGTCCACAGCGTCATTGCCCACTATGGAGCATTAATGGGATTGGCAACTTTATTTTAAAGTTGGAGACTTGATTTTGAGGCACTTGTTATTGCCACCTTCCTCACAGACTGCACTGTCTTCCTATTCTAAAATGGCAGTTCAAGGAGCGTGTGACCAGACCTGACCATCAGCCTCCTCCAATTGTGAAATATTGTACATGGGAAAGCGGTTTTACAATTGGAGGTTGATGGCCCGTCTGGTCACAAGTCCCATCAGCAGCACCCATTTTAAAAACGAGCATTGTGCAGCTTGTGAGCATCAAATGCAGGAGAAACTGTAGTTTATGTGAGTAAATGGCACAAAATCATGTCCTCAATACGTTTATAACACTAAAGATAAAGTGGACAATCCCTTTAAGTAAATTATAATAAGCATTCCAAGCTTCTCCAGCTTCAAACACTAAAAGTCTCTTAATACAGGCCTAATTGATGCACTATAATATCACAATTAATATCCTCCTACCGTACAGTGCAATAACCAGCCAGCAGCCAGTCAGAGGGAGGTGTAGTCATTCTGGTCACTGAAAGTGCCACTCACCATTGGCCAGTTTGACAGCAAATCAGAAAGAACATATTACACTTATACACAAAATTCACAGTTTCAGCAAAATTTCACCAAAATCTGCAGCCAAAAATAAATCTCAATAATTTCTTCCCCAAGGCTTATTTGTTTAAGATTAGTAAATTATCAGTGAAGTCGTATAGAATTTATCAGCCATAGGCAGCATTTCTAGTACCTGGGAAAAGCTGGATCTTATACATCTCCTGCAATTTAAATATTTTCCAGAAGGTGGCACCATTGCACACTCTTGTACTTCAAATGTTCAAATTTTAGTTTTGGAACAGACTGACTCAATCACCCTTCCTCTATTGGCCAACCTTGATCTATGTTCTGTGATAGACCCATCTTTGTAAAAGTCTAAACACTCCCTTACTTCAGATTTTCCTTACATAAATATTAATGCCAGCTTATCTTAGATTAGATTTTATATATTTGATATAAGGGTGAAAACGAAGATACAGTTGAAACTAGAAGTTTACATACACTATATAAAAAGACACGTATGTATGTTTTTCTCAGTATCTGACATGAAATCAGAATAAACCTTTCCTGTTTTAGGTCAATTAGGATTACCATAATTTTTAATATTTAACAAATACCAGAATAATGAGAGAGAATGTTTTAAGACATTTTTATTACTTACTGCAAAGTCAAAAGTTTACATACACTTCATTAGTATTAGGTACCATTGCCCTTAAACTGAATGACTTGGGTCAAACGTTTGGGATATCCTTCCACAAGCTTCTCACAATAGTTGGTTGGAATTTGGGCCCATTCCTCCTGACAAAACTGGTGTTGCTTCAGTATTACAACATAATCTTCTTTTCTCATGATGCCATCTATTTTGTGAAGTGCACCAGCCCCCCCTGCAGCAAAACAACCCCACAACATGATGCTGCCACCCCCGTATTTCACAGTTGGGATGGTGTTGTTAAAGATAAGATTCTAAAATCTACTAAAAAACATTATATGAAACTCTGACATATTCTAAATATCTATACTTATATTCTGTTATATGTTATGAATCTTGTTTTGCATATATCTGTTATATTGGATATCATTTAGTCATATATACCCTCACTTTAATATATTATGAAAACCTTGATATATATATTAGATATCTGCACTGGTGTGTCAATATATATACACTGTGTTCCAAATTATTATGCAAATAATATTTTCTCAGATTTTCCCAAATTACCTATATGAATTGCAGTCATTGTAATTTTCCAGTCAAATAACTATTAGAGTACAAGTGAAAGGTTTTTGTACAAACTGCCTATGATAACAGTATATTTTTTTAAAAAATAAAAAACTCAAATTGCACTCAAAATGCATGTTCCAAATTATTATGCACAGCAGAGTTTTCAACCTTTTCATTTTAATAAAGAACAAAAAAATGGTCATTTTTGAAATTATAAGCATTAGCAGGTTATTACAAACTGAAATCAAACAGTTTTCAACTCAAAACTTTATTTTAGGTGATGTTACATTTACACATAGGACCCCTTGTTCGAAAGGAGCTTCTGAACTCTCTCGTCCATTGAATTTGTCAGGTTTTGGATGGTTTCTGCTTCAATTGTTTTGCATGAGGACAGAATACCCTCCCAGAGCTGTTGCTTAGATGTGAACTGCCTCCTGCCATCATAGACACTCCTTTTGATGATGCTCCAGAGGTTCTCAATGGGGTTGAGGTCAGGGGAGCATGGGTGCCACACCATAAGTTTGTCCCCTTTTATGCCCATAGCAGCCAGAGATGCAGATGTGTTATGTGCAGCAATTGCCTCAGGGCGACACCCTATTGGGACCTTCCTTTATACTAAATATATATATATGTTGTGCTGGAATAATAAACACAGCTCCTTGTCTGCACCATTTCTCTTCAAGAGAAGTTCAGTATCTGACTCTGTCTGTCCGATATCAAAGCTTCATTTATACACTTGAATAAGTTAATTTGGCAAGGGATAAGCAAAGAGTTGGGGTCCTTTGAACCTCACTTCCACAATTGGCGCAACCAACGTGGGGCACAACACGGGCACCACACCAGGGCAGACCGAATGAAGGTGTCCAGCTGTGGATCGTGGATGACTGGATGGGCCTGATCACCCCCTTACACGGTAAGTCTAGTTTAATTACACTGTAATTACAGACTTGCTTGTGTTTCCAGTCGTTCATAGATTAGCAGAGGGCAGGAGTCGGTCTGTTGTGGTAATCCTTAAGTGGGGGTAGGTGTGACCCTGCTGATGTTATCGAAACCCACTCACATTCCAATCCACTGTAACCTTTGCTTATTCTAATTTGTTTGTGTTTGAGACTGTGACTTAGTGGATGGGCTGTTGTGTGTGACTTATGAACAGAGTACTCTCCTGGTTGTACTCTCACATTGCATCTCCATATACCTCCTGTTCTTGAAAAAAAAAAAAAAGAGAGAGAAAACGCAGGGGGGATGATGTGAGAAAGAGAAAAAAGTTTTGCAGTTCTGTATCGCTCCCTAGACAACGTCCTGTTCTTGGTTGATAGAACGCACGAGGGTGGATACAGAAGCTAGGCTGGCCAGCTAGTATCTGCCGTTATTGTTTATATAAGGAGATTATTCTGTTTCATTGAGTCATACTGATACACAAATTCACTTTGTCTAGTCTGTCTTTCTGTTTGTATTGTGTTAACATTCTTCAGCCATGCAGAAATTCTTGAGACTGTTCACAAAGAAAGCTGAGGTGTCGAATAACAGCTATACCGCTCAGACCCTGGTGGCTGAAAGGGAAGGGGTTAAGCATATTGCTAGAGTTAAATAGTTAATGGACATTGTAGGAATGAGTAAGAGGGGAAGACTTCAGCCAGGGCTGTGGAAAATAGCCTTAAGCCCCCGTCTCACATAGCGATATCGCTAGCGAGATCGCTGCTGAGTCACGGTTTTGGTGACTCACCAGCGACCTCACCAGCGATGTCGCTATGTGTGACACTTTGCAACGATCAGGCCCCTGCTGTGAGGTCGCTGATCGCTGCAAAGTGTCCTGGACCATTTTTTGGTCGTTGGCCTCCCGCTGGCCAGCCACATCGCTGTGTGTGACCAGCGGGACCAACAATCTGGCTGGTAACCATGGTAAACATCGGGTTACTAGGGGCACACGCGCACTTAGTAACCCGCTGTTTACCATGGATACCACTCTGCTACGGTACGCGGAGGCTACCGTTCACCTTAGCAGAGTCGTATCCATGATAAACATCGGGTTACTAAGTGCGCGTATGCCCCTAGTAACCCGATGTTTATCATGGATACGACTCTGCTAAGGTGAGCGGTAACCTCCCACGCACCGTAGCAGAGTGGTATCTATGGTAAACAGCGGGTTACTAGGGGCACACGCGCACTTAGTAACCCGATGTTTACCATAGTTACCAGCCTGCTCCTGCTTAAGCAGCAGGCTGGTAACGGGAGCAGGACATCGTGGAATGATTCTTTCCACGATATCGCTGCTCCCCTGATCGCTGGTGAGCCTGCCTGTTTGACAGCTCACCAGCGATGTATTAGCGATGCAGCAACGATCCCTGACAGGTCGTATCGTTGTCGGGATCGCTGCTGCATCGCTTAGTGTGACGGGGCCTTTAAAGGGAAAAAAAGGGTAGACTAGAGGATACAGATTTATTATCTGCAGCTATGACCTGGGGTCGTATAGCAAATGACATAGCAAAAGAGGGATGGGAAGAGGAACAGAGAACAGATGATAATGATGATGTATATTACATGTATGTTAAGCCCCATGTTTTTAATGGTGCTTTGAAAACTGTTGAGCCACCACCTTATAATGGCCTCAGGGGGTGGACATGTTCTAGGAGTGATGTGCAAACTTTAGACTCTCTGGACAATTGTTTACATTGTGGAGTTCATAGCTCATTCCCCTCCCCGACTGACTTTGTAGCCACAGCTCCTCCTGCTCCTCTTGACCGTTCTCGGACAGACACACCACCCGGGTGCCCTCCCACCTCTGGAATGCATGACTCAAAGGAAGTCCCACCCACAGGTACTTCCTGTGGCGGCCATCTTACGCCACCTGGAAGGCCTGATAACAATGAGACGGCAGACATTCCAGAGCCTAATGCCCAATTAGTTCCTCCACCAGTTTCTATATATCCAGTTGTGACTATGCAAGGACAATACTACACCCCACCTCAGCAATCTACCTCAGCATCTCCCCCACCTCCGACACCAATGTTCCCAGCTCTTACATCACCTGTCCCTCAGTCAGGTGAAGGGGCTCCATCTGTTGCCCCATCATATCAACATATGGATAATGGCAGCTTTGTGTCAGGCCCCCCAGAGGACTGGGATCCTATTTTTGAGAAAATGATTACCCAGGGACAGACAGGGGCTGGGGTACTAATCTCTGAGGGTGTAGGGAACATGGTCACTCAGCAGGTGGATGCTATAGTGAATTCTACCAATAGCCACCTGCAGCACAGGGGTGGCCTGGCTAGAGATATTGTTATGGCAGGGGGAGACAGTATTCAAAGGGAAAGTGATAATATTGTACGACGACATGGTCCTTTCCAGCCTGAAATGGTCACGGTTACAGAATCAGGTGATTTACCCTGTAACACTATTATTCATGCAGTGGGGCCCATCTATGACCCTTCCTATCCAGATAATAGTGCACGGATCTTGCGCCAGACTGTATACGCAGCATTAGACACTGAAAACAAGACTGCTGGCATTAAGACTATAGCACTTCCTTTAATTAGCTCCGGTATCTTTGGATACCCAGTCAGAGCATGTGCAAGGGAGCTAGTACAGACAGTGATAGAAGAGGCCTCTAAGCCTTCTTGCCATCTAACCGAGATACGCCTAGTCAGTAAACAGACTGACACTGCAAAGGCAATGAAAGATGCTTGTCAAACACATGTGACTCCCATCACACCAGTACCAATTAAAAATGATGTGGATGAAGAAGAGTTGCTGCCAGGCCTACCTAGACCACCATCTAATTTAACCCCTAAGCCTATCACGCCACCACCTGCTCTTGGCAAACCAGAACCTATCATGTATGTAAAATTCACACCGACTCAGGCCATGACACTCTGCAACCAATTTCCAGACCCAGAGAAACAACACATGCCTTTCTACAGTACAGTTTTGGCTATTCAAAAGACATATTCAGCTACGTGGCAAGATTTGTCCTCTCTTGTGTCTGTTAAAGCAGGACATGCATATTGATTGGCCTGTAATAGAAAAATCTCTGGATGATGTCCGGTTAGTCTCTGATACTACATGGGAATCGGGACAGGATTTCTGCCAGCAACTTAAAACATGGGCTCAGGAGAAATTAAGCGACCAGTCGACCAATTTATCAGAAATTACACAGGAGGAGAAAGAATCAGTGGAAAGGTATGCAGCCAGAATGACTCAAATGTTCCAAGACATGGGCTTCAGTGAACAAATTAAAGTTCAGCAGGGTATTTTAGTTTCTTCCTTTGTTCGTGGTCTTAGAGATGACCTTAAGAAACTGATCACTACAGCTAGGCCAGAAATCGAGACTCTAGATATGAAAACTGCAGTGCTCATAGCTAAAGGATTCCAAAAGATTACTCCAAAGCAGAAGAAAGCAGTCACTGCCATGTTAACTACAGATGAAGAAGATTATCCCATGATGCCCAATATCTCAGCAGACCCGTGCCAAGTTCCCTATGGCCAGCCACAGGGACAGCAATACTCCCAGCACCAGACTCCAGTTATTTATTACCCACCACAACAATCTTATCAAGGAAGGCAACAAAGATCTTTTGCTGGCCCCTGCTATAGATGTGGCAAGATTGGCCACATGAGGAATGATTGTAGAACGCCTAAAAATCTTTGTAACCCACTCCCGAGATTAAGACAACCCACAGGATGTTGATGACCTTCTTCTCTGCGCCCCAACCTTCGAGGATTGTGAGAGTCTATCTCTTGATCTCCTTCTACATCTTGCTGCACAGAACTGTAAAGTCTCCAAGGACAAGGTTCAATGGTGCCACCAGAAGGTTGTCTTTTTAGGCCATTCTCTATCTCAGGGCCTCTGACATTTAATGGATGAAAGAAAACAAGCCATTGTGGATATACCTTTCCCTAAAGGGTATAAACAACTCCAAGCCTTCTTAGGCCTTGTCATCTACTGTAGACAATGGATTCCCGATGCTTCAAGACTCATGCAACCTCTCTATGATGCCCTAAGAGAAGGTAATCTTATCGCCTATGGTCATAACATACCCAGCCAGATGTATGACTTCTTTGAGAAGCTAAAAGAAGCCATCGTATCTGCCCCAGCCTTGAGCATACCTGTTTATACCAAGCCCTTCTACCTTTTTGTACACAAAGTCAAGGGACATGCCTCTGGAGTTCTCGCCCAGAAACATGGAGGCAGTATGAGACCCGTTGCCTACTACTCAGCAAGGCTTGATCCTGTTGCCAGAGCCGCCCCTTCATGTCTCAGAGCTGTTTAGGCTGCACACTTGCCTCTTGACAAGACGGCTGATGTGATCCTCGGACATGAAACCAGTGTTATGGCTCCTCACGACCTCAAGGCTATTCTTGCTCAGACACAGCCAAGATTACTATCTGCGCAAAGACATGTCCATCTTGAGTGTTCCCTTTTGCTTCCTGAGAACATCACTCTCCACAGATGTACAGTACTCAACCCTGCCACTCTGCTGCCTCTTTCCAGGGGGGATGATGTGGACAATTCTCCTCCCGTTAATTTCAGGCCCAATGATTTTGACCCAGACGACCCGAATATAGAAGATCTCCTTGAGTATGATTGCACTGAACAGATGATGTCAGAAGCACAACATAATTTGAAGATCCAAGAAGAGCCCCTCCCCAATCCAGACCTCCAGATGTGGACGGATGGCTCTAGGTTTGCTGATAAAGCAGGAAGATTCCACACGGGCTACGCAGTAGTCACGATGGACCAGCCTGTCTCAGTAGGCCCATTGCCCCCATCCATGTCAGCTCAGGAGGCGGAGCTAGTTGCACTCACAGAGGCTTGCAAGGCAGGGGAGGGCAAAAAGATTAATATCTATATGGATTCAAACCATGCTTTTTGTGTGGCACATGATTTCTGTTATCTGTGGAAGAACAGAGGATTTCTTACAGCCACCGGGACACCTATCAAACACGCAGGTCTTTTAAAAGACCTTTTGGAGGCATTGAAGTTGCCAGAAGAAGTAGCTGTAATGAAAGTCCGAGCACACAGACGCTTGGATACAAAAGAAGCCCTGGGTAATCATTATGCAGATGAAGCAGCCAAGGACGCAGCCCTTCAGTGGTGCCCAGGGAAAGAGACAGCAGAAGTGGCACGGGAGGAACAACAAATCCCAGCCCAAACAATGGTTATGACAAGAAGTCAGAGACAAATCCAAGACCTGAATGAGAGTGAACATATAACACCACCATGGACCTTACTATACAAACATCAGGCAGAAGCTGGAGCAGAAGAAAAAGAAGAGTGGAAGAAGTCGGGAGCCAAGCAGGACAAGTATGGCCTATGGATGTTAGGTCCAAGAGTATGCCTTCCACGAACACTATATCCAGCGGCAATCTCATGGGCTCATGGAAAGATCAGATGTTCCAAAAGATAAACAAATTATACTTGGCACCTGGAATATCAACACCCATTCTGCGATACACAAAGGCCTGCTTGATCTGTGCAACTTGCAATCCAGGAAAAACAGAGAAGACTCCACCAAAACATCTGGCAAAACCACTATACCCATTTCAGAGAATCCAAGTTGACCATATTCAGATGTCACTAACATGACAGCCCGCACCACAGCTAAGAAACTGATGACAGAGGTTGTGTGTAGGTTTGGGGTACCAGAAGTAGTAGAAAGTGACCAGGGACCAGCATTCACGGCCCAACTCTACAGGGATCTGTGGAGTATGGTAGGAACCAGCTTAGGCCTTCATACACCTTACAATCCCAAAAGTAGTGGGAAGGTTGAGAGACTAAATTGTACTTTAAAGTCCAAATTGTTGAAGATTAATCAGGAGACACAAATTCCCTGGCCAGATGGACTTCCCATTGCCCTGTACTCAATCAGAAACACCCCGACAGGCCAACACAAACTGACTCCCTATGAAATTTTGTTTGGAGGAGCCCCAAGGTTGGGAGGGTATTTCCCCCAAGAGATGGTTGCAGGTAGTGATACCCTTGTTAACTATGTAATACAATTGTCCAAAGAACTTGCAATAACACATGCTGCAGTCTTGTCTTCTATCCCAGATCCTGACAGTGACGAGTATACTCACTCAATCAAACCTGGAGACTGGGTGGTCGTTAAGAAGCACGTCCGGAAGTCCTGCCTGGATCCCAGATACGAGGGCCCATTCCAAGTGATCTGGGTGACACCTACATCAGTCAAAGTCGAAGGGAAGGCCACTTGGATCCACGCTTCACATTGCAAGAAGACCCCAGCACCAGCTCAGCCATGAAACTGTATATCTTTTTCTGCATTGTTTTTGTGAGTGCTTAGAATCCCGAGTCCCAGGTAGCAATTACTAAAACGGGAGGTGTACCTACCTTCTGGTATAATGCCACCAGCATTCAAGTGGCAACGTTTAGATTTGATTATTGTAGCATTGTTCCCTGTTATCATGAATATGCTCCACAAATGGGTAGGGCCGCCCAATTGAGGAGAGGGCAACAATATATATCTGTAACAGAAGGCGGATGGGGAGAGAGTTGTAGTTCATGGAAAGCGGCTGGGTGGAACACAGGGGATGATTGGGGGTACAGACCTCAGGTAGCACTAAATAAGCAGGTAAATGTTACTAGACGTGGCAGGTTCACTTTAAACTTTGGCCATTAAAATTAGTTGATTTAGACATGCGCATTGATAAGCAGGTGATCTGGGGTTCCATCATGGTCACCACTAAATGTAGAAGTTAGAAAGAAAAACCTTGTTCACGCATCCTTTAGTGCCAATTATGGAATGTGGTTTGTGTGTGTTCGTGTCCGGCAGTGTATTATTAAATGTAACCTCTATATTCTTTTGTGTGAAATTTTTGCTATGTATTTCTACAAGTGCTAAGCAGAGAGGGGATCTGATGAAGGGTTTCAAAAATGTTTTTAGGGGGGACTGTTAAAGATAAGATTCTAAAATCTACTAAAAAACATTATATGAAACTCTGACGTATACTAAATATCTATACTTATATTCTGTTATATGTTATGAATCTTGTTTTGCATATATCTGTTATATTGGATATCATTTAGTCATATATACCCTCACTTTAATATATTATGAAAACCTTGATATATATATTAGATATCTGCACTCGTGGGTCAATATATATATATATATATATATATATATATATATATATATATATATATATATATATATATATATATATATATATATATATATATATATATATATCCTGAAAGAACTAGTTGGAACTGGTTATAGAAGTGGACTTTCAAATTGTTTACAAGAAGGAGACAAAGGATTCAACATGACACCTCCCAAGAGAATATCCTGGCAAATGAGGAGAATACCTGGGAGGAAACATTTAACCCCATAGGATAACATAATAAGACTTATCTATACCATGGGCCAGAGACTACTGTGATTGCTCAATTGCCTCAGGGCGACACCCTATTGGGACCTTCCTTTATACTTAATATATATATATATATATATATATATATATATATATATATGTTGTGCTGGAATAATAAACACAGCTCCTTGTCTGCGCCATTTCTCTTCAAGAGAAGTTCAGTATCTGACTCTGTCCGATATCAAAGCTTCACGTATACACTTGAATAAGTTAATTTGGCAAGGGATAAGCAAACAGTTGGGGTCCATTGAACCTCACTTCCACAGTGTTCTTAGGCTTCCAAGCTTCTCCCTTTTTCCTCCAAACGTAATGATGGTTATTATGCCCAAAAAGTTCAATTTTAGTTTCATCAGAACACAGGACATGTCTCCAAAAATTAAGGTCTTTTTTCCTGTGTGCATTTGCAAACATTAATCTGGCTTTTTTATGTTTCTTTTGGAGTAATGGCTTATTCCTGGCAGAGTGGCCTTTCAGCCCATGTTGATACAGTACTTGTTTCACTGTGGATATTGATACAATCTTACCAGCTTCTGCCATTATCTTCACAAGGTCTTTTGCCTTTGTCCTTTGGTTGATATGCACATGTCAGATCAAAGCACGTTCATCTCTGGGACACAGAACCTGTCTCCTTCCTGAGCGGTATGATGGCTGGACATTGGCATCTTGTTTGTACTTGCGTATAATTGTTTGTACAGATGAACGAGGCACCTTCAGGTAACTTGAAATTGTATTGAAGGATGAGCCAGACTTGTGCAAGTCCACAATTCTCTTCCTGATATCTTGGCTGATTTCTTTAGCCTTTCCCATAATGCTACACAAAGAAGCAGTGTTTATCAGGTGTGCATTAAAATATATCCACAAGTGTGTCTCTAATTAACTCAAATGTTACCATAAAAACTATCAGAAGCTTCCAAGCACAAGACATCATCATATGGCCGGTCCAGAATTGTTTAAAGGCATAGTAATCTTACTGCATGTAAACTTTTGACTTTGCAGTAAGTAATAAAAATGCCTTAAAACATTCTCTCTCTCTCATTATTCTGGCATTTGGCAAATATTAAAAAGTATAATAATCCTAATTGACCTAAAACGGGAAAGGTTTATTCTGATTTCATGTCAGATATTGAGAAAAACATGCATATGTGTCTTTTTATATAGTGTATGTAAACTTATGGTTTCAACTGTATATTCTCCTTGCAGCTGCTCACTTCCAGTCATCAGGGAGGCACCAGGGCTGTCCCTAAACTGAATATGATGTAGTAAAGCCCCTTGCTCCTTGACTGACATCCTGCTCAGCACACGCATGCTGCAGAGCAGGATGTCAGTCATACAGTAAGGGAAGTTATCACATCAAGTTCACTGTGTATTGAGCTTTAACTATTCACTGTCCTGACTCCACCCTGATGACTGGAAGCGAGTAGCTACAGGGAGGAGAATATAACTTCATTTTCTCCCTGCAGCCACACTTCCATTAAGTCCTGTACATATTTAAACCATATCTACCTGCAGATAGGCTTTATGACTGCAGGTAAATAAAAAATTTTATGCTGAGAGGCTCCCATTAAAGGAGTCCATCAGCACAAAATGACTGTTCAAACCAAGCACAGGCGCTTGGTGTACCCTTGGTGTGGCCAAACAGTTCAGTGCACCTACCTACTTGTATTGCTTCTATCTCCCCCACTCTCTTCTTTCATTGACAACTCTTCATAAAGCCAGAGAAGGGGGAAAACAAGCAGATGGGAAGGTGCATTTTAATGTTTAGCCACACCAAGGGTGCACCAGGCAATTGTACTTGATTTGAACAGTTATTCTGTGCTGATTCAGTCCCTTTAACCCCTTAATAACATCTGACGTACTAATACGCGTCTGTGCCCTGGGACTTAAGAGCCAGACCCGTATTAGTACGTCATCGCGATCGCGCCCGCACACAGGCTGTGCGGGCGCGATCGCCGCCGGGTGTCAGCTGATTGTCACAGCTGACACCCGGTACTATGTGCAGGGAGCGGTCACGCACCGCTCCCAGCACATTAACCCCCGCGATGCTGCGATCGAAGTCGATCGAAGTCGATCGCGGCATTGCGGGGGCAAGGGGAGGTGATCGGCGATACTCACCTCCCCTTCCGGCTTCCAGCGCAGTCTGCAAAGGCTTCCCGGGTGTTGCCATGACGACCCGATGTCGTCATGACAACATCCGGGTCACCAGAGAGCAGGAAGATTGCTTGGACATGCGCAGTGCATCTCCAAGCAATCTTCACACTGTGCACTTCTGACAGCCTTCATGGCATAGGGATGGTGCTCCATTCCTGTGCCATGCAGGCGATCAGAAAAAAAAAAGTGAAAGTCCCAGAGTGGGACAAAGTAATAAAGTGTATAAACTGTGTGAAAGTGGAAAAAAAAAAAAAAATGTGCAAAAATATTATAAAAAAATAAAAAAAATAATACACCAAAAATAAAAATATAATGTACCCATCAATAAATATTATTATAAAAAAAATAAAAAAAAAACAATAAAAGTACACATATTTGATATCGCCGCGTCCGGAACAACCTGACCTATAAAACTGTCCCACTAGTTAACCCCTTCAGTGAACACGGTAAAAAAAAAAAAAAAAAAAACAAGCAAAAAACAATGCTTTATCACCATACCGCCAAACAAAAAGTGGAATAACACGCGATCAAAAAGACGCATATAAATAAAAATTATACCGCTGAAAACGTCATCTCGTCCCGCAAAAAACAAGCCGCCATATAGCTCCATCAGCCGAAAAATAAAAAAGTTATAGCTCTCAGAATAAAGCGATACTAAAAAATATTTTTTTCTATAAAATAGCTTTTATTGTGTATAAGCGCCAAAACATAGAAAAATGATACAAATGTGGTACCGCTGTAAACGTACTGACCCGAAGAGTAAAGCTGCCTCATCAATTTTACCACACGCGGAACAGAATAAAAAAAAAAAAAAAAAAACAATTCCTGAATTGTTGGTTTTTGTTTATTCTGCCTCCCAAAAATCGGAATAGAAAGCGATCAAAAAATGTCACGTGCCTGAAAATGGCACCAATAACAACGTCAAGTCATCCCGCAAAAAACGAGCCGTCACATGACTGTCTGCCAAAATCTGGAAAAATTATAGCTCTCAAAATATGGCGATGCAAAAACTAGATTTTACAAAAAATGCGTCTTTTAGTGTGTGACAGCTGTCAGTCATAAAAACCCCATATGATTCTGGCATTGCTGTAATCACACCGACCCGAAGAATAAAGTCGTCTAATCACTTATACCGCACAAGGAACGGCGTCAAAAATAAACTCTTGAGTTAGGATTGGGCTAGGGTTAGGGCTGGGTTTGGGGCTAGGGTTGTGCTGGGGCTAGGGTTGTGCTGGGGCTAGGGTTGTGCTGGGGCTAGGGTTGTGCTGGGGCTAGGGCTGGGGTTGGGATTTTTTTCAAAAGTAAGAAAAAAAGATGACGATATGGCGACTAGTGTTGAGAGCAAGTGCTCGCTACTTGAGTTTGCATCGGGTGCTCTGGTATGCATTTAGTATCGTGGGTATTTGAGTGACATGCTCGAGTCTCTGCCCCATATGCTTCGCGGCCAAAAAACTTTACGGGGATTGCCTGCCATGCACGAGCGATCCCCGCATGTTTTTTTTTGGGTGTATAATAACCGTGAAACATGCGGAGCAGGGACTCGAGCATGTCACTCGAGCACACGCTCTACATGGTGCATACCTGAGTACCCGATGCAAACTCAAGTAGCGAGCACTTGCGCTCAAGAATAATGACAACTTATTCAATATGATGACCTAATGTAAACAAATAATGTGCCGTACCTCTGGGTTCAAAATGTTCACTATACACCTTAATAAAATCTTTGAGGGGTATAGTTTCCAAAATGGGGACACTTGTGGGGGAGCTCCACTGTTTAGGCACATCACGGGCTCTCCAAACGCGACATGGTGTCCGCTAACAAATTGAATGGAAAATCGGCTCAAATTGTTAGCGGACGCCATGTTGCGTTTGGAGAGCCCCTGTGTGCCCAAACATTGGAGCTCCCCCACAAGTGACCCCATTTTGGAAACTAGACCCCCCAAGGCACCTATCTAGATGCATAGTGAGCACTTAGAACCCCCAGGTGCTTCACAAATTGATTCGTAAAAATGAAAAAGTGAAAATAAAACACTTTTTCATTTTTATGAATCAATTTGTGAAGCACCTGGGGTTCCAAGTGTTCACTATGAATCTAGATAGGTGCCTTGGGGGTCTAGTTTCCAAAATGGGGTCACTTGTGGGGGAGCTCCAATGTTTGGGCACACAGGGACTCTCTAAATGCAACATGGTATCCGCTAACAAATTGAATGGAAAATCGGCTCAAATTGTTAGCGGACACCACATTGCGTTTGGAGAGCCCCTCTGTGCCCAAACTTTGGAGCTCCCCCACAAGTGACCCCATTTTGGAAACTAGACCCCCCAAGGCACCTTTCTAGATGCATAATGAGCACTTGGAACCCCCAGGTGCTTCACAAATTGATTCGTAAAATGAAAAAGTGAAAAAAAAAACACTTTTTCATTTTTATGAATCAATTTGTGAAGCACCTGGGGTACCAAGTGCTCACTATGAATCTAGATAGGTGCCTTGGGGGGTCTAGTTTCCAAAATGGGGTCACTTGTGGGGGAGCTCCAATGTTTGGGCACACAGGGACTCTCCAAATGCAACATGATATCCGCTAACAAATTTGTCGGCTCAAATTGTTAGCGGATGTCATGTTGCATTTGGAGAGTCCCTGTGTGCCCAAACATTGGAGCTCCTCCACAAGTGACCCCATTTTGGAAACTAGACCCCCCAAGGCACCTATCTAGATGCATAGTGAGCACTTGGAACCCCTAGGTGCTTCACAAATTAATTCGTAAAAATGAAAAAGTGTTTTTTTTTTTCACTTTTTCATTATTACGAATCAATTTGTGAAGCACCTGGGGGTTCCAAGTGCTCACTATGCATCTAGAAAGGTGCCTTGGGGGGTCTAGTTTCCAAAATGGGGTCACTTGTGGGGGAGCTCCAAAGTTTGGGCACAGAGGGGCTCTCCAAACGCAATGTGGCGTCCGCTAACAATTTGAGCCGATTTTCCATTCAATTTGTTAGCGGATACCATGTTGCATTTAGAGAGTCCCTGTGTGCCCAAACATTGGAGCTCCCCCACAAGTGACCCCATTTTGGAAACTAGACCCCCCAAGGCACCTATCTAGATGCATAGTGAGCACTTGGAACCCCTAGGTGCTTCTCAAATTGATTCGTAAAAATGAAAAAGTGTTTTTTTTTTCACTTTTTCATTATTACGAATCAATTTGTGAAGCACCTGGGGGTTCCAAGTGCTCACTATGCATCTAGAAAGGTGCCTTGGGGGGTCTAGTTTCCAAAATGGGGTCACTTGTGGGGGAGCTCCAAAGTTTGGGCACAGAGGGGCTCTCCAAACGCAATGTGGTGTCCGCTAACAATTTGAGCCGATTTTCCATTCAATTTGTTAGCGGATACCATGTTGCATTTAGAGAGTCCCTGTGTGCCCAAACATTGGAGCTCTCCCACAAGTGACCCCATTTTGGAAACTAGACCCCCCAAGGCACCTATCTAGATGCATAGTGAGCAGTTGGAACCCCCAGGTGCTTCACAAATTGATTCATAAAAATGAAAAAGTGTTTTTTTTTTCACTTTTTCATTGTTACGAATCAATTTGTGAAGCACCTGGGGGTTCCAAGTGCTCACTATGCATCTAGATAGGTGCCTTGGGGGGTCTAGTTTCCAAAATGGGGTCACTTGTGGGGGAGCTCCAATGTTTGGGCACACAGCAGCTCTCCAAACGCAACATGGTGTCGCTAACAATTTGAGCCAATTTTGCATTAAATTTGTTAGCGGACACCATGTTGCATTTAGAGAGCCGCTGTGTGCCCAAATATTGGAGCTCCCCCACAAGTGACCCCATTTTGGAAACTAGACCACCCAAGGCACCTATCTAGATGCATATTGAGCACTTGGAACCCTCAGGTGCTTCACAAATTGATTCATACAAATGAAAAAGTGTTTTTTTTTTCACTTTTTCATTGTTACGAATCAATTTGTGAAGCACCTGGGGGTTCCAAGTGCTCACTATGCATCTAGATAGGTGCCTTGGGTGGTCTAGTTTCCAAAATGGGGTCACTTGTGGGGGAGCTCCAATGTTTGGGCACACAGGGACTCTCTAAATGCAACATGGTGTCCTCTAACAAATTTAACGGAAAATCGGCTCAAATTGTTAGCGACACCATGTTGCGTTTGGAGAGCCGCTGTGTGCCCAAACATTGGATCTCCCCCACAAGTGACCCCATTTTGGAAACTAGACCCCCCAAGGCACCTATCTAGATGCATTGTGAGCACTTGGAACCCTCAGGTGCTTCACAAATTGATTCATAAAAATGAAAAAGTGTTTTTTTTTTCACTTTTTCATTGTTACGAATCAATTTGTGAAGCACCTGGGGGTTCCAAGTGCTCACTATGCATCTAGAAAGGTGCCTTGGGGGGTCTAGTTTCCAAAATGGGGTCACTTGTGGGGGAGCTCCAAAGTTTGGGCACACATGGGCTCTCCAAACACAACATGGCGTCCGCTAATTATTCAAGCAAATTTTACAATCAAAAAGTCAAATGGCGCTCCTTCCCTTCCGAGCCCTGCCGTGCGCCCAAACAGTATTTTTTCCCCAAATATTGGGTATCTGCGTGCACAGGGGAAATTGCACAACAAATTTTGGGGTCCATTTTTTCTTGTTACCCCTGTGAAAATAAAAAAAATTGGGTCTAAAGTAACATTTTTGTGAAAAAAGTTAAATGTTCATTTTTTTCTTCCACATTCAAAAAATTCCTGTGAAGCACCTGAAGGGTTAATAAAGTTCTTGAATGTGGTTTTGAGCACCTTGAGGGGTGCAGTTTTTAGAATGGTGTCACTTTTGGGTATTTTCTGTCATAAAGACCTCTCAAAGTGACTTCAAATGTGATGTGGTCCCTAAAAAAATGGTTTTGTAAATTTTGTTGGAAAAATGAGAAATCGCTGGTCAACTTTTAACCCTTATAGCTCCCTAACAAAAAAAAATTTTGGTTCCAAAATTGTGCTGATGTAAAGTAGACATGTGGGAAATGTTATTTATTAACTCTTTTGTGTGACATATCGCTCTGATTTCAGGGCTTAAAAATTCAAATTTTGAAAATTGCAAAATTTTCAAAATTTTCACCAAATTTCCATTTTTTTCACAAATAAACGCAAGTGATATCGAAGAAATTTTTCCACAATCATGAAGTACAATATGTCACGAAAAAACAATCTCAGAATCAGGGGGATCCGTTGAAGCGTTCCAGAGTAATTACCTCATAAAGTGACAGTGGTCAGAATTGTAAAAATTGGCCCGGTCATTAACTTGCAAACCACCCGCGGGGCTTAAGGGGTTAAATAGCATGTACAGAAAAAACAACTGGACACCTTTCTTAGAACTTATATACTTTATTTGCATCCTGTTTTATACATTAAAACTCATTACTTTTGAATAACAACGTATCTGCTGTGAAATATTATGTTAATGTAGAACTCTGCTATGCTACGGTTTTCACTCTCAGCACAAAAATGGTGATTACTATATACAAAGGATCTTTAATCTAAATGTCTGTGTCCTATACATTGTCATTTATTGGTTAATGTTGTATAGTCATCTTCTTATCACCTTAATAAAGCAAACGGTTTAATTAACATAAAAATTATTGGAAAAATATTTACTATTAGCTGTGTCTAATATATTCACCAGTGAGTCTCCTAATCTGAACTATCTCACTGGCCTATACAGGCCAGTGAGTTCAAAAACAGGAAACCCGACAGTTCCAGCATTGCGATCTGAACATGTATTCATGTCAATGAATACACTTAGAAAGAGCAATTCTATCACATAATAAAATATTTTAAATAATACAGAAAAAAAAGTTGTTACAGGGCAATGGCCATCCCAATACATAGTCATCCTTATTCTCTGGCCAAATGCGGAGAACCAGTAACTATCAGGATAGAGAAAAATATACATAATCACATTTGCAGCAGGGTCAAAACTTTAATAATAGAACTCAGAGCTATGATTTGTGTAAATGTGGTTTTAATATTTCAAAATCATACGATTCAAACATAATTTATCAGTGGGAATATGCAACTATACATTGATTGATGAACTGCAAGATACCAGAGCCATTGGTGTTGAGATAACTTTACCCTGCTAGCAACTACTTGTGTGACCACTAGATGTCACTATTTCCTCATAAATCCATCTATTGTAGGCCGCTAGTTTGGCTGTTCCATTGCTTCATACATGTGCAAGAAAGTTTATAACGCAAATAAAAGTTTTTAGAAAAGATGTCTACACAAGTACCAAACTAACGTCATGATTATTTGCAGCAATGACATATTGGTTTCCGTGCTAAAGCAAGACAAAAAAGTTGGAATATTTTCCGTTACTTGTCATGAAGACCTTTCTTTTCCTATTCTGCACTACTTAAAATGCAGCAGCAGATGTGATATGCTGTAACTACAAAATTGAGAATTTGCATAATTAACATTTTTTATGTAAAATGATCATCACTCCCTTTACAATTTCTGATTCTATGCAGCTTCTCTTCAGGTGCCCTCTCTAGGGATACATGTATCCTGTGAATATGATGCTGAAATACTATAATGCCCATCAGTAAATGACAACCACATCTACAATGGGAGAGAATACCCTGCCCCTGAGGGCTTACAATCTAAAGGTGGCACATGGTAGGTGGAGATCTTGTTACAGATTTTGGAATGCCATTTTGATTTCTGTTCTGAAAGGACTAATCATTGATCATCAATACATTATAGGGTTACTCCCATCTTTAAAAGTGTTCACCTATCTATAAGGTTAGTCCAACCGCTGGGACCATCACCAATCCTGACAACTGGGCTCTGAAATGCCCTGTCTGAATGAAGCTGTGGGGTGTGCGCATCACCGCTCTGCTTATTTTCTATGCAACTGCTGGGGAAAAAAAATTCTCATCGTCATAGTGTTCCGTATGTCGTGTATGTCCATTTTTTGCCGTCCATATGCCATTTGTTTTATACATCAATAATTTAAAAGATAATGAAAGGTCAAATACAATTTCCTATATACCATCGTAATGGAGCTGCTAAAAACAGAAAAGATACGAATAGTCTCTATATAGCATCCATTTTTTACAAACTCAATGAGTTTATTGGGCGAGTCTGATCCCCAAAAAAAAGATTAGTGTAGTGCATGCTGCATATTTTTAACTCCAGGCCATCAGTGGTTCACGGACAGTTTATAAACTGAAAATACGCTGAAGAGCCCTTGTTGTGGCCATGAGACATTAGCGGAGGCAGAAATGGTGTTACTGGTGATAGCCATATGACATGTAATACTGAGCAGATGTGATGTAGCATCATTATCTATAGGTGTGAACACGTGGATCTAGCCAAAAATAGTGTTACACAGGAATCCCCTCCACACTGCTAAATGCCCTAGTTGTCCATAACAAAGGGTTATCATTGGCTTCAAGGCTTCATGAGACTTTGACTTTTACTTAATTTACTTGGTCAGCACGGTGGCTCAGTGGTTAGCACTGCAGCCTTGCAGCACTGGGGTCCTGAATTCTAATCCCACGAAGGGCAACATCTGCAAGGAGTCTGCATGTTCTCCCCATGTTTGCGTGCATTCCCTCCGGGTTCTCCAGCTTCCTCCCACACTCCAAAGACATACTGATAGTGAATGTAGATTGTGAGCCCCGATGGAGACAGTGTAGAACAGGGGTCTTAAACACGCGGCCCGCGGGCCGCATGCGGCCCCTTCGGCTGCTTCTTGCGGCCCGCAGGCACAGACCCCGTAACGATCGCGGCTCTCTCCAGCCGCCGCCGACATCAGCGCTGTAGTCCAGTGTATTGCCGCGCAGAGACCGGCTCTCTGCACAGCAATATCAGTGCCAGCCGCCGGTCTATCAGAAGCCAGCAGCTGACATCTGCACATGGCAGTGACGTTATACGCCGCTGCGCTGGGACGCAGATGTCAGCTGCTGGCCTCTGATAGCCGGCGGCTGACACTGATATTGCTGTGTAGAGAGCCGGTCTCTGCGCGGCAATACACTGCACTACAGCGCTGATGTCGGCGGCTGCTGGAGAGAGCCGCAATCATTACGGGGTCTGTGCCTGCGGGCCACAGGTGCATAAAGGACGCCGAGGGAACGGAGGACAGGTGAGAACCTTTTTTTTTTTTTTTCTCTGTCATGTGAAATGCAGCACAGGGAGGCACTGTGCGCAATATGGGGGGACGGGGACCCTGACCGCAGTATGGGGGGACGGGGACCCTGACCACAGTATGGGGGGACGGGGACCCTGACCACAGTATGGGGGGACGGGGACCCTGACCACAGTATGGGGGGACAGGGACCCTGACCTCAGTATGGGGGGACGGGGACCCTGACCGCAGTATGGGGGGATGGGGACCCTGACCGCAGTATGGGGGGAACCTGGACGGGGGACATGTCTGCAAGATAAGGACCATGATGGGGGACCATGTCTGTAATATCGGGGACCTGGATGGGGGACCATGTCTGTAATATGGGGGATCTGGATGGGGGACCATGTCTGTAATATGGGGGACCTGGATGGGAGACCATGTCTGCAATATGAGGGACCATGTCTGCAATATGGGGACCATGTCTGCAATATGGGGGACCTGGATGGGGGACCATGTCTGTAATATGGGGGACCATGTCTGCAATATGGGGGACCATGTCTGCAATATGGGGACCATGTCTGCAATATGGGGGACCATGTCTGCAATATGGGGGACCTGGATGGGGGACCATGTCTGCAATATGGGGGACCATGTTTGCAATATGGGGGACCTGGATGGGGGACCATGTCTGCAATATGGGGGACCATGTTTGTAATATGGGGGACCTGGATGGGGGACCATGTCTGCAATATGGGGGACCTGGATGGAAGACCATGTCTGCAGTATGGGGGACCTGGATGGGAGACCATGTCTGCAGTATATATTAGTATTACATAATACGTAATACTTAAATATGAAATACTAATTAAATACTTAATACTAAATTATATATTTTATGAAAATTAGTTGGTATTTAACTAGTTAGTTGGTTGTTAGTTTCTAAGGCTAAATGATAAGTCATGGTGATCCATGGAGTTAGAATTAGTGCTGTGAATAAGTTGCCTGAGTTCTTTAATTATGTAATGATGAATTTGATGTGAACTTTATCGTCCTATTAAATCATTTTCATACTCTATTATGTGTTATTAGACGATAAAAATGTAAATGTTTAACATACACTACCGTTCAAAAGTTTGGGGTCACCCAGACAATTTTGTGTTTTCCATGAAAACTCATACTTTTATTTATCAAATGAGTTGCAAAATGATTAGTATAGTCCAGACATTGACAAGGTTAGAAATAATGATTTTTATTAGAAAGAATAATTTTCTCCTTCAAACTTTGCTTTCGTCAAAGAATGCTTCCTTTGCAGCAATTATAGCATTGCAGACCTTTGCCATTCTAGCTGTTAATTTGCTGAGGTAATCTTGAGAAATTTCCACCCATGCTTCCTGAAGCCCCTCCCACAAGTTGGATTGGCTTGATGGGCACTTTTTGCGTGCCACGTCTGCAATATGGGGGACCTGGATGGGAGACCATGTCTGTAATATGGGGGACCTGGATGGGAGACCATGTCTGCAGTATGGGGGACCTAGATGGGAGACCATGTCTGCAATATGGGGGACCATGTTTGCAATATGGGGGACCTGGATGGGGGACCATGTCTGCAATATGGGGGACCATGTTTGTAATATGGGGGACCTGGATGGGGGACCATGTCTGCAATATGGGGAACCTGGATGGGAGACCATGTCTGCATTATGGGGAACCTGGATGGGAGACCATGTCTGCAATAAGGGGAACCTGGATGGGAGACCATGTCTACAATATGGGGGACCTGGATGGGAGACCATGTCTGCAATATAGGGGACCTGGATTTGAGACCATGTCTGCAATATGGGGGACCTGGATGGGAGACCATGTCTGCAGTATGGGGGACCTGGATGGGAGACCATGTCGGCAGTATGGGGGACCTGGATGGGAGACCATGTCTGCAGTATGGGGGACCTGGAGGGGAGACCATGTCTGCAATATGGGGGACCATGTCTGCAATATGGGGGACCATGTCTGCAATATGGGGGACCATGTTTGCAATATGGGGGACCATGTTTGCAATATGGGGGACCATGTTTGTAATATGGGGGACCATGTTTGTAATATGGGGGACCTGGATGGGGGACCATGTCTGCAATATGGGGACCTGGATGGGAGACCATGTCTGCATTATGGGGGACCATGTCTGCAATATGGGGGACCTGGATGGGAGACCATGTCTGCAATATGGGGACCCTGGATGGGAGACCATGTCTACAATATGGGGGACCTGGATGGGAGACCATGTCTGCAATATGGGGGACCTGAATGGGAGACCATGTCTGCAATATGGGGGACCTTGATGGTAGACCATGTCTGCAATATGGGGGACCTGGATGGGAGACCATGTCTGCAGTATGGGGGACCTGGATGGGAGACCATGTCTGCAGTATGGGGGACCATGTCTGCAGGATGGGAGACCATGTCTGCAGTATGGGGGACCATGATGGGAGACCATGTCTACAGTGTGGGGGACCTGGATGGGAGACCATGTCTGCAGTATGAGTGACCTGGATGGGAGACCATGTCTGCAGTATGGGGGACCTGGATGGGAGACCAAGTCTGCAGTATGGAGGACCTGGATGGGAGACCAAGTCTGCAGTATGGAGGACCTGGATGGGAGACCATGTCTGCAGTATGGGGGACCTGGATGGGACACCATGTCTGCAGTATGGGGGACCTGGAGGGGAGACAATGTCTGCAAGATGAGGACCAGTTCAAAAGGTGTATAGAAAATAAAATGGTATCACTAAAAATGTCACTTTGTCATGCAAATAATGCGGCCCCCCAAATTAAATGTTTTTCCGTGTGTGGCCCATATGCCCAGCTGAGTTTGAGACCCTTGGTGTAGAATATATGTATTGCTTCCAGTATACAGAGCCTTAATACTTATACATTAGTATTATATAATACGTAATACTTAAATATGAAAAACTAATTAAATACTTAATACTAAATTATATACATTATGAAAATTAGTTGGTATTTAACTAGTTAGTTTGTTAGTTTCTAAGGCTAAATGATAAGTCATGGTGATCCATGGAGTTAGAATTAGTGCTGTGAATAAGTTGCCTGAGTTCTTTAATTATGCAATGATGAATTTGATGTGAACTTTATCGTCCTATTAAATCATTTTCATTACTCTATTATGTGTTATTAGACGATAAAAATGTAAATGTTTAACATACACTACCGTTCAAAAGTTTGGGGTCACCCAGACAATTTTGTGTTTTCCATGAAAACTCATAGTTTTATTTATCAAATGAGTTGCAAAATGATTAGAAAATATAGTCCAGACATTGACAAGATTAGAAATAATGATTTTTATTTGAAAGAATAATTTTCTCCTTCAAACTTTGCTTTCGTCAAAGAATGCTCCCTTTGCAGCAATTACAGCATTGCAGACCTTTGGCATTCTAGCTGATAATTTGCTGAGGTAATCTTGAGAAATTTCACCCCATGCGTCCTGAAGCCCCTCCCACAAGTTGGATTGGCTTGATGGGCACTTTTTGCATACCATACGGTCAAGCTGCTCCCACAACAGCTCAATGGGGTTGAGATCTGGTGACTGCGCTGGCCACTCTATTACAGATAGAATACCAGCTGCCTGCTTCTTCCCTGAATAGTTCATGCATATTTTGGAGGTGTGCTTTGGGTCATTGTCCTGTTATAGGATGAAATTGGCTCCAATCAAGCGCTGTCCACAGGGTATGGCATGGCGTTGCAAAATGTAGTGATAGCCTTCCTTATTCAAAATCCCATTTACCTTGTACAAATCTTCCACTTTACCAGCACCAAAGCAACCCCAGACCATCACATTACCTCCACCATGCTTGAAAGATGGCCTCAGGTACTCTTCCAGCATCTTTTCAGTTGTTCTGCGTCTCACAAATGTTCTTCTGCGTGATCCAAACACCTCAAACTTTGATTCGCCTGTCCATAAAACTTTTTTCCAATCTTCTTCTGTCCAATGTCTGTGTTCTTTTGCCCATATTAATCTTTTCCTTTTATTAGCCAGTCTCAGATGTGGCTTTTTTTTTACCACTTTGCCCTGAAGGCCAGCATCCCGGAGTCGCCTCTTCACTGTAGACGTTGACACTGGCGTTTTGCGTGTACTATTTAATGAAGCTGCCAGTTGAGGAACTGTGAGGCGTCGATTTCTCAAACTAGAGACTCTGAAGTACTTGTCTTGTTGCTCAGTTGTGCAGCGGGGCCTCCCACTTCTCTTTCTACTCTGATTAGAGCCTGTTTGTGCTCTCCTCTGAAGGGAGTAGTACACACCGTTGTAGGAAATCTTCAGTTTCTTGGCAACTTCTCGCATGGAATAGCCTTCATTTCTAAGGACAAGAATAGTCTGTCGAGTTTCACATGAAAGTTCTCTTTTTCTGGCCATTTTGAGAGTTTCATAGAACAAACAAATGTAATGCTCCAGATTCTCAACTAGCTCAAAGGAAGGTCAATTTTATAGCTTCTCAAATCAGCCAAACCATTTTCAGCTGGGCTAACATACTTGTGCAAGGGTTTTCTAGGGTTTTCTAAACATCCATTAGCCTTCTTACACAGTTAGCAAACACAATGTACCATTAAAACACTGGAGTGGTGGTTGTTGGAAATGGACCTCTATACACCTATGTAGATATTGCAATAAAAACAAGACGTTTGCAGCTACACTGTGTTCCAAATTATTATGCAAATAATATTTTCTCAGATTTTCCCAAATTACCTATATGAATTGCAGTCATTGTAATTTTCCAGTCAAATAACTATTAGAGTACAATTGAAAGGTTTTTGTACAAACTTCCTATGATAACAGTATATTTTTAAAAAAATAAAAAACTCAAACTGCACTCAAAATGCATGTTCCAAATTATTATGCACAGCAGAGTTTTCAACCTTTTCATTTTAATAAAGAACAAAAAAATGGTCATTTTTGAAATTATAAGCATTAGCAGGTTATTACAAACTGAAATCAAACAGTTTTCACTCAAAACTTTATTCTAGGTGATGTTACATTTGCACATAGGACCCCTTGTTCGAAAGGAGCTTCTGAACTCTCTCGTCCATTGAATTTGTCAGGTTTTGGATGGTTTCTCCTTAAATTGTTTTGCATGAGGACAGAATACCCTCCCAGAGCTGTTGCTTAGATGTGAACTGCCTCCCGCCATCATAGACACTCCTTTTGATGATGCTCCAGAGGTTCTCAATGGGGTTGAGGTCAGGGGAGCATGGGTGCCACACCATAAGTTTGTCCCCTTTTATGCCCATAGCAGCCAGAGATGCAGATGTGTTATGTGTAGCATGAGACGGGGCATTATCATGCATGAAATGATCTCGATGGTCCAGATGGATAAAGTGGAGGATGACTGGTTGATGGACACCCCATGCAAACACGGCTACGGCGCTAACAAGGAGGAGGTGGAGTAATGTTTTGGGCTGGAATCATGGGGAGAGAGATTGTTGGCCCTTTTAGGATCCCTGAAGGTGTAAAGATGAACTCCATAATGTATGTTGAGTTTCTCAAACAGCACTTCCTTCCATGGTTCAAGAAGAAGAACCGTGCATTCCGCAGCAAGATCATTTTCATGCATGATAATGCCCCGTCTCATGCTGCACACAACACATCTGCATCTCTGGCTGCTATGGGCATAAAAGAGGACAAACTTATGGTGTGGCACCCATGCTCCCCTGACCTCAACCCCATTGAGAACCTCTGGAGCATCATCAAAAGGAGTGTCTATGATGGCGGGAGGCAGTTCACATCTAAGCAACAGCTCTGGGAGGGTATTCTGTCCTCATGCAAAACAATTGAAGCAGAAACCATCCAAAACCTGACAAATTCAATGGACGAGAGAGTTCAGAAGCTCCTTTCGAACAAGGGGTCCTATGTGCAAATGTAACATCACCTAGAATAAAGTTTTGAGTTGAAAACTGTTTGATTTCAGTTTGTAATAACCTGCTAATGCTTATAATTTCAAAAATGACCATTTTTTTGTTCTTTATTAAAATGAAAAGGTTGAAATCTCTGCTGTGCATAATAATTTGGAACATGCATTTTGAGTGCAGTTTGAGTTTTTTATTTTTTTAAAAATATACTGTTATCATAGGCAGTTTGTACAAAAACCTTTCAATTGTACTCTAATAGTTATTTGACTGGAAAATTACAATGACTGCAATTCATATAGGTAATTTGGGAAAATCTGAGAAAATATTATTTGCATAATAATTTGGAACACAGTGTTGAATAGCCATTTACCACATTAACAATGTATAGAGTGTATGTCTGATTCATTTAATGTTAGCTTCATTGAAAAAAAATGTGCTTTTCTTTCAAAAATAATGAAATTTCTAAATGACCCCAAACTTTTGAACGGTAGTGTATCTATTACCAATAATATCACAAAAAGAATCCCATCAGAAGCAGATGTGTATAGATTAGTACATGATGCATGAAGCCATACAATATCTGCGCATTACATACAGACATGTACAGACTGTGCACCTGTGTCACTACATATATATTTATACTTTTCTCTTTTCCACTAGAGGAGGCTGTAAGCCATTGATTCAATTGGGGATGGTTTTAAACCGCTTAGTTCTTCACTGAAGTCCCTAGTTCTGTTGGTATAGATGAGGATTGGGACCTATCACAAAGACATTTTATACATAATAGAAGCAGCAACATCAGACTGCAGTCACATCAGCTCCTCAGGACTGCCCAATATAGTTGTAATCTGATAACGCCCAGGACAGGACTTTCTGGTCTATCCCTTATGTTGAATCCCAAGCAATAAGCTCTTTATGTGTCTCTACAGGGCTCCTCTGTTTATTTGCTATGCTCATACACAGCTCTCCATAGACATCATCATCTCTCTCCCCATTAGGGTGCACAATCTCATTTCCTCATCGGTATGTCTTTGGAATGTGCAGGAGAAATCAATGCTAAAAATTGGCAAATTAGAGTTCAAAAAGGAAATCAGTACATTTCAGTCTCATTTATTATAAAGGTAAATCACGCTGATCTCCTGTAGAATCAGAGCCTGGCTGCACAACTATAGCCAGGAATGGCCAGGTATGTTCCACTCCGAAATGCTCCGGCTTTTCAGAGAAATCAGAGTATTAAAAGCTGCCGGTGACCAAACAGAGACCTGATTTGTCTGATGTGGTCTCCTGCAGCTTCTTCCTTCCGTGTTCCAGTTGACTGACAATTCTCTTCCTATGTGCAGAGACCTGCTACTCAACTGGAGCGAGGCACGGAGTAGCCGGCAGGGGGCTAGTCAGGTGTCTCTGTATAACGCCACAGCGTTTCAGAGTAAAACATACCGTGAATGTAGCCAGGTTCTGATTCATACTGTCTCTGGTTCAGGGAGCATGAATGTTATGACAGGTTCCCTTTCAAGGTTTTGCCCAACAATTATTATAAATTTTACTTCTCAATCAGATAACATAACATAATTTTGTAATTAGATTCATGCTATAAGAAAAGCTTGTTATGGTGCCCGTACATATAATGTGTCAAGTGCCAGTGAGTCTTATTAACTGATGGGCACAATAGCAAGAATCACTCCACTGCCCATACAAGAGGATCTACTGATCACGTGTGATCACCAAAAGTAGGCACTTTGGATAAATAATAATAATAATAATCTTTATTTATATAGCGCCAACATATTCCGCAGCGCTTAACAATTCACAGGTTCATGTACAACAGTCATAAGTAACAAAACTAAAGATAATACAATAATTACAGCAAAAATAATGACGACCCTGCTCCTAAGAGCTTACAATCTACAATGAGGTGGGGGTGACACAAAGTACAATGGCTTATTTACAAGGATGGTCCAGCCATCTTGAGGGGATGAGGGATAGATAAAGGCTGCATGCGCTCATCATCAGCCAGTATCTGTAGTGCTTTTTGGTTCGGTGGAGACTTATGTTTGGAGAAATAAGGAATGGGCTATAAGAATATGAAAGGACTTTGATTAGGGAACGTGATAGGCCGCCCTAAACAGATGTGTTTTTAGGGAGCGCCTAAAACTGTGTAAGTTGTGGTTCATCCTAATTTCTTGGGGTAGAGCATTCCAAAGAATAGGTGCACCTCGGGAGAAGTCTTGAAGCCGGGAGTGGGAGGTACGGATTAGTGCGGATGTTAGTCGAAAGTCGCTTGCAGAGCGTAGAAAACGGGTAGGCCGATAAATAGAGATGAGGGAAGAGATGTAGGGGGGTGCCACACTGTGGAGAGCTTTGTGGGTGAGAACAAGCAATTTAAATCGGATCCTATAATTCATGGGCAGCCAGTGCAGTGACTGGCACAGAGTGGAAGCGTCTGAGTAACGATTAGCCAGATAGATGACCCTGGCTGCAGCATTAAGGATGAACTGGAGGGGGGAAAGTTGAGTGAGGGGGAGACCAATTAAGAGAGAGTTACAGTAGTCAAGGCGGGAGTGGATCAGGGAAACAGTCAGGGTTTTTGTTGTTTCCAAGGTGAGAAAGGGGCGGATTCTAGAGATGTTCTTCAGGTGCAAGCGACAAGAGCGGGCAAGAGATTGTATGTGGAAGGTAAAGGAGAGATTGGTGTCAAACACAACGCCCAGGCAACGTGCCTGCTTGCTCGGCATTATTGTGGTGCCACACACTGAGAGAGAGATGTCAGATTTGGAGAGGTGAGTAGACGGCGGGAACAGAAGAAGTTCCATTTTTGAGAGGTTGAGTTTCAGATAGAGAGCGGACATGATTTTAGAAACTGCGGCCAGACAGTCACTGGTGTTCTGTAGTACAGCGGGGGTAAGGTCAGGGGATGAGGTGTATAGTTGTGTGTCATCAGCATAAAGATGATACTGCAAACCAAATTTGCTGATTGTCTGTCCAATTGGGGCGGTGTAGAGAGAGAAGAGAAGAGGGCCAAGGACTGAACCCTGAGAAACCCCAATAGTGAGAGGAAGAGGGGAAGAATTGGAGCCGCGAACGATACACTGAAAGAGCGGTCAGATAGGTAGGAGGAGAATCAGGAGAGAGCAGTGTCCTTTATGCCGATTGAGTGGAGCATAGAGAGGAGGACGTTCTGAGAGGGAAAAGGAAGAACACCAGGGGTGTCATAACACATGTAACAGAATATCTGCTCACCTTAGTATATATTTTAAATTATTCTAGTTGAAAAAGTGATAGATTATATAAAATACAACAGAAAAGCATATTATTTAATGATGGTCCCATCTCTTTAATTGCCCAGTTTTCTTCTGAAAGTTCAACATTTCTGTTTATATATTCCCCACCTTTTTTAGCTTACAATATAAAATTATCTACAGAGATAGTTTTCACTGAAGACCATTCCCTAGTAATAATCTCAATTCACCAATCCATCATATGTGATATATATGAGAGCATATATAAATTAATATTCCAATCAAAATGTATATTCTCTTATTATATTGCAGTCATCATATTATATAACATTGTGTACTTACAATAGCTCATTTTGCCTTTCTACCCAGTTAATTACTATCTGCTTCCATTAGGTCCACAACAATACGTGATTAAAAATTGACTAACTGAATCCTTCTAAGTTCTGTGTAAAAACAGGAGGTCAATTTTCCCTGCATGAGTCATCCTCCACTTCAGCTCCTGACTCTACTGCTCCATTCCTCTCTCTGCCAGGGACTTTTGCAGTGACGACTCATGTAGGGAAAATTAACCTCCTGTTTCTACATAGAGCTTAGAAGGATTCAGCTAGTCCGTTTTTAATCACATGATGTCATAGACCTAGTGGAAAAGAGAATAATTAACTGGGTAGAAGAACAAAATGAGCAACTGCAATTACACAGTTCTATATAATAGGATGATTGCAATATATTAAGAGAATAACAATTTTGACTGGAGTGCTTCTTTAACCCTTTCTTGACCGGACCATTTTCCGTTTTTGCTCCCCTTCTTTCCAGAGCCATAACTTTTTTTTATTTTTTGGCCAATATGGCCGTGTGAGGGCTTATTTTTTGCAGGACGAGTTGTACTTTTGAAACACATCACTGGTTTTACCATATCGTGTAGTGGAAAACGGGAAAAAAATTCCAAGTGCAATGAAATTGCAAAAAAAGTGCAATTCCACATTGGTTTTTAGGTTGTTTTTTTTTACCACGTTCACTGAATGCTAAAACTGACTTGCCATTATTATTCTTCAGATCATTACAAGTTTGTAGTTACCACACATGTATAGGTTCTTTTTTATTTAAGTGGTGAAAAAAAATCCAAAGTTTGCTAAAAGAAAAAAATGGTGCCATTTTCTGAGACCTGTAGCGCCTCCATTTTTCGGGATCTGGGGCCATGTGAGGGCTTATTTTTTGCGCGCTGAGCTGGTGTTTTTATTGATACCATTTTGGGGTAGATCCAATGTTTTGATCGCCCATTATTGCATTGTATTGCAATGTTGCGGCAACCAAAAAAACTTAATTCTGACGTTTTTAATTTTTTTCTCGCTACGCCGTTTATCGATCGGATTAATTATTTTTTTATATTGATAGATTGGGCGGTACCAAATATGTGTATGTGTGGTTTTTTTTTATTTTATTTTGAATGGGGCGAAAGGGGGGTGATTTAAACTTATTTTTTTTTTACTTTTTGCTTTCTTCAATAGTCTCCATGGGAGACTAGAAGCAGCACTTGACTGATCTTCTGTACTACATACAGGTGATGATCAGATCGCCCGTGTGTAGCAGATTTGCTCATTTGCTATGAGCGCCGACCGCTCGGTGGTGCTCATAGCAATCCGGCATTGACAACCACAGGAGTCTCCTGCAGACGCCAGGTTATCATGCCAACCCATCGGTGGCCTGTGATCATGTGACGGTGTCAACGATGGGCAGGGCCAATGACGCACTTCCCGGAAGCGCGAGTTAAATGCCCCTGTCAGAGATTGACAGCGGCATTTAACTGGTTAACAGCCGCGGGTGGATCGCGATTCCACCCGCAGCTGTTGTGGGAACATGTCAGCTGTATAGATCAGCTGACATGTGCCCGGAAAGGCGCACAGCGCCGGAGCCCGCACTAAACGGGGTTATGACGTTTGTCATACTATTGCGACACATGTCATAAATGGGTTAATGGTCATAGGCCTAGCTGCCTGCAGTCTACAAGATAGTGAGTGCTAGGGCAGGGGCAAGTCTCTGCTCTAACATCAAATCAAACTGTTTCGGCATCATGTTGATGTCAATACTATTCACAAGTGCCAACCAGAAGCCTGCAGCTGCAGTCCCTGATATTTAGTGCTAGCACAACACTATTTTAACTCACTGAACTCAATGATGTGTCACATGTTCTGCTGTGTGGTGTTGTTTACTTAGACTGAAGGATTAATCACCTGGTGATTAACATTGCTGTGACTATCAGACATGTGGGCAATCGACCAACTCCACCCCTTTCTGTGATAAGCAGCTCAGTGTCTATATCTATGTACATTACATACAGAGCCTGATCGTTTACTGGGTGCAGCCTTTCTAACACAAAGTGATACATTATTGGTTTCATGGTCTCTTTCTCTACTTTATTCTGCTCTCAGATGAGGTAGCAAAAACCTGGTGACAGATTCCCATTACAGCCCTACTGTTGTGTGAAAAATGGAGCTTTTCTCAGATCTGATAAAGGCTCCATAGAGTGAGCTGAAACGTAGCTGGTATCGGTGAATAAAAGCATCCTTGTACTTTTTTCACTTAAATGAATGTGCTGCCTCCTTTGGTGGATATGTCTATATAAATACATATATATAGTAGGGTTTCAGCTCTCTGATAATCGCTTGGACATGCACAGTTACAACGTTTGTATATCCAAACAGTATAAGGTTTATTATCCATCATAAATTTTATAGCTCCAAAACAAAAATAGGCTTTCTCCAGTACAAGTGAATAACAAACAATCCTTTCTTCAGGCACAGTGAAACAAGGTAAATATAGCAGCCTCACCAATCTCAGTATTTCAGGCTGTAGCAGCAACAACATTTAAACGCGTTCACCAGACAAGCACACCTCTATTCAGCTCCAGCCCAAACTTCACACTGCTGAGCTAACCCAGCTGCTGTAATTAGGCCTGCAAGCGCTGGGTTGGATTATGGGAACAACCTTTTCCACCCAGACTCTTTTGGCTGCTCATAAATTCTGAACCCAAAATACAGTCAAATTAAAACTCTTTTAGTAACCTAGTGTTACTGATACTGACTTTATCTTACTGAGGACAATCTCGGTGACACCTATCTACCATCCAAGACCTTACCTCCTTCCTTCTTTCTTCCATTTCCCCCTCCCGGCACAAAGCCGGGGCAAGGCACTATCTACCCATAAACACTGTACCCTTGATGGAATATCCATATTTCCATGTAACTTAGCAGGTCTATAATCCCCACTGATCTCCTGGGAAATGACAGTTCTCCCTGGCTGCTGGATTTAAAAGTTGACCTTTCCCACCTTTTCCCCACCTCAGAGGGTCCTTGCCACTTGATACAGAATTTTCTCTCAACGGTGGGCACTAACACAAGTACCCGATCCCCAGGCTTAAATTGTCTTGTTCAAGCTGACCTATTATACCCCCCTTGATTGTGCCTCTTGTGCTTTGAGGAGGAGCTCTTTTACATGGCTCCTCTCTTTGGTTCCTCAACACAACAGGTCATTATGCCTGGCCAAATGGGGAAAACAATTATTGGCTTCCAGTTCTTGGGAAACACCATTCAACACTATTACATTTTCCAGAGTATCTTTCACCTTTAAGTCCCTGAGCTTGGCAGTCCCAAAGTCATCCTGGGACTCATCCAGGTCAGAAATATTGGCTTCAGGGGATGCATCCTCATCCTCCTCTCTTGCCATTATAGTGAAAGGAAATTCACTGTGTCAAAGATGACACCAGAGAGATCACGCAAAATCCCACAGCTGCCACCAATTTGTCAGGGATCACAGCCATGGGGATCATCCCTTAACTCACCCTCTGTTATCTTTGGTACAAACAGCTCTCTGCTGCCCCCTATCGTTAGGACAATTACATTATTGGCCGACGAATAATGGAAGAGGCTGCAGGCTGCTTCCACTAATAGGCTGGTTACTGGGAAACTAACAGTGAGTGTAAGGTATATACACCTCCCATTCCAACACATGGAACATGTGTATATACCCCTAGTACAGTCACGGCTAGCTCCATGATAACCCAAGTACTACTCGCTGCCACCACCAGTCATTTTACAGGCTGACTGGACACCTGATAGGTAGCATATGGCTTCGAGGCTTCGAGAACAAAAGGAAAATAACTATTAAATTTTATAATCCAGAACGATAGGCAGTGTTTATAAAAAATATCCAAAAGATTTTACAAAGGGGACAAACCATACAGAATATACAGTTGCATAAAATAAAGTGGATAAAACAAAAGTAGTATGCTTTCTGTGGTTCCCATGTAAGGTATGCATCTAAGACCTCGGCCCATTGCTCTGGGGTTAGTTTCTCCCTGTCTGCCGTCTTCTCAAAGACATTCAGGAAAGCCTTGATGTCATCCTCCCGAGTAGTTTTGTGCAAGGCCTCCCATACTGTTCGCCTCACACTGGTACCGTCACTTTGGCTGGTGGGGAGTGCCATCTCCCTAATCTGGATAGTTTCTGCCAAGAGAGCCATGTGCTATTGAAATTGCTGCTGCTGCTGCTGTTGCAACTGCTGGATCAGAAGTTTGTTGGTTTCCTATTGGACCTGCTGCTGCAGTTGCTGCTGCTGCTGCTGCAACTGGAGATTGGCCTGGACCAGTTACTTATCAAGCTCCTCCAAGCTTCCAGACCATGTTTGCAATGCTGCACTGGCCTTTACCCAAAACATTCAGTCTTTAAACTATAATCACCTGTGCTCTTTGGGACTTCATGCCAGCATTCAAGCACCAATTGTAAGTTTTCAGCTCTCTGGTAGCTGCTTGAATACGCTCAGTCACAGGGTTTTTATTATCAAAACAGCATAAGGTTTGCTGTCCATCATAAACTTTAAAGCTCCAAAACAAAAACAGCCTTTCTCAACTACAAGTGAATAACAAAAACAGTCCTTCTTTCAGGCGCAATGAAAGAAGATAAATATAGCAGCCTCACCATTCTCAATATTTCAGGCTGTAGCCGCTCCAGCAGTATAAACACATTCACCAGACAAACGCACCTTCTTTTCAGCTTCAGCCCAAACTCCACACTGCTAATCTAACCCAGCTGCTGTAATTAGGACTGTAAACCTCGGGCTGGATTATGGAAATGATCTTTTCCACCCAGTCAAATGAAAACTCTCTCAGTAACCAATTATTACTGGTACAGACTTTATCTTACCGAAGCCAACCACCTCAGTGACACATATCTGCCATCCAGGACCCTACCTCCTGCTTTCTTACAATATCCTTTCCAAGGTGAAGAAAACCCCTTCACAACAGCCAACCAAGTAAAGAACACTCTGCAGGAAGTAGGTGTTTCAGTATCTAAGTCTACCGTAAAGAGAAGGCTTCATGAGCTCAAATACAGAAGGATCCCCACATGTTTCCATCCATTAAACAGACTTAAAAATAGAATGGTCAGTATAGACTTTGCCAAAAAAAAACATCTAAAGAAGTCAGCTCAGTTCTGGAAAAACATTGTTTGGACAGACGAAACTAAGGTCAGTCTGTACCAGAAAGATGGGAAGAAGTATGGAGAAAGCTGGGAACGACTCCTGATCTAAAGAACACCACATCTTCTGTACAACATGTGTCAGAATTCCTGTTGTCCGTCTACAATTTGACCACTAGTGGCTGCTATTGTTCAACTTAATAATTGTGCTGCAATCCCACGCCTTACCACTGGAGGCTGCTATTGTGTTCTGAAATTGCCCTTTACTATGATGGCAGATTCTGAACCTGTGGAATCCATCTTGTTTCCTGCTTGGGCCTACTTAAAGCTGCATGGATCTTTCACTCATTGCTTGAGTATTGTGTCTAGCTGTTAGCCTAGTTCCAGTCTCCAACTTCTGAACATTCTTACCCAAACTGTTCCCACCTATCTATGGACTGTTTCCTACAACTCCTTTTGCTAACTCCAAGAATTTCTACTACCGCTTGCTGGTCCTGCTAGTGCTCCTTCAGCCACCGGTTTCCAGCAGCAACTGGTTTCCAGCAGTACTACACCAGTATCGTAACAACATGGTGGAGGCAGTGTGGTGGCATGGGCATGCATTTCACATGCTTAGCACAAAACTTAGGGCAGAAAGACCCACAAACAAGCAACAACTGAGGTCAGCTGCAGTAAATGCTTGGCAAGGCATCACAAAGGAGGAAACCCAGCGTTTGGTGATGTCCATAGCTTCCAGACTTCAAGTAGCCATTGTCTGCAAAGGATTCTCTACAAAGTATTAAAAAAAAAAAACATTTTTATTTATGATAAAGTTAATTTGTCCAATTACTTTTGAGCCCCTGAAATGAGGAGACTGTAGAAAAATGGTTGCAATTCCTAAACGCTTCACAGGATGTTTTCGTTCAACCTCTTTAATTAAACCTGAAAGTCTACACTTCAATTTCATCCAGTTGCTTCATTTTAAATAAAAAATATTGGCATGCAGAGTCCACATCATGAAGATTCGGTCACTGTCCAAATATTTCTGGACCTAACTGCATGTACTGGGTGGGCCATTTATATGGATACACCTAAATTAAATGGGAATGGTTGGTGATATCAACTTTCTGTTTGTGGCACATTACTATATGGGAGGGAACATGCCTCTGTTTCTTGTATGTCTGCCATCTTAGACCTCAGTTCACATTGTCTGTTTTTTTGACTTGTTTGCATTCTGTGCAATTTAAGGGTGTGGCATGCCCTTTGTTGAGCTGATTGGTATATATGTAGCTTACCACGGGCCTAGGTGGTCTGGAGTTGGGACCCGGTCCTATTTGTCTACCCATTTATATGCATTACTTCAACTTTGATATACAGTAAGGTTTTTAATATAGGCAGTATAGGTACCGTCCCAATTTAGGGTCACCTTGCCGCTGGTGGGACGGCTTGTATACTTTTTTTGATCAAAAATAGTTCACTAAGTACCCTATATTTATTATGCAATTTTGCTTTACATTTATATATAATTATGGTAGGGTATGAGATATATTTTTGTCTTGCTTCTTTTTTGCTAGTGTGAACATGCCTCTGTTTCTTGTATGTCTGCCATCTTAGACCTCAGTTCACATTGTCTGGTTTTTTGACTTGTTTGCATTCTGTGCAATTTAAGGGTGTGGCATGCCCTTTGTTGAGCTGATTGGTATATATGTAGCTTACCACGGGCCTAGGTGGTCTGGAGTTGGGACCCGGTCCTATTTGTCTACCCTTTTATATGCATTACTTCAACTTTGATATACAGTAAGGTTTTTAATATAGGCAGTATAGGTACCGTCCCAATTTAGGGTCACCTTGCCGCTGGTGGGACGGCTTGTATACTTTTTTTGATCAAAAATAGTTCACTAAGTACCCTATATTTATTATGCAATTTTGCTTTACATTTATATATAATTATGGTAGGGTATAAGATATATTTTTGTCTTGCTTCTTTTTTGCTATATGGGAGGGGGAAAACTTTTCCAGATGGGTGGTGACCATGGTGGCCATTTTGAAGTTGGCCATTTTGGATCCAACTTTAAGAAGGTCATGTGACACATCAAACTTATTGAGAATGGTGTGCTTGGTTTTAATGTAACTTTATTCTTTCATGAGTTTTTTACAAGTTTATGACCACTTATAAAATGTGTTCAAAGGGCTGCCCATTGGATTGTCAATGCAACCCTCTTCTCCCACTCTTGACACACTGATAGCAACACCGCAGAAGAAATGCTAGCACAGGCTTCCAGTATCCGTTGTTTCAGATGCTGCACATCTCGTATCTTGATGGTATGGTGTAATATATGGGGTACAAAGATAGTGGGGCCATTCTTCATCAATGGAAACCTCAATGCCACTGGATATCTGATATTGCTACATGATGATGTGTTGCCCTCTTTATTCACTGAAGATGGCACGTTCCCTGAGTTTTTCCAACAAGATGGTGCACTACCACATTATGGGTGTCAGGTCCGAGCATTCCTACATGAACAGTTTCCTGGAAAGTGGATTGGTCATCGTGGACCAGTTGAATGGCCACCAAGGTCTCCCGATCTGACCCCCTTAGACTTTTATCTTTGGGGTCATCTGAAGGCAGTTGTCTATGCTGTGAAGATACGAGATGTGCAGCATCTGAAAAATGGATACTGGAAGCCTGTGCTAGCATTTCTTCTGCGGTGTTGCTATCAGTGTGTCAAGAGTGGGAGAAGAGGGTTGCATTGACAATCCAACGCAATGGGCAGCACTTTGAACACATTTTATAAGTGGTCATAAACTTGTAAAAAACTCATGAAAGAATAAAGTTACGTTAAAACCAAGCACACCATTGTTTTTCGTATGAAATTCTCAATAAGTCTTATGTGTCACATGACCCTCTTCCCATTGAAAAAAATAAAGTTGGATCCAAAATGTCTGACTTCAAAATGGCCACCATGGTCACCACCCATTTGGAAAAGTTTTCCCCCTCCCATATACTAATGTGCCACAAGCAGGAAGTTGATATCACCAACCATTCCCATTTAATTTAGGTGTATCCATATAAATGGGCCACCCTGTATATATGTGTGGCATGTTCATGCATGATTAGAAACGCATCTGAGAGAAGAGAACTAAAAGTCAGTTTAATTCATGAGAAGTACAGAATTAACAGTCTCGTATCCCTCGTGTACATGGGAAAATGTTTCAATTATTGTTATCCCTAGAATCAGAATAAAACACGGCTGTATAAATCTACCCCAGAGAGTCGCACCATGGAGTGATATTGTACATGACTGCACTGATAAATGTAGGCAATAGACTATTATAAATAATGCAAGCAAAACCAAGGATGATAGTTAAAACATATTCAAATATTAATGATGCCACACATCTAATTACTGTATAATGGAAATTTATCCGAAAGTGTTCACTTTCATGTTCAGCTCACCATCTAACGCTGCATAAAAAGACTAATCAACAATTTCGACTTATTTCCTCTGGGTACGGTTTCTATGTAACTACCAATGTGTACCTCAAACATTTCTTATTAGTGTGTATTGACAAAATTTGGAAATATATAAACATTTCTTTAAAAATGTACATTAAACGGGTTGTCCTGGACTTTAATATTTATGAGCCCTTTCATAGGATCTAAATTGCAGTACCTTGGAATGGTGTATTGTACAAATATAGAGAGAAAGAGCAACACATCCAAGGAATAAAATAATGGAATCTTCTTTACTGCATAACAAAAAATAGATAAAAAAGCCTTTCCAATTGAAAAGCTCATATGATAGCCATGAAAGACTGATGTGTTTCCGGTGTAACAATAACGCTCTAATTCAGGGGCATTATTGTTACGCCGGAAATACGTCAGTATTTCATGAATATATTACCATTGCAAAGGTTTTTATCTATTTTTATGTAATAAATAAGAGTCAGTTATCTCAATTCTTGGATGTGCTGCTTTTTCTCTATATATTTGTTATGATCTGCAACATAAACTAGGGAAAGATGGGGAGAGCTGTCCCTACAGTAAGACTAAGCTGAGTCCCTACGTTGTAGCGGGCAACCTGTTCCTTGTGAACAGACCCGCCTTCGTCCTCGGCTAGTCTGAGACCTATAGAGAAAGGGAGGGGTCCCTAAAAGAACTAAGGACTGGGACAAAAATGGGACACCTCCTAACAGAAAGTGTTGCAGAGCAAAAGATAAACTGACAAAAAGTACTAGAGGTCCCAGAGGACCAAGCAAACTAGAGATAGATAGGCACAAAAGCACCTGGCTAGAGAGACAGTCAAAACAACAGTCCAGCAAAGCCAGAAGGGCGGAGCTGGAATATATAGGAAGATGGTCACGTGACCGCAAAACACAAGATAGCCAAAACTAACAGGAGGGTTCTAACAATATTTGTGAAGTGGACAGTCTGCTGAAGCACAGTCACCCTCGCACACTAAGCCAAGAAACATTATATTGAGCATGGGTATGGTGAGCCTTCATATTAAATCCCCTGTTACACAGTGCATGACGCTCTGGTGTTCTGGCTGTTAACAGTACTGGCGTCCACAGGACAGTGTCGATCCAGGGCGGCCTATGACCGAACCAGCTCATTTGCCAGATTTGCCCAATGTCCAGTCTGGCCCTGCTCATCACATAGCTGCATTGTTAAGTTAGATGAAGTTCGATGCCAAGTTAAAACGTTTTAAGTTGATAAATTTCAGGGGTTAGTACATCTCACTTTAAGGAGAGTGTATATTATGACTTTAAGTTCTAAAGTTTTCAAAGTATTTGGAGAGGTATTTGACATCTGCACTCTGTACATCAATGTTTGCAGGATTTGTTTCCCTGTACATACATTTTGCAGGACTCACATGAGGACAGATCAGCGGCCCTGTTGTTAGTGAGTGTTGCTGCTACTGGTGGAAGGTATGAATGAAAGAGAAACTTCTAAACCGAGGAAGAGCCTGCTGCGTGTGGTGTGGGGGGCTCAGTGTTATGACACTAAGGCTATGTGCTCACGATGCAGAAATGCTCAGGATTTTTTCCTGAGCGTTTCTGCATCTCCCTGGCAGAAAAAAACGCATGCGGATTGTACATGCGTTTTCCTGCCAGGGACATGCGGAAGTGAAGCGTTCTTCACATACATTTCCGCATGCGGGTTGACAAGCGCTTTCCAAGTGATTTTAGCATCACTGGAAAGTGCTTGTCAACTTGGTCACACTATATAAATCCATGCAAACAGCATGGATTTATATAGTGTGACCCGAGAGAATGTCAAAAAATAAAAAAATAGAAATATACTTACCCTCTGATGGCCCGCGCTGTCTTGCTTCCCTCCGCTCTCCCTTGCCGGCAGCGGAACACTGACGGACCTGCCGACGTCAGCGTCGCGTGACCCGTCACATGACTATGACGTCAGCGCAGGTCCTTCAGTACATTGCGAACTGCCGGCATGCGAGGAGGAGTGCAGCGGGGGCCGCCAGAAGGTAAGTATATATTTATTTTTTATTTTTCTATGGTACCCAGGTCCGGAGGAGAGTCTCCTGTCCTCTAGACCTGGGTACCATCCGCACATTAGAACGCATGGAATGCGCAACTACATATACATTGATGCGTAATGCATGTGATCTAATGCAAGTCAATGGCGGCAAAAACGCAGCACTTCCGCAAAATAATTGGTAGTGCTGCGTTTTTTTCCGCAATGATAATCCGCAGCGGAAATTTCCGCAGCATGTGCACAGCACATGTGGATTATCATTGGGGAACATGGCAGGCCTTCTACCATGTGTTTTTAAGCGGTTCTGCAGCGTTTTTGCCTCTGCGGAAACGCTTAAAAAACGCATCGTGGGCACACAGCCTTATTCTTTGGCCAACAGTCTAATAGGAGGACTCTAGAAAGAACGTAAAATGGGATGGTTAGGCAGTGTCACAATTGGACTGTGTAGTTTACTTCTGAGTTGCTGGAATGAAATGCAGTTGGTCTTAGCATGTGATAGGTTAGGAACTTGGTCACCGCCATTGGTAGTTTGTCCCTTTGTAATGAGTCAGAATGTGACTCATGTGTCACTATATTAGAGCGGTAAGCCAAGGTTTGGATATTGTGACAGAGTAAGCCTATGGAGAACTGTAAGAAGAGGTCACTTGTTGAACGGAGTACTGATTTTGAGGAAGAAGACAGGTTGAGTGTCTTAGGTAGACAGTGGCAGACACATTGCAGGTGCCGGTGCCCAAAAGGAAGAGGAGCAGTACACCTACAAGAGATTGCAATATGTAAGCAGAAATGTATATACCAGGCAGGCACTACGTGAGGGGGCAGGGATTAGTGGGGTGTACAGGCAGAGAGGTGGCAAAGTTTCCCTTGAGTGGTGTTAGGGGCAGTAAAGTTGCCTGTGGTTTACCTGATGAAGAATGCAGGTGAGTATAAGAATGTGCGGGATGTGTGTTAGATGTTCATGATGCTTGTAATGCGCGGTGTGTGTCATGGGTTGTGAGTTCCATGTTTCTAATGTTTAAAAGCTATTCTGGTTATATGTAGTGTATGTCTAGCGTTTATGTGGCATGTAACTAGTGCATGACTGGCATATGTGACACGTGTCTAGTTTGAGACTAATGTGTATGTGGAATATGTCTAGTGTGTGATAAGCATTTAGGTAGAATGTGTCTAATATATACAATACTGTGCAAAAGTTTTAGGTAGGTGTGGAAAAAAAAACTGCAAAATAATAGTTTATTTTTATTAACAAAATTCAAAGTGAATGAACAAAAGAGAAATCATCCTTTGCCTTCAAAACAGCACAAATGCATTAATTATTCTAGGTACACTTGCACACATTTCTTAAAGAAACTCAGCAGGGACGTTTTAGAGAACTATCCACAGATCTACTGTGTAGTCTTGTGAAAATCCTTCTGTCTCTTCATTTAATACAACACAGACTTGATGTTGAGATCATGGCTCTGTGAGGGCCATATCATCAATGCCGAATTCTTGTTCATCTTTACTCTGAAGATAGTTCTTAATGTTCGCCAAAGGACAGTAAAGTAATACAACAAGGAGTGTCTGCAGACATCGGTGAAGCTTGGTGGTGGTACCTTGCAAGTTTGGTGCTGCATTGCAGCAAATAGAGTTGGGGATTTGGTCAACATTAACTTAGCACTGCTAGACATTTTCCAATTTCAAAGGAAAGCAAGCATAATGTGTCTTTCATCTGCTACACCGCGTCTATTGTCCTCAATGTTACCTATTTCCTCGTGTCCTCAATGTTAAGAAATGCAGACAGATACTTATACATTATACAATACCAGAGACAAAATGAACATATACCCTGCTGTAAGTAAACAAATAAAAGCAAAAGTGCATTTAAATAACACAGGGTACTTCATAAACACCATTTTTGATTAAAAAAAGCATTAAAGCCATCCCACCAGCGTCAAGGTGTACCACAATCGGGATGGTCCTGATCTCTAGTATTAAAACCTTACCATGCGTTATAGTCAGTGTGAATAAGGGCCGAGCAGGAGCGGGTCCCAAACATGGATACACAGCAAATGGGATGCTATATAAATGTAATGTCCAGCTCAAAGAAAGGAGGGCCAGACCCTACCTGCACTAAATGCAGAAACCTGAAAATAAACCCCAAAAAATGAACTGGCGAATAAGTTGGTATGCATGCAAAATAGGAGCATGTTTGCATTGGCCAAAAGGCAAAACCTGGACATTACATTTATATACCTTCCTATTTGCTGTGTGTCCATGTTCGGGACCCGGTCCTGCTTGGCCTTTATTCACACTGACGTCACTATGACGCCTGGTAAGGTTTATTTATGTTTTGCTGCATTTCAGCAAATGGAGTTGGAAATTTGTTTAGGATTAATGGTGTCCTCAATGCTGAGAAATACAGGCAGAAACTTATCCATCATGCAATACCATCCAGGAAGCATCTGATTTGCCACAAATTTTTTGCGCAGCAGGACAACGACCCCCAACATACAGTCAATGTCATGAAGAACTATCTTTAACGTAAAGAAGAACGAGTTCTGAAAGTGAAGATATGACTTCAATAGAGCTCTGATCTCAACATCATCGAGTCTGTCTGGAATTACATGAAGAGACAGATGGATTTGTGCAATCCTTCATCCATAGATCTGTGGTTAGTTCTCCAAGATTTTTGGAACAACATCCCTGCCAAGTTCTTTCAAAAACTGTGTGCATGAATACATGTATACCGAGAAGAATTGATTCTTTGATGCTGTTTTGACGACAAAAATTTATTTACTTTTATTCAGTCACTCTACACTTTGTTAATTGGTAAAAAATAAACTAATTGCATTTCTATTTTTGAAAGCATTTTATCTACACCTGCCTAAAACCTTAGCGCAGTACTGTATACGTCATATGTATGTCACATCCCCACCAAGACCTGCTCCTGTAACATTTGCTTCTATCATCAGGTGCCGCCGAATTCATTTTGTGGGCAGTGCATGTGATGGAGGAGATGTCATGACAGGAAGCTAAGAGCAGCACAGAGTTACTAGTGTGGCTGCCATCTGTATTGCCACCCAGTCTTGCAGTTTGGGTGTGTGCTGTTCAGTAGGGGTAATCAGCTTCATGTGGTGGCCAATGAAACAACATCACATCCTACCAAAACTTCCAGCATATTGTTGGGCGTTGTCAGTTATAGTTCATACATTATTTGGTTCAGTTCTGTTTATTTTCAGCTCAGTCTGTTTGATTCCCATTTTTGACCTGGCCCATGTTTTGACTATCCTTCAGCCTGACGATTCTGTTTCTATCCATAACCTACTGCCATTGGCGCAGCTTCCTGACCATCCTCTTCCAGCCTGCTCCACCAGCCAGCAACTATTCTGTTGGCCCAATCCAAGGGCCCTTGTGTAAATCCAGATTACTGTACAGGGTTTAAAGTTTGAAGGCCAGAGCAAACCCTGGGATCTGGTAGATGGAGTGGCTAATGCTAAACCTGTCTATGGAAGCCCCATTAAGAGCTGCTAGTCTTCCCCTGACAGTGTGCGCTATTACAATGTAGCCTGGTCTCCATAAATGGAGAGGGGCCCCAAGCTGTTAGTGTCCATCCATGAGTAGTTAGGCCTGGTGAGTGAGTCTGAGATTGTTTACAGAGCCAGCAATTGACTGGCAGCAGTCTTGGAATTTGCAGTAGATTTTTTTAACCCCTGTGGATGTACCAAAAATCCAAATCAAGGCTTAGCTACAGGCCTTGAATGAATTTTTGCAAAGCCTGTTCTCAACTACATTTTCGATTAGAGATTCACATTGCGTATAACGTAGTTCCTTTATATATCAGTTTCTACTGTCCATCTACCAGGCAGGGGTAAACATGACCACTTGGTTTCATCTAAGACTTCAACCTTTGCTGAAAATATGTACTAAACCAGGATACCAATATAAAAATAAAAATTGTTAATTATCACAACCTAGACTTTGCAACGTGTGGATTTCTAGTCATAAAATCAGAATTGTACCCATGGAAATATTTATCTTCTTAGTTTTAGTTGTTCTTATGCACAACATCATTCTATGTCAGTGCCTTGAAATGGCCACATGTGATATGTGAGAGGAAGTAGAGTCACGCATGAGGACTAGACGGGTAATCTCTGTTCCTGATCAACTTTCTTCCATCATGAGAAACATTCCTTAATTTAACATCCATGAAGTCCCCATGATTACAACAGTCATTTTAGAAATCAGTGTCTCTTCTAATTTGTACCTTTCCTAATCTTACAGGCCATACTAGAGCAGTATGGAAAGTTCAGGTCATGATGGACTTAATAGAAAAAAGAAAACTACTAAACTGCATTGTGTTATGACCTGGGTAATGTTCAGGCAGCAGCTGTAGACATTGTAGTGTAGGCTGACCTTTAGAACACTTTGATTTCTTCATTAAATGTTTTATACAGTAATAATGGCATTGTAATGATCCCAAGAAAGTCAAGTCATCTTTAACAAAAAATATCTGCCTATTCATTGCATATATCTGTTCTATTCATTTTATTCCTTTTATGTATACTGTCCACTGTATAAAAATCTAATACATATAACTTACCCTCTCACAATGTGCTACTTTCCAATCTAACCCTAATTTCCAAGTTATTAGCTCAGGTTTGAATAACATTAATCTACATAAGGAGTTGAATAGTTTTCTAAATATACAGTACAGACAAAAAATTTGGACACACCTTCTCATTTAAAGATTTTTCTGTATTTTCATGACTATGAAAATTGTACATTCACACTGAAGGCATCAAAACTATGAATTAACACAAGTGGAATTATATACTTAACAAAAAAGTGTGAAACAACTGAAAATATGTCTTATATTCTAGGTTCTTCAAAGTAGCCACCTTTTGCTTTGATGACTGCTTTGCACCCTCTTGGCATTCTCTTAATGAGCTTCAAGAGGTAGTCACCGGAAATGGTTTTCCAACAATCTTGAAGGAGTTCCCAGAGATGCTTAGCACTTGTTGGCCCTTTTGCCTTCACTCTGCGGTCCAGCTCACCCCAAACCATCTTGATTGGGTTCAGGTCTGGTGACTGTGGAGGCCAGGTCATCTGGCGTAGCACCCCATCACTCTCCCTCTTGGTCAAATAGCCCTTACACAGCCTGGAGGTGTGTTTGGGGTCATTGTCCTGTTGAAAAATAAACGATGGTCCAACTAAATGCAAACCGGATGGAATAGCATGCCACTGCAAGATGCTGTGCTAGCCATGCTGGTTCAGTATGCCTTCAATTTTGAATAAATCCCCAACAGTGTCACCAGCAAAGCACCCCCACACCATCACACATCCTCCTCCATGCTTCACAGTGGGAACCAGGAAAGTAGAGTCCATCCGTTCACCTTTTCTGCGTCGCACAAAGACACGGTGGTTGGAACCAAAGATCTCAAATTTGGACTCATCAGACCAAAGCACAGATTTACACTGGTCTAATGTCCATTCCTTGTGTTCTTTAGCCCAAACAAGTCTCTTCTGCTTGTTGCCTGTCCTTAGCAGTGGTTTCCTAGCAGCTATTTTACCATGAAGGCCTGCTGCACAAAGTCTCCTCTTAACAGTTGTTGAAGAGATGTGTCTGCTGCTAGAACTCTGTGTAGCATTGACCTGGTCTCTAATCTGAGCTGCTTTTAACCTGCGATTTCTGAGGCTGGTGACTCGGATAAACTTATCCTCAGAAGCAGAGGTGACTCTTGGTCTTCCTTTCCTGGGGCGGTCCTCATGTGAGCCAGTTTCTTTGTAGCGCTTGATGGTTTTTGCAACTGCACTTGGAGACACTTTCAAAGTTTTCCCAATTTTTCGCACTGACTGACCTTAAAGTAATGATGGCCACTCGTTTTTCTTTACTTAGAATTTGTATTATGGCAAGAAAAAAGCAGCTAACAGTCTATTCAGTAGGACTATCAGCTGTGTATCCACCAGACTTCTGCACAACACAACTGATGGTCCCAACCCCATTTATAAGGCAAGAAATCCCACTTATTAAACCTGACAGGGCACACCTTTGAAGTGAAAACCATTTCCGGTGACTACCTCTTGAAGCTCATCAAGAGAATGCCAAGAGTGTGCAAAGCAGTCATCAAAGCAAAAGGTGGCTTCTTTGAAGAACCTAGAATATAAGACATATTTTCAGTTGTTTCACACTTTTTTGTTAAGTATATAATTCCACATGTGTTAATTCATAGTTTTGATGCCTTCAGTGTGAATGTACAATTTTCATAGTCATGAAAATACAGAAAAATCTTTAAATAAGAAGGTGTGTCCAAACTTTTGGTCTGTACTGTATCTCATTACTTACAGTGGTGGCCAAAAGTATTGGCACCCATGCAATTCTGTCAGATAATACTCCGTTTCTTCCTGAAAATGATTACAATCACAAATTCTTTATCTTCATTTAATTTGTCTTCAATGAAAAAACACAAAAAGAATTGTCCTAAAGTCAAATTGGATACAATTCCACACCAAACCTAAAAAAGGGGGTGGACAAAAGTATTGGCACTGTTTGAAAAATCATGTGATGCTTCTCTAATTCGTGTAATTAACAGCACCTGTAACTTACCTGTGGCACCTAACAGGTGTTGGCAATAATTAAATCACACTTGCAGCCAGTTAACATGGATTAAAGTTGACTCAACCTCTGTCCTGTGTCCTTGTGTGTACCACATTGAGCATGGAGAAAAGAAAGAAGACCAAATAACTGTCTGAGGACTTGAGAAATCAAATTGTGAGGAAGCATGAGCAATCTCAAGGCTACAAGTCTATCTCCAAAGACCTGAATGTTCCTCTGTCTTCCATGCGCAGTGTCATCAAGAAGTTTAAAGCCCATGGCACTGTGACTAACCTCCCTAGATGTGGACGGAAAAGAAAAATTGACGAGAGATTTCAACGCAAGATTGTGCGGATGGTGGATAAAGAACCTCGACTAACATCCAAACAAGTTCAAGCTGCCCTGCAGTCCGAGGGTACAACAGTGTCAACCCGTACTATCCGTCAGCATCTGAATGAAAAGGGACTGTATGGTAGGATACCCAGGAAGACCCCACTCCTTACCCTGAGACATAAAAAAGCCAGGCTGGAGTTTGCCAAAACTTACCTGAGAAAGCCCAAAACGTTTTGGAAGAATGTTCTCTGGTCAGATGAGACAAAAGTAGAGCTTTTTGGCAAAAAGCATCAACATAGAGTGTACAGGAAAAAAAAAAGAGACACTCAAAGAAAAAACACGGTCCCTACAGTCAAACATGGCGGAGGTTCCCTGATGTTTTGGGGTTGCTTTGCTGCCTCTGGCACTGGACTGCTTGACCGTGTGCATGGCATTATGAAGTCTGAAGACTACCAACAAATTTTGCAGCATAATGTAGGGCCCAGTGTGAGAGAGCTGGGTCTCCCTCAAAGGTCATGGGTCTTCCAGCAGGACAATGACCCAAAACACACTTCCAAAAGCACTATAAAATGGTTTGAGAGAAAGCACAGGAGACTTCTAAGGTGGCCAGCAATGAGTCCAGACCTGAATCCCATAGAACACCTGTGGAGAGATCTCAAAATGGCAGTTTGGAGAAGGCACCCTTCAAATATCAGAGACCTGGAGCAGTTTGCCAAAGAAGAATGGTCTACAATTCCAGCAGAGCATTGTAAGAAACTCATTGATGGTTATAGGAAGTGGTTGTTCGCAGTTATTTTGGCTAAAGGTTGTGCAACCAAGTATTAGGCTGAGGGTGCCAATACTTTTGTCTTGCCCATTTTTGGAGTTTTGTGTGAAATGATCAATGATTTGATTTTTGCTTCATTCTCTTTTGTGTTTTTTCCTTGCAAGCAAATTAAATGAAGATAATAATACCAAAGAATTTGTGATTGCAATCATTTTCAGGAAGAAACTGAGTATTATCTGACAGAATTGCAGGGGTGCCAATACTTTTGCCCACCACTGTATGTTGTTCTTGGTCCAGGGCTTCATTTACACTTTGCTGCTGGCTGTAGAGCTGTAATCTCCTATCATTCCTACATGGACATTGTAATCTGAAGTAGAAAGAACACACTTTTATTATAGGAGCTCAGCTAAATTGTCAGGGAGGTATCCTTCACTTCCAATAATAACCACCAAAACTGTGAATACAGCTCTAGATTATACAGACTCAACACTAGAAAATAACTTATTGACCATTATCCATCTCAAGGAACGGGTGAGTTCCTCCTGTACCCATTTTGAAATGATATTTCCACCTAACCAAGCCGAATCCAAACTAGTGAAAATTCAATTGCACCAGTTGTGCATCCAAATAAGTCTGTATTTTGCCACCAGAGCATAGTAAAGCATAAAAGCATCAGAAGGACATTTCAGTCACCTGAACATTTTACAGTTTTATGACCATATAGGATCATATGGCTTTATTGGCTTAAAGTGTGTGTAACCACCTCCACTTTGTCTGAAAGCGAATCTATCACTAGAAAACTTTGGCTATCAAACGTTATCACAGTGTCAGGTTAATTATACACTACATTACTGTGCTTGTTGGATGTTGCTAGATTACTTCTACCCTTTAAAAAACTTTATTCCTGTAATATGAACATTTTAAAGAAGCCCTCCTATTATTTTTTTTTTAATGTGTGTATATGCATATAATGTAGTGTGAGTCTATTAATATACTCACCTACTGCAACTCTCCAGTGTCCAGCGATGATCTTCTCTGCCTGTCAGTGACATAACCGCAATTTCGACTAGCCGTCTCACTCTATGCCCTATGCGTGAGCCGGAAGTCTCTTTTAGAATGTAAGCCTATGGAGTAGCGTTCTGATGCTCCATAGGCTTACATTGTAAAAGTCACTTCAGGGTCACACAGAGCGCAGAGTACCCCGGACAGTCTGAAGAGCAGTGACATCACTGAGAAGAGAAGAAGAACTGCGCTGGAAACCAGAGAGCGCAACGATAGGTGAGTATATTAATACACTCACACAACATTTCATGCGCCTACGCACATTTAATGAATAAAAAACTTAATGGGAGGGCTTCTTTAAGGGGGTGGTTCAACGAACGTGTTCTTCATTAATATTGGGTTTTATCTCCTTCCTCCTGCCCTCAGCATTGGGATTGAGAGGCAAGACATTCCTGAAGTCTGTGCAAATCTATCATTTTCTACCATAGATAGAATATATAAATATACAGAATAACTCTTGGTGAACTTTGTTCTTGCAGCAGATTGTGTTGAATCTCTTATTACACATTGGAATTGGAAGTGCTGCTAGAAGGCGAGTTCTTTCATACACTGGTGCTATACGGACTACAATTTCTACTGAGCATGTGCCAGAATTCCGCAGCAAGGCGGGAGGGTAGTAATGACAAGAGCTGGTCTATTAAGCCAAGTGGGTGGAGACAGAGTTCGCAGCTTGAAAACCCTTGGACTCATAAAATCTTGCAGTGTATAGTTTGACTCATAAAATGGTGAACATTCAGAAAAGAATGGAGAATTATTTTGGGATAAATTTTCATATTAAATACACCATACTTATAAGGACCATGTAATCTATTTCATGATGCATACAGATTACACTATTAGATCTGGCGACACATCCACTTTAAGCTATGCCAATCAGCAATTTTTTTCAGACTCTTTAAAAAATTTACAGTTTTCAATACACAGTGGAAAATAAGCTGTTGCCAGTTACCTCTAAAAGAATCATGCCTCCAACAGGAAAAAAAAGAATCAGGCATATTTAATCCTATTCCTAATTAATCTTCCATTGGTGTAAAGTTTTGGCACCGCATACACATTGAATAATCATCAGATGAAACTGGTAGGCATGACTGACTTTTATCCCATGTTTATGGAAAGTTTAATTCATGATTACAATATCAAATCCTTTTTTGCCTCTACTTATAAGACCCATTCACACACAGACATGACATCAATTTAGTTAGAGATCCATCTTTATTCCTCTACACACCTCTCCTTTTTGTTATTACAGTGCTAGAAAAAAATGAATACAAGCATAATAAATGTGCAGAATAAATATGGAATCAGTTGTCCAAATAATATTCCCATATCCAGAATAACTCAGTTTAAAACCATGTTAAAAACATGTTCATTGTGATGAATGTGTAATCCTCTATAACCTGTGATTTGGATTATGGCGGTGTTGCCAGGGCAGGGACGAGGGGTAAGCAAAGTAGGCACCCGCCTAGGGCACTTCCTTCTGCCTCCCCTTCAGGGAAAAAAATTACATTGAAGAATGCCTAAGGCCACAAGGCACCTTCCTCCAGCCGCAAGCATTCAGCACAGTGACCGTCAGGACACACAGGAGACAAGTGTCAGTCACTGACACTGCTCACCCCTCTCTCTGCCTGCGCCTCGGCCGTCGCTCCCTCCCAGCACTCGAATACATTCGCCCAGGATGGGAGCAGAAGAGCTGTAATCAGCCCCCTGCACCGCCGGGAGCTCTGTCAGAATGGAGGCCACTTCTGGCCTGCGCACTGAAGGAGACGTTGCATGACGCGATGCAGTGACATCATCGCGCCATCCAGGGCCCACTGCTGTACAGAATAGAAGAGGAGACAGCTGTGCTGGACGGGGAGCTTGGATTAGGTGAGTATAAGCTTTTTTTTTATTTATCTTATATTGATTTGCCCGTGCATGGGGGGGCATATCAAGAGGGAGTGGCTGTGGGCCCATATATGTGGGGCTGGCTGTGGGGGCCATATACGTGGGGCTGACTGTAGGGCCATATACGTGAGGATATCTATGGTGCCATATACAGGCGTCTGGCTGTGGGGGACATACGTAGGGCTGGCTGTGGGGACATACATAGGGATGGCTGTGGGGACATACATAGGGATGGCCGTGGGGATATTACAAGAGGTGCTGGCTGGGGGGGACATATGTAGGGCTGGCTGTGGAGACATATGTAGGGCTGGCTGTGGGATCATATGAGGGGCTGGCTGTGGGGACATACGAGGGGCTGGCTGTGGGGACATATGAGGGGCTGGCTGTGGGTCTGTCTATAGGGACATACGAGTGGCTGACTGTAGGGGACATATGTAGGGCTGGCTGTGGGGACATATGTAGGGCTGGCTGTGGGTCTGACTGTAGGAACATACCAGAGGTCGGCTGTTGGGACATACAAGGGGCTGTCTGTGGAGACATTTTAAGAGGGGCTGGCTGAAGGAACATATGAAGGGCTGGCTGTGGAGGACATATGTAGGGCTGGCTGTGGGGACATTACAAGAGGTGCTGGCTGTGGGGGACACATTTAGGGCTGGCTGTGGGATCATATGAGGGGCTGGCTGTAGGGGCCATATAAATGGGGCTGGCTGTGGGGCCATATACGTGGGGCTGGTGGTTGAGCCATATGTGTGGGGCTGGCTGTAGGGCCATATGCGTGGGGATAGCTATGGTGCCATATACGTGGGTCTGGTTGTGGGGGACATACGTAGGGCTCACTGTGGACACATACAATGGGCTGGCTGTGGGGATTTTACAAGAGGTGCTGCCTGTGGGGGACATATGTAGGGCTGGCTGTGGAGATATATGTAGGGCTGGCTGTGGGATCATATGAGGGGCTAGCTGTGGGGACATATGAGGGTCTGGCTGTAGGGACATACGAGGGGGTGGCTGTGGGGGACATACAAGGGGCTGTCTGTGGAGACATTTTAAGAGGGGCTGGCTGTGGAAACATACGAGGGGCTGGCTGTGGGGGACATACATAGGGCTGGCTGTGGGGATATACGTAGAGCTTGCTGTGGGGACATACAACGGGTTAGCTGTGGGGGACATATGTAGGGCTGGCTGTGGGATCATATGAGGGGCTGGCTGTGGGGAACATAGGTAGGGCTGACTGGGGACATACATAGGGCTGGCTGCGGGGACATACAAGGGGCTGGCTGTGGGGCATACGAGGGACTGGTTATGGGTCTGGCTGTGGGGACATACGAGGGGCTGGCTGTGGGGTAAATACAAGGGGCTGTCTGTGGAGACATTATAAGAGGGGCTGGCTGTGGGGGACATAAGAGGGGCTGGCTGTCAAGCCATTACAAGAGGAGCTGGCTGTAGGAACATAACAAGAGGGGCTGTAGGGGACATCATATTATATGGGAGACTGTAGGGAACATTATACCTGGGCTGTGGGGACATCATACTATATGCGATATGTGCGGGGCATCATATTGTATAGGGGGCTGTGGGGGACATTATACTGGGGGCTGTGACATTCATCATACTACATAGTGGGAAGTGGGAGACATCATAATGTATAGGGGTTTGTGGGGGACATTATACTGGAGACTGTGGAGACAACATACTATAAAGGGGGCTGTGGTGATCATACTGTATGGGGGGCTGTTGAGAACATCATACTTTATAGAAGGTTGTGGTGATCATATTGTATTGGACATCATACTATATATTGGGGGCTGTGGTGGACATTATACTGCATGGGGGGCTGAAGTGTACTTTATAGTGTATATTGGGGGTCTATTGTGGATATGATACTGTTTGGGCTGCTGTGATTACCATCAGGGGAGGACATATCGCCGATGCAGCCACACTGGGGCCCGGAGGTGGAGGGGGGGCCACTGCCACCCACACCAGCAACTACTTCGCCTGGATGTACATTGGCTCCCTGTGCTGCATTACATGGCGCCGACAGCTGATGTTGGCATTCCCGTGACTGGAAGCGCATGGCAGTGACGTCATGCACCATGATGGGTATGCCAAAGTCAGCTGCGGCTCCCACATCGACTGTAGAAGGGGACCCTGCGCAGCGTGAGGGAAGGTGAGTAATATCATTTGATTTTAATGTATTGCTAAACAGGGCACATTATAGCAGGATGTGGGACATATACAGTTGAAACCAGAAGTTTACATACACTATATAAAAAGACACATATGAATGTTTTTCTCAATATCTGACATGAAATCAGAATAAACCTTTCCCGTTTTAGGTCAATTAGGATTACCATAATTTTTTATATTTGCCAAATGCCAGAATAATGAGAGAGAGAGAATGTTTTAAGGCATTTTTATTACATACTGCAAAGTCAAAAGTTTACTTGTTATTTGTTGATATTGACTACGTCTCATCAGTATTGTGGTTCCTGTATGGTCCACAGTCTGATTAACAACAACTCCAAGCACCGGTTTACCATTGTTAAGGACATACTTGGAGTTGTAGGTTCATGAGATACAAATGTATATGGGACTGACTTGACATTACAATTGATTGCTGTACTAATCTTGGTGATGTATTCATGTAGTGATGTTGGTTCTGGTGGCATATACATGTACTAATGATGGTACGGGTATTGTATTTATTTACTAATACTGGTTCTCGTGATATATTCATGTACTGGTTAAGGTTCTAGTGATGCATTAATGTACTGATGATGTATCTGGTGAGGTATTCATGTACTGATAGTGGTTCTGGTTACGTATACATATACTGGTGTTGTATTTATTTACTGACAGTGGTTCTCGTGATGTATTCATGTACAAACTGAGATTCTGGTGTCTCATTAATATACTGACGGTGGTTCTGGTGTCGCATTCATTAACTGATGGTACTTCTATTGACCTATTTACTGATTATAGTTATGGTGCTGTATTTATGTACTGATGATGATTTTGGTTTTGTATTCATGTACTAATGATGATTCTGAATATGAATACAGTATCAGAACCATCTTCACTACATGAATATATCACCAGAGCCATCAGTAGCATATGAATACAGCACCAGAACAACCAGCACTAAATGAATACATCACCATAACCACCATTAGAGCAGAAATACAACAAAAGAACCCCCATCTGTACATGAATACAGCCCCAGAATCACCATCAGCATAGGAATAGAGCATCAGAATCACCATCACTTTTGTTGCAAACTGTATTTGTTCCATGACGGATGTAAAAACCATCAAAAGTATCCTTTTATCTATAATAGGGTCTATTTAGTTTCCATTAGGCTATCTGACAAATGCTGGACACCTTAATTGAAACCAATTGGCCCCCATTATAGTTAAGTTATATTAGTTTCCATCCCTGTCCTTGTGTTTGACTTATAAAATATAGGATGCCAAGGATGAATATCATTATTTGTTCATGGTATTGTGTAAATGGACCACAAACAATGAATTATTCTATATCTAACTTTGAAAACACACCCCTGAAGGACTTCACTTTTTTTTTTTTTACTTTTGATGGTGGTATTTGGTGAAAACGGTAACAATACTAGTAGAAATGGTCGTTAGAGCTTGTAAACCCATCGGAGGGGGGTAGGGTTGTGTTAGAGCTCCTTTTACTTTAGTCTCCAACCCATTCCTTTACAATCTGGGCTGAGGGTTTATCGGGTGGAGGGGGCTGCCATAGCCTTCATCTGCCAAGGGCACCAAAATACGTTGCCCTTGATGTTGCCATCTGCAGACTGTTGAATCTGGCCTACAAGTGACCAGATAGTTGTTAGTCATATATCTGAGTATGAGATATGTTTGTATATAGGTTTTATGTAGTATGATTTTCACATATACAGTGCTGGCCAAAAGTATTGGCACCCATGCAATTCTGTCAGATAATACTCAGTTTCTTCCTGAAAATGATTGCAATCACAAATTCTTTGGTATTATTCTCTTCATTTAATTTGTCTTCAATGAAAAAAAACACAAAAAGAATTTTCCTAAAGCCAAATTGGATATAATTCCACACCAAACCTAAAAAAAGGGTTGGACAAAAGTATTGGCACCCTTTGAAAAATCATGTGATGCTTCTCTAACTCATGTAATTAACAGCACCTGTAACTTACCTGTGGCACCTAACAGGTGTTGGCAATAACTAAATCACACTTGCAGCCAGTTAACATGGATTAAAGTTGACTCAACCTCTGTCCTGTGTCCTTGTGTGTACCACATTGAGCATGGAGAAAAGAAAGAAGACCAAAGAACTGTCTGAGGACTTGAGAAACCAAATTGTGAGGAAGCATGAGCAATCTCAAGGCTACAAGTCCATCTCCAAAGACCTGAATGTTCCTGTGTCTTCCGTGCGCAGTGTCATCAAGAAGTTTAAAGCCCATGGCACTGTGGCTAACCTCCCTAGATGTGGACGGAAAAGAAAAATTGACGAGAGATTTCAACGCAAGATTGTGCGGATAGTGGATAAAGAACCTCGACTAACATCCAAACAAGTTCAAGCTGCCCTGCAGTCCGAGGGTACATCAGTGTCAACCCGTACTATCCGTCGGGGTTCCGTTTTGGAAGAATGTTCTCTGGTCAGATAAGACAAAAGTAGAGCTTTTTGGCAAAAAGCATCAACAGAGTGTACAGGAAAAAAAAAGAGGCATTCAATGAAAAGAACACGGTCCCCACAGTCAAACATGGCGGAGGTTCCCTGATGTTTTTGGGATTGCTTTGCTGCCTCTGGCACTGGACTGCTTGACCGTGTGCATGGCATTATGAAGTCTGAAGACTACCAACAAATTTTGCAGCATAATGTAGGGCCCAGTGTGAGAAAGCTGGGTCTCCCTCAGAGGTCATGGGTCTTCCAGCAGGACAATGACCCAAAACACAGTTAAAATGGTTTGAGAGAAAGCACAGGAGACTTCTAAGGTGGCCAGCAATGAGTCCAGACCTGAATCCCATAGAACACCTGTGGAGAGATCTCAAAATGGCAGTTTAGAGAAGGCACCCTTCAAATATCAGGGACCTGGAGCAGTTTGCCAAAGAGCATTGTAAGAAACTCATTGATGGTTACCGGAAGCGGTTGTTCGCAGTTATTTTGGATAAAGGTTGTGCAACCAAGTATTAGGCTGAGGGTGCCAATACTTTTGTCCGGCCCTTTTTTGGAGTTTTGTGTGAAATGATCAATGATTTGATTTTTGCTTCATTCTCTTTTGTGTTTTTTTCCTTGCAAGCAAATTAAATGAAGACAATAATACCAAAGAATTTGTGATTGCAATCATTTTCAGGAAGAAACTGAGCATTATCTGACAGAATTGCAGGGGTGCCAATACTTTTGGCCAGCACTGTATGTTAGAAAATAGCAAAAGGCAATGGTACTCACCAGCCAAGGTTTCAAGAAAAAATGCACACCAGGACACGGCCGGCCCCCTTTTGTTAGAAGGAGGTAACACAGGTGCAGAATGCTAATGAACAATCGCCCTCACTCACTCTCACTGGAGGGGCGACTACCCAGCATTAAAACTGCACACAGATGAAACTTGCAGTAGGGTGCAATTCACACACTCGCGGCACTGTGCCTAGCCAGCATCCTATTACACGCCCCAACTATTCGACTAGGCGGGATGCCCGGCACCCTATCCGTGCATCGCAGAGTTGTGAAGCCCCCACTCACAAGGTCACCATTACTGGGCCTGGCCGTGCCCTGGCAGATAAAAAAAGTGCAAAAAATATCATATGAGGTATTAGTTGATATTTTGGCCAAAATACGTAAGCTCGCAACCCATCGTCAAGGGTCCTCACGGTTTTGCGAGTCCCTACTCTAATATTAAAAACAGACAGCATAGCCAGAACAATAGACAGAATTTTTAGAAAATAGCAAAAGGCAATGGTACTCACCAGCCAAGGTTTCAAGAAAAAATGCACACCAGTACACGGCCGGCCCCCTTTTGTTAGAAGGAGGTAACACAGGTGCAGAATGCTAATGAACAATCGCCCTCACTCACTCTCACTGGAGGGGCGACTACCCAGCATTAAAACTGCACACAGATGAAACTTGCAGTAGGGTGCAATTCACACACTCGCGGCACTGTGCCTAGCCAGCATCCTATTACACGCCCCTACTATTCGACTAGGCGGGATGCCCGGCACCCTATCCGTGCATCGCAGAGTTGTGAAGCCCCCACTCACAAGGTCACCATTACTGGGCCTGGCCATGCCCTGGCAGATAAAAGTCAGTAGCCGCCCCTCCAGTGAGAGTGAGTGAGGGCGATTGTTCATTAGCATTCTGCACCTGTGTTACCTCCTTCTAACAAAAGGGGGCCGGCCGTGTCCTGGTGTGCATTTTTTCTTGAAACCTTGGCTGGTGAGTACCATTGCCTTTTGCTATTTTCTAAAAATTCTGTCTATTGTTCTGGCTATGCTGTCTGTTTTTAATATTAGAGTAGGGACTCGCAAAACCGTGAGGACCCTTGACGATGGGTTGCGAGCTTACGTATTTCGGCCAAAATATCAACTAATACCTCATATGATATTTTTTGCACTTTTTTTATCTGCCAGGGCACGGCCAGGCCCAGTAATGGTGACCTTGTGAGTGGGGGCTTCACAACTCTGCGATGCACGGATAGGGTGCCGGGCATCCCGCCTAGTCGAATAGTAGGGGCGTGTAATAGGATGCTGGCTAGGCACAGTGCCGCGAGTGTGTGAATTGCACCCTACTGCAAGTTTCATCTGTGTGCAGTTTTAATGCTGGGTAGTCGCCCCTCCAGTGAGAGTGAGTGAGGGCGATTGTTCATTAGCATTCTGCACCTGTGTTACCTCCTTCTAACAAAAGGGGGCCGGCCGTGTCCTGGTGTGCATTTTTTCTTGAAACCTTGGCTGGTGAGTACCATTGCCTTTTGCTATTTTCTAAAAATTCTGTCTATTGTTCTGGCTATGCTGTCTGTTTTCAGCACTGTATGTTATTGCATAAAGTGCATTCAGCTTGGCATAAAATTCTTCAGGCAAACATTAATAACCTAATTTATAGTATGCCAAGGTGAGTAAGTGCATGCATTATTTTTTTATTATTATTTATATGAGAAACAATAATATTGCATACATGGAGCTTGCAAACCATAATTTACAGAAATTAAGTAAAACAACATATTACAATAGCATTACATGGCATTAAGTAAATGGAAATACAAAAAAACCTCAAGAAATTGTTCAAGCAGTCGCAATGGATGAGAATCCTCATAAGAGCAGTCTCACCAAATTTTCTCTTTAGCTAGGTAGTGAAAATCTGGAGAAGAAAATTAGGAAACTGCAAGGTAGATAATTAAAAAGAAAGAGAGAAAGGTGAAAAAGAAAAAAAAAGAGGGGGAGGAGAGGAAGTAGATAGCCAGGGGTCCGGTCTATGTAACCATCGAATCAAAGTTTAGCAGCGCAGTCAAGGAGAGGTATTTGAAAGAACTAAGTAACAAGTGCATCTATGACTGTGTGTGGCGCTCATACTCGATACTGACTAAATCAGGAGGTTTTGAAATTTTTGTTTCCATTTTTTCATCATTTCAATATCATTATCACGTTTATCAATCCTGTGATTGCCATAGATATACAGATATTAATAATCTGGCTCTTGCATTGCTGCTTGGGATTGTTGAACCCTGGGTCATAAGGTAATAAAGTAGAAATGATAATTTGTTCAGGCATTTACAGATGAGTTTGATGATTACAGTGTAGCAACCGGATTTAATTTCCAAACATAATTAGCAGAGCCTGCTTTCCATACTAAGAGGAAATGGTTTAATTCCAGTAAGTGGAGTACTGATTGAAATTGTGCATACACCCAAGTCCATATCTGCTTACATTCAGAATAGGTGCCTCCATGATGAGAGCAGGTTGTGCAACCAGTAACTTAATAAGACTTGACATTGTTACAAGGCTGAATGTAAAGCCGCTAGTCGCCTTCCAAACTCTACAAATTTTATTTATTTCATAATAAAACAGCAAAATATGTTAGTAAGATACATATATGGGTAGCAGCCCTAATCGGTACTGAATGATGTCTTGTGAACATGAGTACATGATGACTTGGCCCATGGGTTACACTATTTTCAGTGATTTTCAATTCTTGTTAAAAAAAATGCCACAAATTACAAGCTTTTTTATAAAGCACAATTATTATTATGATTTTTTTTTCTGAAAAAAAATAACTATGTATTTCTTGTTACATTTAGATGGGAATGTAAATTGTAAAATTTTAAAATGTGGAACATAAACAGAAAATATACAATATGATACTGTTAATTTTGTAAAACTAGATGGTGGCATCCAAATTGACCTGTATTATAGTTTTCGATGGAATACAAGTGAAATCCACTACCCAGCTGTATTCACCTGAAGTCCAGCACTGATACTGACTGATGAGATATGAAAATTGTTGGAAAAATATTGAACAATTATTGCTCCTCTCTAAAGATTTGTTATTGTAGTTTATAGTTTAGAGTGGAAATTAAACTAAAGGATCTGACAGCCATCTCTTCCAACTTCTCCATACTTTAATGCTCTGCTCACCCAAGAGTTTTGTATTTGTAATGTGGATAGGGGGAGACAACTGCTGCCGGACACTTTTGGTGGTTATCTCACTTTATGTCTCTGAAAAGGGGAATTATAGGGGTAGGGATTACCAAATCTATCTAAAGCTGTCCATATGCATGAGTTAGCTGTTGGTTGAACTTTTCTTCAGCAGTTATCTCCCCTGACTCCCCCTGTACATATAAGGTTATGTTCACAAAAATAAATGGGTTTCACATACTGCTGTACTTGCTTTTTTTCACTAAAAATGCAGCAAAATGTTCACACTAGGTGGTTTTTTTCAGCATTTTTTGCACCACCTAATGCTTTCAATGGATGAAAAACACTGAAAAAAAAGCTGAAAGAAGTGACATGCTCTATTGTGCAAAAAAAAAAAACATGCAAAGCACAAAATATTGAGGACAAAAAAAGCAAGCTGTGTGCATGAGATTTCTGAAATCTCATAGACTTTGCTGGTACTGTAAAACGTAGCTGAAAATTTGCATAAAAATACACATCAAAAAACGCTTAGTGTGAACATAGCCTAAGAGCCTTTGCACACGTTGCAAATTTGTCACAGATTTGTAATTTTTTGTCTGTGCAGGTTTGTCACAAAACCTGAAGGGGTTTCCTGATGCCAGCAAAGCACGGTGCTTATTTGTGACTTGCGGATTTGGTGCAGATTTAAATCTACAGCATGTCAATTATTTCAGCGCTTTTGCTGCAGAGTTTGCTCATAGTAATGAGTGGGGACAAATCTGCACCAAAAATGCATGTAAAAAATGCACCTATTTTCCGCTGCGTTTTTCCTACTAAGAGATACTTAACGTGCACATACCCCAAGCAGTCGTGTGTTTTTCACAAGGAGAGAAGAGAAAGCAAGCCTAGCACCGGTTTCTCTCTCCTTAAAATAAAAAGACCTGGCTTTGAAAGTTTAACTGCCTCATCCTTTTCTCACCCGTCATCATCTACTAGGGAAGAGTCAGAAGGCCCCCATAAGCATCAGATGGTCCGCTCATTTTCATCAAATATGTATGGGGACATATTAGTATTATTGGAAATTTTTAATGAATCCTACAAGACTTCATCAAATATATAGAGGTGTAAGTAAAAATAATTAAAATTTATACGTATACCAATACACCTGGCTACACTTTTATTATCCAAATCAGACACCCAAACAACCTGGTTCTAATCTTAACCCTCAACTGGTGAGGGGGGGGGGGGGTTGTTACGCAACTGGTGATGTGGGGTTTCCTATACCCCAGTGTTTAGAAATCTCTTATTTTTACAGAAAATGCAAAGATCATGTTTGTTTTAATTGTTTTCTTATTGGCGATTGATTACACATGAGTATAACAAATTTTTGACACCCACAAATGGATGGAAGCTAGTGAGACACGTATCCTCATACCAGCTTGTTTTAATGAATGGCAGCCGAACAAAAATTCCCTCGGGTGTGGCAAACCCCACCTCACCAGTTGAGTGTTAAGTAATGTGTTCTGTGATTGTAGAGATTTCAGCACTGACTTCAGACAAGGACTCTAGTGCTAACGCAGTTGTGCCATGTTTCACATATTCCAGTGCCCATGCACTAGTGTAGGTAATAAAAGCACAGTGAAAATAAAAGCTAAACTTTGTGTACACCATATAGATTTACCCACTGCAACAGTGAAGTTAAATGTTCCTGACAAAATGCCGCTATAGTATAGTATGATGACATTTTGCTCTCATCTATTCTGTTAGCAGGAACTTACATGTGAGCAACCACTAACATGTAGCCATTAAGTCCCGTGACTGAACTTACTGGAGAATTTCATTAGAATTCAGACTTTCCTCAATGAATCCTTGACACTTGGTTGTAATGGTCCTGAGAGGTCAAGAGTGTCACTATGCCTATGAGCGACATATACTGGGCAAATACTACCATTACTTAACTGATATCTGATGGGTACTCCAGAGGTGAATTTAGGTTTTCCAGCACCTGGGACAAAAATTCAGTTTGGTACTGAATTTTTAATTACGCAGTTCAAGTGGTTTGAGTAGTCGTCATTTGACCGCACATATGTGAATTGCATACATACAGTTATTTGCCGACTACTCTTAATAATTCTCTCAATGTTCAGTGAAAAACTACAGACCCTGCTTCATTGAGTGAAGCAGGAATAAACACTAGTTGGCACGTGACCATAAGGACAATGTCTTTTAGATGCCGGCATACCAGTTGAGTTTTAAACGCCAAAGATGCTTCAGGAAAACGGCAGCAGTGTCTGAAGCGTCTTTGTTGGCATTTTTGTTGGTATATGCAACAGTTGTGGACTGCTTTGTTTGTGTGAAGGAGGACTTTATGCTGATCTGACAGTAGATGGCGATGTTGTGTAAAGTTTCCTTGTTTACTGCATTGTGAAAGAAAAAAGTTTCTCTTGTACTTTCTGTTTTGTTCTTACTTCCTGGTGCAGTACTGAGTGACTGTGCATTTTTTCCTTTACCTCATGTTCTGAGAAGTAAAAGCTTTTTATCCCATGTATTCTGCTCTGTGAAATTTCTACCGCAACTGTGGGTATCCAGAAGCTGTGCAACAGTTTTTCGTTGTTTTAGAGGCTGTTCCATCGCCGGTGTCTGCTTTTTAGAATTGAAACTTTAAATAGCCAGTGGCTTCCAAGTAAAAGCCACCCAAAGAATAAACATGCTACTTCTTTTGACTCCTTCCTGGCTATCGAAGCCTGAAGCAGTTAGAAGAAGTGCCGAAATATGGAATGTATGCACAGAAAGTAATTTTTACATTCAGCAAGTAGAGCCCAATCATGACACACTGTTAGGTTTTGGCATGCTACAGTGCTTAATTTAATAATCAATGCTCCTAAAATAAATACAGATTTAGTAATCCTTAAAGAAGCACTCACAACAACATTTTTATCCTCTTAAAATATATTAGTCATCATATTATTTAGCACTGTGTACTTACAATTACTGATTTTGTCCTTCTACCCAGTTAATTCTTCTTTTTTTCCATTAGGTCTATGACATCACATAATGAAAAAGAGATTAGCTGAATCTATGTAGAAACAATAAGTCTATTTTACCTGCATGAGTCATCAGGGTGTGGGGGGGGAGTGGAGCAGCTGGGCCAGGAAATGAATAGGGTGATGACTCATGCAGGTAAAAGAAACTGCCTGTTTCGGCATATTGCAGAGAAAAGAGAAGAATTAACTGGTGTAACAAAGTCACTGGCAGTGTGTAGGAAGGGAGATATATTTCACTGAGGCTGTTATCCTCAGTTATGTGAAACATGGAAATTTCTCCTGCACATTAGGTGTAGATAGGGTTAATGGCCCAGGTTTACAAGGGCATGTTTTGAGTGAATGGCGAAGTGCAGGGTGGGACGCCATCCACCATATCTCCAATCCAGGGAGTGGCCTGGGCTTTAAACAGCCAGCCTTTACACTCAGGTGTGTTCAGTGTCTGGAGAAACTTGCTCCAAAGAGGACTTTGCATGTGTTGTGCTGAACCATGTGTGCTTAACCTTGAGTGACCAGACCCTGGCCGATATACGGACTTTGCTGCATCTTTGTATTTTGTTTTGCCGTTTATGCCATTATGTTTACTTTATGGACTCCCGGTTGATTTATGACATTTAATAAATCAACCCGACATTTAAAGAGACCGTTTTCCTTGTCTACCTCCGCACACAGCCGAGCAAGTCGCTTTACCACAAGTGGTGTTAGAAGTGCAGGCAAAACTCCCAGAAAACATGTGCGACTGTTACAAGAGGTGCTGCATGTCCTGGGTGAAGTCTGCCATAAGCCAGCTAGAGACGCCAGACTAAATGGAGGACCTGCTTAAGCATCTGTTGCAGGTACAGCAGGCGCAGCAGCTACAGCAACAGTAGGAGCAGTACCAGCAGCAGCACCTGCAGAGCCAACAGAACATGCAGACGCACCGGTAGCAGCTATAGCAGCAACGAGAGCAGCAGCAGCAGAGCCAGGAGGTACAGCAGAAGACAAACTCCTGATGGAGCAAATCCAACTGCAGCAACGACAGATGGAACTCCTGGCAGGGAAGATCCGTGCCAGGACAACCGCCCCACCCCCAGGTGATGACTCACACGTCAGGAAGACGGTAAGAAGAGCATTACAAAATATGACCCCGGGGGATGACATTGAGACATTCCTGGCTGTGTTTGAAAGGGTGGCAGAGCGGGAGAGTACCTACGGAGCAGTGGGCGGAGGTTCTGGTGCCATATTTAACAGGGCAGCCACAGAAGGCCTATTATGACCTGGCTTTGCAAGGCGCAAAAGAGTATGCAAAGTTAAAAACTGAAATTTTGCCACGCTTGGGGGTAACAACGTATGTCAGAGCACAGCGCGTCCACTGCTGGGCGTATCACCGCGAAAAAAACCCTCGCTCCCAAATGTTTGACTTACTGCACCTTGTCCAAAAATGGTTGAAGCCTGAGTCCTCTACACCCGCGCAGATGGTAAAGCGATGTTTATGGACCGGTTCATACATTCCTTGCCAAGGCCAATACAGGCTTGGGTTGCCCAGGGTGATCCCCGGGACGCTGATGAACTGGTGGGTGTGGTTGAGAGGTATCAAGGGGCTGAGGGTTCCTTGGGAAGGCAGCCCACTCTATACTGGGGAACTCACCAGGGGGCGGAGGCCCAAAAAGGGGTGGGGCATCCAAGGTCCAAAGGGGTGGGGGAGGCAATGGCCAAGGTCCCTGCAGGTGATATTATATGCTGGAGGTGTCATGGCCCAGGCTGTAGCTGCCCCCTGACCACAGAGCAGATGGACTGTAGCCTGGGACGCCGGTGCTCTTACTATGCCTACCCCGCCTGCAGTGTGGACTATCAGCCCAGCGAGGGGCCACAGTCATGTGCCGTGACCGTAAATGGGGTACTGGTGGCAGGACTTTTGGACTCAGGAAGTTTGGTGACTCTGAGAAGGGCCACACTCCCTCATCAGTTGATCCCCTGAAAAAACGTGGGTGTCCGATGCATTCACAGGGGCGCCAAGGATTTCCCAGTTGCCAAAGTAACTATACAAACTAACTGTGGGGCTGAGTCCCATGAGGTCGGGGTGGTTAAGCACCTGCTCCACCTGATAATAATAGGGTGGGACTTCAGCCTGTTCTGGAACTTGTGGCAGAAAGCGGGGGTACCATGTGTCTCCAACAGGAGCCGGTTACACCATGAAGCATCACTGTCGCAGTCAGAGGTAGATCAGTTCCGCCGCGTGTCCTTGCTGGTGACAAGGACGAGACGGTGACCCCAGAGGCCGAGGTTCCAGACTTGGGAGTGTCTGGAGGGAACATTGGTACTGCGCAAATGCAGGATCTTACCTTGAAGTATGCTTTTGTTAATGTATCTGTAATCAATGGGGTTGCTCAAGAGCTGGGGGCTGACACCAGGTACACCTATTTTACACTCAATGGGGAACCTCTTCATCGGGTCACTAAACCAAAAGGGGTAGTGATAGAGCAGTTGGTGGTGCCAGGTTCCTATAGGCATAGGGTATTAGACGTGGCCCATTCTCACATCTTGGGTGGGCATCTAGGGGAAGACAAAACTCGGGAGCGGGTCCTGCTGAGGTTCTACTTGCCTGCATGTCACCGTGAAATTGTGAATTACTGCCAGTCCTGTCTCACCTGTCAGCTATCGGCTCCCGTGTCCCATCTCCGCAGCCCCCTAGTACCGTTACCTGTTATAGAGGTCCCATTTGACCGGATTGCCATGGACCTTGTCGGGCCCAAGGGGGCAGAAATACATCTTGGTAGTATTGGACTATGAAACTCTGTATCCGGAGGCAGTACCATTGAGAAACTCCTCCAGAAGTATTTCCAGAGAGATGGTGCATATTTTCTCCAGGACAGGCCTGCCAAAGTAGATCTTGACGGACCAGGGAACTCTTTTTATGTGGAAGGGAGTTGTGTAAGGCTCTCCAGATTACACAACTCCGGACGTCTGTATACCATCCGCAGATGGACGGACTGGTAGAGAGAATCAACAAGACCTTGAAGTCGATGTTGAAGAAGTTCATGGAGAAGGAAGGGCGAGACTGGGATTGCCTGTTGCCATACCTAGTTTTCTCCATTAGAGAAGTTCTCCAGAGCTCTATGGGGTTCTCACTGTTTGAGCTGCTGTTCAGACGGTACCCTCGGGGACTTCTGGACATAGCCAAGGAGACCTGGGAAGCAGAGATTACACCCCACCGGAGTGTCATTGAACATGTGACCCAGATGCAGGACCGGATTTAAAGGGTGATACCATTTGTGAAGGAGAGCCTTCTACAGGCACAAGAAGCCCAGGCGAGGGACTACAATCGGGCCGCTAGACTGAGACAATTCAGCCCTGGAGACCGGGTGTTAGTACCCACGGTACATTTCTGGCCAAATGTCAAGGGCCATACGAGGTGGTCGAGAAGTAGAGTGAAGTTAATTACAAAATCCACCAGCCAGGTCGAAGAAAGGCGTACCAGATCTACCACATCAACTTGCTTAAGATGTGGCGGGACAGGGAATCGGTGGAAGCTACGTGTCTGGGGGCCAATGCTGAAGCCAGGGTCCAGGAAGTCACAGTTGCAGAGACACTATCACTGGCCCAAAAACAACAGTGCCAAGAACTGCTGCAGAGAAACCGAGACGTTCTCAGAGTTGCCCGGAATTATACAAGTTGTCGAGCATGAGACCTTGACAGAACGACATGTACGGGTGAACCAGAGGCCATATCGAATTCCCAAAGCCCGCCGCGACTTAATCTTCAAGGAGGTGCGGAGAATGTTAAGCCTGGGAGCAATCAAGGAGTCTAAGAGCGGCTGGTCCAGGCCTATTGTTCTTGTGCCCGGACGGAGAATGGCGCTTCTGTAACGATTACAGGAAGCTAAACGAAGTGCCCAAGTTTTAGCCTACCCGATGCCCCGGGTCGATGAACTTATTGAGAGGCTGGGGCCTGCCAGGTACATCACTACCCTGGACCTAGCAAAAGGGTAATGGCAGATTCGCCTGGCCCCAGGGGCCAAGGAGAAATCGACCTTCTCTACCCCGATGGGTGTTTTGAATACATCAGGATGCCGTTAAGACTTCAGGGAGCCCCACCTAGCTTCTAGAGGGCCATGGACTGGATCCTAGCCTCACATAAGAAATACGCTGCCGTTACCTAGACGACATCATGATTTTCAGCCCAGATTGGGGAACCCACCTGAAAAAGGTCCAGGCAGTACTGGATGCTTTGAGAAATGCCAGGTCTACCATAAACCCAAGAAAGTGCGCCATAGGAAAAGAAGAGGTGAAATACTTGGGCTACGTTGTTGGAAGGGGCGAAATAAAATCACAAATGAACAAGGTGGAAGCAATCCAGAATTGCCCACAACCAGCCTCCAAGAAACAGGTACGGGCCTTTCTGGGAATCATGGGATATTATCGGTGATTTATCCCAAATAGCGGCACCCCTAACCGACCTGCTTAGAGGTACGAAGACGGCGATGGCCAAGTGGTCTTCTGAGGCAGAGATCACATTCCAAGAACTGAAACGCACCCTGTGTAACCAGCCGGAAGCGCCTGACTTCCATAAAGAGTTTGTGCTCCAGACATAGGCATAGGAGCCGTCTTATCCCAAAAGGTAAATGGGGAGGAACATCCCATTCTTTATCTGAGCAGAAAACTCCCGGCCTGCAAAAAGAACTATGCAATTATGGAAAAGGAGTGCCCGGCCGTCAAGTGGGTTGTTGACAGCCTCAGATACTACCTGTTAGGTCACAAATTCAGACTGGTCTCAGGCCATGCTCCCCTAAGATGGGTGAGGGAAAGGATGGGGAAAAATGCCTGGGTAACCAGGTGGTTTCTGGCCCTCTAGGACTTTAGTTTTTCGGTGGAGCACAGGCCCGGGAAATTACATGCTAATGCAGATGCCCTGTCCAGACTCCTCTGTCTAACAAGTAAAGGTGCCAAAAACCCCAGCTTTGGGCAGAGGGGGGGAATATGTGACAAAGTCACTGGCAGTGTGTCGGAAGGGAGATATATTTCACTGAGGCTGTTAGACTCAGTGATGTGAAACATGGAAGTTTATTCTGCACATTAGGTGTAGAGAGGGTTAAAGGCCCAGGTTTGCAAGGGCATGTTTTGAGTGGATGGCGAAGTGCAGGGTGGGACTCTATCCACCATATCTCCAATCCAGGGAGTTGTCTGGGCTTTAAATAGCCAGCCTTTACACTCAGGTGTGTTCAGTGTCTGGAGAAACCTGCTCCAGAGAGGAGTTTGCATGTGTTGTGCTGAACCCTGTGTGCTTAACCTTGAGGGGCCGGACCCCGGCCGATATACGGACTGTGCTGTATCTTTGTATGTTGTTTTGCCATTATGCCGACTGGGCCGTGTTTACTTTATGGACTCCCGGTTGATTTATGACATTTAATAAATCAACTCAAAATTTAAAGAGACAGTGTTCTTTGTCTACCTCCGCACACAGCTAAGCAAGTCGCTTTACCACACTGGGTAGAGAGGCAAAATGAGCAATTGTAAGTACACAGTGCTTTATAATATGATGATTGCGATATATTAAAAGGATTAAAACTTTGATGGGAGTGCTTCTTTAACTTGTCAGATGGTACAATACTGTATTAACATAGTCATATATCACGTTATCTGACAAGTTAGTGGTTGCTATGTGTGTACAGGATCAGAACCAATGACAGTAAATGAATATATCACCAGAACAACCATCAGTACATGAATACATCACCAAAACCACCATCAGTACATGCACTGAATACCTCAATTGCAATGTCAGGTCAGACATTTGTACACTTCTATTGCATGAACCTACAAGTCCCAGTTTGTTCTTACAATGGTAAGGCGATATTGGGAGTTGTTACCAGCCATCAAACTGTCGATCATACAGAAACCACAGTGTTAATGAGATGTAGGCAGTTTCATAAATAAACATTTACATACAGGTAACTTAGATGTGAAATTTTCTCTGATTGGAGCTGTTCTCTTTCTTTTATTCTCTATCTTTTCCAGATGGCATGATGAATTTTCACATCCACAGCTAGTCTCTGTAGACTCACATCTTCTCTAGTCTACTGCAGAGCACTACAACATGATGTTCTTAAAAATAACAGCATCATTATAATGTCCCTAAATAAAAATATCCACCACTGCTATGCCCCTGAAAAGTAATTGCTCCTCACTGTGCTTCCAGCACAAAATATGTCATCCACACTGTCCTCTCTTATGAAATATTGCCTTCACACCATCCGCCCTTATCAGCTATAACCGCTACACTGCGCACCCTTATTAGCAATCACCAACACACTGTCCACCCTTATTAGCTATAAATGACAACACTGTTTCCCTTACTAGCTATAACTACCACACTGTCTGTATCTTAAATGTACCTATCCCTCCAGCCCTCACCACCCCTCAAATAAAACTATTTCTAAATGTTCTCCAAGCTCGTAGAGCAGCTAACTCCAACTCGTGGGGGCAGCAAAATGCCAGGCCCTGGAAGACACCTTGGATTGCCACATACGGCATCCTGACAGTCCCCCGCTGTTGACTGTGCCCAGGGCAAATGCCCTGCCTGTTCCCACTGGTTTCACCCCTAGGTAATTATCACAATTTACCATTAAGTAGTTATCAGCAATATGTTGTTTATTGTGAAGTTGGGTAAGTATGAGGGCTCTTTTATCTCCTGGCTGTATGGCACTATTGTTGTGTCACAATCTACTATATTTTCCACCATAGTATTGTGTATAAAAGAAATGTGTATTTGTATCAGATACCTTGCACATGTTTTCCCCCAGTCCTGTGTACTTTTCTCAAGGGATGGTTGATGTTCTTGAATTGCATAGCCTCAGGTAATTTGTAGCAGTATTTCAATTAAGATAAACACCATCAGGAAGAATATCCTCAGTTTGTGGATGCAGGGCATTTTCTGTCCAGCCTTTGATTATGGTGCAAAAACAAATAACCTTGGACCTTCAAGTATATCCAGTTTCAGATTATGTTATTCTACGTGGCACAGGAAAGCCATTGCAAGATTCCTGATTGCTGACAGAATGGTCTTTAGTTCTGTGCCCAACATTAATGTGGACAATTAACTGCAACACTATCACCCCAAATACTGATTCTAATAATCTGACATTAATGTGTATTTTCAATATTGAATTATATGAATACCCAAAAGTAAAGTTTTGGATTTTTAGCATGAGTGGAGTGTCCCACAATGTAATCTTCATTCAAACAGTGCAATAATAAATATCAATATTTTATTAAGCAAAAAAAATGTAATTTGCTTCTGTAACTATTAATAATCTGCGGCTCTAATAGCTGGTAATGTTCCCTTTGGTAGAATCTACTTACAGAAGGTGTTTTGGTTTATCCGTCCGTGATATTAACTATAGAAAAGGTTTACCACTTTAGCTATGCATTGTTTAAAGGGTTTCTTGAATGTGCAGTCAATTTCAAACCCTCGAAATTTCGATTTGGTTAGGTTTGACCTTTTTTTTTCAGTTGACTGATGGTCTAACATTATTATTAAGCACTTTCTGTTACAAAGTGGATTCTATCATGGTGAGCAGAAGAACCCCAAACTATGACATCTGGCGTGAAATGCTGCCTTGGGCTTTCATCTCACATGTAACCTTGTATGATAGCCAACTTAACACTTTTTTTCCACAACTTATTATCGCACATTATTCTTGTCGTTCTACTTTTTGAAATTACATGTTTAGAAAAATTTCAGTCTTGCCCTTTTTTTCTGCTGGATAGTTCAAATTTTATATGGCCAACAGCACATACAGATCTAATTTGCACTTTAACATCAATGTTGGAAATTCTGAGATTCTCTGAGATAACTATTCACTTGCTCATTCAGACCATGCAACATGCTGAAAGTTATTTAAAATTTTTGTCTTGTAGATGAACCTCTGGACAATAGATTCAGGGGCAGCCATACCACTTGTGCAACCTGGGCCGCCTCACTGAGGCTCAAGAGGTACAGGGGCCCACATTCACCTGTAAAGCAGGTGGGATTGTGCATTATGATGAGCTATTGGACTGTACAGGAGCTCCCTTTTGTCTGTGTCCATTCCCGAGCAAAGTAATTGATATTCATACACTGTGTGTCAGCACACTGAAATTAATAAATACATAAATTCCTCAATTGCTATACACATTAAGACATGAGGTACTTAATTAACATTTTTTAAAATAAAAGCCATCCAACCAAGATAAGGTGTACCTAATATGGATGGTCCTTACTAGCTCTAATGACTCGCCTCTCCATGTGCCCAAACAGGCCTCAAATGAAATGGGGAAGAGAGTGGAGACCAGGTTTCATTATGAGCTAAGCCAAATCCTATCTCTTCCCCATTTTATTTGAGGCCTGTCTGGACACATGGAGAGGTGAGTCATTAGAGCTAGGGATCATCCATTTGAGGTATGCCTTGTTGTGGTTGGATGACTTTTATGCTTTTTGATCAATAAATGTTATAAAAGTTTTTACATGTAAAGAAATAGTGGAATTCATATATTCATTAACGGGATGGTCCAGTACCTAAAATGTCCCTTCTAAATATCTATTTTTACACCTTCTTTTGTAATTAGCTTTATTATAAAATTTCCTACACTTCTACACATCTATCTAATCTCTAAATGTTTTTGTTTTTTTTACTTCACGTTCTGTGATGTTTCGTTATAAGGAATCTTAAACAGGATGTCATAGGAGGCTGGGGCTGCACTCACTTCCCTGCAGCATCTTTCATCCCTCCTGGAATAGGGGGCAGCGCTGCAGTTACTACAGTTTCTTGCATCGCCACCCTGTAAAGATGTCCTGGATCCATGGTGATAGATATTGTGGGAGATGCGAGCAAAGCGCCAGCACTCTTCTTATATCTCCACCGCAGCATGTTTGAACTGTGAAACAAGACATCAACACTGGGGTGGAGATAGGGTGCTGGTGCTGCACTTAACTCGCCCACAGCGTCTATCACCATGGATCCAGTACATTTTCAAAGGGCAGCAATGCAAGAAACTGTAGTAGGTAACTGCAGCACTGTCCCTGATAACATCCTGTTCCAGTAGGAGTGATAGACTCTCGGGAAAGTGAGTCTAGCTCCAGCCTCCTGTGATGTCCCATTTGAGACTCCTCTAAAAATAACATCACAGGAAATGAAGTAGAAAGAACACATTTATGGATTAGCTAGATAGGGAGATAGGGCATTTTATAATAAAGCTAATTACAAAAGTGGTTACGGTGTAAAGATAGATATTTAGAAATAACATTTTAAGTGCCGGACCACCCCTTTAATCGCAGTGTGCTGACACATACTGTGTATGTTTATGTTTGTATCATTCCTCCTAGAAATATATGAATAAAGTAACAACTGTGCATTTCCTGTCTGGACCTGCCAAATCAGTGCCAACAGTACCAAACTGTGTGAGACACATCTCTTTGGCAAGGTGGAATGCGAACACCCAGTTGTGAATTTATTCATATATTTCTGGGAGAAATAACTGGAACTGGACAATGCAAAGTTGTATCAAAAGATGATCCAGAAATGTTATTTCATCTTTTGCTACAGAACAGGTGTTTTTCAACTAGCTCTTTAAATATGGGCATGCTCAGGGGTAGACATATTGGCGTAATGTGTACAGTCACACAGGGGCCCAAGAGGTAAGGGGCCCACTTTCACCTTCAAATCAGTAAGCTGGCCCTGTCACAGACACAAAAAGGGGCCCATTTACCGTTTTTGCATAGGGGCACTCTTCCGTCTGTGTCCGCCATTGGGCATGGTGATACAACATATTACAACAAAGAGCAAACCAAACCAAATATCTGAGCTATAAAGAGAAAAGAGTTATCCCATGGAACTTCTCTCATGTACATGATTGCAAAGTTAAATGGGTTGTCCTGGCAGTATGGGAAACCTATCCTGCATCATAATTAGTAGATCAGTAGGGTCCGGCACTCAGTGCCCCTACCGAACAGCTGTGTTTGGATGTAGACAGCCGGATAAGCGCCGCTCCAATCAAAGGGTATTGTTAGCTGCCAACTAACAGTTTGTATGCTACAGTTTAATTGGAACTGCACCCAACAGCTCTGATCAATCGATGCAAAAAAAACAGGAGATTGGGTGGGAGCATCAAGTGTCGGACCCAGGGCTGCCACTAGGAATTTCGGGGCCCCATACTGGTAACATTTTGGGGCCCCCTTGAGATGCCGCCCAGGCTCCACCCCCAGCTCTGCAGCCACCAAAGCCCCTCCTCACAGGGCCAGCAAAGCCCCTCCTCACAGGGCCAGCATAGCCCCCCCCCTCACAGGGCCAGCAAATCCCATGCCCTCTAATGCCTTGATACACATATACATACACACAAAGTTTGCTCCACTGCGGCCTCCTCAACACTCACTCTGCCTACCTTCCGCTGCTGCCGCTGCCGTAGTCTGCCTGCCTGTCCCGTGCGGTCCCAATCCATGTGTGGCATGCTGCTGCTCTGCTCGAAATGAAAGTGAGCGCGCAGCGTGTCACGTGAACAGCGTCAGGACCATGGTGCACCCGGCAGTGGTTTACAAGTACAGCGCCCATTGACGGCCGCCGGGTGCATCATGTTCTGAACTGTTGCCCCTGAATTCCTGAGGCTCGGTGAGTAGAGGCAAAGAGAGGGGGGGGCCCAGGCTGGCCGGGGGCATGGGACCCACGTGTCCGGGCTGGCCTTTTTCCTTCTGCTCACCGGGCCCCATACAGTAGTAAGGGCAGTAATGTCCTGATGGTGGCCCTGGTCAGACCACACCAATCTGCTATGGACGGCCTATCTTGCATGATTGTCCATATGCCTGGACAATCCCTTTAATATTGTAACTTATCTTATAGATTTGGCTTTATTATGAAAGGATACTTTTCTCTGAGGTTCGCTTACTAAGCATCATTTAATTAGGTGGTACTATATAACTGCCACTGTCAGACACACTTGTTCCTATATGATATTATAATGTATTAGGTGCATGTGTAGAATGAAGGAGCATGACTTCTAGAATGATATTCAGTGAAGCAAGTGGCACTTAATAAATGCTCTGTACAGAAATGTATAACAGTATCAGTCCGAAATTAATAATAACAAAATAAGATATTTTTAACCTTTGTCTTTCAACAAAAGATTAAAAATAAGGAAGGAAGGACAGCAAAAGGGCCTATGGCAATAAAGGTCATAGGCTCTTAACTACATTATTTACTGTGTACGTAAATTAGACGCGGTTGAGAGGGAATACATTTTGGTAGTAGGTGTACACTGGAGAATTTTGTGTGTAACTATTATTGGCCCCTTGTACCAATTGTGAATCTTTACAATATTTTAAAAGCATGTCTAAACACAATCAACAAAAAAGTTTACCTGTTACCATACATATTACTGAACTGTGTCAAAATATTTAAATCACCTCCAAAATTACAATTGATACAACACTACCAGAGTCATATATCTTCATACAAGAAGGCACTGTGCACTTTATAAATCTAGTTAACCATTGTTACTGGGTCCTCTGTAGGCTGAACTAAAGGGGTTTCATTTATAATCTACTGGACTTATGCTGCTGTCTGCTACAAATGGGTATCTTATGCTTATGTTTTATAATGAATTTTTACATTTATTACATTAATAAAAATTGAAAATTTTAACAATTACTTTTGTGCCTTCTTGTTCGGAGATATATGAGTGACTGGTAGTGTTGTATCAACTGTTACTATACATGCAGTAATTAAAAAAAAATAAAAGAAACAAACATATGGCATGGTTAGGAATAAGGCTGCGTGCCCACGATGCGTTTTTCAAGTGTTTTTGCTGCGGAATTTGCGCAGCGGAAACGCTTGTAAAACGCTGGGTAATCCATACCCCATAGTCCCCAATGACATTCCGCAAGTTCAATGCCCATGCTGCGGAATTTTCTGACGCGTTTTTGATGTGCGGAAAAATCAGCAGCATGTTCATTATTTGTGCGTTTACGCATGCGGAATTGCCTTCTTCAATGCATTAGAAAAATGCAACGCAATTCCACATGTCCAAAACGCTTCAAAAACGTGTGAAATACGCGTGTGAGATTCCGAATGCATTTTTCCAAGCAAGGACATGCAGGAATTAAGCGGAAATTTTCGGCTTCATTTCTGCATCGTGAGCACATAGCCTAAAGGTGCCTTTCCAAAATACTTGGTTGGCCAACCTTTAGCGACAATGACAGCCTCCAAACATTTTTTGCAGCCATCTATGAGCTTCTTTGCTGCTGGTAGTTCCCTCCGCTGCAATTCTCTCATGCTACTGAATGCTTGCAGGGATTCTTTTCATAATAGTAGATTTTAGCCCTCTCCAAAAATGTTCAACTAGATAAGACTCATTGACGGTCATTTTAAAAGGTTTCCTTACTAGCTGTTCTTGAGTACTTTTGGATGTACAGTACAAACCAAAAGTTTGGACACACCTTCTCATTTAAAGATTTTTCTGTATTTTCATGACTATGAAAATTGTACATTCACACTGAAGGCATCAAAACTATGAATTAACACATGTGGAATTATATACATAACAAAAAAGTGTGAAACAACTGAAAATATGTCTTATATTCTAGGTTCTTCAAAGTAGCCACCTTTTGCTTTGACTGCTTTGCACACTCTTGATGAGCTTCAAGTGGTAGTCACTGGAAATGGTCTTCCAACAATCTTGAAGGAGTTCCCAGAGATGCTTAGTACTTGTTGGCCCTTTTGCCTTCACTCTGCGGTCCATCTCACCCCAAACCATCTCGATTGGGTTCAGGTCTGGTGACTGGAGGCCAGGTCATCTGGCGTAGCACCCCATCACTCTCCTTCTTGGTCAAATAGCCCTTACACAGCCTGGAGGTGTGTTTGGGGTCATTGTCCTGTTGAAAAATAACTAAAAGCTAACCGGATGGAATAGCATGCCGCTGCAAGATGCTGTGGTAGCCATGCTGGTTCAGTATGCCTTCAATTTTGAATAAATCCCCAACAGTGTCACCAGCAAAGCACCCCCACACCATCACACCTCCTCCTCCATGCTTCACGGTGGGAACCAGGCATGTAGAGTCCATCCGTTCACCTTTTCTGTGTCGCACAAAGATACAGTGGTTGGAACCAAAGATCTCAAATTTGGACTCATCAGACCAAAGCACTGATTGCCACTGGTCCAATATCCATTCCTTGTGTTCTTTAGCCCAAACAAGTCTCTTCTGCTTGTTGCCTGTCCTTAGCAGTGGTTTCAAGCAGCTATTTTACCATGAAGGCCTGCTGCACAAAGTCTCCTCTTAACAGTTGTTGAAGAGATGTGTCTGCTGCTAGAACTCTGTGTGGCATTGACCTGGTCTCTAATCTGAGCTGCTGTTAACCTGCGATTTCTGAGGCTGGTGACTCGGATAAACTTATCCTCAGAAGCAGAGGTGACTCTTGGTCTTCCTTTCCTGGGGCGGTCCTCATGTGAGCCAGTTTCTTTGTAGTGCTTGATGGTTTTTGCAACTGCACTTGGGGACACTTTCTAAGTTTTCCCAATTTTTCGCACTGACTGACCTTCATTTCCTAAAGTAATGATGGCCACTTGTTTTTCTTTACTTAGCTGCTTTTTTCTTGCCATAATACAAATTCTAACTTTCTATTCAGTAGGACTATCAGCTGTGTATCCACCTGACTTCTGCACAACACAACTGATGGTCCCAACCCCATTTATAAGGCAAGAAATCCCACTTATTAAACCTGACAGGGCACACCTGTGAAGTGAAAACCATTTCCAGTGACTACCTCTTGAAGCTCATCAAGAGAATGCTAAGAGTGGGCAAAGCAGTCATCAAAGCAAAAGGTGGCTACTTTGAAGAACCTAGAATATAAGACATATTTTCAGTTGTTTCACACTTTTTTGTTAAGTATATAATTCCACATGTGATAATTCATAGTTTTGATGCCTTCAGTGTGAATGTACAATTTTTATAGTCATGAAAATACAGAAAAATCTTTAAATGTGAAGGTGTGTCCAAAGTTTTGGTCTGTACTGTATATATACTAATATATATATATATATATATATATATATATATATATATATATATTGTAATGCAGCGATGTGCTTGCATTACGGTAATGGTCTAGGATGTGTTTTACCTGACCATATACCTTTCCCCTCAGGTGACTGGTCACATGACTGTGACATCACACAGGTCCTGTATGCACAGTAAAGGTCTGTACACATGACTGGGACAGCACACAGGACCTATACACACAGCTGACTGATCACATGACTGTGACATCAGCAAGGTCCTGTCAGTTTGTGTGTGTGTGTGTGCACAGGATATATAAACCCTGGTAATTTGAGACAGGTGTGTTCTGTGAGAGGCATGAGGCCTGTTCCCCGTGTGTGTGGGACACCGTTTGTGTGAGGCCTAGTGAGGCCGAGAGTGAAGCCTGGCAGCCTGAAAGGTCGAGCCTGGATCCTGTGCGTGGATGCCAGTGACCTTTGAGGAAGAGCTGGCTTGGCATACAAGAGTCCTGAAAGGCGCAGACTGGATGTGAGTGAAAACATACCAGTAGCCTTCGAAGGTACGACGGCTGGAGACCCCTACCTGAGAAGCCACAAAGCCACAGTGGTGGCAGATTAAATGGACTGCAACAACTAAACCCGGCAAAGGTAATACACTTTGTTACATGGACTGTGTTATGGACATTGATAATTTATTACCTTGCCGTAGGCTGTAACCTGGAGCAAGTGGGCCTGTGTGCCACTTGTCTCATGAATATTGTAGATATGTGTGTCGGCGTGCCACGGAGTTGGACCCGGTGAACTGTGGCTTATGATGTAATAAACTGTAATATTGTGAGAAAAGCGTAAAGACATTGCACGTGTGCATTGATTGACGCAGCGAAGCGAGTAACCCCCAGTATGATGACTAGCGCTGCCTTATAATATATATATATACACACTACCATTCAAAAGTTTGGGGTCACCCAAACAATTTTGTGTTTTGCATAAAAACTCATACTTTTATTTATCAAATGAGTTGCAAAATGAATAGAAAATATAGTCCAGACATTGACAAGGTTAGAAATAATGATTTTTATTAGAAAGAATAATTTTCTCCTTCAAACGTTGCTGTCGTTAAAGAATGCTCCCTTTGCAGCAATTAAAGCATTGCAGACCTTTGCCATTCTAGCTGTTAATTTGCTAAGGTAATCTTGAGAAATTTCACCCCATGCTTCCTGAAGCCCCTTCCACACGTTGGATTGGCTTGATGGGCACTTTTTGTGTACCTTACAGGCAAGCTGCTCCAACAACAGCTCAATGGGGTTGAGATCTGGTGACTGCGCTGGCCACTCCATTAGAGATAGAATACCAGCTGCCTGCTTCTTCCCTAAATAGTTCATGCATAATTTGGAGGTGTGCTTTGGGTTATTGTCCTGTTGTAGGATGAAATTGGCTCCAATCAAGCGCTGTCCACGGGGTATGGCATGGCATTGCAAAATGGAGTGATAGCCTTCCTTATTAAAAATTCCATTTACTTTGTACAAATCTCCCACTTTACCAGCACCAAAGCAACCCCAGACCATTACATTACCTCCACCATCCTTGACAGATGGCGTCAGGCACTCTTCCAGCATCTTTTCAGTTGTTCTGCGTCTCACAAATGTTCTTCTGTATGATCCAAACACCTCAAACTTTGATTCATCTGTCCATAATACTTTTTTCCAATTTTCCTCTGTCCAATGTCTGCATTCTTTTGCCCATATTAATCTTTTCCTTTTATTAGCCAGTCTCAGATATGGCTTTTTCTTTGCCACTTTGCCCTGAAGGCGAGCATCCCGGAGTCGCCTCTTCACTATAGACTTTGACACTGGCGTTTTGCGTGTACTATTTAATGAAGCTGCCAGTTGAGGAGCTGTGAGGCATCGATTTCTCAAACTAGAGACTCTAATGTACTTGTCTTGTTGCTCAGTTGTGCAGCGGGGCCTCCCACTTCTCTTTCTACTCTGGTTAGAGCCTGTTTGTGCTCTCCTCTGAAGGGAGTAGTACACACCGTTGTAGGAAATCTTCAGTTTCTTAGCAATTTCTCGCATGGAATAGCCTTCATTTCTAAGAACAAGAATAGACTGTCGAGTTTCACTTGAAAGTTCTCTTTTTCTGGCCATTTTGAGAGTTTCATAGAACAAACAAATGTAATGCTCCAGATTCTCAACTAGCTCAAAGGAAGGTCAATTTTATAGCTTCTCAAATCAGCCAAACCATTTTCAGCTGGGCTAACATACTTGTGCAAAGTTTTCTAGGGTTTTCTAAACATCCATTAGCCTTCTTACACAGTTAGCAAACAAAATATACCATTAAAACACTGGAGTGGTGGTTGTTGGAAATGGGCCTCTATACACCTATGTAGATATTGCAATAAAAACAAGACATTTGCAGCTAGAATAGTCATTTACCACATTAACAATGTATAGAGTGTATTTCTGATTCGTTTAATGTTAGCTTCATTAAAAAAAAATTTTCTTTTCTTTAAAAAAATAATGAAATTTCTAAATGACCCCAAACCTTTGAACGGTAGTGTACATACACACAAACACACAATCATGGCCGAAAGTGTTGGCATCCTTGAAATTGTTCCAGTAAATGAAGTATTTCATATGTGAGTATCCTACAAGATGAGTTGCTTCGTACATTCGAGTACAATAGGTATGAAAAGAACCACATAGTGTTTCAGTAGGACAACAAACCAAAGCATACATCGAGATTGACGAAGAAATGGTTCAAAGACAATTTGGTACATTATTCTGACAGGCGAGCATCACATTCTGATGCCCCAATCTCTTCACCCAACAAGGAATATAAAAAGGACATTTAGGGACAGACTTCACTGAGTGGAGTCCCTATTTCATTTATTTAAGGTGCTAGCCTCGATGGGCAGGCAGAAACATATAGAGCAAAATTAGGGCAGCATTTGGCCTGTTACTGCTCTCTCATACCTTAGTCCTTATAGGTGATATTTATCTGATGCATATTGCTTGACACCTTATCATTGTTAAGGATCCGGGTGGTGGAACCTCTGTGCTGCGGTGCATGGAGGGACCAGAGGGGCATAACTAGGTATCAACTCGGACTGACCAAGGTCGCACGGCGACTCAATCGACTCCGTGAACCAGGGAAGGACCGAGCAGAGGGACCAGGTGCTACTCTGGGCCTGTCCTTGTATGAGAGCAGGTGACTCCCACGGGTAACTGGCAGGAGCCTACGGGTAGGCACGGCAGGTAACTGGTAGGAGCCTCCAGGTATGCTGATTGATAGGCACGGCAGGTAACTGGTAGGAGCCTCCAGGTAGGCTGGCAGATAGGCATGGCAGGTAACTGGTACGTTCTCCGGGTAGGCAGGCAAGCCAGGCCCATAGACAGACTGGCGGGTTTGGATCGTAGGCAGACCGTCGGGCTGGAGAGTACACTTGGCTGGCGGAGACAGGTAGTCAGGCTGGTGGACAGGACTGGTAGTCAGGCTGGCGGACTGGACTGGTAGTCAGGCTGGCGGACTGGACTGGTAGTCAGGCTGGCGGACTGGACTGGTAGTCAGGCTGGCGGACTGGACTGGTAGTCAGGCTGGCGGACTGGACTGGTAGTCAGGCTGGCGGACTGGACTGGTAGTCAGGCTGGCGGACTGGACTGGTAGTTAGACTAGCAGAGGGACCTGAGCGCTGAAGCAGAGTTTAGGACACAAAGCTACAACCTTGCACGGGCACCTCCATTTTGGAGGAGGTGCCTTTTATATGAGAGGTCCTCCGGCCATTGACTCCAGCAGCAGCAGGAGAACCGGAAGACGCCGGGCCGGGAGCGCGGCGGTAAGAGGGACAGCGTCTCTGCCTGTCAGGGGGCAGAGACGCTAATACTACAGTACCCCCCCCCCTTTACGCCCAATCTTTTTTAGGCCGGAAATAAAATTTTTAAGGAGAAGCGGGGCGTGGATGTTCTCCCTGGGTTCCCAAGTTCTCTCCTCTGGGCCAAACCCCTTCCAATCCACCAGAAAAAAAGGTTTTTCCTCTTACCCTCTTGGTGGCCAGAATGTTCTCTACCTCATAGATGTCCTCAGCGGAGACCGGAGCTGGGGAGGTACCTGGATTGTCGGAAAAAGAATTAAGCACAACTGGTTTGAGGAGAGATACGTGGAAGGAGTTGGGAATCCGTAAGGTGGCCGGAAGTTTTAACTTGTAGGCTACTGGGTTGATTTGCTTGAGGACTTCAAATGGACTGATGAACCGTGGACCCAACTTATAGGAGGGTATTTTGAGACTAACATGTTTGGAGGAGAGCCAAACCTTGTCTCCAGGACGGAATTGGGGCGGATCCAGACATCTCTTATCAGCATGTCTCTTCATCCGCTCGGAGGATTGAATAAGTGCGGACCTAGTGTCCTCCCAAATGGTGGAAAATTCGCTGACCAGAGACTCCACAGCAGGGTTGTCCACTGAAGCTGAGACGAGAAACGGAATCCGGGGATGTTGACCGTAGACCACAAAGACCGGGGACTTGGAAGAAGATTCGCTCTCATGGTTGTTATAGGAGAACTCGGCCCATGGTAGGAACTCTTCCCAATCGGTATGGTGAGCGTTGACGAAGTGCCGGAGGAAGCTGGTAAGGATCTGGTTGATACGTTCCACTTGGCCTTTGGACTGCGGATGGTAAGCACAGGAGAAATCCAGGGTGACATCCAGCAGCTTACACGTAGCTCTCCAGAAACGCAAAGTAAACTGGACCCCGCGATCAGACACAATGTGGAGGGGTAGGCCGTGGAGACGAAAGATGTGATGGATGAAGTCCTTAGCCAGCACAGATGCAGACGAGAGACCAGGCAGAGGGATGAAGTGGGCTATTTTAGAAAAGCGGTCAGCGACCACCCAAATGACCGTACAACCGGCAGAAACAGGGAGATCAGTAATAAAGTCCATAGCAATGTGTTGCCATGGGGCAGCAGGTATGGGAAGAGGCAGGAGGCGGCCGGCAGGAAGATGTCTGGGAACCTTGTTGCGGGCACAGGACGAACAGGCCGTGACGAAGTCTGCCACATCCTTGCGCAGGGTAGGCCACCAGTAATGCCGGGTAATGAGCAGGAAGGTCTTCTTCGGGCCAGCATGGCCGGCTAGTTTAGATGAATGACCCCAGTGAAGAACCTTCTTACGATCCGGAACCGCTACAAACGTCTTACCGGGTGGGAGATGAGACAGGTCCAAGGGGGCCACATTCAACACTTTGGAGGGATCGATGATATGCATAGGTTGCTCCTCTTGATCGGAAGACAGGAAGGATCGGGACAAGGCATCTGCTTTAACATTCTTGTCCGCAGGGCGGTAATTTAGAGTAAAGTTAAAGCGGGCGAAGAACAAAGACCACTGGACCTGACGCGGATTGAGTCTTTGGGCATTCTGTAGATATGCCAGGTTTTTGTGGTCAGTGTAGATGACCACTGGGTGCAGAGCCCCCTCAAGCAGGTAACGCCACTCCTCCAGTGCCAATTTGATGGCTAGCAGTTCTCGGTCTCCTATGGAGTGGTTGCACTCAGATGAGGAGAAGAGCTTGGAGAAAAAGCCACAGGTTACCATTCTCCCGGACAGAGATTTCTGGGTGAGCACCGCTCCGGCTCCGGAAGAGGAAGCATCAACCTCCAGAAAGAACTGTTTGTTGCAATCCGGACGGTGCAGCACTGGGTCAGAAGAGAAGGCTTGTTTTAAGGAGAGGAAGGCCTCCCCCGCTTCGGACGGCCATTCCTTAGGATTTGCTCCCTTACGGGTGAGCACAGAGATGGGAGCAGTCCGGGAAGAGAAATGTGGGATGAAGAGACAGTAATAGTTGGCGAAGCCCAGGATTCGCTGAATCGCCTTCAACCCCTCCGGACGGGGCCACTTTAAGTTGGCAGAGACCTTCTTGGGGTCCATCCGTAGACCTGTCTTAGAGATAATATAGCCCAGGAATGGAAGAGAGGTCTGCTCGAAGAGGCATTTCTCAAATTTTGCGTATAGGTGATTCTGCCTGAGCCTAAGCAGGACCTGACGAACATCCCTCCGGTGTGTGGGAAGATCTGGAGAGAAGACCAAGATGTCGTCCAGGTACACCACCACGCAAGAATATAAGAGGTCACGGAAGATGTCGTTAACTAATTCTTGAAAGACGGCTGGAGCATTACAGAGGCCGAAGGGCATCACACAGTATTCATAGTGGCTGTCCCGGGTATTTGTTTTTGATAGTAATCTGGTTGAGTCCTCTATAATCGATACAGGGGTGTAGTGAACCGTCTTTCTTTTTTACAAAGAAGAATCCGGCTCCAGCCGGGGAGGTAGATTTCTGGATTAATCCCCTAGCCAGATTTTCTTCGATGTACTCCGACATGGCCCGGGTTTCGGCCAACGACAACGGGTAAATACGCCCACGGGGTGGAGTGGCACCAGGTACCAGGTCGATAGGGAAATCATATGGCCTATGAGGTGGCAGTGTCTCTGCTTCCTTCTTGTTGAAGACATCTGCATAGGACCAGTAAGGTGCCGGTAGACCAGGTAAATAAGCCGGAGTAGACGGAGGTCGAGCCGGGCAACCGGGACCAGGCAGGTTTCATGGCAATCCTGCTCCCAACGGAGTACCTCACCGGATTGCCAATTCAGAACGGGTTCATGTCTCTGTAGCCAGGTTAGACCTAGCAAAAGGGAGTGAGAGAGTCCGGAAAGCACATGGAAGGAGATCCTCTCTGAGTGCAGCATTCCCACCTGAAGGGTTATGGGCTCAGTGACGAGCAAGATGGTCACCGGAAGGAGTCTTCCATCCACGGAAACGACTGCCAATGGTTCAGCCAGAGGTTTGGTAAGAATCTGCTACTTCTCTACAAGGGACTGGGAAATGAGATTCCCAGCGGCTCCGGAATCCAGATGGGCGGTTTCAAAGAAGCGGTTCTCTCCACAGGAAATAGAGACGGATAAAGTCAAGAACGGAGAGAATTTACTCTTGCCTAGGACGAGCTCTCCGAGCGGTTCTGGACACTGGAGTTTCCCGGTTTCACCGGACAGGAACGGATCAGGTGCTCCTTACTACCACAGTAGAAACAGCTCCCCTCGGCTCGGCGTGTTTCTTGGCGAGACTTGACCATCTTGGTCTGGTCGATCTGCATGGGTTCGGGCGAGCGTGCCCTGGGAGTTGCTGGTTGGGAGGCAGGTTTCTGGAAAACAGGAGCAAGACGAGGAAATCTTCTCTCCCGGGTAGTCTCCTTAACACGTTCTAGGAAACGGATGTCAATCCGGGTAGCTAGTGACACCAGGTCATCCAGGGTGGTAGGAATGTCCCGGCCGGCTATCTCGTCCTTAATCTGACCAGAAAGACCCTCCCAGAAGGTGGACACCAGGGCCTCGTTGTCCCAGGCAAGCTCAGAAGCGAGGGTACGGAACTGTATGGCATACTGGCCCACGGTGAGACTCCCTTGGCGGAGACGGAGCAATGAGGAGGCAGTTGAAGTCCTTCATCCGGGCTCATCGAAGACCCTCCGGAAGGCAGTGAGGAAAGCTGGATGATTGGACACCAGGGAATCCCCTCTCTCCAATAGAGGGTTTAGCCATGCCAATGCTTCCCTGGTGAGGTGAGGCATGATGAACGCCACCTTGGCCTGGTCAGAGGGAAACTGATGTGCCAGAAGTTCAAAGTGCAGCGTGCACTGGTTCAGAAAACCCCGACATTAGACGGGGTCACCCCCAAAACGAGGAGGTGCAGAAAGCCGGGGTCCTAGGCTGGATGCCGTGGTATTGGTAGGCAGCGGCACCGCCGGAGCGGGAGTCGCTCAGCTCGAGGTGGGCACAGGTGGGACAGACAGCGTGTCCAGGCGAGAGTTGACAGACCGCAGGTAGGTCAGGATGGTTTCCTGTTGGGATCTCTGACGAGAAACCTCCTGGTACAGGTCAGCAAGTGAAGGAGCCTGGGGGCCACCGGGTTCCATGGCCCGTGCAAACTGTTACGGATCCGGGTGGTGGAACCTCTGTGCTGCGGTGCAAGGAGGGACCAGAGGGGCATAACTAGGTATCAACTCGGACTAACCAAGGTCGCACGGCGGCTCAATCGACTCCGTGAACCAGGGAAGGACCGAGCAGGAGCAGAGGGACCAGGTGCTACTCTGGGCCTGTCCTTGTATGAGAGCAGGTGACTCCCACGGGTAACTGGCAGGAGCCTCCGGGTAGGCACGGCAGGTAACTGGTAGGAGCCTCCAGGTAGGCTGGCAGATAGGCATGGCAGGTAACTGGTACGTTCTCCGGGTAGGCAGGCAAGCCAGGCCCATAGACAGACTGGCGGGTTTGGATCGTAGGCAGACCGTCGGGCTGGAGAGTACACTTGCCTGCGGAGACAGGTAGGCTGGCGGACAGGACTGGTAGTCAGGCTGGCGGACTGGACTGGTAGTCAGGCTGGCGGACTGGACTGGTAGTCAGGCTGCAGACTGGACTGGTAGTCAGGCTGCAGACTGGACTGGTAGTCAGGCTGGCGGACTGGTAGTCAGACTAGCAGCGGGACCTGAGGGCTGAAGCAGAGTTTAGGACACAAAGCTACAACCTTGCACGGGCACCTCCATTTTGGAGGAGGTGCCTTTTATATGAGAGGTCCTCCGGCCATTGGCCGGGGACTCCTAAGGACGGCGCGCGCGGCCCCTTCAAGAGGGAGCGCGCGCCCTAAGCACAGTGCAGCAGCAGCAGGAGAGCCGGAAGACGCCGGGCCGGGAGCGCGGGGGTAAGAGGGACGGCGTCTCTGCCTGTCAGGGGGCAGAGATGCCGATACTACAATCATATCGTAATTATTATGGATGGGGACGCCATTGAACCTTTTTATTTCTTGACAATAATGTCTTTTTTTTTTTACGTTACTTTGCTTAGTTGGTGTTAGTGTTATTGTGAAGACCCGGGGTCTTAGGTGTTCGTTATACTACTCAGACAACACAGTGTGAGGGTAAAACAGTGTGGCAATACTTTATTGAACCACCAAATGGACAATAAACACATAGAACAATCCCAGCAAATACCCAAGATGGTGCAAAATTACACAGTCTCACCCTTCCGTTGGCCCGCCTGGGATAGAACAGCTGTGACTTTGGGACTTTTAGGGCCAACTACCTCAACCAGGGGCCCCCCGCTTTTGGCAGGCCCCCACAGAGAGGAGGTAGTGGCAAGCTTAGGAAGCTGACAGTCCATCAAGGTACAAGGCCAGGAGACCCGAGGGTCCCATTCTGGTCTCTCTGAGAGTTTCCATGGCTCCAGATGACTGGCTGGGCCCAATCTGGCTTCTCTGAATGTCTCTGTGGGTTCCAGGCGACTGGAGGGTCCCACCTGGCAACCCCAAACAACATATCCATGGTGCCAGGTGACCTCATTGTCCCAATCTGGTTTCCCCAAAATGTATCCATGGGTTCTCTGATGGTCAATAGAGCAGATCCATGTCCTTCTAGTCAGGGCTGTATACCCTTAGGCCGGAATCATGTAGAATCCAAATCTGTGTGTCTCTGGATCAAGCCATGCAACCAAGCTCATGTCTTGAAGAGTCTTGTCTGATCTTTGATTCTCCTTGCAAATTCTCTATTTCAATTCTCACTGCTACAGAGGCATATGTCCCTTAAATAGTTACAGTTGTCCTTTCAAGTACACATCCACAGGTCAAGGATTAGGGAGGGTATTATTCCACAGGGCTCAGGTCTCATTGTTTGAGCATTTAATAAATTTACATAGTTGGTATAGCAAGGGGCACTTGTAAATCAACATCCAGCTGGTTTTAGTACAATATGTAAGTAGCATATTAACAAACATTATTGAATTCCGGACCAAGAGAAGTCAACATTCAGGTTAATACACATAATAGTATGTCCTTCTTGACCAGCCACAGAAAAACACATACATTCACAAGTCAACACAAACACAATAGTATATTTCTCTAGGCTTAACAAATCTAGATGTCTGGCTGATTAAGATAAGAAGCTGTTTCATCACATTGCTCCCCCATCTTAATTAGCCAGACATGTTAGGATCCCAATCCTCCTTCTCCACTAATTTTAAACAGTTCATCAGCATGTGCTTAAGCACAGGTACGAATGCAAGAGATATCAACTTCATGAGAACAAAACTTTGCATTATCCAGTTTCCTCAGAGCATATTCCATGTCTTCATTGCGAATAAACTCCACACGTAATTGACGAGAACAGACTCGTATCCATAGCGTTCACACATGCCGTCATCAGCATCCTATGGTTCCTGAATTAAATCCGATGAGTGTTGGTGTCCTGGTATTCAATCCGTTGAAGCTGGCACAGCTCCTGTAGTTGCCGTTTCTTGTTGCTGCCGTATATCCTCTCCGGTCCTCCTCCCAAGGCCGGGCTGGTGGGGTTGGACATGGTAGCATCTGAAACCCACGGTGTATGCCTCACCTATGGTCAGCTGGGTCTGTCAACATGCCTCCCTGGTTGTGGAGCCCTTTGGACGGTGTGTGCTAACACCAGTCCCGTTGCAGCTACCCCAGATTCTCTGGGCTGTGCAAATTCCACTGTTGCCACCAAAATTTAAAGACTCGGGGTCTTCCATGGGCGTATTACTACTCAGACAACACAGGGTGAGGGTAAAACAGTGTGGCAATACTTTATTGAACCACCAAACGGACAATAAACACATAGAAAAGTCCCAGCAAATACCCAAGATGGTGCAAAAGTACACAGTCTCATGCTTCTGCTGGCCCGCCTGGGATAGAACAGCTGCGACTTTGGGACTTCCAGGGCCAACTACCTCAACCAGTGGCCCCCCGATTTTGGCAGGCCCCCACAGAGAGGAGGTAGCGGCAAGCTTAGGAAGCTGATAGTCCATTGAGGTACAAGGCCAGGAGACCTGAGGGTCCCACCCTGGTCTCTCCAAGAGTTTCCATGGCGCCAGATGACCGGCTGTTCCAAATCTGGCTTCTCCAAATGTCTCTGTGGGTTCCAGGTGACCGGAGGGTCTCACCTGGCAACCCCAAACAACATATCCATGGGGCCAGGTGACCCAACCTGGTTTCCCCAAAATGTATTCATGGGTTCTCTGATGGTCAATGGAGCAGATTCATGTCCTTCCTGCCAGGGCCGTATACCCTTAGTCCGGAATCATGTAGAATCCAAATCTGTGTCTCTCTGGATGAAGCCATGCAACCAAGCTCATGTCTTGAAGAGTCTTGTCTGATCTTTGATTCTCCTTGCAAATTCTCTGTTTCAATTCTCACTGCTACAGAGGCATATGTCCCTTAAATAGTTACAGTTGTCCTTTCAAGTACACATCCACAGGTCAAGGATTAGGGAGGGTATTATTCCACAGGGCTCAGGTCTCATTGTTTGAGCATTTAATCAATTTACATAGTTGGTATAGCAGGGGGCACTTGTAAATCAACATCCAGCAGGCTTTAGTACAATATGTAAGTAGCATATTAACAAACATTACTGAATTCCGGACCAAGAGAAGTCAACATTCAGGTTTATACACATATGTCCTTCTTCACCAGCCAAGAAAAACACAAACATTCACAAGTCAACACAAGCACAATACTGTATTTCTCTTGGCTTAACAAATCTAGATGTCTGGCTGATTAACCCTGCTGTTCTGTTCGGGTCTACTATACACTTATAATGTTCCGGTCATTTTTGACCGGACCTATTAAAATCTTGATTTTTAGCTAATTTAAGTGTTTTATTTGAATACTTGTTGCATTATTATACTGTATGTGAACACGGTTGTTCATAAACAAATGAAAAATGAAATTAAAAACTTAATTTTTATTTTTTTGTATGAAAAAATGTTACATGGCCGTATTGCAATATTCATGCATATTGCACATTTGCAAATAAAAAAAAATATTCTTTATGTAACTGTAAACTATAACTAATAACATAAAACTGTATGTAAACATATATTTTTCAAAAATAAAAAAAATAAAAAATAAACAGTTCAGTTTTTTCTATATAAAATGGTAAATAAGGTTCATGGTGCTAAATTTACTGTTTGCATTCGTCACAAGTGTAATTTACATGTCTTTTGCATAAGTACTTTGCACAACTGCAACATATCACATTTGTTTTGTGATTACTTGATGTTGGACAGAAGGCGCATCTTTTCCGTTTAAGGCTGGTTGCGTTGCTGGTGGAGGCCGTGGGTATTGTAGCAGTGCCGGTGGAAGCCGTTGGTTCACTTTCTTTAGCATGCTGTTGGATCCTTTGGACAATGGCTCCCTCTCTATCATCTCTGGGTGTAGACTTTCCTTTCTTCGATATATGGGCTAACCAGTGATTTTCCCACCTCCTTTATAAAAATTCTTCTTTTATATAGTTTATTTTTGTTCCAATTTGGGTGTATTTCACGCCATAACACGAATACATTGTATGCTGACACATCAAGAATGTTGTAAAAAACAACCATTGGCCACCGATTTTGTTTTGCGTTTAAAGGTGTAAGTGCCTACGAGTTGATCTAGAGAATCAACTGCCCTTTTTGTGGCATTGTCTTTTCAGGTCAGCATTACACAGTAATAGAAGCAGCTAACGCAAGGAAAATAAGAAAATCTTTTCATTTACAATGTGAAATGTTGACAACTGAATTGAACTATTTATATATGAACAGGAGGGTAAATAAGATACAGTGAAAAAAAATTGCACATAACTATACTGGAAGCGAATCCATCTGCTGTATTGTAATTTGAAAATGTATGTATGTGTAAATCTGCATGGACCAAAAGGACCTAGATAAATTGATAAATAGTAGTAGATGCAAAATATAGTCCAAAAATGGCTGGAGATTAGCATAAAAGGCTATCGGTCATTTTTGACCGAACAGTACAAGTGTAACAAAAAACGTGTAGCAAAAAGTAAAGAAACAAACAAAAAAAAAACTACCCATAGCAAGAACCCCTCAAATGAGGAAAAGTCAATTAACCACAAGTTTCAGAAACGCATAATGAATACTTTAAAAAATATCAAATTTCAAATTCGGTCATTTTTGACCGAAAAGAACAGCATGGTTAAGATAAGAAGCTGTTTTGTCACAGTTATTTCATTTTTTCAGCCCCTTTTTCTTATTCAAATACTAGAAGCACCTGCAATGACAATTTTTGAAGACTTACAAAGCGTAGATCAGCTATTCCCAATTGAGGTGTCGCAGCATCCCAGTTAAAAGTGTCATCGGGAGGAAAATAGAAAAACTTGATGTGCACAGGATACTAGGGAGGAGGCCTAAAGAATAGAGGGCAACACAGGAGCATCTTGTGTAAGGTAAACTTATGCATAGGGCTCAGCATAAATGAGTACATCCTCTTTGAAAAGTGAGATTTTAATCAATATCTCACTGAACACAAGAGAAATGTCCAAAATTTTGACAAGACTGAGTTTTTTAAATCATAACATGAATGCAAGGTTAACAATAGACCTTTCATTAAAAAATCTTCACCTTTACTCAAATTAGGTGATGCAAAAATGAATACACACGACATCAAAAACTACAACACCAAGTCTTATAAGCATAGAATGAACAAGTTGGCGACATATTGCTAAATCTATCCTTTTCCATTTTTCACATTTGCCCTGGGTTCCTCCTAATGCAGGACAATGCCAGACCTCATGTGGCTGGAGTGTGTCAGCAGTTCCTGCAAGATGAAGGCATTGAAGCTATGGACTGGCCCGCCCGTTCCCCAGACCTGAATCCGATTGAGCACATCTGGGACATCATGTCTCTCTCCATCCACCGTCACGTTGCACCACAGACTGTCCAGGAGTTGGCGGATGCTTTAGTCCAGGTCTGGGAGGAGATCCCACAGGAGACCATATGCAACCTCATCAGGAGCATGCCCAGGCGTTGTAGGGAGGTCATATAGGCACGTGGAGGCCACACACAATACTGAGCCTCATTTTGACTTGTTTTAAGGACATTACATCAAAGTTGGATCAGCCTGTAGTGTGTTTTTCCACTTTAATTTTGGGGATGACTCCAAATCCAGACCTCCATTGGTTAATAAATTTGATTTCCATTGATGATTTTTTGTGTGATTTTGTTGTCAGCAAATTCAACTTTGTACAGAACAAAGTATTCAATGAGAATATTTCATTCATTCAGATCTAGGATATGTTATGTGAGTGTTCCCTTTATTTTTTTGAGCAGTGTATAACAGTGCTGAAGGACTGCTATGTATAGCACAGACGATCGCAGCTTCTAGTCTCCTTAGGGGACTATGGAAATCAGTGAAAAATGTAGGAAAATGTTTTTAAAAAATCTGAAAAAAAAAGACAAGTTCAAATCACCCCCCTTTTGCCCCATTGAAAATAAAACAATTAATAAAAAATACACATCTTTGGTATTGCTGCATTCAGACATATCTGATCTTTCAAAATATAAAAACAATTAATCCGATAAACGATGTAATGAGAAAAAGGATCAAAACTCCAGAAATACATTTTTTTTGGGCCACCGCAACATTGCAATAAAATGCCATAAGAGGCAATCAAAACATTGTATCTAACCCAAAATGAAAAAAAAAAAAACACACGGCAAAATAATCAGCAGTATTTTCCTGCTCAGATCTTCAGACCAAAATGCACTACCAGGGTGCAGCAGACCCAAATAAACATGGCGGTTACACAGGTGCAAAATACTGATGAGACAACCACTTTGAACAGTAGTGTTCAAAATAATAGCAGTAAAATATGACTAACCAGATTAATCTCTGTTTTTGGTATAAATTACATTACCACATGTCAAACAATTTACCACTTGGTGCAGTAGTTTCCAAGAAAATCAGCAGACTCCGCATTCGTGATTTGCATGTTTTTAAGTCTGTGTATTTCAATAATTAATTGAAAGGGGATGTGTTCAAAATAATAGCAGTGTGGAGTTCAATTAGTGAGATCAATCATTCTGTGAAGAAACAGGTGTCAATCAGGTGGCCCTTATTTAAGGGTGAAGCCAGCACATGTTGTACATGCATTTCTCCTTGAAAGCCTGAGAAATATGGGTCGTTCAAGACATTGTTCAGAAGAACAGCGTACTTTGATTAAAAAGTTGATTGGAGAGGGTAAGAGTTATAAAGAAGTGCAGACAATGATGGGCTGTTCAGCTAAAATCAAAAAGCAAAACCAGAGAGACGTGGAAGAAAATGGAAGACTACCATTCGAATGGATCGAAGAATAGCCAGAATGGCAAAGGCTCAGCCAATGATCAAAGACAGTCTCAAGTTACCTGTGAGTACTGTGACAGTTAGTAGATGCCGGTGTAAAGCTAATCTCTTAGCAAGAAGTCCCCGCAAAGTCCCACTGTTAAAAAAAAGACATGTGCTGAACTATTACTATTAGGCTGAGTTCACACGATGCGTTTTTCATGCGTTTCCGCGGCGTTTTTGCAGTTGCGTAAACGCCGCGGAAACGCATGAAAAACGCATGGTAGAAGGGCAGCAATGTTCCCAATGGAAATCCGCATGTGCTGTGCCCATGATGCGGATTTTTCCGCAGCGTAAACGCTGCGGTCAAAAATCCGCAGCATGTCAATTAATTTTGCGGAAACGCTGCTCTTTTGCCGCCATTGACTTGCATTAGACCGCATGGAATCCGCATCACTGTATATGTTGATGCGCTTTTCATGCGGTCTAATGTGCGGATGGTACCCGGGTGTGGATGAGAGGACTCTCATCCAGACCCAGGTACCAAAAGAATAAAATAAAAAATATATATATTCTCACCTTCTGACGGCCCGCGCTGCGTCCTGTCGGCTTCCCGGGCACTTCGCGTTTGAATGAAGAAGGACCTTCGCTGACGTCAGAGTCATGTGACGGGTCACGTGACGCTGACGTCGGAAGGTCCTAAAGTCTTCACTGCCGGCAGCCGGGACGGATGAAGCAGGACACCGGGGGCCATCAGAGGGTAAAGTATAGATTTATTTTTTATTTTTTGACATCACACACTATATAAATCCATGCCGGCTGCATGGATTTATATAGTGTGAAGTTGACAAGCACTTTCCAAGTGATGCTAAAATCGCTTGGGAAGCGCTTGTCAACCCGCATGCGGAAATGAAAGTGAAGACCGCTTCATTTCCGCATGTCCCTGGCAGGAAACCGCATGTACAATCCGCATGCGTTTTTTCCTGCCAGAGAGATGCAGAAACGCTCAGGAAAAAATCCTGAGCATTTCTGCATCGTGTGCACATACCCTTACTATTTTCCAAAGAAAACATCAACTGGTCTAAAGAGAAATGGAGAAATATTTTGTGGACTGATGAAAGTAAAATTGTTCTTTTTGGGTCCAAGGGCCACAAACAGTTTGTCAGACGACCTCCAAACTCTGCATTCAAGCCACAGTACACTCTGAAGATAGTGAAGCATGCTGGTGCAAGCATCATGATATGGGCATGTTTCTCTTACTATGGTGCTGGACCTATTTACCGCATACTGGGGATCATAGACCAGTGCAAATATATTAAAATACTTGAAGAGGTCATGTTTGCATTACGCTGAAGAGGATCTGCCCTTGAAATGGGTTTTTAAACAAGACAACAACCCTAAACACACCAGTAAACTAGCAAAATCTTGGTTCCAGTCCAATAAAATTGACATTATGGAGTGGCCAGCCCAATCCCCGTACCTTAATTGGATAGTAGTACACTTGTGGGGTGACATCAAAAATACTGTTTCTGAGGCAAAGCCAACAAATGCCACAGAATTGTGGGATGCAGTCAAAGCATGCTGGGCTGGAATAACAATTGACAGGTGCCAGAAGTTGGTTGACTCTATGCAACACAGATGTGAAGCAGTTCTAAAAAACTGTGGGTACACAACTAAATATTAGGTTAGTGATTCACAGGAATGCTAAATCCTCAAAAAAAAAAAGAGTACTTATTGTGAGTTTGTAAAGACAAATGCAGACACTGCTATGTTTTAGAACAGCCTAATGTTCATTTTTTGTTATTTTCTGTAAAGTACATAAAAATTATATACATTTCTCTTCATGTTTTGAATTAGAAAACAGTGTGCAATGTTCTCAATGCATGGAAATAAAAGCTAGTATAAAGATGTTGTACTTAACTCCTGCTTTTGAACACACGGTTATTATTTTGAACACTACTGTATATATATTTATATATATATACATACATAAATATACACACACACACACTGCCTTGAAAAAGTATTCATACCCCGTCAACTTTTCCACATTTTTTCAAAGTAACACCCAGTTTATGTGATATACCAACACAAAGTAGCAAGCATTTGTAACATGTAAAGGAAGTTATACATGGTTTTCTAGTTAGTTAAAAATATATATATCAAAAAATTGTGATGTGCATTTGTATTCAGCTCCCTGTAGTCTAATACCCCTAAATAAAATCCTGAGTGATCAATTGCCTCCAGAAGTTACATAATTAGTAAATTGAGTCCACCTATGTGTCATTTATTCTCAGTATAACTACTGCTGTTTTGTGAAAGCTTCATAGGTTTTTTTGAGAACATTAGGGATCAAACAACATCATGAAAACCAAGAAACACACCAGACAGTTCAGGGATAAAGCCGTGGAGATGAGTAAATCACCCTGAAAACACCATCCCCAACATCAAACATGGTGGTGGCAGCATCATGCTGTGTGGATGCTTTTATGCAGCAGGGGCAGGGAAGTTGGTCAGAGTTGATGGGAGGAAAACCTGTTAAAGGCTGCAAAAGACTGGTGCATGGGCTCACCTTCCAGCAGGACATACTGCCAGAGCTATAGTGGAATAGGTTAGATCAAAGCATGTGTCAGTCATTACACTGGTTGCTCATTCGCTACAGAATACAATTCAAACTTTGAACCTAATTAATCTTAAACTTTTAATCTGAACCTTGCACCTTCATCTCCAAGACTTCTCTCATGCTCCACCAGTTATCAGGAATGCACTACCCTGGACAATCCGACTAATACCTAGCCCATTCATTTTTAAACGTGCTTTAAAAATACATCTCTTTAGACAGGCCTATCACCTAACTTCACTAATCTGGCTCTTAACTCTTCAGTTTCAGCTTTCTAAATTTTCCTCAGGATCTTGTCCCTCCTATTCATCTGTTTCCACATCCTCCTTGCACCCAATAGCACTTGGTAACTATACTTATACAGATACTGGCTGATGACCAGATCATGCAGCTTGTTTACAATGCCCTATTTATTAAAATGATGGCTGGACCATACATAACAAGCACTATTTACCCATTGCCCCCCCACACACACACACTATTTCCTTATAGATTGTAAGCTTGCGAGCAGGACCCTCACTCCTCATGTAACTGTTCAACTATGTGTTACTTTGTACTGTACATGTTGTTCCCGTTTAATTGTAAAGCACTGTGGATTATGTTGGCATTATATAAATAAAATTATTGTATTTATTATTAATGGCTCCAGTCAAATCCCACTGAGAATCTGTGACAAGACTTGAAAATTGCTGTTCACAGATGCTCTCTATCCAATCGCACTGAGCCAGAGCTAGTTTGCGAAGAATAATGGTCAAATATTTTAGCCTCTAGATGTGCAAAGCTGGTAGAGACATACCCCCAAAGACTAGCAGCAGTAATTGCAGCAAAAGGTGGTTCTACAAAGTATTGACTCAAGGGGGCTGAATACTGGGAGTTGCAGGTTAATGCGATACAATTGTAAATGCTGAGGGTTCTGCCGATATTAGCATAATGTGTATAGGGGCCTTAACTACTATTTATAGGGAACCGGTCACCAGGATTTTCCAATATAAAATAGGGCCTGCACCTGTAAGCCCTCTGTTACAGCATACTTGAATGCTGTATATATGTCCCCAATCTGCTCTGCATAACACAAAAAATAGCTTTTATTATACTGGGCTCGGTCCGGTAAAATAGCTTTTGTTATTTGTGGTCCGTTCCGATGGGCGTCTCTGGTCTTGATCCGGCACCTCATCTCTTCTTTTGATTGCTGTCCTTCTCTGTTTCATGTGAATGACGCGTCCTACGTTATCCACGCAGCGTCCTCCATCACGCAACTGTGCAGTCGTACTTCTCGCTGCCCTGCGGAGGGCAGAGCAAAGTATGGTTGTGCGCATGTGCAGGTGCTCTTTGGCACTTTCCCGTGCATGCACATTACAGTACTTTGCTCTGCACTTGGCAGGGCACAGGGAAGTATGAAGGCTTACAAGTGCTGGCCTTACTTTATATGGGAGAAAACTGGTGACCAGTTCCCTTTAAAGAGTATCGGAACTTTTAGTCTAACTTATCAGTAGATTTTATGACCACTTAAAGTGTCTAGGGCAATATGGACCACTAAATATGGCGCTGAGTGCACACATTAATTTTATACTCATAAGGCACAATATATTAATTGTATATTAAAGGGGCATGGAATGTTATTTGTATATTCAGGGACATAATATAAAATTAATATATAACATAGAATATTCTGCCACGTTTGAAACAAAACGATCTGCTTTCAGTTGAAAAAATTGTCTTTTTAAAGCCAGGCTGTAGATTCAAATCTTGTACAAGGAGAAGTAAGCCCAGGAGTTACACTGAAGCCGCCTCTTTTTATCCAATTTTAGGCTGTGTGCGCACAAAGAGTTTTTGGTGAGTTATTGAGACTGCGCATTTTCGCTGCATCAAAAATGCAACGTCTTACAGTTCCAGCAGACTGAATGGGATTTCCCACTGATTCCTTTTTACTCAACATAAACTGACCAGCGGTGTGTGTTTCAAATCCGCAATATGTGAATTTCTCTTTCTGCGCATAAAACGCTGAGTTTTATGTGCAGAATTTTCCCATAGACTTGCATTAGATGAGGAAAATCTGCAGGTATTTCACTTGCGTTTTTAGTGTTTTTCTGCTGTGGAAATGCATCAAAAACGCATATAATCAGCACATGACTATATCAATAAAGTATTATCAAAGTCAAATACCAGAAAGCATCAAAAACAGAGCAGCTTTGTTTAGAACATGACACACCAACAAGAGACAAAAAACGAATGGGTCAAATATGCAATAAAAATGCATGTAAAAAAATTCAATGAAAAAAAAGCAAGTAAGCCAATTTACTTAATAGGTGCAGAAAATCTGCAACATGTAAGTTTCTCTTGCGGGAATGTAATCCGCACATGACTCTATCAATAAAGTTTTGTCAATGCCAAATACCAGGAAGTCTCAAAAAGAAAGCAGCTTTAATACATGACACAAAAGATACAAGATACAAAAGTCAGAGTCAAAAACGTGATAAAAATTAAAGTAAAAAATGCACTAAAAAACGCAAGTAACGCAAGTAACCTAATTTACTTAATAGGTGCAAAATATCTGCAACATTAAAAACTCACCAAAAGCTGATCGTGGGAACATAGCCCTAAAGGGGAGTGTTGATGCTAGAAGATAAGAGGGAGTTGGAGGTATTGTGTTAGTCATTTTTGGCAATATATAAAGAAAATTATTTGGTTGGGGTGCCTCCAGGTAATTTTATTTATTTATTTGTAAATCAAGGGTGTTCCAAGACCAAAAACCTAAGTAAACAATGGTGTAGATCAAAGTGGGCAACTTGACAAAGGTCTTGTTACATTTACTTTTAGGATATATTCCCGGATGTGACAGAGATAACATCCTATGATTGACTACTCACAGATAACATTTTCTAGTAGTGGAGGAAAGTGACAGTCATATGGAAGAGAACTTTATAATTACTGTGATTGACTTATTTATTTAAAAATATGAAATCACCATTAAACAAATCCTGTCACCTCGCTGTCTTTTCACATCATAGAGAGGATCATGGTCCTAGGGGTACTGCTACCAAAGAGCATTTACCGTATTTTTTCCGACTATAAGACGCAACTAGGTTTTAGAAGAGGAAAATAGGAAAAAAAATTGAAGCAAAAAAATTGGTAATGACACACTGTTATGGGGGTGGAGGGATCTGCTGCTGACACTGTTATAGGGGTAATGTCCCCCAATTCTGTACTAATATCCCCCATCCTGGTATACAGTGGGTACGGAAAGTATTCAGACCCCTTTAAATTTTTCACTCTTTGTTTCATTGCAGCCATTTGGTAAATTCTAAAAAGTTCATTTTTTTTCTCATTAAAGTACATTCTGCACCCCATCTTGACTGAAAAAAAAAACAACAGAAATGTAGAAATTTTTTCAAATTTATTAAAAAAGAAAAACTGAAATATCACATGGTCATAAGTAATCAGACCCTTTGCTCAGACACTCATATTTAAGTCACATGCTGTCCATTTCCTTGTGATCCATCTTGAGATGGTTCTACTCCTTCATTGGAGTCCAGCTGTGTTTAATTAAACTGATAGGACTTGATTTGGAAAGGCACACACCTGTCTATAGAAAAACTCACAGCTCACAGTGCATGTCCGACCAAATAAGAATCATGAGCTCAAAGGAACTGCCCAATGAGCTCAGAGACAGAATTGTGGCAAGGCACAGATCTGGCCAAGGTTACAAAAGAATTTCTGTTTTACTCAAGGTTCCTAAGAGCACAGTGGCCTCCATAATCCTTAAATGGAAGAAGTTTGGGACCACCAGAAGTCTTCTTAGACCTGGCCGGCCAGCCAAACTGAGCAATCGTGGGAGAAGATTCTTGGTGAGAGAGGTAAAGAAGCACCCCAAGATCACTGTGGATGAGCTCTAGAGATGCAGTAAGGAGATGGGAGAAAGTTCCGCAAAGTCAACTATAACTCCAGCCCTCCACCAGTCGGGCCTTTATGGCAGAGTGGCCCGACGGAAACCTCTCCTCAGTGCAAGACATATGAAAGCCCGCATAGAGTTTGCTCAAAAACACATGAAGGACTCCCAGACTATGAGAAATAAGATTCTCTGGTCTGATGAGACGAAGCTAGAACTTTTTGGTGATAATTCTAAGCAGTATATGTGGAGAAAACCAGGCACTGCTCATCACCTGCCCAATACAATCCCAACAGTGAAACATGGCGGTGGCAGCATCATGCTATGTGGGTGTTTTTCAGCTGCAGGGACAGGATGACTGGTTGCAACTGAAGGAAACATGAATGCGGCCAAGTACAGAGATATCCTGGATGAAAACCTCTTCCAGAGTGCTCTGGACCTCAGACTTGGCCAAAGGTTCATCTTCCAAAAAGACAATGACCCTAAGCACACAGCTAAAATAACAAAGGGGTAGCTTCAGAACAACTCTGTGACCATTCTTGACTGGCCTAGCCAGAGCCCTGACCTAAACCCAATTGAGAATCTCTGGAGAGATCTGAAAATGGCTGTCCACCAACGTAAACCATCCAACCTGACGGAACTGGAGAGGATCTGCAAGGAAGAATGGCAGAGGAACCCCAAATCCAGGTGTGAAAAACTTGTTGCATCATTCCAAAGAAGACTCATAGCTGTACTAGCTCAAAAGGGTGCTTCTACTCAATACTGAGCAAAGGGTCTGAATACTTATGACCATTTGATATTTCAGTTTTTTTTTTTTTTAATAAATATGCAAAAATTTCTACATTTCTGGGTTTTTTTTCAGTCAATATGGGGTGCAGAGTGTACTTTAATGAGAAAAAAATGAACTGGGGGAGCAGTGAATATTAATCTACTTTAACAGCGGGCACACGTGTTAGCTGCTCCTACCTCCTGTGACCTGCTTCTCAGCCGCTGCGGCCCCCTTCCCATCCTGCTGGACTATAAGTCGCATCCCCCACTTTCTTCCAAAAGTTTGGAGGAAAAAGTGCATCTTATAGTCCGAAAATTATGGTAATTCCCTCGGCTAGCAAAGATATTGCAGAGCAAATTAAGCACTGCCAGTGTTTGCAGCTGCTCAACTAACTCCATACATTCCATGGTTAATAGTCACTGCTACATGAGTAGGATTTAAAAAAGCTATAAATTAGGTAACACTATAATCACATTGACCCATAGTTTAAAATAAAATACAAAAAAACCAATGTCAGAATGGCTGTGTTATGTTCAGCCGCCACACCCAGCTCACAAAAAATAAAAAGTGATCAAAAAGTAATATGAAACCACAAATAGTACAAGTGGAAACTACAACTTGTCCCACACAAAAAAAAATCCTCACATAACTATGTCTATATAAAAATGTAAAAAAAATTAAAGGCCTCATAAAATGGTAACCAAAAAACATCTTTTTATCAGTGTTTTTTTTTTTTTCCAAATGTAGTGAAACATAAGAATACTAAATAAATGTGGCACTCATTATCGTATAGACCTGAAGAAAAAAAATGTGGCATGTTAATTATAAATTGTAAATGATGTTCAGAAAAAAATCCAGAATTACTGTTACTTTTTTTTGTTCATTCTTCTCCCAAAAAAAGTGATCAAAAAGTCTCTTGTATCGCAAAAATAGTAAGCAATCATATAGCTTCAATAATGGAAAAAAATTTAAACGTATGACTCTTAGAATATAACAAAAACCAATATATTTTATTGCTTAAAACTCATTAACCCCTTAGTGACCTAGCCAATTATGCCTTTAATGACAAAGCCAAATTTTACAATTCTGATCACTGTCACTTTATGAGGTAATAACTCTGGAACACTTCAATGGATCCCACTGATTCTGAGATTGTTTTTTTTGTGACACATTGTACTTCATGATAGTGGTAAAATTTATTCGATATGACTTGTTTATTTGTGAAATTTGGCAAAAATTTAGAAAATTTTGCAATTTTCAAACTTTGAATTTTTATGCCCTTAAATCAGAGTTATGTCACACAAAATAGTTAATAAATAACATTTCCAACATGCCTACTTTACATCAGCACAATTTTTGCAACAAAATTTTTTTGTTAGAAAGTTAGAAGGGTTAAAAGTTAACCAGCGATTTCTCATCTTTCCAACAAAATTTACAAAACCATTTTTTAGGGACCACATGACATTTGAAGTGACTTTGAGGGGTCTATATGACAGAAAATACCCAAAAGTGACATCATTCTAGAAACTGCACCCCTCAAGCTGCTCAAAACCACATCGCAGAAGTTTATTAACCCTTCACGTGCTTCACAGGAACTGAAGCAACGTGGAAGGAAAAAATTAACATTTAACTTTTTTCACACAAATTTTACTTCAGACTCCAATTTTTTTTATTTTTGCAAGGGTAACAAAAGAAAATGGACCATAAAATTTGTTGTGCAATTTCTCTTGAGCATGCAGATGCCCCATATGTAGGGGAAAACCACAGTTTGGGCGCACAGCAGGGCTCGGAAGGGAAGGAGCACTGTTTGACTTTTTGAACGCAAAATTGTCTGGAATCTAGAGCGGACGCCATGTCGCATTTGGAGAGCCCCTAATGTGCCTAAACAGTGGAAACCCCCCACAAGTGACACCATTTTGGAAATTAGACCCCCCAAGGAACTTATCTAGATGTGTAGTGAGCACCTTGAACTATCAGGTGCTTCACAATTTATAATGTAGAGCCGTAAAAATAAAAAATCTAACTTTTTCCACAAAAATGATTTTTAGCCCCAAATTTTTTATTTTCACGAGGGTAAGAGGAGAAAATGGTCCCCGAGAATTGTTGTGCAATTTCTCCTGAGTACGTTGATACCCCATATATGGGGAAAAAACACTGGGCCGACGGAAGGCTCAGAATGGAAGTAGAACTGTTTGACTTTTTGAATGCAAAATTTGCTGGCCGAATTAGCAGACGCCATGTTGCATTTGGAGACCCCCTGATATGCCTAAACAGTGGAAACCCCCCACAAGTGACCCCATTTTGGAAACACCCCTCAAGGATTTTATCAAGAGGTATAGTGAGCATTTTAAACCCAGAGGTACGACACAGAATTTGATAACATTAGGTCGTCATATTGAATATGTTGTCATTAGTGATGAGCACAAGTGCTCGCTACTTTAGTTTGCCTCGGGTGCTTGTGTATGCACACAGTATTGCGTGTCCTTGACGGACATGCTTGAGTCCCTGCCCCGCGTGTTTCTCAACTGTTAGACACTCAAAAAAAAATATGTGGGGATTGCCCGTGAATGGCAGACAATCCCTACGTGTTTTTTTTTTGCTGTATAATAGGCGTGAAACATGTGGGGCGGGGACTCGAGCATGTCACTCGAGCACCCGCGATACCCGGTGCATACCCAAGCACCCTAGGCAAACTCAAGTAGCGAGCACTTGCGCTCAACACTAGTCGTCATATCGGCATCATTTTTATTTACTTTTGAAAAAATCCCAACCCGCACACAACCCTAAACCAACCACTCCAAACACAACCCCAACACAACCCCAACACAGCCCTAACCCCAACACAGCCCTAACCCCAACACAGCCCTAACCCCAACACTGTCCTAACCCCAACACTGTCCTAACCCCAACACTGCCCTAACCTTAACCCCAACACCTTAACCCCAACCCTAGCACAACCCTAATCCTAACCCCAACCCTAACACAACCCTAATCCTAACCCCAACCCTAACACAACCCTAATCCTAACCCCAACGCAAACCTAATCCTAACCCCAACACAACCCTACCCCTAACTCCAACTCAACCCTAATACTAACCCCTAACTGCAAAGAATGGAAAAAATATTTTTTTTATTTTATAATTTTTATCTAGCTAAGGGGGTGACAAAGGGGGATTTGAGTTATTATTTTTTTCTTTTGATCACTGTGATAGGGTTTATCACATTGATCAAAAGGAACCAATAGGGAAAATTCCCTATTGTTGCTGGGTACCGGCAGGCAGATCTCGGTGGGAGCACTGCGCATGCACCCGCCATTTTTTTTTTTTTCAATGGAAGATGACGGAAGGCCGGGGTACAGATCAGGAGATGTGGGGGATGGTAGAGGTACTGGGACTCGGGGACTTCATTTCTCTCTCCTCTGACATGTATATCATGTCAGAGGAGAGAGAAATGATTACAATCGGGGGCACACTTTTTTTTCGTGATCACCATTATTCTGAATAACGGTGATCACATGATTGGGAAAAAAATGGCCCTGACCATGGTCTCAGCTACCCCTGGTAGGTAAGACCCCGGAGATTTTCCGATGCTGGGGAGTTCTACACTGTTATTCCTCAGCGACGTGAAAGAGCAGCGCTGAGGAATAAGTACCCTTAACTGTCTCCGTGAAAATGCGTTACGGCAGTCGTAAAAAAAATGTCATGGCATTAAAATCAAATTAGGCCTGGTTGTTAAGTGGTTAATTGCATTTGAAAAACAAAATAGCTGAAAAAAGGGTTTTTGCAGACGTTTTACATTTATGGTCTATGCTTAGACTATGCCATCAGTATTAGATCGGTAGAATTCTAACTTAGCTCTGCAGTCACCATTATAGCCCCATTGGCGCATACGTCTGAATCCCTTTTTGTAGGGGGTTGGGGGAGAGGAAAGTCGGGATCAGACGCAAGCCCCGATGGGTCCCACGAACATGAAGATAAGCATAATGTGAAAGCACCCTAACAGAGAAGATCTAAACTGCAACACCATGGCTTATTCAATCAGCTGATCACACAGGTTCCTGGAGATGGACCCCCCCCCCCCCCCAGCAGTCGGATATTGCTGGCCTATCCTGCACATAGTTCAATATCAAAGTCCTAGAAAACTTTTGGAAACACATGAGACAATAAAAGAAAACTTTGGTCACAATATATCATTAATACATGCAGTCTCTTGGAGTTCGTGAAACTTGACCCCAGGGAAAACAAAGGGTCCAAAGCTCTTTAGAGTATGTCACCACATGGCGTATCTCCTCCAGAATTTTAGCAGCTTAAAGACTGCAATGAAAACCAGAGGTAAGAACTACTATGAATTTTAAACCCATTTTACCCTATGCATTGCAAAGGGAGAAATATCCACAACCGCAGCACTAATTGACATATTGTGAATTTCAATTCTGCAGCAAAGGTCGATTTCCAAGGAAGGTTTTATTTTTTTGCAGCATGGGATTGCTATTTGGTTGAATCTTGTTTACAAAGCTGGATCTGCAATATTCATGTCAATCCACACTAGAATATCCGCAGCTTCTACACTGCGCAGGAATATTCCCTTAGAGTATTCTCTCTGAACAGCATGCCTCCGTCCAAACAGTGCAGAGCTATGTGGATAAATTGCAGTATCCGACAGCCACAACACCGCACGGAAACATGTTGAAGGAGCTTCTGTGTATCATAGAGCCGTACAGCACCTTCCTTTAGTGATACAGGGGTTTCATTGGTCAGACCCCACTGATCAGCAAGTATTAGCCTATACTAGTTACAGGCAGCATACCCCACTTTGGGTCAGCGACCCTTCAATATAGATGTGTTCATGTAGAATGTAAAGGGAAGTGTCCTAGGTTGTACATGTATATATGTATCTACATGCTAGCCATGCTTGCAGATAAGTATACATGTACAGTGCCTACAAGTAGTATTCAACCCCCTGCAGATTTAGCTGGTTGACACATGCGGAATTAACTTGGCATTGTGACATTTGTACTGTAGATCAGCCTGGAAGTGGGAAATGCACTGCAGCAAATTTTTATTTATTTTTTTTATTTTTTTTTTAAAACGTAAAAAGTTAATTCAGAGTGTCATTTATTATTCAACCCCTCAAACCACAAGAATTCTGTTTGGTCCCCCTAAAGTATTAAGAAGTAGTTCAGGCACCAAGAATAATGAGCTTCACATGTGTGGATTAAAGATCTCTTTTGCCAGCCTTTTCTGACTATTTAAGACCCTCCCCAAACTTGTGAACAGCACTCAGACATGGTCAACATGGGAAAGACAAAGGAGCATTCCAAGGCCATCAGAGACAAGATCGTGGAGGGTCACAAGGCTGGCAAGGGGTACAAAACCCTTTCCAAGGAGTTGGGCCTACCTGTCTCCACTGTTGGGAGCATCATCCGTAAGTAGAAGGCTTATGGAACTACTGTTAGCCTTCCACGGCCAGGACAGCCTTTGAAAGTGTCCTCCCGTGCCGAGGCCAGGCTTGTCCGAAGAGTCAAGGCTAACCCAAGGACAACAAGGAAGGAGCTCCGGGAAGATCTCATGGCAGTGGGGACATTGGTTTCAGTCAATATCATAAGTAACGTACTCCACCGCAATGGTCTCCGTTCCAGACGTGCCCGTAAGGTACCTTTACTTTCAAAGCGTCATGTCAAGGCTCGTCTACAGTTTGCTTATGATCACTTGGAGGACTCTGAGACAGACTGGTTCAAGGTTCTATGGTCTGATGAGACCAAGATCGAGATCTTTGGTGCCAAACACACACGTGACGTTTGGAGACTGGATGGCACTGCATACGACCCCAAGAATACCATCTCTACAGTCAAGCATGGTGGTGGCAGCATCATGCTGTGGGGCTGTTTCTCTGCCAAGGGGCCTGGCCATCTGGTCCGCATCCATGGGAAGATGGATAGCACGGCCTACCTGGAGATTTTGGCCAAGAACCTCCGCTCCTCCATCAAGGATCTTAAGATGGGTAGTAATTTCATCTTCCAACAAGACAACGACCCAAAGCACACAGCCAAGAAAACCAAGGCCTGGTTCAATAGGGAAAAAGTCAAGGTGTTGGAGTGGCCTAGTCAGTCTCCTGACCTTAACCCAATTGAAAACTTGTGGAAGGAGCTCAAGAATAAAGTCCACATGAGACACCCAAAGAACCTAGATAACTTGGAGAAGATCTGCATGGAGGAGTGGGCCAAGATAACTCCACAGACCTGTGCCGGCCTGATCAGGTCTTATAAAAGACGATTATTAGCTGTAATTGCAAACAAGGGTTATTCCACAAAATATTAAACATAGGGGTTGTATAATAATTGACCCACACTTTTATGTTTAAAATTTAATAAAATTCAACTGAGCAACATAACTTTTTGGTTTGTAAGATTTATGCTTCTGTTCATAAAATCTACTCTCGTTTGCAGTTTGAAGGCTCTAACTTATTTGCATCTTATCAAACCAGCTAAATCTGCAGGGGGTTGAATACTACTTGTAGGCACTGTATATATTGGCCCCCATCTCCTTATGTGTTTCAGTCTGCTTGCTGCTGTTGGGGGCAGGATCAACAAAATGTCCAGCCATGTACTAAAACAGGTTTTGCGAGTATGGCTGGACATGAACAAAGACCTTAGCCAGTGGGCGGGGAATAATACATCATTTCCTGTGCTGGACATAAAACCCCAGAGCACTCATGTGCTGGCCCCTTTTGGACTCTTTGGACTGTTGGAGAGATGGACATAACACATGGCTGAGTATCTCTCTTCCCTTGTAACTCTTTACTTATTAGCCCTACATACCCTGTACTAATCCTCCTAGATATTGATATCCTTGTATCTGTATATATATAGGGAAAGTTAATATAGTTGGGTGGGCTGATATTGTATGAGTGATTAGGAAACGTGGGTGGAAAATATATTAGGTAATTGGGAATTGTATATCCATTTTGTGTACTGTGTTAGTGTGATAAATAGTAGTATATTAACTGTAGACTTTTGTGTAATAAATACCTTTTATTAGCACACGGTTTTGTCTCAGTTGGTATATAGTATAAGGCACAGATAACATTAGTGGATATTAATTATTAATAGTCAAGTTTGATGTTAATAGTTAATATCAGACCTCAATAGAGGTGTAGGAGAGTTCCCCATTAATAACTGATATTTTTGGAGGAAATCTCGTCCTTTAACAATGGTGAGCCAGGCCCAACTGTTGTGATTTTGTTTTTCGTGTTTTGCTCTGTGATTATCTGTCGCTATTGTTTGTGAACTGATCAGGCAAGGGGGACATGGACAGATTACATTGATACAGAGTGAACTGTTGTGTAATTCTGTGTGTTCAGAGCGCTGAAAGTTCAGACGTATGACACAGCTTTTCAGCATGAGCTGTACACGGGACAAAATCAATAACAGAGAACCCAATCTTTTGTTTTCTTCTGATTTTTAATGTTTTTCTGTTTGCTTTACAATCTTTGAGCATTTGGGGTGATCTATACCAAGGCATTCTTCCAAAGAGGCATAGTCGTTCTCAAGGGAAAGTCCAGCTGGTCAGGAAAAGGCATTCCGGAGGTAAAAGGACCTTTTTCAAGCAGCACAGAAGGGACAAGGAGGATGACCGTGATGGCTCCAGGAAGAGTGAGTATGGATTTATCCACCCGGAAATGCTTGGCAAAACACAGTAAATTTAACCCAGTGCACCCCAGTACACCCAAATCTGCAGAATTGCTGTGGTCTGCTCTATTGGAGCAAGCATGTGCTCATGATAGCATGTGTATAGACAGACGGTCTGTTTTGAATAAAACAAGCAAACGGCTCCACATGCTAGCAAAACTGATTTGCGCATATGAGGACTCACTGTGTAAGGAAGATCCCCCAAAGTTTCACTGTCTGTGTTGTGTAACAAATTTGCAGAGAGTTTGTGCCTTACAGACACAACTGGCAGAGAATGGTAAATGTGATATGGATAGAGATAAGCAGATCTGCATGCTTGAATCGCAACTGCTTGAGATGAAAAATCATTGTATTGATATTGGTGCACAGCTGATTCAGTCTGGGGCTGAGATCAAAGCTTTCAAGGACTAGGCAGCAGCTACTGATGCCATAATCAATCAGATGAGTGTTGATCTTGATACTAAATCCCAACTGATTACAAATTTGCAAAATATCATCAATGATTTTTCAAACATGGTGCCGGCCTTCTCTTTGTCTCTGAGACCAAGGCCAGATTCTCTACAAACTGTGCCCTGTGCAGGGCAAAAAGGGGGGAGTGATGGATCAAATATTTCATCAAATTTTGATCCAATCAATAAATGTAACGACAGGTGTAAAATAATGAGAAAATACAAACGTAAAATTGTTAAAAGTGCATCCCTAGTGATAGAACAGTTTAAAATATCCAGACAAAAGGAAGTATGTTCTGTTAGGGGCCCTACATCAAGCATGGCATCCATTAGATGTTATGCCTGTGATGGTTCAGGTCATATTGCCAGGTACTGCAAATTGTCAGGTACAATGAGAGAGAGGAAATATTGCTCTGTTAAATGTTTTAAATGTGGTCACTTTGGACACATTGCAAGGAATTGTCATTGCACAATTAATTGTGACAAGTCCAGCATGGAGAACAGACATTTACAGAGACAAAATAGTATTTTCTCTCAGTCTCATGTGTCCCACCATGTGCAGATGTGTCAAAATGGCCGACTGCAAGCAAGGGATGAAAGGAAAAATTTTGCTCCCTAGTAAGGCCTTGATTTAAACTCTATCAGCAGAGTTTCTAACAGACCTGTACTGTTCTATATGTATACAGTTGTTTTGTCTTATTAGTTTATTTTACTGTTCTGTTGTTTACTAGGTTTGTTCTTTTACAGTTTAAATATATCGTTAGACCTGTGAGGCTCAGACAGGTGGCAGAAAGGCTTTATAGGAGTCTCAATGTGTATGCAATGTATAGCAGGATTTGTTAGTATGCTGGTTGTTTTCTGTTTTCTATCAGACCCCCTGTCAAGTAAATGAGGTTTATTTGCTGGTACTTTTATTTTTAGCTCCAGTTTTTCCATAGGATTCATAAGGTTAAGAGTAGCAAAGATCGCAGGAATGTTTATTTTATTTTTTTTGTTTTCATTTGGTAATAGAGCCACATCCATGGATGAGCTGGTTTTGCTGCATGGACTAAGATAGGTAGAGAGGTGTGGACAGGTATACATTGTGCACCTACGCCTTGAAGTTCAGGCGGATAATTTGTTAATGGTTTGTTTTTTTGGTTTTCTGTGCATTTTGGATTGAATAAAGGGTGTATTACGTGAGCTAAGACAGACAGAGAAGCATGGACAGGTAACTGACGTACACGATGGAGTGTCGTGTTATACTGTGTGCTTAGACCTTGAAGTTTGGATGGATAACCTGGTTTGGTTCAAATCTTGATGCAGGATACAACTTAAAACAGAGAACCTTAGTTTGACATTTAGTTTTCCTAAGTGTATTAACATTTTCCCTTTGATAATAGAGCCATATCCACGAGTGAGCTGGTTTTTCGGCATGGACTAAGATACAGTTATATGAAAAAGTTTGGGCACCCCTATTAATCTTAAGCTTAATGTTTTATAAAAATTGGTGTTTTTGCAACAGCTATTTCAGTTTGATATATGTAATAACTGTTGGACACAGTAATGTTTCTGCATTGAAATGAGGTTTATTGTACTAACAGAAAATGTGCAATCTGCATTCAAACAAAATTTGACAGGTGCATAAGTATGGGCACCTCACCAGAAAAGTGACATTAATATTTAGTAGATCCTCCTTTTGCAAAAATAACAGCCTCTAGTCGCTTCCTGTAGCTTTTAATGAGTTCCTGGATCCTGGATGAAGGTATTTTTGACCATTCCTCTTTACAAAACAATTCCAGTTCCTGTAAGTTTGATGGTCGCCGAGCATGTACAGCCCTCTTCAAATGATCCCACCGATGTTTAATGATATTCAGGTCTGGGGACTGGGATGGCCATTCCAGAACATTGTAATTGTTCCTCTGCATGAATGCCTGAGTAGATTTGAAGCGGTGTTTTGGATCATTGTCTTGCTGAAAGATCCATCCTCTGCGTAACTTCAACTTTGTCACTGATTCTTGAACATTATTGTCAAGAATCTGCTGATACTGAGTGGAATCCATGCGTCCCTCAACTTTAACAAGATTCCCGGTGCCGGCATTGCCCACACAGCCCCAAAGCATGATGGAACCTCCACCAAATTTTACTGTGGGTAGCAAGTGTTTTTCTTGGAATGCTGTGTTTTTTTTTGCCGCCACGCATAACGCCTTTTTGTATGACCAAACAACTCAATCTTGGTTTCATCAGTCCACAGGACCTTCTTCCAAAAAGAAATTGGCTTCTCCAAATGTGCTTTTGCATACCTCAGCCGACTCTGTTTGTGGCGTGCTTGCAGAAACGGCTTCTTTCGCATCACTCTCCCATACAGCTTCTCCTTGTGCAAAGTGCGTTGTATTGTTGACCGATGCACAGTGACACCATCTGCAGCAAGTTGATGCTGCAGCTCTCTGGAGGTGGTCTGAGGATTGTCCTTGACTGATCTCACCATTCTTCTTCTCTGCCTTTCTGATGTTTTTCTTGGCCTGCCACTTCTGGCCTTAACAAGAACTGTCCCTGTGTTCTTCCATTTCCTTACTATGTTCCTCACAGTGGAAACTGACAGGTTAAATCTCTGAGACAGCTTTTTGTATCCTTCCCCTGAACAACTATGTTGAATAATCTTTGTTTTCAGATCATTTGACAGTTGTTTTGAGGAGCCCATGATGCCACTCTTCAGAGGAGATTCAAATAGGAGAACAACTTGCAAGTGGCCACTTTAAGTAGCTTTTCTCATGTTTGCATACACCTGGCTATGAAGTTCAAAGCTCAATGAGGTTACAAAACCAAAAAAAGTGCTTTAGTAAGTCAGTAAAAAGTAGGTAGGCGTATTTAAAACAAGAAAATGATAAGGGTGCCCATACTTATGCACCTGTCAAATTTTGTTTGAATGCAGATTGCACATTTTCTGTTAGTCCAATAAACCTCATTTCAAGGCAGAAACATTACTGTGTCCAACAGTTATTACATATATCAAACTGAAATAGCTGTTGCAAAAACACCAATTTTTATAAAACATTAAGCTTAAGATTAATAGGGGTGCCCAAACTTTTTCATATAACTGTAGGTAGAAAGGTGTGGATAGGTATATATTGTGCACCTAGGCCTTGAAGTTCCAGCTGGTTGTGGTTGCCTACATATCTTAATCGGTAGTATGTGGCAACGGGGAGTACCGAACCCAGGGATGGGAAGTTTCATGATGAGGCATGAGGCTGGCAAACTGGGATGTTACTCCAGAAATCCTGAATTAGTTCAAGCCAACTATACACGATGAGCCTTTGTCTCTGTGTAGTCTGTTTGAAGCTATGTATAGGAGAATAAGTAGCTGCGAGGGCTGTGTGTTACTCTTTTGTATTGTGAAAAACTGGAAGGGGTGTCTGTATGGGAATCAGAAGCAATTGACTAGGAGCATACTAAAGAAAAATTGCATTCATTTTGTGGGGTTCAAGAGAGTCAAGGCATTGCCTATGCAATAGGAACTTGCTAGGCAGCTGAGGAAGGTTAACAGGGGGAGGTCACCCTGAAGGAACGGGAGTTTGATGGGACAGGGAAGATCAAAATAAGGGAGGTTATCCAGTGTCAGGATGTTGAATAACTGCACCGGGAGAACTCCCAGGAGCGTATTGTTCCCTTAATCCCATTTTAGGTATCGATGTAGCAGAGCATAGTGCTGAAGAACACCTATCACTCCTGAGAGAAGTCTTGACCTTCACCCAGATACCCCAGAGAGATGCCAGAAGACCCCTCTTGTGTTTGTCACAGAGCTGAAACATCTCCACTTTGATTTCAGCCATGAGGAGGAGACTGTAATAAAGCCCCAAAGCTGCCTCTTCCAGTCATTGCCTCCTGGTCGTAATCTTATATATTGGACTGTTTCTGATTTGCAGGAGGATCAAAAGACTGTCTGCCCAACTGCACAGAAGTCAGGCTGAGCACCATGAGCTCAGCCAGAGACGGGGGTTAAGGACATAAGACAAACACAGTCCTTTACCCCGAATCCAATATATATTGTGTATATATATAAATTAATGTAAATTTATGAGTTTTAGTGTATACTGAAATTCCATATGTGTGCATATAGACACTTTTGGTGTAAGTGCAGAACTACCTGTGCATGGACATACTCAGTCCACAGTAAGTGTGTTCATGTTCATGCATTTGCAGCCGGTAGTGAACTCCAATTGCACATGGGTCAATGATCAGCATGTGCTCTGTGGATCAGTTAGAATACATGCTATTTTAGCTCAAGTCTCTATATGCATTCAAACCAAAAGCTTATTTTGGAATGGAATTGTAATGTGTGTTCTGTGTTCTGTGTGAATGGGGGAATAGAGTTAGGTTTCTCTAGGGACAGGTCCCCTCACTTTATAAGGTATTTGCCACTTCAACCCTAGCTATTGTGAAGTTCGTAAAGGATGGATTGAATGTCTGTTAGAATCAGACGGTGTTTCTTCCCGCAGTCAACTTAGGTATTGTGACATCACTCCCTACTCGAGAAATTCTGACCGGCCTAGTAAAGATCTGCGTATCTATCCATGGAAGAAACTCATCAACTATCTTCAATCAAGACTACAGGAAAATTGCCTGATGAAAGTCGTGCCTGAGGGATGTCATGCCTCTACTGAAAGACCACGATTGACCATACCCCAAAAAGAAGGAGGTGCTCAAAAAAACCACGTGGTGAGGCCCAACTACAGACTGTGAAACCCAGCAGTCTCATCACGCCAGGAGTACTCATAGCCCGGCAGAAGCAAGCTGCGGGAGAGGACTAGAAAGACTGGCAGGGTGAGGGGTGTACACAGGATAGTGACTCGGGCCAACCTATACACTGAGGGTAAAGCCATTCCAGAGTCTGACCAGGAAGACGACTTTGGGGTAGGCAGATACCTGAAGACTGGCAACGACAGGACCACAGCAAAAAGACTTTAAAAACAAAAAGACTTTGATTAAAGATCCAAGAAAGAAGCAGAGTGTATTCTGTGGAGGGATACGTTGGATTACGGTGAAAGGCAGGGAAGAGTTGATGGCCGTAATGGCTGATGTCTAGGTACCTAAGTGCAGTATTATACTTCATTCCATCCTGAACTGTCACAACTTATAAATGGGGCTTGAGTAGGCAAATATATCCCAGTACAACACTTCCCTCAAATTTCATTGTCGTGTTCTCGACAACAGGGGGATTGTAAAGGGAAGTGTCCTAGGTTGTACATGTATATATGTATCTACATGCTAGCCATGCTTGCAGATAAGTATACATGTATATATTGGCCCCCATCTCCTTATGTGTTTCAGTCTGCTTGCTGCTGTTGGGGGCAGGATCAACAAAATGTCCAGCCATGTACTAAAACAGGTTTTGCGAGTATGGCTGGACATGAACAAAGACCTTAGCCAGTGGGCGGGGAATAATACATCATTTCCTGTGCTGGACATAAAACCCCAGAGCACTCATGTGCTGGCCCCTTTTGGACTCTTTGGACTGTTGGAGAGATGGACATAACACATGGCTGAGTATCTCTCTTCCCTTGTAACTGTTTACTTATTAGCCCTACATACCCTGTACTAATCCTCCTAGATATTGATATCCTTGTATCTGTATATATATAGGGAAAGTTAGTATAGTTGGGTGGGCTGATATTGTATGAGTGATTAGGAAACGTGGGTGGAAAATATATTAGGTAATTGGGAATTGTATATCCATTTTGTGTACTGTGTTAGTGTGATAAATAGTAGTATATTAACTGTAGACTTTTGTGTAATAAATACCTTTTATTAGCACACGGTTTTGTCTCAGTTGGTATATAGTATAAGGCACAGATAACGTTAGTGGATATTAATTATTAATAGTCAAGTTTGATGTTAATAGTTAATATCAGACCTCAATAGAGGTGTAGGAGAGCTCCCCATTAATAACTGATATTTTTGGAGGAAATCTCATCCTTTAACATAGAACAATCATTCAACAACTATCAACCTCTTTGACAGATTTGATCTTGGCACTATTCTTAGTCTAGAGCAGTGTTCCCCAACTCCGGTCCTCAAAAGCCACCAACAGGTCATGTTTTCAGGATTTCCTTAGTATTGCCCAGGTGATGGAATTATTGCCTGTGCAGATGATGCAATTATCACATGGGTAATACTAAGGAAATCCTGAAAACATGACCTGTTTGTGGCTCTTGAGGACCGGACTTTGAGAACACAGGTCTAGAGGGTACTGTGGGTATTACCCCTCAAATGTAAGTTTCAGTAAATTAGGGGTGAAAAGGGAATTTTTTTCAAGCAGTAGCTATGATAAGACAAAATTAATTCTAAACTCTAGACTAGATGAAGTACTAATTAGTGATGAGCAAGCATGCGCACCACCATTTGTTACTCACCCGATAATCACAGTGCTCGAGATGCTCGTTACTCGGCGAGTATTTTTTGAATGTTCGGGTGGGAGCTCGAGTCCCCACCCCGCATGTTTGGTGCATATTAGGCAGCCAATTACCATGCAGGGATTGCCCGACAGTCACTGTAATGCCATAGCCATCAGTATACCGGCACTGCCCAAAAGAATTGGTCATCAGACGTGATCAAATACTGTGATATTAATCCTGACATTTTTTTGCAAGCTGCAAAATATTATACTCAATTAAAAGTCTGCTACTTGTGTGTCCAAAATATATCCACACTTGTTTGCTGACCAATAGCATCGGTATACCGGCACTGCCTAAAAGAATTGGTCATCAGACGTGATCAAATACTGCGGTATTAAACCTGACATTTTTTTGCAAGCTGTAAAATATTAAACTCCATTTAAAATGGGCAAAGCACATGGTAGGGGACAAGGAAGAGGACGTGATGCTGATGGCGCACGCAGAAGCCGAGGCCATGGGCAAGATGAAACTGTGCCTGCTGAGGAAGCACAACAAGCACCCACACCATGTCGACCTACCTTCCTGTCCCAATTTCTAGGGGGCCGCGGAACACCACTATTTTGGCCAGAGCAGTGTGAAAAGGTTGTTGGTTGAATAGCAGATAATGCTCCCAGTCAGTTTGCTGCCACCACCACCAACACCCTTGTCTTTCACATGGTCCAGTCTCAATAGTCGTGAGTCTGGACCACATATTTCTCACTCGGACCCTCCTTCCGCCCACCAGGCCAAGTGCCCAGAGACAAGCGATTCCACACTTGGACACTCCGAAGAGCTGTTCACATTTCCTGTTTTAGATTCTGGCCTCTCGCTCAAGCGGGGCAAGAGGAGATCGCATGTAGAGATACCCAAATATTTGAGCAGCCACGGTCACACAAAGGCTACGGTGGGAAAGTGCAATTACTGTTGCAAGAGGTGGATGATGATGATGAGACAATTGCCAGCAAGTCAGGAGGAGGCCCAGGGTGCGTATGTGGAAGATGAGGTGGTGGATGATGAAGTCAGTGTCCCAACCTGGCAAGGTGACAAGCATAGCGAGGACAGCAGTGAAGAGGGGGATGGAGGCCTAGCACCACAGCAGGCAGGAAGAAGCAGTGCCACAGACACAAGGCGGACAACTGTTCCCCAAAACACCAATACAAGAGAAGTTACCAGTCCAACTGCCAGGTCTTCCCGAGTTTGGCTCTTTTTAAAGACTGTCTAGTTAACCCCAAAAAGGCCATTTGCAACATCTGCCATGCCAGCATCAGCAGGGGCAGCAAAACTACCAGCCTGACCACCACCACGCTCAGGCACATGACAGAAAAGCACCCCACTAGTTAGGCCGAATGCCAGGGTCAGAAAGTGTCTGCGGGTGACACCACTGCTGTTGTACATGCACGCGATGATGCCTCCCACCCTGCACCTGTCGCTGGACACTTGCAACCATCACCGTCAGCAAAGAAGTTCACATCCCAGCACAGCGTTCAGTTGTCCCTACCCCAGTCCTTGGAACGCAAGTGCAAATACGCAGCCACCCACTCACAGGCCAGAATACTAAACTGACACATTTCTTGACTGCTTGCACTGGAAATGTTCCCTTTTAGGCTCGTGGAGACGGAAGCTTTCCAAAACCTCGCAGTGGCGGCTGTCCCTCGCCCTCGGTCCCCAGCCGCCACTATTTCTCCTGGTGTGCCATCCACACCTTACACAAGCACGTGTCCCAGAACATTAGCCGTGCCCTCACCAACGCAGTTACTGGGAAGGTCCACCTAACCACGGACACGGGGACAAGTGCTTGTGGCCAGGGACGGTACATTTCACTAACGGCACACTGGGTTAACATTGTGGAAGTCGAGACCCAGTTGGACCCTGGAACAGAACACGTCCTCCTGAAGCCGGGGATTGCGGGCCCTTGGTCAATGAAGGTTGCCCCCACATTCTACAGCCCCTGCACCTAGTCTTCCTCCTCTTCAGCCTCCATCTCCGAAATGACCACATCAGTTGCAAGCAGGAAGCACTACAGCACTGCCTCAGCCAAGCGGCAATAGGCTACGCTGAAGTTTTTCTGCTTAGGTGACAAACTGCACACTGCTGCAGAATTGTTGAAAGCTCTAACAGAGCAGGCAGATTTGTGGCTCTCACCGCTGAACCTACAGCCAGGCATGGTCATGTGTGACAATGGCCAGAACCTTGTGGCGGCTCTGAAGCTAGGCAACCTCGCACACGTACCATGCCTGGCCCATGTGCTCAACCTAGTGGTTCAGTGGTTTCTCAAAACCTACCTAGATCTGCCTGAGCTGCTTGTGAAAGTACGCCGCGTGTGTGCCTATTTAAGAAAGTCAGCTACGGCTTCCACTGCCCTGACAGTGCTTCGTCAGTCTTTGCAGCTTCCAGCTCACCGAATGGTGTGATGTCACCATGCGTTGGAACTCAATGTTGCATATGTTGGGAAGGATTTGTGAACAGCAGAGAAAAGTTGTTGAGTACCAGCTTCAACACGCCCGTCAGTATTCAGGTAAGCCTCCACACACAAGAGCTGATGAGTGGGCATGGATGTCTGACATCTGTACCATCCTCCAAAACGTTGAAGACTCCACCAAGATGGTGAATGGCGATTATGCCATAATTCACGTCACCATCCCGCTTCTGTCTACTGAAACGCTCGCTGCTCACAATGAAAGAGGAGGCATTGCAGGCGGAGCACGATGAGATGGAGCAAGGAACTATACAGGGTAATGCTACACAGCCCAGCCTCATCTCATCTCAAAGTGGATTGGGTGATAATGAGGAGGAGGAGGAACAGGAGCTGGCTTCCTGCGCTAAAGTCGGTACTACCCTCACCACATTCATACCATCTGTTCAGCGTGGATGGCCTGAAGAGGGGGAGGACAAAGAGGACCAGGAGGAGAAGGATGAGAACATGGACAGTTGTCCTCTTGGTGGGGATAGGGAAGTCTTGGCTGTTGGCAGTCTGGCACACATAGCTGACTTTATGTTCCGCTGCCTTTCCCGTGACCCTCGCGTTGTACGTGTTTTGGGCAACAGTAATTACTAGTTGGTCATACTTCTAGACCAGTGCTACAAGGAGAACTTTCGATTCTCTCCTTCCTATGACGGACAGGTCTAATAAAATGTTGCAGTACCAGAAGGCCCTTGTTGAAGAATTTTTAAAAAAATTCCCAGCTGACATCGCTGGCGGCAGAGGTTACAGTTCCTTGGACAACCAAGGAGTACAGGCGAGGGAGACACAAACCAGGTGCAGCAAAGGCAGGGGAACACTGTTAAAGGTCTAGGACAGTTCTCTCAGACCCTCACAGCCCCCAGACCCTGATGCGCGGGGCACTCTGACAAGAAGGGAAAAGTTTTGGAAGATGCTGAAGGAGTACCTTGCTGACCATACCAGCGCCCTCCGTGATTCCTCTGTGCCTTACAACTATTGGGTATCCAAGCTGGACACGTGGCATGAACTGTCTCTCTACGCCTTGTACGTCCTGGCCTGCCCTGCCGCTAGCGATTTGTCAGAGCGGGTTTTTAGTGCCGCCGGGGTATTATAACTGATAGGCGCATCCGCCTTTCAACTGAAAATGCAGACAGGCTGACCCTTATAAAAATGAACAAGGGCTGGATTGGGCCAGACTTCTCGACACCACCGGATGATAGCAGAACATAAACTCAAATCCAGTGTTTTTCTTTTTAGAGAGTCTATTCCCATGCACCCCTTCACAACCAAACATGGGTATACGCTTCAGGATTTTGTCTATTTCATGTCGTCCTCCTCCTTATCCTTCTCATCGTCCACCACAATATCACCAGGGTGACCATCATGCAACACGCACATATTTTTTTTAAGGGTGTTTATGATGCCCTTATTTTGATGCCCTATTTTTAGAGGCCTACCTCTAACATTCCATATAATATACAGGTGCATCTCACTAAATTAGAATATCAAAAATTTAATTTATTTCAGTTCTTCAATACAAAAAGTGAAACTCATTATACAGGGTGGTCCAAAAGTAGGTGGCCAGAAAATAATAAACATTTATTTTGATTTATATATAAAATTATATTTACTAACACAAGCATAAGATTGACAATTAAATTTTATTCTGAACAATAATACAAAAGCCCTTAAATTTTATCAACGCAGGTGCTCAAACAGTTTTCCATTTCAATTTGCACAGCTTTGAAGTCAGCCTCTTACACTTCAACAAACTTTTTTGCACAAGTCTCTTTGGGTATTAATTTCTTGAAATGCATCTCTTATGTAATTTTTCAAATCACTGACACTTTTTGGTTTTCGACTATAAACTTTGTCCTGGAGTACTCCCCAAAAGAAAAAATCCACTGGGGTCAAGTCTGGTGAACGTGCCGGACAATCAAGTGGGCCTCTTCGGCCAATCCATTTATTAGGAAATGTTTCATCAAGATACTCGCGGACTACTCTTGAATAATGTGGAGGGGCCCCATCTTGTTGGAAATAAAGGTCATTTGAATTAGGCTGTTGCTGTAACTGGGGAACAACTTGATTCATTAGAATTTCGAGATACTTATCTCCTGTGACTGTTCCATCAAAAAATATTGGTCCTAAAACACCAAAACTTGAAATACCACCCCAAACATTGACACCAGGCTCATTTAGTTGTAGCTCTAATGTTAAATGCATGTTCTCATTACACCAGTAAATACAATTATGTCTGTTAATATGGCCGGATAATTTGAAAGAAGCTTCATCACTCCACATAACGTTATCTAAAATTACTGGATAAATCTCCCCCTTCATAACCTTATTACACTTTCTGTCCACCTACTTTTGGACCACCCTGTATAGAGTCATTACAAACAGAGTGATCTATTTCAAGTAGCTATTTCTGTTAATGTTTGATTATGGCTTACAGCCAATGAAAACACAAAAGTTATTATCTCAGTAAATTAGAATACTTTATAACAACAGCTTGAAAAATGTTTTTAAAATTCGAAATGTTGGCCTACTGAAATGTATGTTCAGTAAATGCACTCAATACTTGGTTGGGGCTCTTTTTGCATCAGTTACTGCATCAAAGCAGTGAGGCATGGAGGCGATCAGCCTGTGGCACTGCTGAGGTGTTATGGAAACTCAGGTTGCTTTGATAGCAGCCTTCAGCTCGTCTGCATTGTTGGGTCTGGTGTCTCATCTTCCTCTTGACAAGGTCAGGTTAAGGTCAGGCGAGTTTGCTGGCCAATCAAGCATAGTGATACTGTTGTTTTTAAACCAGGTATTGGTACTTTTGTCAGTGTGTACAGGTGCCTGCTGGAGAATGAAATTTCCATCCCCAAAAAGCTTGTCGGCAGAGAGAAGCATGAAGTGCTTTAAAATTTCCTGGTAGACATAAGCGCTGACTTTGGTCTTGATAAAACACAGTGGACCTACACCAGCAAATGACATGGCTCCCCAAAACATCACTGATTGTGGAAACTTCACACTAGACCTCAAGCAGCTTGGATTGTGTGCCTCTCCACTCTTCCTCCAGACTCTGGGACCTTGTCTTCCAAATGAAAATTGGGTCCTTGTGGGGTGTGTCAATGACTGCCTTCTGGACATCTGTCAAGTCAGCAGTCTTCCCCATGATTGTGGAGCCTACTGAAACAGACTAAAGGATCTTTTTAAACTCTTAGGAAGCCTTTGCAGGTTTTTTGGTAATTATTTTAATTTACTGAGATAATGACTTTTGTGTTTTTATTGGCTGCAAGCCATAATCATCAACATTAACCGAAATAAACACTTGAAATAGATCCCGCTGTTTGTAATGACTATATATGAATTTCACTTTTTGCATTGAAGAATTGAAATAAATTAACTTTTTGATGATATTCTAATTTAGTGAGATGTACCTGTATATGTACACCCCCACCAGGGGTAAATGTTTTTCAGCCCATGCATGGGTATTACCAGTCTAGGAGACCCACTCCTTAATGGAAAATATTTTTTTACTGAGGCCCTCCACTACGTCTCTTCAAATTGGTATATCCTAATTTTTGGCAGCCCTTGCACTTACTGCATACGCAATAACAGTATAGGAGACCCACTCCAATTCAAATTGATTCTATATTCTACAATATTAACTCATCTAAAATGCATGCACGGGTGAGCTATTGCACTATGGATAGTGTATTACACGCATCCAGACAGGGGTTATTGCCTTATACTCTTGCTGCTGCAAGCAAACAAAAAAAAATCTATTCCCTATTGATACCGCTGTTAGCTGCTTTCAGAATAGGGACAGGTGCTAGGTATCATCAGCTGGAAATGAGTGTTCATACTCTGGTGACATACATATCTTCCACAGTGCATAACAATGTTTTCCATGCACTCATTGACATAGTCATAATTTTTAACGGTGATCTGTAAGTAGAAATTGATGAAAGCAGGCAGGGTTGCTTGCATTCCTTCATAGTTTGGTGGTACAATGTACCTCTTCGGAGCCGGGTAAATTCTATTTTTTATTGTACTATATTACCTCACTTATCTGAGATTCGTGTACAGGTAACCCATAGCAGTTGGGATAGCGTCTACAGGAATCTAGTCAGGGATTATTGTATTATACGCCGTGCTGAAAAAAAAAATTCTATTCCCTATTGATAATGCTGTTAGCTGCTTTTAAAATAGGGACAGGTGCTAGATGGTATCATCAGCTGGAAATGAGTGTTCATACTCTGGTGACATACATATCTTCCACAGTGCATAACGATGTTTTCCATGCACTCATTGACATAGTCATAATTTTTAACGGTGATCTGTAAGTAGAAATTGATGAAAGCAGGCAGGGTTGCTTGCATTCCTTCATAGTTTGGTGGTACAATGTACCTCTTCGGAGCCGGGTAAATTCTATTTTTTATTGTACTATATTACCTCACTTATCTGAGATTCGTGTACAGGTAACCCATAGCAGTTGGGATAGCGTCTACAGGAATCTAGTCAGGGATTATTGTATTATACGCCGTGCTGAAAAAAAAAATTCTATTCCCTATTGATAATGCTGTTAGCTGCTTTTAAAATAGGGACAGGTGCTAGATGGTACCATCAGCTGGAAAGGAGTGTTCATTCTGGTTGCATACATATTTTCCACAGTGCATAACTTGATTGATGTTTTCCATGCACTCATTGATCGATTCATAATTTTTACGGTGATCTGTACTCAGAAATTAATCAAAGTTGACAAAAATGAATCGAAGTTGGCAGAAATTTTTCAATTTTTACAGAAATGAATAAAACTTAAAAAAAAAAAAAACCTGATTTAATCTGTCCATTCGCAGTTTCTTTGTAGCTTCTGTATGTAAGAGATAGTGGTGGGAGACTTGATGCTACTGGAGCTGGAATTATCCCTTCAGAACTCTCCAGTGCTTTGTTTCCATCCATTTCTCGGTGCTTCTTGAATTAGATTTGGGGGCATTGTCCTACTGGAAGACCCATGACCTAGGATGCAAAGTCAGCTTTATGACACTATATTGCAAACTAAAATCCTTTGGGAATCTTCACATTTAATGATGCCTTGCACACAGTCAAGGCACCCTGTGCCAGAGTCAGCAAGACAACCCCTAAATATCTTTGAACCTCCACCATATTTGACTAGAAGTACTGTGTTCTTTGGGCTCGTTACTCGGGTTGAGCACCCAAGCAATTCGATTTACTCGACCCGAGTAACGAGTACCTGAGCATTTTAGTGTTGGCTCATCACTAGTACTTATGTGTGTAAACTGCGTGTTTTGGGTCTTTGGCTTCATTCACACAGAAGAGGTACAAATCCTTTCAGGGTAGTTTATATTTTGTGAAAATCCACTCCTAGTTTTGGTTTACAAATGCTAATGTAAAATACTGACCATAATAAACAAATGTAAATGAAGACAAAGACCTTAAACATTCTGGTTACTGGGAATACTTCTAGCTGCACTCCTGCTTTATTGCATCTTTAAAGCTGGGTTTCCTTTTTTGTTTTTTACAGTAAATATATTTAGAGTTGTCTTACTACCAATCCTAAAAATACAACGAGGACTAGTGTAGGGGAACACAAATACAGATGTGAATGAAGGTATAGGGGAAAGAAGACAGGCATGAAGTGTGTGCGTAGGGAAATAATGTATATAGATGAATAGAAGAGAAAAAAATGGATACTTAAAAACAAAAACATTTTGTTGAAATTACCCGTTTGTCATCCCACTGAATTTTGAATGTGGAATTGTTAGAAATTATTTGTAAGAATCACAGGTCATACACAGATTAAATTAAATATCCCCAATTCCTTTAATATATATTAAGAATTTAGAAGAATAGTTTTTAAAAATAAAGATTGAATATGTTTTAAGGACACATTTTTAATATTTGGAACAGTCCATGGGGATTTGGGCATCTGGCAAGTATGTTGCTGTTGTTCCTCAGTTCTGTTTTCATGGATTAAGAGGTAAGAATTTAAGCTTTTAGGACACATGAACAGCATGAACATGATGGCCCTAAACATGTTGATTTATTATAAGTGTATGGTTCCAATTAGAGAGTATTCTCTTAAGGCTCAAATCACTAGAATGTATATTCCCTTGAGTTATGAAGCATCTAAATGCAGCCATTCTTTATACATTGTAATATAATTTTACAGTATTATAATTGCAATTCAACTAGACTACAAGTCAAAGTATATATTTATGTCTGTAACATACCAGATCACTTGATATGAATTAGAGCTGAAGCAACCACCAACATACAAAACACCTATTTAGAAAACCTCTAATTCCACTGGGACAGTGATCACAGGTTATTAGGGACAAAACATACATACATGGCGATCTATACTGTATTTTGTCTGTACAGCATTCAGTTGGCAAAATATGTTTAAAAAAATAACCAATAAAAAAACTAAAAATTACTCCCTCTGCAATTGAGGATTAAGGTTTATAGATTCTGTCTTAAGGTGGTTTTATACTTAATCTCTATATTAATAACACGTCTGAGATGAGAGTTTGTGGCATTTACTAATATAGGTATTAGGGCTTATGCAGAAGTCAACTTTTTTCACGTACGAGAAAAACTAACCGAGTTGCATCAGTTTTTCAACAGTTTGGTCAGAATTTTATCATTTTTTTCCATGTATGAGAAAATAAAAGAAAGTTTCTCCACCTTCTCCTATCAGTAAGTGAAAAAATGGACTACACACGGATGGCAGACTTGCATGGCCCATTTTGATTTGACATTCAGATCAATATAGGACATCTCCTCGCCTCCTGGTGCTCCTCGCCATATCCCCAGTTACTTCTACCTCCTATCCACGACCTTCCACAAACTGTCGCAACCCTTCTAACCTCATACCCATCCAACTAATCCCCACTTCCTCAGTTGCACTAACAGGAGCTCTATGGAACGCTCACTCCGTCTGCAACAAACTTTCCTACATCCACGACCTTTTCATTACTAACAAACTTTCCTTCCTCGCCATCACCGAAACCTGGCTCACCCCCTCTGACACAGCCTCCCAAGCTGCACTTTCGTATGGCGGATTCCACCTTTCCCGCACACCCCGCCCCAACGACAAATATGGTGGAGGCGTAGGTTTTCTCCTGTCAGATACCTGCACTTTCACCCAAATCCCACTGCCACCCTCCGTTACACTCCCCTCTTTTGAGGTGCACTGTGTGCGTATCTATTCCCCCTCTGACCTCCAACTGGCCGTCATTTACCGACCCCCAGGGCTAGCCACCACTTTCTTAGACCACTTCACTACCTGGCTGCTTCACTTCCTTTCCGCTGACATCCCCACTATCAAAATGGGTGACTTCAACATCTCCATTGACACTTCCCACTTGTCTGTCTCTAAGTTCCTATCCCTCACTTCCTCAATGGTCTTCTGCAGCTACTCATAAAGATGGCCACACACTGGACCTCATCTTCACCCGCCTCTGTTCCCTATCTAACCTCTCTAACTCACCTCTCCCTCTCTCTGACCATAACCTCCTCACATTCTCTACCCTCTCCTCTCCAGGTGCACAATCCCCACTCCACAAACTTACACACGCTCACAGAAACCTCAAACACCTTGACCTACACTCACTCTCTGAATCCCTCCTCCCTCTTACAGACATAAATTCCTTACACAATGCAGATGTTGCTGCCGCTTTATATAACACCACAATAGCTGCAGCTCTCGACTCGATCGCCCCTCTCACACATACCAAAGCTCGCACAATCAACAGGCAACCCTGGCACACCAAACTTACTAAAGAACTGCGATGGGCCTCCAGGGTTGCGGAGCGGAGATGGAAAAGGTCTCACTCCATTGAGCACTTCATCGCATTCAAACAATCCCTCACTATTTTCAAGTCCACACTCACTACAGCAAAACAAACCTACTTCTCATCTCTCATATCCTCCCTGTCTCACAACCCTAAACAGCTATTTAACACTTTCAATTCTCGCCTTCATCCCCCAGCACCTCCTCCCTCTTCTCTCATCTCAGCCAAAGACTTGGACACCATCAGACAAAGCTTTTGCCTAAAGTCCGCACAACCCCTCCTCATATCTACTCAACCTTCCTCCTCCAAACCGCACTTCTCCACCATTACAGAAGGTCAAGTCTCCTCTTTACTCTCCAAATCACACCTCACCACCTGCGAACTTGACCCAATCCCATCCCACCTCATCCCTAACCTTACCACAGTCTTCATCCAAACCCTAACAACCGGTGTCTGTCCCTCATGTTTCAAACATGCCTCAATCACACCCATCCTCAAAAAGCCCTCCCTTGACCCATCCTCTCTGACTAGCTACCGCTCCATATCACTTCTCCCCTATGCCTCAAAACTACTAGAACAACATGTCCACCTTGAACTGTCCTCCCACCTCTCCTCCTGTTCCCTCTTCGACCGCCTACAATCTGGCTTCTGACCGCATCACTCGACTGAAGCAGCATTGACCAAAGTCACCAACGACCTACTAACCGCCAAATCCAAGGGACACTACTCCATCCTCCTCATTCTGGACCTGTCATCTGCCTTCGACACAGTCGACCATTCCCTCTTACTACAGATTCTCTCATCTCTTGGCATCACGGACTTGGCCCTATCTTGGATCTCCTCATACTTAACAGACAGGATATTCAGTGTCTCCCACTCACTCACACACTACCTCCTCATCTCGCCCCCTATCTGTTGGTGTCCCCCAAGGTTCAGTTCTAGGATCTCTGCTCTTCTCCATCCACACCTTTGGCCTGGGACAGCTCATAGAGTCTCACGGCTTTCAGTATCACCTCTGATGCGGATGACACACAGATCTACCTCTCTGGACCCGGTATCTCCTCCCTACTAACCAAAATCTCACAATGTCTGTCCCCCATCTCATCTTTCTTCTCTGCCAGATTTCTAAAACTCAACATGGATAAAACAGAGTTCATCATCTTTCCACCCTCTCATTCATATCCCCCATCTGACCTATCCATCAACATCAATGGCAGTTCACTCTCCCCAGTCCCACAAGCTCGCTGCCTTGGGGTAACCCTGGACTCTGATCTCTCCTTCAAACCACATATCCAAGCCCTTTCCACTTCCTGCCGACTCCAACTCAAAAATATCTCCCGAATCCGTGCATTCCTCAGCAAAGACTCTGCAAAAACACTAGTGAATGCCCTCATCATCTCCCGCCTTGACTACTGCAACCTCCTGCTCTGTGGCCTCCCTTCCAACACTCTTGCGCCCCTCTAATCTATCCTAAACTCTGCTGCTCGACTAATCCACCTGTCCCCCCAATACTCCCCAGCCTCTCCCCTCTGTCAATCCCTTCACAGGCTCCCCATTGCCCAGAGACTCAAGTTCAAAACCCTAACCATGGCATACAAAGCCATCCACAACCTGTCTCCTCCATACATCTGTGATCTAGTCTCCAGGTACTTACCTGCATGCAACCTCCGATCCTCACAAGATCTCCTTCTCTACTCCCATCTTATCTCCTCTTCCCACAATCGCATACAAGATTTCTCCCGCGCATCCCCCCTACTCTGGAACTCTCTACCCCAACATATCAGACTCTCGCCTACCATGGAAGCCTTCAAAAGAAACCTGAAGACCTACCTCTTCCGACAAGCCTACAACCTGCAGTGACCACCGCCCCACCACATTACTGCATGACCTCCTCTACCCCCACCTACTGTATCCTCACCCATCCCTTGTAGACTGTGAGCCCTCGCGGGCAGGGTCCTCTCTCCTCCTGTACCAATCGCTGACTCATTTTAAGATTATGTAAATGTTTTTGCTATGTATATCCCTATCACATGTAAAGCTCCATGGAATAAATGGCGCTATAATAAATAATGATAAAATAATAATAATAATCCCTGTGATTTTGCATGGACCACCAGTCTCAAGAAAAAAAAAAAAAAATCGGACATGTGAACAGCCCCCAGAGATTATCATAGGCACGAAAGCTATCCGTGAAAAAATCTCATACATGAAAAACTGACATGTGAGTGAGCCATTACAGGTTCTCCTCCTTTGTAAAACACCTACTGCTGGTTAGTGTAGCCTTCTTCACAGATCTTCTGTTCTCAGAATGGCCCCTCCGAGGAAAATGTGACCAGACCTTGCCATCAGACGTGCAGTTTTATTTTCAACTACTCACCCGATTACTTACTGTGAAACACAGACATTACATATCCCATTAGTGGCATGGCTCTTTACACTCAAAGAGGTTTCATTATACATTTTCAATGAATGCCATGTACTATAGACTGGAACAAAGCCATTAATTTTGCATTTTGTAATACACAAGTGTTTATCTTGTGCCGATTGTCTATGGTAGGTCTCTTTGATGGTTACAAGATCTCCTTAAGCATTAATTTTGGATGTTTAGTAAGATAGTATTCATGTGGTGCACCTTTATTAAGTGGATTATGATTGCTACTATCATACTTTTTTGCACGCGCTACAAACTGTAGGGTAAAACATACCAGTCATTCCTCTTAGCGCGTAATTCCATTTGCATTACTCACTTCTCAAGTCCGAGTGTACCATGCTATCCACTACTCATTCCTCCAGATCTATACAGGTGAATTGTTGTAAAATAATAATTAATTTGGATAATTAACCTCTGAGGAAGTCACATTTGAGGACGATCCATGTATGGGGCTTATTGTGGGATTTTATATGATGTACTTTTGGGATATATTGTTCACTTTATGATACACCTTGTGTCTACTATTCTAAAAGTTCAAATGTTGCTATTTTTGTATCTTGCGTGTTGACACTTTTTTGTGACATCTCCTTTGTCTGATTTTTTTGCACAATGGTAGTCTGTTTGATAACCTTTACTTATAGTTGGGTTTTTGTGGGGGGGATATCACTTGCAATACTGAGGTAGGGGGTATGACACAGGCACATATCAGGATGCCTGGTCTGGATTTGGCTTTTTCTGTTCTTGTATGCACTTTTTAAAATATTTTTATTTATTTTTTTTCTGTCTTTTTGAATTTGTGTTATGTTGTATTTAATAAAATATCTTTGTTAAATTGGTTCACAGTGTGCATGACCTTCATTAGTTATCTCCTTTTCTTACGTATGGTATTCCCATTTACAAAAATGCCATTACTTTAAAAGGATTGTGTCAAAATGACACTTTGTTATCCTATTGACGGGATAGATAATTTGCCGAGCTGTGAGATTATCATCAATAAAAACGGGTTTGGGGGCCCTATTCTCTTTAAGTGGAGCAGCTGTTTCGACAATGAACATTTCTGCTCCACTTTGTCTTCAGTGAGTACAATAATCGGCTTTCCTTGTTTATACACTGCCACTCAATTCAAAATAAACTAATATCCAATGGAAATAACCATGTCAAACAGATGAGGAAAAGCTGCTTCTATGTTTAAGGCTCGGTTTACAGCTCTATTTTTATTAAGTATATCCATGCCCACTTTACTAAATACTTGCATTCCTTATAAATAATTCTGGATCATCATTTCTAAAAACTAGGAGTGTGTTAGGGCCGCTCTTCTGCCCAAAAATAAATCAAAAGTTGACAACTAGGTGTTACTATTACCTTGTGAATAGTTTGCATTACTACCTGACACTTTTGTCTTTGATTAGTCAATATCTGACCATATAAAAACATGGCAGACGTGTCAATTTCAATTTAATCATTCATTTCCAGGAGGAATAACAGTTTTAAAAAAAAAGTTGCTCCAAAATATTGTGTGAGAAATGTAAGTATTTACTACAATACATCCATCAGGAGAGTGGGTAGGTCATCTTTAAAGGGTAAGCTCGCACTACATTTTTTTTTTTTTGGGCAGATTTGGAGTGAGTTTGCTCTGAAAACCACCAGAAAATGCACTAAAAATGCACTAACACATTCATATTGATCTAAAAAAAGACATATTGTTCATATGTTCAAGCTTTGGAGCATCTTAACAGCTTCAGGCTTCCAAAGACTAATCGTTAAAAGTGACCTTCTGCTCTGAAGATGCTCTATACCAGGGGTCTCAAACTCGGCTGGGTATATGGGCCGCATATGGAAAAAATTTGAATTTGGGGGGCAGCATTCTTTGTTCAATGTGACATTTTTAGTGATACCATTTTTTTTGTATACACCTTTTGAACATTTTTGCCGTGTTTATTTTTTTATGGCTTGGGTCGTTATGGATGTGGCGATAATAAACGTGCACTTTTTTGTGTTTACTTTAGTTTACATATAAAACAGCATTTTTAGTGCCCAATATTTTTTCATGCTTTATTTTATTTTTTATTTTTTTTACAATTTTATTTCCCCCAATTGGCCACATACAGTAATATTGTCTTACAATTAGCATCATATAGTAATAATGGAAAACATCTTGTAGTAATGTTCCCCATCCAAGTCCCCATCTTGTACTAATGTGCCCCATCCAGGTCCCCATCCTGTGGCTATGTGCCCCATCCAGGTCCCCATCCTGTGGCAACGTTCCCCATCCTGGTGCCCATCTTGTACTAATGTGCCTCATCCAGGTCCCCATCTTGGGGCTATGTGCCCCATCCAGGTCCCCATCCTGTGGCAATGTGCCCCATCCAGGTCCCCATCCTGTGGCAATGTGCCCCATCCAGGTCCCCATCTTGTGGCTATGTGCCCCATCCAGGTCCCCATCTTGTGGCTATGTGCCCCATCCAGGTCCCCATCTTGTGGCTATGTGCCCCATCCAGGTCCCCATTTGTGGCTCTGGTCCCCATCTTGTGGCTCTGTGCCCCATCCAGGTCCCCATCTTGTGGCTATGTGCCCCATCCAGGTCCACATCTTGAGGCTCTGTGCCCCATCCAGGTCCGCATCCTGTGGCTATGTGCCCCATCCAGGTCCCCTCTTGTGGCTATGTGCCCCATCCAGGTCCCCTCTTGTGGCTCTGTGCCCCATCCCGGTCCCCATGTTGTGGCTCTGTGCCCCATCCCGGTCCCCATGTTGTGGCTCTGTGCCCCTTCCAGGTCCCCATGTTGTGGCTCTGGTCCCCATCTTGTGGCTATGTGCCCCATTCAGGTCCCCATCCTGTGGCTATGTGCCCCATCCAGGTCCCCATCTTGTGACTATGTGCCCCATCCAGGTCCCCATCTTGTGCCTGTGTGCCCCATCCAGGTCCCCTCTTGTGGCTCTGTGCCCCATCCCGGTCCCCATGTTGTGGCTCTGTGCCCCCTGTGCTGTTCTTCACACACATAAAATAGAAAAAAAAAAAAGATGATTCTCACCTGTCCTCCGTTCCCTCGGCGGCCTTCCTGCAGATGTGGCCCGCAGGCACCACAGAGTCCGACCCCTTGACGATCCCGACCTGGTCCAGGAGGAGCCGCCGACAGCAGCGCTGCATTGCCGCACAGAGGCTGTCTCCCAGCACAGCATTTTCAATGTCAGCCGCCGGCCAATCAGAGACCAGCAGCTGACATCTGCATATGGCAATGACGTCATACTCGCTGCGCCGACACGCAGATATCAGCTGCTGGCCTCTGATTGGCCAGCGGCTGGCATTGGAAATGCAGTGCTGGGAAACAGTCTCTGTGTGGCAATTCAGCGCTGCTGTCGGCGGCTCCTCCTGGACCAGGTCGGGATCGTCAAGGGGTCTGTGCCTGCGGGCCGCATAAAGCAGCCTCAGGGGCCGCATGCGGCCCGCGGGCCGCGTGTTTGAGACCCCTGCTCTATACTTTTATAGTTGAAACCAGAAGTTTACATGCACTATATAAAAAGACACATGCATGTTTTTCTCAATATCTGACATGAAATCAGAATAAACCTTTCCCGTTTTAGGCCAATTAGGATTACCATAATTTTTAATATTTGCCAAATGCCAGAATAATATGAGAGAGAATGAATGAGTTAAGGCATTTTTATTACTTACTGCAAAGTCAAAAAAGTTTACATACATTTCATTAGTATTTGGTACCATTGCCCTTAAACTGAATGACTTGGGTCAAACGTTTGGGATATCCTTCCACAAGCTTCTCACAATAGTTGGTCGGAATTTGGGCCCATTCCTCCTGACAAAACTGGTGTAACTGAGGGTTTGTAGGTCCCTTTGCTCGCCCCTACTTTTCAGCTTTGCCCATAAATTTTCAATGGTATTGAGATCAGGGCTTTGTGATGGCCACTCCAAAACATTGACTTTGTTATCCTTAAGCCACTTTGTTACCATTTTGGCAGTATGCTTCGGGTCATTGTCCATTTGAAAAACCCATTTCCGCCCAAGCTTTAACTTTCTGGCTGATGTCTTGAGATGTTGCTTCAGTATTGCCACATAATCTTCTTTTCTCATGATGCCAGCTATTTTGGAAAGTGTACCAGTTCCTCCTGCAGCAAAACAACCCCACAACATGATGCTGCCACCCTGTGTTTCACAGCTGGGATGGTGTTTTTAGGCTTCCAAGCTTCTCCCTTTTTCCTCCAAATGTAACAATGGACATTATGCCCAAAATGTTCAATTTTAGTTTCATCAGACCACAGGACATGTCTCCAAAAATTAAAATCTTTGATCCTGTGTGCATTTACAAACATTAATCTGGCTTTTTTATGTTTCTTTTGGAGTAGTGGCTTGTTTCTGGTAGAGTGGCCTTTCGGTCCATGTTGATACAGTACTCGTTTCACTGTGGATATTGACACAATCTTACCAGTTTCCGCCATCATCTTCACAAGGTCTTTTGGCTTTGTCCTTGGGTTGATAGGCACATGTTGGACCAAAGCACGTTCATCTCTGGGACACAGAACCCTTCTCCTTCCTGAGCTGCATGATGGCTGGACATTCCCATCTTGTTTGTACTTGTGTACAATTATTTGTACAGATGAACAAGGCACCTTCAGGTATCTTGAAATTGTACCCAAGGATGGGCCAGACTTGTGCAAGTCCACAATTCTCTTCCTGATATCTTGGCTGATTTCTTTAGACTTTCCCATGACCGCTACAAAAAGCAGCAGTGTGTTTCAGGTGTGCATTAAAATACATCCACAGGTGTGTCTCTAACTCAGATGTTGCCAAAAAATCAGAAGCTTCCAAACACATGATATCATCATATGGGCAGTCCAGAATTGTTTAAAGGCATAGTAATCTTAGTGTAAGTAAACTTCTGACTTTGCAGTAAATAATAAAAGACACACCACAGAAAGAAACCGGTGGAGAGTCTGGACCACTAGAAGTATCAGGTATAATATCCTGCTTGTAACTCCCTTAGGAAAATATATACCAATATACAAATGAAGGGCATATAAAAAGAAAGGCAGCAAATATATATATGTAATCCTATACACAGATAACCAAGTGGAATTTAATAAATAGCATGATAAATATCAATAATAACATCCCCCACTAGTGTATACATGTATCAAACATCAATACGGCTGCATATGTAAAGGCCAGGCCCACAATATCCTACTTGTAACTTGAAAATATATACCAAATGCAGAGATAAAGGGCATATCAAAGAAAAGCAGCAGATATATATATGTAATCCAATATACAGATAACCAAGCGGAATTGGACGAAGCATTTCCTATGCGAAACGCGCGTCGGGTGCGTGGTGGGTGCCTGGACCATTGACTCGTGCTCCTAGGTAACTATGGTTATTTGTTGATAACTACACTATGGGCCTTCCCTTTACTGACACTGGTCATTGATATATGCAGCTGTATTGATTTCTCGATACCTGTATACACTAGTGAGGGATGTTATTGATATTTATCATGCTATTTATTAAATTCCGCTTGCTTATCTGTATATTGGATTACATATACAGTACAGACCAAAAGTTTGGACATACCTTCTTATTTAAAGATTTTTCTGTATTTTCATGACTTTGAAAATTGTACATTCACACTGAAGGCATCAAAACTATGAATTAACACATGTGGAATTATATACATAACAAAAAGTGTGAAACAACTGAAAATATGTCTTATATTCTAGGTTCTTCAAAGTAGCCACCTTTTGCTTTGATGACTGCTTTGCACACACTTGGCATTCTCTTGATGAGCTTCAAGAGGTAGTCACCGGAAATGGTTTTCACTTCACAGGTGTGCCCTGTCAGGTTTAATAAGTGGGATTTCTTGCCTTATAAATGGGGTTGGGACCATCAGTTGTGTTGTGCAGAAGTCAGTGGACACACAGCTGATAGTCCTACTGAATAGACTGTTAGCTGCTTTTTTCTTGCCATAATACAAATTCTAAGTAAAGAAAAATGAGTGGCTATCATTACTTTAAGAAATGAAGGTCAGTCAGTCTGAAAAATTGGGCAAACTTTGAAAGTGTCCCCAAGTGCAGTTGCAAAAACCATCAATCGCTACAAAGAAACTGGCTCACATGAGGACCGCCCCAGGAAAGGAAGACCAAGAGTCACCTCTGCTTCTGAGGATAAGTTTATCCGAGTCACCAGCCTCAGAAATCGCAAGTTAACAGCAGCTCAGATTAGAGACCAGGTCAATGCCACACAGAGTTCTAGCAGCAGACACATCTCTACAACAACTGTTAAGAGGATACTTTGTGCAGTTGGCCTTCATGATAAAATAGCTGCGAGGAAACCACTGCTAAGGACAGGCAACAAGCAGAAGAGACTTGTTTGGGCTAAAGAACACAAGGAATGGACATTAGACCAGTGGAAATCTGTGCTTTGGTCTGATGAGTCCAAATTTGAGATCTTTGGTTCCAACCACCGTGTCTTTGTGTGACGCAGAAAAGGTGAACGGATGGACTCTACATGCCTGGTTCCCACCGTGAAGCATGGAGGAGGAGGTGTGATGATGTGGGGGTGCTTTGCTGGTGAAACTGTTGGGGATTTATTCAAAATTGAAGGCATACTGAACCAGCATGGCTACCACAGCATCTTGCAGCGGCATGCTAATCCATCCGGTTTGAGTTTAGTTGGACCATAATTTATTTTTCAACAGGACAATGACCCCAAACACACCTCCAGGCTGTGTAAGGGCTATTTGACCAAGGACGAGAGTGATGGGGTGCTACGCCAGATGACCTGGCCTCCACAGTCACCAGACCTGAACCCAATCAAGATGGTTTGGGGTGAGCTGGACCGCAGAGTGAAGTCAAAAGGGCCAACAAGTGCTAAGCATCTCTGGGAACTCCTTCAAGATTGTTGGAAGACCATTTCCGGTGACTACCTCTTGAAGCTCATCAAGAGAATGCCAAGAATGTGCAAAGCAGTCATCAAAGTAAAAGGTGGCTACTTTGAAGAACCTAGAATAGAAGACATATTTTCAGTTGTTTTACACTTTTTTGTTAAGTATATAATTCCACATGTGTTAATTCATAGTTTTGATGCCTTCAGTGTGAATGTACAATTTTCATAGTCATGAAAATGCAGAAAAATCTTTAAATGAGAAGGTGCGTCCAAACTTTTGGTCTGTACTGTATATATCTGCTGCTTTTCTTTGATATGCCCTTTATCTCTGCATTTGGTATATATTTTCAAGTTACAAGTAGGATATTGTGGGCCTGGCCTTTACTGACACTGGTCACTGACATACGCAGCCGTATTGATGCACCGGTTTCTTTCTGTGGTGTGTCTTTTATTGTTTTTTATTGTGTGTATTTACTGGTATATGTTTTCAATAAAGCTTTGGCACATTTGGGCTATGTGTGTTTTTATCTCTCATTGGTGTCTATAAGATTCTTTGCCCTAATGACTTATTGGTGTGTTTTGCAGTAAATAATAAAAATGCCTTAAAACATTCTCTCTCTCATTATTCTGGCATTTGGCAAATATTAAAAATTATGCTAATCCTAATTGACCTAAAATGGGAAAGGTTTATTCTGTTTTCATGTCAGATATTGAGAAAAACATTCATACGTGTCTTTTTATATAGTGTATGTAAACTTCAGGTTTCAACTGTATGTATACAAGTCAATTGGAAGATACAGAAGATGGGAGGCTTTTTGTTTTGTTAGTTTGTGCATGAAGACCTGCTAGCAGTTTCTTCATTGTTGAATGCAGTTAAAAAACATCCAAAAAAAAAAAACCGAAAAAAGATGCATCAATAATGCTGGAATAACAATAAAAAGAACAGCAAAAAAATTGCCAGCAGGAAAAAACTATGAAAAAGCGCTCAGGAAACTACGAACTAATGCTAGAAAAAGATTGTTTCTGATTTACAAAACACCAGAGAAAAGGAGAGGTTCCTAGAGTGCTGTCCACTTGAAAAATGGACATATTTGACTACCTGTAAAAAAGATTATGGAATATATTACAAATTTAATGCAATCATGACAAAACAGTTATTTTACTACACTACTGTGCGAGTAGACTTATTTTGCTATATTACTATATTTTATTATTATATATTTATCATTGCCCGGTGTTCTTCAAGCGCAGGACTAAGTAGCAGGACAGACAACCACATGTATAAATCAGTGTAGCAGGTCCATATTCAGCAACATTATTGTAAACGGTTCCAAACTGCATTGTCGTACTCATTTTATAATAGAATACCATGGTGGTGAACATCCTTACACCACTTCTCTCCGCGATGCATTCAGATTGATTGACAACAGACACTTCAGACAACAGTTGGAGTACAGAGGAGACCTAAGAAAGGAGCGGCTTGGAAACCACAACGTGGTTAGAAGTGAGTGACAAGGAAGGATGCTTATATATACAAAATTAGTCTTTCAGGATGTATATACGCTGGAAGGAGAGTACTGTACGGCTTCAGTCTTTCACTTGTGCTTTTTTATGTAATATCTGATGGAATTAGATTAGTTTAGTAATAATATTACTCGGAATCCTCAGGTTCTTCTGTCTATACTGTAGGTCCATTTGGGTAACAACCAAATTAAACAAAAAAAAAAAGATCTGCCATAATTTTCTTCTAGACTTTTTCTCATATGCGTATACACCGTGAGAATGAATGACGTAACGACAAATTTCAATTACAAATTCCATTTTATTTTTTTTCCATTCAGACTTTCCCACACTTGAGCTAATGAAAAGATTGTCACTGAATGAGTAGAAAAAGGTGAGCTGGACCGGCAAGCCAGTAGATATAGTCTTGATTAAGAAAGATGAGGAATGTAGGTTCAGCTCACAAACAGATCACAAAGTACAAACAAATCTTTATGCAATACGGACTCACGAAACAATACAGTTCTTTTTTCACAAATAGGTTCACAGAATTCTGCACAGCAATCTTGTAGAAAAAGGTAAAGACTATGCAACGACATTATTCGTTATTAGTTTACATTATTACTTTAGATCTGTCTGGGGGTCAACAGACACTTCTTACAAACAGTTTTATCATAATGATTTGGTACTACAACTAATAGTAACCAAGGAAGAATGGTGGAGAATCACTAGACTGCTAAGAAGGAGGAATCTGAGTCTACTTACATTATAAGAAAATAGAAAATGTAGATCTCTCCTGTTACACTTGAAAATTTCTGCATATTTTTAAATGCGGTCTATGTTTTTCTGGATATTAACATATTCACATAGAAATGAAAAGAAACATTTACAGGAGATGTAACATCAGCTCCACTGAAAGAACATGATATCCAAAGACCAATGTCATATCTGATCACCAACAAGAATATTTAGTTTATTATTTGAGCCAATGTTATAGATAAAAGTAACATAGCAGCATTCTTATAGAGACGCCAGTTTTATGCAGGAGCTGTGTCCAGTATTGCCCCACTTAAGTATATGTAGCAGAGTTTCAATACCAGAGACAAGCCACGGACAGAAATAGCGCTATATCTGGAAGAAAGCAGCCATTTTTACTAAACTCATTCAACCGATTTACCTGTATAGAGCTAAACCTTAATCCCACTATATAATTACTTTTTCATACTAGTCATTATACTATCTTCCATTTATTTTAGTTCCCCCTTCAAGCTGAAACTATTTAAACATGTAGTCCAGAATTAGATAAACATGACCATTTTCACTTAAGAACAGAATCATTTGTCTACAGGTTGTGTATGGTATTTCAACAGACGGGAGGGGTGAGGTTTTGGAAGAAAGCAGCCTTGCTTCTCTAATCCTGGACAACACTTTAAGGAGAATCCTATGGGTAATCTATTATTTAAAGTGTTCCAAGTATCGAGATGGAATTTAATTCTTCATAGCATTATACAATTAATTAACCACAAATTGCCATTATTCCCCTGACCATGAAATCTTCAGTGCTGTAATAGTACAATCAGTAGGAAAAAAAAAGGAAAACAAGAAAAACGTACTGCATGATGGCATAAAATGAATGAAAGATGCAGATTAAAATGTCTCAAAGGAAGTATTCCTCAACCACTCTAATAAAATCAAGATCGTGAAAAGCTAGTCATTGAGAGAGACCTGGCCTAAATAATCCAGCCACCAAGTTAAGTTTACTCTCCAGATACACAGATGAAAATAAATGTCTCCTTAGGACTAAAAAATATATATTTATTTATATATATATTTTACTACATAACTCAGCAGCCTTTATACTTCTGCAAGTTTCTCATCCCACAAAAAAAGGTAAAGCAAGGTCTACAAAAATAGCAATTAATTCTAAAAATAGTTGCCGATTTCAGTTTTGATAAATTACATTCAGATGTAATATAGCCATTTCTAAGGACCTATGCAGAGGCAGATGGCTTCTACCTCCAGACAGAAGTTAGAATTTCAGTGCATCAGTAATGTATCCACAGCTTGCTTGGTATCAATATCTTGTCTGATATTCGTGGTGCCAGCGGTTAAAATCGTTGTAGAAAAGCACAATGCTTCCTGATGCCATGCCAGTCATTATACACCTGAAAGTGATGAAAACATACCGTCAATCATATGCATTATACATAACGTATATACATTTGTGTGTACAGTATGTATCTGTATTTAACAATACATAAACAAATCTATATTTAAATTAAAAATTACTCGCTTTCAAAATTATTATGAAGTCGCCTCATTAACTAGCTGCTATCAGCAATTTATCTGACTTTCTGAATGTGCCTTTGAGAAATACAGGTTATACAATTTTGCTAAAACTTACAGAATAGGCTGGGCTGTGCGTACTAGAGCTTTATTCTGATAAGTTATATAGGCTGAGGATGAAGGCGACTATAAAATATCAAGTTACAGTCTGATTATTTATGATGTCATTTTTCATAAAATCTCTTCTATGTGCAAAATTGAGGCCTGAACGTTATTCTTAACAGTGGACATCAATGGTAATTAGAGTGAATCACTCACCTTTGGTCATAGGACATGGCCATGGATCGGATGCCAGCATCACAGCCTGGGTAGGCAAAGAGATGTTTCAAGTCACATACTTGCCAAATCATGACAACTCCGCTGTCTCCTCCTATTAGCAGGTACTGTCCATCTCGGCTCATCAGTATTGCCTAAAAGGTCCAACACACAACAAGCTTTAAGCACAATTCCCGATTTATGCAATTTACCCAATATGAAAAAGAGCCTTCATTGCCACATTTATATTTCTTGTGATCTCTTACTACTAGGCATTTTGGGAAACAATGAGAAATATGAAAATCATGGTATGTCCCACAATTTAAACTTGTGATTATCTACAGGAGAGATGATAAATCGCTGATCACTGTTTGTCCTAAAGCTAGGACCCCCATCAATCTCAGGAACAGGGGTCCCAAGTCTATTTAAATAAGATGGTTGTAACATATGCATGGGGCAGCTTCATTCAAAGTCTATAGGACACCAGACATTGCCGAGTAGAGCGCTTGTCATTTCTTTCAATCCCATTAACAAATGAAGCCGTTGCATGCATGCACTTCCACTATTCAAATGAAACAGGGAGCACAAGATCCCCATTCTTGTGGTCTTGGGACAATCCACTTACAATAATGGGGGCAAAAAGGCATTTCCCCCTTTTTCCATATTCAATCCAAAAAACACCACTTTAACTTAACAAAAAAAAAAAAAAAAAAAAAACACACCTGCAGTAAAACTGTGCACTTTATGTCTGAGGTTAAGGACACAACACTGTCTGAATAGTTCCATTAAACGGATTTTCAGTAAATGTATAAACTGATTGAAAAAAAATAATTTCTAAGAAAATTAAACAATGTTAGCATGTGAGATAAAGGGGTTGTCCAAGCATCTAATATTGATTGCCTACCCTTAAAATAGATCATCAAAATTGAATCGGTGGGCATCTGACACCTAGCACCCCCACTGATCAGCTGTAATTAGCTATAGCGCAGTTTGGATGTGAACACAGAGCAGAGCTGGATAGCACAGCTCCATTCGATGTGTAGGCGCTACTACCATAGTGTGCAATGGTCGCCGCTGCAGTACCTGGCAGTGGCCTTACACACTGAACACAGCTCAGCTGTGCAGCTCTTACATCCGGCTGTCTGCTGGACAACCCCTTTAAGTAAGCTAAAAAGTAAGGTATTTCATGCAGGTGAGGAAACCGAACTGCAGAAGGGTCAGCCTCAAAGAGGGAACAAAATAAATATTTATCAACTTTTCATAGAATGAGATTTAACTTCATATTTCAGTATCTAGCAATGGGACGGTGGTGATATTGTGGTTAGTTTTATGACTGCTTTATGCGTCTCCTGATGATTTCTGGAATACATTATCATATTTGGTCTCCTTTCAATACTATAGCAGTACACACTGCCATCATAAACTGTTCTACAAAATTTACAACTCATGCAACTTTTCATCCTTCATGATAGAATTCTTTCTGAACAATTGCAGTCTGTGCTGCGCGTACAGATGTGTAAGAGCTGTATCCCCATACAGACACATTGCCATAGATTATTACATAAGCTAAATCAATAATCATTCTGATCCCTTGTTTGCTCGGCTGCGATCTCCTGAGGCTATTTTTGAATTGCAATTATTACCATGACAAATAATTATTTGCTACACTTAGAAAATTCATCTGAAGAAAATCCATTAACCTTCCAGTCACGGTTCAATGGTTTTTTATATTCTAAGCGTTTTATGAGAGAAGTTCTATAGTAAGAGGCAAATTAAAGCCATTAATCTTTAACCCTTCTATAACCTAAGAAAATGATTCTCCCAATGTCTTTATTAAATTACTGCCATCTATTCAGATTATCTCATTTGTGGATGTCTTAGGGGTTCACAATCTTCCTACTTGGAAGGCAGAGTGTTCTGGACTATAATTTTCTCCTGCCAATTTCTAATAGGAAAATAAACTTTGTATTGAATTTTACATTAAAAAGTATAGGGTGTTGTGCTGAATGGCTTAAGGGTCTACGGGTAATTGCCTGATTGTATGACTGACTGACATTTTTATTCCATATATGCTGCAGCAAAATCTGAACCATAAAAATACTAACACGTTGCTATGCATTGTTTTAAGGCCTGAATTCTAGGTATCAAAAAAAGATCACTCAGCTAGACTATAGCATAAGTGGTCATGTTGAGTAGCAAAAACACTAAAACAGCTGTCTGCAAATGGAGGTCTTTTACTTTTGGAGATTTTGGTTAGGCTTTCTATCCTAATACATGTGGCATGGCTCTTTAAAGGGTGAATATTGACTTAGAGGGTTGCTACCTCCAATTGGTGGCACTAGACACCTTGTTCCCTTCCTCTATGGAGAGGCTATTTGCATAGCAGGTCAGGATAAAAAAATGTAAAATAATGAGTAGAAAGGCAAGCTGGATATCACGAGTGTTACCTATCCCATATCACACTTTTATTTAAAAGGGTTGTCTATTACAAATTTTAAAAAGGGCCCGATCCACTGATGCTCTACTCCCTTAATTTTGTAGCTAGATGGACATGTAACCACTGCACGGGCAGATCAGTAAGGTGAGAATACTTTTGTTTAAGCATTCTGGCTTATTTTAAGGCCACATGCACACGTTCAGTATTTTGCATCAGTACTTGTAAGCCAAAATGGGTGATAAACACAGAAGTGGTGACGGGTTTCTATTATACTTTTCCTCTGATTGTTCCACTCCTGATTTTGGCTTACAAATACTGATGTGAAATACTGACCAAATACCGAACGTATGAACGTGGCCTTAAAAAAATGATGAGTGGGAAACCCTTTAAGCATATAATTAATGTGGACAAATGAACAACTTTATTGCATATCAGATTTGCATATATCTAAGGCTCTGATACTTCATCTCAAAATAATGACAACAGACTTCCCTGTAAAACCGGATCTAGTGCCTTTGGCAACCATTGTATGACGGACCCAGAACAGCATTTTGGCTCCTATTAAAACTCAATTTCATGATGCAGATGTCAACAGGGTCTAAGAAATGACCCATAAGGAAGATTATAAAAACAGAATGAGAAAATAACTATAAATCCATGGTCCATACATTTTTTCAACGCAGAAAATCGGCATCAGTACAAACATGATTTCATGAAAACTCACGACCTCTGACTGATTAAGGATGCTGTTGAACTGTTTTTTTTCTTATAGATTTCAATAGGGAGACTTAAAAAATAGAGTTTTTGAATGAAGAATCCCAGGGTTTCTGCACACAAAAAATGCATAAAAAAAGAAAGAGCAAAAAAAAAAGCAGAAAAACATAATAATTAGAGCAGATTGCTATAGTATATTATGGTGCAGACATCTATAAAAAAAAAAATACACGGCAGGAAAATGCAGCATATTTGCATATGGTATGATATAAAATGATAAATACTGAAGACCACCTCCTCAAAAGCCAAATCAAATCAAGAAAGTTCACAACAAAACAGAAATAATTGACGTATTCCGAAAATGTAGGATAATGTGTCATCTGCAGAGTGGAAAGAACAAAAGAATACAACGCATGCTGCACTATTTCTAAATGGATCCATTATATACTAGAGATGTATAATGCTTTGCTTTTCCCACTGTATAAATTAACCATGTAATTAAAAAATTATAATGTATTCACCTTGTAATAAAGTATGCATAAATCATTATCGTTTTGTAAAACTGACTTTTGTCTTTGGCGGAGAAATACAGCCGTGTAATGTAGAACATAGACTTATTTCCCATATCTGCTTTTCCATAGACATGACATATAGATGCTATAAGACTAACCTTTTCAAGTTAAGAAAACATATGATATGTAAAGCTGATGAGTCAGAAAATCTTAATGTGGACTGTCTAGCATCAAGTGACAAGGGGGAGTAAAGGAGGAAAAGATAAGAATAAAGGGAAGAAGTAAATATGATCACAGGCTTTGTATAGGGAGTTAGTCAAATCTAACAGCAAAAAAGATAAGAAATATGGCAAAGATTTCACAAAGAACAAGCTTTTACAGAAAAGAAAAATACAGGGAAAATACTTGGGAAAATGTATTTAAAGGCTGAAGAGCTAAATCTGCCCAAACTGCTAAAAAATATTAAATCACCTTAAAGAAAAAAACTGAAAAACAAAAACTGTTAAAAAAACCCCCAAATCAACGAAATGTAGATCTTTTGGAAGTCTGCCTCTAAAGTGAATGGCGAGCTGGATTGTCTCAATCATATGCTTTGATGTTTGGCTACAAAAGAATGCATCATATGAGGACATATAATTCTACAGTGGGGAAAACAAGTATTTGATACACTGCCGATTTTGCAAGTTTTCCCACCTACAAAGGATGGAGAGGTCTGTAATTTTTATCGTAGGTACACTTCAGCTGTGGGAGAAAAAAATCTTAAAAAAAAAAAAAAAATCCAGAAAATCACATTTTATGATTTTTACATAATTAATTAGCATTTTATTGCATGAAATAAGTATTTGATACAATAGAAAAACAGTACCTAATATTTGGTACTGAAACATTTGCTTCAAATTACAGAGGTCAGACGTTTCTTGTAGTTCTTGACCAAGTTTGCACACACTGTAGCAGGGATTTTGGCCCACTCCTCCATACAGATCTTCTCCAGATCTTTCAGGTTTCGGGGCTGTCACTGGGCAACATTAAGTTTCAGCTCCCTCCAAAGATTTCCTATTAGGTTCAGGTCTGGAGCCTGGCTAGGCCAATCCAGAACCTTGAAATGCTTCTTACGAAGCCACTCCTTAGTTGCCCTGGCTGTGTTTTTTGCGTCATTGTCATGCTGGAAGCCCAGCCATGGCCCATTTTCAATGCTCTAACTGAGGGAAGGAGGTCGTTGCCCAAAATCTCGAGATACATGATCCCATCCATCCTCCTTTCAATACGGTGCAATCATCCTGTCCCCTTTGCAGAAAATCAACCCAAAGTTTGATGTTTCCCCCACCATGTTTCACGGTTGGGGCGGTGTTCTTGGGGTTGTACTCATCCTTCTTCCTCCAAACATTGCGAGGGCAGTTAATACCAAAAAGTTCTATTTTGGTCTCATTTCACCACATGACCTTCTCCCATGCCTCCTCTGGATTATCCAGATGGTCATTGTCAAACTTCAAACGGGTCTGGACATGTGCTGGGGTGAGCAGGTCTTCAATTTTGTCCCTGGTGTCCTTAGCTCTTTGGTCTTGGCCATGGTGGAGAGGTTGGAGTGTGATTGTCTGTGGACAGGTATCTTTTATACAGGTAACGAGTTCAAACAAGTGCAATTAATACAGGTAATGAGTGCAGAGCAGAAGGGCTTCATAAAGAAAATCTAACAGGTCTGTGAAAGCCAGAATTCTTTCTAGTTGGTAGGTTATCAAATAAGTATTTCATGCAATAAAATGCAATTTAATTATTTAAAAATCATACAATGTAATTTTCTGTTTTTTTTTTGTTTTTAGATTCTGTGTCTCACAGCTGAAGTGTACCTATGATAAAAATTACAGACCTCTCCATTCTTTGTAGGTGTGAAAACTTGCAAAATCGTCAGTGTAGCAAATACTTACACACGTGGTCAAAATTATTGGTACCCCTCGTTTAATGAAAGGAAAACCCACAATGGTCACAGAAATAACTTGAATCTGACAAAAGTAATAAATTAAAAATCTATGAAAATGAACAAATGAAAGTCAGTCATTGCTTTTCAACCCTGCTTCCACAGAATTTAAAAAAAAATTAAACTCATGAAATAGGCCTGGACAGAAATGATGGTTCTTCTTAACTTAATATTTTGTTGAACAACCTTTTGAGGCAATCCCTGCAATCAAACGATTCCTGTAACTGTCAATGAGACTTCTGCACCTCTTGACAGGTATTTTGACCCACTCTTCATGAGCAAACTGCTCCAGTTGTCTCGTCTTTGAAGGTTGCCTTTTCCAGACAGCATGTTTCAGCTCTTTCCAAAGATGCTCAATAGGATTTAGGTCAGAGTTCATAGAAGGCCTCTTCAGAAGAGTCCAATGTTTTCTTCTTAGCCATTCTTCGGTGTTTTTAGCTGTATGTTTTGGGTCATCATCCTGTTGCAAGACCCATGACCTGCGACTGAGACCACTGGGCAGCACGTTTTTCTCTAGAATCCCTTGATAGTCTTGAGATTTCACTGTACCATGCACAGATTCCAGACACCATGTGCCAGATGCAGCAAAGCAGCCCCAGAACATAACAGAGCCTCCTCCACGTTTCACAGTAGGGACAGTGTTCTTTTCTTGTAATGCTTCATTTTTCCATCTGTGAACATAGAGCTGATGCGCCTTGCCAAAAACTTCCATTTTTGTCTCATCTGTCCATAGGACATTCTCCCAGAAGCTTTGAGGCTTGTTAACATGTAGTTTGGCAAATTCCAGTCTGGCTGCTTTAGGACTTTTTTTCAACAATGGTGTTCTCCTTGGTCGTCTCCCATGAAGTCCACTTTGGATCAAACAATAACGGATGGTGCGATCTGACACTGATGTTCCTTGAGCTTGAAGTTCACCTTTAATCTCTTTAGAAGTTATCCTGGGCTCTTTTGTTACCATTTGTATTATAAGTCTCTTTCATTTGTCATCAATTTTCCTCCTGTGGCCACGTCCAGGGAGGTTGGCTACAGTCCCATGGATCTTAAATTTCTGAATAATATGTGCAACTGTAGTCACAAGAACATCAAGCTACTTGGAGATGGTCTTATAACCTTTACTATGCTTGTCTATAATTTTCTTTCTAATCTCCTAAAACAACTCTTTCCTTTGCTTCCTCTGGTCCATGTTGAGTGTAGTGCACACCATGTCACCAAACAGCACAGTGAGTATCTGTAGCCCTATATACAAGCCCATTGACGGATTACAAGATTGCAGACACCTTTGAGGCTAATTAGTGGACATGACTTGATTTAACATGTCCCTTTTGTCACATTATTTTCAGGGGTACCACCATTTCTGTCCAGGCCTATTTCATGAGTTTAATGTTTTTAAAAATTATGTGGAAGCAGGGTTGAAAAGCAATGACTGACTTTCATTTGTTCATTTTCATGGATTTTTAATTTATTATTACTTCTGTCAGATTCAAGTTATTTCTGTGACCACTGTGGGTTTTTCTTTCATTAAAGGAGGGGTACCAACAATTTTGACCACGTGTGTATTTTCCCCACTATATGTATTGAGTCTCTAAGGGAGGCACATCCTGAAGCCAGTAAAATAAAAAACATCTACTCTGTTGGTTAACGGAGATACCCAAACGTCAGGGACATAGGCTATCCCAGCAATATGCAGTCACTTTCAGTGAAGGTAAACTTCTTTGAGGTTCTGCATTACTCTAAGTTATGGAGAATAATTACATTACTTGTTTTCTGGCAAAGCACAGAATTTCAGCATTCAATAGGAGTCAACTAAAGCAGCGCCTAAAAGGTCACCAAGAAACAATGTGAAAGTGGAAATCCCATTAAAATGTGAGTAAAGGACAGCCAGATGTAATTTACATGGACTCTCTACTTTCAGGTGGCTTGATCTCATTTGATAAATTTGATAAATATTGTAATAAATAATCAATCTGCAAATAATTTGAATTATATATCATGTCTTTCCCCAAAAATCACTCTACTGGGTGTATCCATTCTGTCTAACCTGCAGTCAATTAGCTCTTCTAAATAGTAATCTGTCTCCAACAGCAGAGGCGTGACCAGATTTCAGGTAGTGGGAGAAGGGAATTTAGATTGTGAACCCCAATGGGGATAGTGATGGTGTCTGTAAAGCACTGTGGAATTAATGGCACTATATAAGTGAATAAAACAAATGAATAAATTACCAAAGTGAACTTGGAATTTCAGTCGTTAAACAATGGCAAGAACATTGCATGCTGGGAAGTGAGGCAAAAGTTCCAGCACCTAGAGTTGAACCCAAACAAACAGGAGCCATACTTGGTGGTTTGATAAAAAAAGGTTGTTCTCCTTCAGAAAATCTTCATTCCCCAACGCAATTTGGTACAGAAAAAAAACCGAAACCGTGCTATACTCACTGTTCCCAGGTTCACCAGTGAGTCTGCGCCGAAGCTTCTGGTGTCACAAAAACAGCACAGCAGACAATCAGGGAGCTCATCCGCTCTGGCAGTGTAGACAGAATGCCCCGCTCACAGCCACTGTGCTCACTGGCTGCCGCGCTGTTGATATGATGTCAGCGCCACACCCATTGCCAGATACTGGGAGCAGCAGCGAACACTCACCACTGGACCTGGGTATAACGTAGTTTGTATTTTTTATAGCAAACTGTGTTGAAGGATGAAAATTTTATGAAAGTGGTCAATTCCTTTAGATGGCTTACAAACATGAATGATAACGAATATAGCAATTAGCTTCACATTAATGCATTTATCTGGTTTCTTCTTCTAATGCATGCTTCAGTAGCCAGCACACACAGTCCACCGCCCTGACAGTACAATATTTCCTAGGGCCGGCACTTGGAGAACACAGGACAAATAGCGTCACTTGTATCGCCCAACTACATTGTAGCCATAAGCGTCTATTATTTACTTAAACACAAACAAAGAAATCCCTTCTATCCAGCAGATTATGGCTTGTAGGCAGCTACTGTGCCCTTTCCAATCTCCAGACAAAGCAAATAATTGGATCCCTTGGGTTGTGAGAGCTAGTGTCTTTGCCTCAGGTAACAGCTCGGTTTAAGGAGTGGATTTCCTTTCCATCCAAGTTATTCATTTTGACGTCTAAACATTGCATGGTAGATGTGCTTTGACGTGCAGTTGGCCGGGGCTCTGCTCAGCAATGCAGCATTTAAAACAAAAACAGGTGTATACCGTTGATTAGACTGCGAGTGTCCCCAGGCTGTCTGGGGGTCTCTTGGTAGTTTTCATTAGCAGCCTACAAGAAAGTAAATTAGAATTCTGTCCTGCGTCTGATGATTGTAAATTGTTACTTTTGTCGACATCCTGTGGGCTTGGGCTTACCATGACACATGAAACACAACCTGCTTAACTCCCCTCATTCAGTCAATGGCAGTCGGACTTGACCTTAGGTTTCCTTGGCTTCACCTCTGGCACCCTCCCCCCTTCCTATTACTTGAGAAGCAAGCAGTGAAAACATCAGTCTGCCACATCCATGGGCAGGTATTACACATGAGGGGGGAGCTGGACTTTAATCACACAGTTGCCACTTGCCTGCCAGCATGATAGAGTGCAGAAGCAGATGAGGAAAAGGGGCTGTGGATTGTTTAACTCCAAAACCCAACAGGGACTGCTTTGAAAATAAAGGAAGAGGGGGAAAAAACATGTGGCTGCAGTACACATGTGTTTGCCTGGACTGCGGACTTCCCCAGCCTCAGGCAACAAACTCTAGCTCCCAGCACACAGGGAAACACAGCAGAAACTGTTTTAGCTGGCAAGGGATTTCAAGATATTTCACAGATTTATTAGCTTGGCTGACAACATAATCACAACTGAAAGTGACAGATTATGAACATTATTATTGGAAAGGGGAAGAAAACAACAGTGGACCCTACAAAACTGCAAAAGGGGACGGAAAACATCTCATCACAGTATATAAGGTCCTGCAAAGGGTTTGTTTCTGATCAGTCTATCTAGTTAGCATCCACAAAACCTGGTATAAAATATGTAATGTCTCATACAAATATCTTTACAGGCACAAGACCTGAAAATGCTGCTGCCTTAGATGCAACGTACAGCTGTAAGTCCAAGAGGTGCCAGGATTTAGCCCCATTTCAGAAAAAAAGCAATGGCACTATGGATTGTTTTTATATGACTTTTCTTTCTTAAAGGGAACCGGTCACCAGCTTTTTCCCATATAAAGTAGGACTAGCACTAGTAGGCCTTATGTGCCAGCATTCTCGAATAATGTCTGTATGTTCCCAATGAGCTCTCCATAAAATAAAAAAGCGCTTTTATTCTACTCCTCTACAGTGGGTCTGGTCTGATGGGCATTGCAGTTCTTGATCCGGCGCCTCTTCTCTTCTTGCTTCGTGTGGATGACACATTCTACGTTATCCACACAGTGTCCTCACCATCGTGCTACTGCGCAGGCGGACTTCTCTCTGCCCTGCTGAGAGCAGAGGAAAGTACTGTGGTGCGCATGCGTCGGCGCTCTTTTGCTCTTCCCTGCACACTACAGTACTTTGCTCTACCCTCGGCAGGGCAGAGAGAAGTGCACCTGCGTAAGAACGCGATGCCCAGGACACTGTGTGGATAATGTAGAATGAGTCATCCACAGGAAGCAAGAAGGAGGCGCCGGATCAAGAATAGCGACGCCCATCAGACAGGACCACACTGTAGAGGAGTATAATAAAAGCTATTTTTTGTGCTATGCAGAGCACATTGGGAACCTATGTACACAGCAATCTAGAATGCTATATATGAGGGCTTACAAGTTAACTTTAAAGGGAATCTGGCTTTTGCCACCTAATCAGAGTAGCATAATGAGACAGAACCCCTGATTCCAGTGATGTATCACTTGATGGGCTGGTTGCTGTAGTTATGATGAAGTCACTGTAAGCAGGAGATTATCATTAGAGGACTAGTACACCTGCTGCCAGGTAGTCAAACATATTCATGAGCTCTATATAACCCTGACCCCACCACTGATTGGCTGCTTTCTGTATAATCTGCACATGGGCAAAAATCTGCCCATCAGTGGTGTAGGCCGGGTTATACCGAGCGCAGCATTCAGAGAACTGGAAAATCTGCAGTAAAGAAAACAGTGATCGAATAAAAACTACCTCAAGCAGCCCTGTAAGTGACACATTGCTGGAATCAGGGTCTCTGCCTTTACAACATGCTGCTCTCAGATGAGATAGCAAAAACCTGGTGAGTTTCCCCTTAAAGCCCTAATGGCATGTAGTATATAAGCCATTACACCAAGGAAGAGATTAATTAAGATGGTCTAAAACTAAAATTTAACTGAAATAAAATGAACCCACATCTCTTAATCAGTTTGGCACATTTTGGTCTGTTATAAAGCTAGAATTTGAAATTGCCATTTGTGCAGTTTCTGAGATGTTCAGGCTATGTTCACACATTGCATTTTTTTCAGCGGTTTTTTTTTCTGCAGCAAAACCTAACGCTCTTGCCAGGTAGGTTTGTTCAGGATTTTGCTTGTTTTTTTTCCTTGTCTTTTGCTGCGTATTTCAGGATCCCAAAGTTCAGCTTTGCTTCCACCACAGAAGCATGAACACAGGTCACCAATGCAAGACATATGTGAAACCATATTAACCAGAATTACAAATGTAACAGTGCGGGGAGGTGAATTGTTCAGGAATAGTTTAAGACATTGGCAGTGCATTGAGTTTGTAGGACACTATTTATTTTTACACTATGGTTGGCAATTGAATTGCTCAGAGATTGTTCAATTTCAATGTCTGTGGGCCACAAGTATTGTTCCATCTTACACCTAGCTCAGCCAATATTTACTGTGTACGCATTACTAATTTAATTAAACTGTTCTAATCCAAGCTGCAATCTCAGGTGACCAAGACAAGATGGTAAAATCACAAAAATAAATGAGTTTCACATACTGCTGCACTTGCTTTTTTTCAGTAAAAACGCAGCAAAACATGACAGCTATGTTCACACTAGGCGTTTTTTCACCACCCATTATTTCCAGTGGTGAAAACGCTGAAAAAATGATGAAAGAAGTGACATGCTCTATTCTGCAAAAAAACATGCAAAGCACAAAATACTGATCAAACAAAAACCAAGCTGTGTGCATGAGATTTCTTGAACCTCAGACTTTGCTGGTACTGTAAAACGCAGCGGAAAATTTGCATAAAAAATGCTGAAAAAATGCAATATGTGAACATAGCCTTAAAGGCTTTAAATGTAGAAAAAAAATTGACAATCTTTTGTTGACCATGCTGCCCCCTGCTTGCTAAACCTCTCCAGCTTTTCATGGACATTGACACTGTTTTGAAGCCAAAGAAGTGCTAAAAATTATTTTTTTCAGCAAAAAATAAATGTAGGTAACTTTATCAAGTGCTGAGCATGGGCAATAATGTCTTTCTACTTTCTCAGTGTACAATGTAGCCAAGGGACATCACAATGCTAAGTAACAGTGGGCCTGAGTTTGCATATGATTGACCCATTCCTTCGATGACCTGTTAGGCCAGGATTTTGTATGGCGCTCCAGAATATTTCTTACAAGGGCACATGAAGCTATTGATTAGACTACAGTAAAGGCTTGTGTAATTATTTACTCTTACAAATATTCATGAAAGAGGTTCCAGCCCTTGTGAGAAGAATCAATGACTGGTATTGAAACAATTTTCATCAATGACTGCTATTCTTCCTTGCTTATAGAAAGTAAAACCACTTTCTTTATATAGTTTCATCACCTTATCTTTCCACATTATCTTCAATAGTATTTTACAGGGTTAAAGTTAATCCTTCACCAGACATCACAATACAAGCTGCATACAATAAACAGATCTTGGACCTAATGAGACAGGTGTACTTGCTTTCAACTTCCATATAAAAATGTCTTAAGAATCCTTTGTGAAAGTTTTCTTGTCTAATACTAAAATTAACAGTTTAGGAATTCAGCTGTAGCTGGACTCACAAAATCCTTATTTTAATTTGAGGATTATATAGCTAGACTGACATGGATTACCAAAGTAAATATACCAAACTCATCAGGGCTAAATTTAAGGGTTCTTTACAGTCAGACTGTGGAATGCCCTACCACAAGGGGTAGTAATGGAAGACCAGAACAGCTTTCAAAAAAAGGGCTGGATGATTTCCTTCAATACACATAACATTCTGGGCTACAGCTAAATTAGACAAAATGTACAACTGGGGGAGGAAAGTTGAACTTGATGAACCTAGGTCTTTATTCAATTTACTACGTTACTATGTACTTCATAATACACTACCGTTCAAAAGTTTGGGGTCATTTAGTAATTTCATTATTTTTGAAAGAAAAGCACATTTTTTTTCAATGAAGCTAACATTAAATGAATCAGACATACACTCTATACATTGTTAATGTGGTAAATGACTATTCTAGCTGCAAACGTCTTGTTTTTATTGCAATATCTACATAGGTGTATAGAGGCCCATTTCCAACAACCACCACTCCAGTGTTTTAATGGCTCATTGTGTTTGCTAACTGTGTAAGAAGGCTAATGGATGTTTAGAAAACCCTAGAAAACCCTTGCACAAGTATGTTAGCCCAGCTGAAAACGGTTTGGCTGATTTGAGAAGCCCTAAAATTGACCTTCCTTTGAGCTAGTTGAGAATCAGGAGCATTACATTTGTTTGTTTTATGAAACTCTCAAAATGGCCAGAAAGAGAGAACTTTCATGTGAAACTCGACAGTCTATTCTTGTTCTTAGAAATGAAGGCTATTCCATGCGAGAAATTGCCAAGAAACAGACGATTTCCTACAACGGTGTGTACTAGTCCCTTCTGAGGAGAGCACAAACAGGCTCTAACCAGAGGAGAAAGAGAAGTGGGAGGCCCCGCTGCACAACTGAGCAAAAAGACAAGTACATTAGAGTCTCTAGTTTGAGAAATCGACGCCTCACAGCTCCTCAACTGGCAGCTTCATTAAATAGTACACGCGAAACGCCAGTGTCAAAGTCTATAGTGAAGAGGTGACTCCGGGATGCTGGACTTCAGGGCAAAGTGGCAAAGAAAAAGCCATATCTGAGACTGGCTAATAAAAGGAATAGATTAATATGGGCAAAAGAACACATACATTGGACAGAAGAAGATTAGAAAAAAGTTTTATGGACAGGCGAATGAAAGTTTAAGGTGTTTGGATCACACAGAAGAACATTTGTGAGATGCAGAACAACTGAAAAGTTGCTGGAAGAGTACCTGAGGCCATCTGTCAAGCATGGTGGAGGTAATGTGATGGTCTGGGGTTGCTTTGGTGCTGGTAAAGAGGGAAATTTGTACAAGGTAAATGGGATTTTGAATAAGGAAGGCTATCACTCCATTTTGCAACGCCATGCCATACCCTGTGGACAGCGCTTGATTGGAGCCAATTTCACCCTACAACAGGACAATGACCCAAAGCACACCTCCAAATTATGCATGAACTATTTAGGGTATGTGCACACGATGCAGAAATGCTCAGGATTTTTTCCTGAGCGTTTCTGCATCTCTCTGGCAGGAAAAAACGCATGCGGATTGTACATGCGGTTTCCTGCCAGGGACATGCGGAAATGAAGCGGTCTTCACTTTCATTTCCGCATGCGGGTTGACAAGCGCTTCCCAAGCGATTTTAGCATCACTTGGAAAGTGCTTGTCAACTTCACACTATATAAATCCATGCAGCCGGCATGGATTTATATTGTGTGATGTCAAAAAATAAAAAATAAATATATACTTTACCCTCTGATGGCCCCCGGTGTCCTGCTTCGCTCGGTCCCGGCTGCCGGCAGTGAAGACTTTAGGACCTGCCGACGTCAGCGTCACGTGACCCATCACATGACACTGACGTCAGCGAAGGTCCTTCTTCATTCAACCGCGAAGTGCGGGGAATCAAGCAGGAGCGCTGCGCGGGCCGTCAGAAGGTGAGAATATATATATTTTTTATTTTATTCTTTTTTTTTTAATGGTACCTGGGTCTGGATGAGAGTCCTCTCATCCACACCCGGGTACCATCCGCACATTAGACCGCATGAAAAGCGCATCAACATATACAGTGATGCGGATTCCATGCGGTCTAATGCAAGTCAATGGCGGCAAAAGAGCAGCGTTTCCGCAAAATTAATTGACATGCTGCGGATTTTTGACCGCAGCGTTTACGCTGCGGAAAAATCCGCATCATGGGCACAGCACATGCGGATTTCAATTGGGGAACATTGCTGCCCTTCTACCATGCGTTTTTCATGCGTTTCCGCGGCGTTTACGCAATTGCAAAAACGCCGCGGAAAAGCATGAAAAACGCATCGTGTGAACTCAGCCTTAGGGAAGAAGCAGGCAGCTGATATTCTATCTGTAATGAAGTGGCCTGGGCAGTCACCAGATCTCAAACCCATTGAGCTGTTGTGGGAGCAGCTTGACCGTATGGTACGCAAAAAGTGCCCATCAAGCCAATTCAACTTATGGAGGGGCTTCAGTAAGCATGGGGTGAAATTTCTCAAGATTACCTCAGCAAATTAACAGCTAGAATGCCAAAGGTCTGCAATGCAGTAATTGCTGCAAAGGGAGCATTCTTTGACGAAAGCAAAGTTTGAAGGAGAAAATTATTCTTTCAAATAAAAATCATTATTTCTAACCTTGTCAGTGTCTGGACTAAATTTTCTATTCATTTTGCAACTCATTTGATAAATAAAAGTATGAGTTTTCATGGAAAACACAAAATTGTCTGGGTGACCCCAAACTTTTGAAGGGTAGTGTATATGGAGTGTGTATTGTGAAATCTAGCATATATACATACATACATATATACATATATACATATATATATATATATATATATATATATATATATATATATATATATATATACACTGCTCAAAAAAATAAAGGAAACACTTAAACAACAGAGTATAACTCCAAGTAAATGAAACTTCTGTGAAATCAAACTGTCCACTTAGGAAGCAACACTGATTGACAATCAATTTCACATGCTGTTGTGCAAATGGAATAGACAATAGATGGAAATTATTGGCAATTATCAAGACACCCTCAATAAGGCTGAGTTCACACGATGCGTTTTTCATGCGTTTCCGCAGCGTTTTTGCAGTTGCGGAAACGCCGCGGAAACGCATGAAAAACGCATGGTAGAAGGGCAGCAATGTTCCCCAATTGAAATCCGCATGTGCTGTGCCCATGATGCGGATTTTTCCGCAGCGTAAACGCTGCGGTCAAAAATCCGCAGCATGTCAATTAATTTTGCGGAAACGCTGCTCTTTTGCCGCCATGGACTTGCATTAGACCGCATGGAATCCGCATCACTGTATATGTTGATGCGCTTTTCATGCGGTCTAATGTGCGGATGGTACCTGGGTGTAGATGAGAGGACTCTCATCCAGACCCAGGTACCATTAAAAAAAAAAAAGAATAAAATAAAATATATATATATTCTCACCTTCTGACGGCCCGCGCAGCGCTCCTGCTTGATTCCCCGCACTTCGCGGTTGAATGAAGAAGGACCTTCGCTGACGTCAGAGTCATGTAACGGGTCACGTGACGCTGACGTCGGCAGGTCCTAAAGTCTTCACTGCCGGCAGCCGGGACCGAGCGAAGCAGGACACCGGGGGCCATCAGAGGGTAAAGTATATATTTGTTTTTTATTTTTTGACATTCACACACTATATAAATCCATGCCGGTTGCATGGATTTATATAGTGTGAAGTTGACGAGCACTTTCCAAGTGATGCTAAAATCGCTTGGGAAGCGCTTGTCAACCCGCATGCGGAAATGAAAGTGAAGACCGCTTCATTTACGCATGTCCCTGGCAGGAAACCGCATGTACAATCCGCATGCGTTTTTTCCTGCCAGAGAGATGCAGAAACGCTCAGGAAAAAATCCTGAGCATTTCTGCATCGTGTGCACATACCCTAAAGGAGTGGTTCTGCAGGTGGGGACCACAGACCACATCTCAGTACCAATGCTTTCTGGCTGATGTTTTGGTCACTTTTGAATATTGTTTGTGATTTCACACTCGTGGTAGCATGAGACTGACTCTACAACCCAAAGAAGTTGCTCAGGTAGTGCAGCTCATCCAGGATGGCACATCAATGCGAGCTGTGGCAAGAAGGTTTGCTGTGTCTGTCAGCATAGTGTCCAGAGGCTGGAGGCACACCCAGGAGACAAGACAGTACACCAGGAGACATGGAGGGGGCCGTAGGAGGGCAACAACCCAGCAGCAGGACCGCTACCTTCGCCTTTGTGCAAGGAGGAACAGGAGGAGCACTGCCAGAGCCCTGCAAAATGACCTCCAGCAGGCCACAAATGTGCATGTGTCTGCACAAACGGTTAGGAACCGACTCCATGAGGCTGGTATGAGGGCCCAACGTCCACAGATGGGGGTTGTGCTCACAGCCCAATACCGTGCAGGACGCTTGCCATTATCCACAGAACACCAGGATTGGCAGTCGCCACTGGCTCCCTGTGCTCTTCACAGATGAAAGCAGGTTCACACTGAGCACATGTGACAGACGTGACAGAGTCTGGAGACGCCGTGGAGAGCGATCTGCTGCCTGCAACATCCTTCAGCATGACCAGTTTGGCAGTGGGTCAGTAATGGTGTGGGATGGCATTTCTTTGGAGGGCCACACAGCACTCCATGTGCTCGCCAGAGGTAACCTGACTGCCATTAGGTACCGAGATGCGGTTGGCCCTGGGTTCCTCCTAATGCAGGACAATGCCAGACCTCATGTGGCTGGAGTGTGTCAGCAGTTCCTGCAAGATGAAGGCATTGAAGCTATGGACCGGCCCGCCCGTTCCTCAGACCAGAATCCGATTGAGCACATCTGGGACATCATGTCTCGCTCCATCCACCAACATCACGTTGCACCACAGACTGTCCAGGAGTTGGCGGATGCTTTAGTCCAGGTCTGGGAGGAGATCCCACAGGAGACCATCCGCAACCTCATCAGGAGCATGCCCAGGCGTAGTAGGGAGGTCATACAGGCATGTGGAGGCCACACACAATATGGAGCCTCATTCTGACTTGTTTTAAGGACATTACATCAAAGTTGGATCAGCCTGTAGTGTGTTTTTTCACTTTAATTTTGGGGGTGACTCCAAATCCAGGCCTCTATTGGTTAATAAACTTGATTTCCATTGATGATTTTTGTGTGATTTTGTTTTCAGCACATTCAACTTTGTACAGAACAAAGTATTCAATGAGAATATTTCATTCATTCAGATCTAGGATATGTTATTTGAGTGTTCCCTTTATTTTTATGAGCAGTGTGTGTGTGTATGTATATATATATATATATATATATATATATACACATGCACACACACACACACACACACATGTGTGGGAGAGTGGTCTGATACATACACTTGTTTGAGGTTATTTCGGGGACTGTTTCTTACCCGTGTATTGTCCGCAATTTCTTTTGTGGCTTGGAGCTTCCCATTCACACTGAATACACAGAAAAGCCCCTTCTCATAGTATATAACACAGTGTCCTTCTCTGGAGACCTGGATAAGTTTGGGTCGAATGCAATTTTCTGGGGCCTCCAGTGTCCTCAAAAGGTCTCCATTCATAGAATGTATCAAACAAGGACCTTCTAAAATACACAAATCGAAAAACACTATCACAGCCACATGGGATTTAAAAAAATACATGTAATGGTACTATGATCACACTCAAGTGCCTATAATGTAAATAAGCTTATAAATAAGCTTACACTTACCTTTGGAGCCACTTATCACCAGGCCAAGTTCTGCACAAACAGCAGCACAGGTAATCTCACAATCATGGCCAGTTAGGATTGCACGAGGAGTAGCAAACTCATCTACAAGAAAAAAACTAGCATGAGTGTATGGATTATAGAGATATACATTGTTTAATTATATTTTTGTACACTAAAGGGATGAACAATCAACCTGTATGTAAGGCTAGTTCAGATGAGACATGGATGGCTCTAAATACCTGGCCACATAGCGGATGGGTGTGAAAGATCGCTGCTATTTACATGCACTAGACTGGTCTGTAAATCGCACCAGAATAGAGCACGCTGTGATTTTTCTTTCTATGCGGACACCACTGCATAGATCAGTCTGTGAACTATTCGTCTGTGGACTATTGCCCACACAGACAGCAAACAAACTGAATATACTGAACTTTTCCTACAACTGGTCATAACCAAAACAGCTATCTCCCCCAAACACCCCTATACACGTTTGGATATGTTGGGCTTTCATGTTTATTTCCATTTCCTATATACCCAAAATCATAAAAAAAGAAATGAAGCAATAGTAATTGGTACTATCCAGATACAAAACTAGCTGTCCACATCACAAACTGACCCTTTTAATTATCTTCTTGATGGGTTGATGAGTGTAAGTGCACCGAGTATCACGAGTGCTCGAGTGAGATGTTCACGTCCCCGCGGCCGCATGTTTCCCTGCTGTTAGACAGCCACAAAACATACAGGGATTGCCCCGTGTTTTTCAGGCAATCCCTCCATGTTTTGTGGCTGTCTAACAGCTGCAATGCATGCGGGTGCGGGGACTGAACATGTCAATCAAGCACCCGCGATACTCTGCACAACCGAGCACCCTAGGCAAGGTCGAGTAGTAAGCACTTGCGCTTATCACTAGATGATACCATAATTTAGACAAGGAATATAACTTCTTTCAGTACAGTAAGGCAGCATTATGCTGGCACTGATTTTCAACATGCGTTGTATTCATTATTTTGACATAGCACTATTATTTGGCAAATGTTATGGCATTATAACCTATTAGTCTACTTGTTTCCAAAGAATGTCAGGTAGTGTAGCTGTATTTTCCATTTGGGTTTTAATAGACCTTGATTTGGCCTCTAACTAATTGTAGAATTGCCATTTACCCACAGAAGCAAAGAAAGAAATATTCTGTATTGGAAAAGAAATCCTAGGCCAGTCTTTTTCTCTTTTTACTACAATTTCAACAATGTTATCTACATTTTCTCTTCGCCATATGTAACATAATTAATTTCTAGCTCCTAACTGAATATATCATCTATATTAAACAATGAAGTAAATATCTAAAAATTAGGTATTATAATTTTAAGATTATAAGAATACAAATATCTGCAAACTTGGCTAAACAGTTTATCTTTAGAGAAAAAATTATGATGGTAGTTATATATGTATGTCTATGCATAATAGTTCGTTGTGTTTGTAGCAAGAAGTAACTTGCTTGTTAGTTTGGAGGGAGGAAAACACTATAATGAAAGAGGGAGAGAGAGGTAACAGTCGCCACAGACAGACAGCTTAGAAGTCCAATAATGCTTTGCACATGGGGTTTTTCTTTTCATGTACCAAAATCTGCAAGGAGAAAGGGGGAGGGGTGGGGGCCATTTTTTTCCCTTTAAATTATACCATTGGCATGTGAGTAGTTTGCGCAAGATCAAGAGGTTCTTTATCTTGACCTTACGAATGTGTGACAGTGTAATTGAAAAAGACAACTCTCTTATACACAAAAGAAAATGCAGACTATCGGCTTAAAGAAAAAGTGAGGTGTTTGTCACTCGTAAGCAGAAGTTTTGAAATACTCAGGAAGACAGACATGTACAACTTAACAAATTGAAAGGCAACGAGGCACAGCAAATAATAACCAGCATCATAAATCATACAGGATTTACCAAAAGATAAGCTGTGTGCATCACAGATCTATCAATTAAAAAAATCATATAAAGAAGCAAAGACATAAAAAGTGCCAATTTGTAATAGGTTATTCTTTTTTGAAAAGAAGAAATGCATTCTGGACCTCATCTTCACCCGCCTCTGTTTCCTATCTAACCTCTCCCTCTTTCTGACCACAACCTATTTACATTCTCTACCCTCTCCTCTCCAGGGCAAGAATCCCCACTCCACAAACTTGTACACCCTCGCAGAAATCTTAAACACCTCGATCTACACTCACTCTCTGAATCCCTCCTCCCTCTTACAGACATCAGTTCCTTACATGATGCGGATGTTGCTGAAGCTTTATATAAAAACAGCTGCAGCCCTCAATTCGGTCGCCCCCCATACACATACCAAAGCTCGCACAATCAACAGGCAACCCTGGCACACCAGCCTAACCAAAGAGCTGCATCGCACCTCCAGGGTTGCTGAGCGTAGATGGAAAAGGTCCCACTCCAATGAGCACTTCATCGCATTCAAACAGTCCCTCACTACTTTCAAGTCCACACTCACTGCTGCAAAACAAATATACTTCTCATCTCTCATATCCTCCGTGTCACACAACCCCAAACAATTATTCAACACCTTCAATTCTCTCCTCCGTCCCCCAGCGCCTCCTCCCTCTCCTCTCAGCCGAAGACTTTGCCTCATTCTTCAAGCAGAAGATAGACATCATCAGACAAAGCTTTTGCCTAAAGATCTCCCAGCCCCTCCTCACACCTACTCAATCCTCCTCCGCCAAAACCAGTTTCTCCACCATTACAGAAGATCAAGTTTCCTCTTTACTCTCCAAATCACACCTCACCACCTGTGAACTTGACCCAATCTGGTCCCACCTCATCCCTAACCTCACCACAGTCTTCATCCCAACCCTAACCCACCTTTTCAACCTGTCACTAACAACTGGTGTCTTCCCCACATGCTTCAAACATGCCTCGATCACACACATCCTCAAAAAGCCATCCCCTCAACCCATCCTCTCTGTTTAGCTATCGCCCCATATCACTCCTCCCCTATGCCTCAAAACTTGTGGAACAACATGTCCACTTTGAACTGTCCTCCCACCTCTCTTCCTGCTCTCTCTTTGACCGCCTCCAATCTGGCTTCTGGCTGCACCATTCTATTAAAACTGCCCTGACTAAAAAGTCACCAACGACAAACTAACCGCCAAATCCAAGCGACACTACTCTGTCCTCCTCCTCCTAGACCTGTCATCTGCCTTTGACACAGTAGACCATTCTCTCTTACTATAGATTCTCTCATCTCTTGGCAAAGACTTGGCCCTATCTTGGATCTCCTCATATTTAACAGACAAGACATTCAGTGTCTCCCACTCACACATCACCTCCTCATCTCGCCCCCTATCTGTCGGTGTCCCCCAAGGTTCAGACCTAGGACCCCTGCTCTTCTCCATCTACACCTTTGGCCTGGGACAACTCCGAGTCTCACAGCTTTCAGTACCACCTCTATGCTGACAACACACAGATCTACCTCTCTGGACACGATATCTCCTCCATACTAACCAAAATCCCAAAATGTCTGTCCGCTATCTCATCCTTCTTCTCTGGCAGATTTCTAAAACTTAACATGGATAAAATAGAACTCATCGTCTTTCCACCATCTCATTCATCCCCCCCACCTACCCTATCTATCAACGTCAATGGCCGTTCACTCTCCCCAGTCTCGCAAGCTCGCTGCCCTGGGGTAACCCTGGAATCTGACCTCTCTTTCAAACCACATATCCAACCCCTTTTCCACTTCCTGCCGACTCCAACTCAAAAATATCTCCGGGATCCGCACATTCCTCAACCAAGAATCTGCAAAAACAATAGTGCACGCCCTCATCATCTCCCGCCTCAACTACTGCAACCTCCTGCTCTCTGGCCTCCCCTCCAACACTCTTGCACTCCTCCAATCTATCCTAAACTCTGCTGCCTGGCTAATCCACCTTTCCCCACGCTATTCCCTGGCCTCTCCTCTCTGTCAATCTCTTCACTGGCTCCCCATTGCCGAGAGACTCCAGTTCAAAACCCTAACCATGGCATACAAAGCCATCCACAGTCTGTCTCTTCCTTATATCTGTGACCTAGTCTCCCGGAACATACCTGCACGCAACCTCCGATCTTCACAAGATCTCCTGCTCTGCTCCCCTCTTATCACCTCTTCCTACAATCGCATACAAAATTTCTCCCGTGCATCCCCCCTACTCTGGAACTCTCTACACCAGCATATCAGACTCTTGCCTACCATGGAAATCTTCGAAAAGAACCTGAAGACTCACCTCTTCTGACAAGCCTACAACCTGCAGTAACCATTGCTCCACCATACCGTTGCACGACCGGCTCTACCCTTACCTACTGTATCCTCACCCATCACCCATTATATAGAATCAATGTTGAATACTTTCTATCAGTAGGCATATTAAAATTGAGTCATGGAAAAAAAATAGATAATATATACATTCCTAAACATAGTAATTGCAACACCAAGAAGGAAAAGTTGTAGAATTATGGAAATCACAGGTTGGAGCAACATGTTAATGATATGCAAATTATAAACATTGAAACAAAATGTTTAAAAGATCTTGATTTATTCTGCATTGAGTATTTACACCATGTGCAGAAATATACGCACTCACTTGCCTTGGCCTGCTATCAATGAGGTTATTAATGGTTGTCTGAGGAATGTTCTGCTACTCTGAATGCACTTGGGCACGCAAATCATCAAGATCCACTGCTGGCAGTTCCTGTTGCAATTGCGGACCAAATGACATCCCAGATGTGCTTGATGGAAGACCAGTCCAAAGACACTGCAAGGCCATGGTAGCACGTTTAGGCCACACAGGCTACACACAGTAGCATGAACAATATGTGGCCTGAAGATGTCGTTTTCAAAAACAGCTCCTGGGACACTTTGTGAAACCAGTGGTACAGCTATTTCTCCAGCCAAATCAATTTAACATTGAGTTGTTAGTTTTTCAACACTACAACTTCAGGGACGTCATTGGTTGGCACTTAGAAAGGGAGTTGCCAGCAGCAGATACCAATGATGTGTGCTGACTGCATTCAGCGTGGCAGAACATTCTTCAGACAGCCATTACTAACCTCATTGATAAGCCAAGAAGTGCAAGTGCGAATATTTGTGAGTTGTTTTGAAAATTGTGTTTCGATTTTTTTCATCATTAACATGTCTATCAATTATGTGATTTCTATTATTCTACAACTTTTCCTTCCTAGTGCTGCAATTTTAATGTTGAGGAGTGGTTATATATTTCAATACCCAAAAAACTAGATTGATTATTTATTTAAAAATAGTGTTCATTTACTGAATTCAATGACGTGATTTATCGGTTTTGCTTTATGTTAATATGAAATATGTAATAGTCAGTGAATTGTATAAGTGAAAACAAACAAAAACAACTAAAAAGAATAATATATTCTCTAAGCGCTGATCAGTACAAAGTTCTAGAGTTATGTTTTGTCTATTTTTCGCTACCTACAATAAAACAGTCTTTTGTTCAGTCCACTACTTTGTACAGTCTGTTCCATTTGGTAGCTTCCTAACGTTTTTTTAATATATCAGCAAAAAACTTTTAATGTCTAATTTTTTCATTTATATTTAAAGGTGTACTACTAAGTAAAAGATTTGTCTCCTAATAGCTAGAAAATCTTAAATACTTATTTTCCTCAGTAAATAAAAGTATAAATGTAGTGGAAAACAATTTACCATCTTCACACAATACAAAGTTTCCAAAAGTATCTATCTGTATCAACAGACATAAAAAAAAACAACTTTGCTTTTCCAGCATTACAGTAACAAATACAAAGATCAGGTTTATGACATTTTACATTTTATACCATTTTTTTTACACCATTTAGCACTAACCATTTTAAAATTTACATTTCCAGAACCTGCTGCCTCATGTAGCGGCTTCTTTCTGCCTCATGGTCACAATTTTGGCTTTTCTTAGCAGTATAGTGTTTTTATTACCTCCCATGATTTTAAATATGTTCATGTACCTAAATCCCACTCTGAATAACGCAGAAGTGCTAATACCTACTTTCTGGAGGAGGGGGTCTGCTCAGCAAACAAGCCATAAAATGAAAGTGGCCCACACAAATTTCCACTGAAAAGAACTCATGAGCTGATAGGAAAATAGTTTATTTTTTACAATTGAGTACAGCCAGCGCATAGGAATGTGTCAGACTATAGAAGACATGCAATGGGCAAGTATAGCACATACAGTGTCAACACGTTCCTTAGCACTTTACAACCAATGGAGGTTATAAACATGCTACAGGACAGACATGGAAAAAGCTTTATATTGATTGCTATTGCTTATATAGCACCGAAATATTCCACAGCGCTGTACAGAGACGGTCACCACTCACATCAGTACCTGTCTCCCACTGGAGGATTTTAAATGGGCAGCGAACAGAGTACAAAGTCTACTAGTCACAAAAGACTAACAGAAAAAAAATTCTACAACTGAGCGGGTGTGTTTTCTCCTTAAAAAGATGGGAGTAATTTTAAAAGAAAGCAGAACAGTAAATCAAGAAGATTATGACAGCGCTGCAAATATAAATCTCTGTGCTAGTTGTGCATCCAGTGAAAAAGAAACATTTTTGCCATTTTATATCAAAGCTTAGTGTTTGCTGCCAAAAAAGCACACCATAAAACATAGTGCACCACACCGAGCTCAAATAAAATAATACCTATCACCATAAACACTCCAGGAGAATCTAGTCTAACTGTGTAATTCAAGTTCTTAATTAAATGTGTATGTGACTTCATAAATTTCTCAGCCGGAAAATTACTTATCCCGAAAAGACTGAAGGATCCTGGGAGGGCAAGGATTGAGGGGAAATACAGCCCAGTACAGTGTATAGGCAGAGGCCGTCGCTCTGCTGTCTTCAGGTATTTGCAGATTTTACAGTTCATAAACAAGAAGAAAATATGTAACCCGTAAGCCTTATATAGGGTGCCCGCATGTCAATCAACATTTAAAGTAACCCGCTAGGAGTCATCTAGAACGCACATTGTTTCATTTCAATCGTCTAGCTGACATGGTGGGGGCCAGTACGTAACACTGCGCACATATCCAACTCATAAGCAGGCTGAATAGATAAGCGGAAATAATTAGCATAATTGGGAAGTACAATTATATATCACATTTTAGGATAGACTAAGCAAAATATGATATGCTATAACATAAAAAAAAGAAACATCTACGTACAGAACACTCTTAAGCATCTGTCATCTCTCTTGAAATATCAATATTATTAAATAACTATTTCTTGTAAAAATAAAAATTCTGGATTATCCCTTGTTTCTCATCTCATATGAACAAACTGACAGCTGGATGCTATCTGTAGGGACACTTCACAGACTAAGTCCGACACTGTCCAATCAGTGAGCTGGAGTTTGAGTTGGTATACATGCAAGATATAAACGCATGTTCACAATGGCCATAAAACAGATAAAACCTACAAGAAACAAAATGACCATAAACCCTGCTGTAACTAAATAAGGCAAAAGTGCATTTATATAACATAGGGTTCTTAGTAACACCGTTTTTGATCAAAAATGGCATAAAAGCCATATCACCACAGCAAGGTGACCCTATTCGGGACGGTCCTACACTGTCTAACATTAAAACCTTACTATGTGTCAGAAGTGACCTGTATGAATAAGGGCAGAACCCAATGTTATTTATATGCACTTTTGCTTTTACTTATTTAGTTACAGCAGGGTTTATGTTAATTTTGTTTCTTGCAGGTTTTGACTGTCCAATCAGTGCTGACAGTATTAGACTAAGGCCATACCCCTCAGGACAGGGAAATGGCAACACCCAGTTGTCAATTTATTGATCAATTTCTATGAAGAATAACAGAGGAACTGGACAATAAAAGGTTCTAATAAAAGATGCTTCAGAATTGTAATTTTATGGAGATTTCACCTACTTACAAAAATGGACATAGAGACAATGGTTTCAATTGAAGAGTATTAATCCTCCATCGTCGCACAACCCCTTTAAGTGTTTATATACACAGCGTCCTAGCTCATTTCCGTCTAGTGTCTAATAAGAGGCATAGATGAGAAGACTCAACATGAGTTCACCATGAACCATGTGGGGGTAGCTGCTTACTCATATATGGATAATTTGGTTGGCCTAACTGCCAGACATGAGAAAAGTTTCACAATTTAGATAATTGAAGCAATGTACTTCAGAAATTATAGCCTTGAAACCTGGCAATTTTACTTTTTTTTCTCAATATTAACCCTTTGTGCTGCACGTGAAAGTGTTGGATATGTTCAATGAGTCCTTGTGCTGCCAGATAAGTAATTATAGCATATCCAGACATTCAGATAAAAATGCATTCATATATATTACAAAAAAATGACATTTTACCACAATTGTCCCTTCATTTTATAATCAATACAGTGAATAAAACTGTGATGATGTCAAATGAATTGGTCAGTAACAAGCAATAAACATTGTACAGGTAGATTAGGAAAGTAATTGCATGTAGAACGGTCAACTCCTGCCTCTGTCAAGCAGCATACAAAGTGCTGCTAATGAAAAAGCCACTTCTGATTAGCCGCCACTATTAAAATCCAGGATATAAAAGTAGTTAAGCAGCATGACATAAACCATATAACACCTAAGCATCCACAAGATTCACAACCACATTCATAGACAGAAAAGTCTGTGCATAAAAGGGGCCACATTGGTTAGTTCAGGGGACGCTTTCCTCCATGGCTCAAGTTCTTTTTTTAAGAGCTGATTGTAAAGCAGAACAGATCTCTTTAAAAGATTTGAGACTGATGCAGCTCCAGAAGATTGTCATGGTTCTCTGTAGCATGTGAGGAACGTATTATCTCGCTGCTGGCTTAAGGGGCGCCACTTAAAGCATTTCTAAAATGGTTCTAGCAAAACAGGCTTAGAAGGGCAAAATCTATCTGGGTAACTTCAAAGCTACATAGAGTCTTTGTCCCTTAAACAGGTTTATGAGCCATGATGCAAATCCCAAAGAGGGACATAAAGGATTATACTGCATCTTTATAGGGATCTTTAAGGAAGACGAAAAGGCCAGATGAGATTAAGAATACCTGAAATTTAGAAACTGAAGCTTCCTCAATACAGTTTATGCTTTAGAAAACTAGTTTCACACCCTTGTGAAGAGCCGTTCTTACCATTTGTCTTGATAATTGAGGCAATATTTCCTCAAATAGATTAAGATATTTGTCAGCTTTTCTAATGAAAATGAAGAAATATTTTCAGTCATAACTTTCCTACATATGTTGTCTTCCTGTCCACTTGACAATGATCCTCAAAGATATTTGATACTAATTAAGAAAGCAAATATCGCACTATTTAATATTTGTGATTTATGACCAAAACCAGGAAGAGAAAACCAGGAACAAACATTAAAGCTTGTCCAATCCAGAAAAAAACGTCATACAATCTAATGGGTGTGCCAGCTTTGCTGCTCCATCTACCAATAGGAGAAAGAAGGATCCCATCCCTTTTCTCCAGTAGATAACCACTGCCTGATGAGTCTGGTAGTAGGCCATCTGCTCATGCCATGTTTATGGGGAGTCTGAAGTGCTAGCTGTTGGCTCTCTCGTGTGTATGGTAGCTTTGTCCTATTGGTTATTACTGATGTCCAGATCTACATGAGCTCCTGAGGAACATCACAATGGGAACCCATCTAACGCTCTCGTGTTTACAGATCAGTATGGTCCCTCCAAATCCAGTAGACCCTGGGATCTTTCATAGCATAAACCATTATGGGATTAGGGATGGTTGACAAAGTAAATATTCAGAAAAATTAGAACTTCTAAAGAGACTCTACCACATTTATACAGACCAGACATCGTTAGAGGCCAAATTATTCTACAAAAAAAATGTGTATCCATGAGCTCACTAATTTTAGCTTTTCATGAATAATCTTTCTGTGAATGAATACGTATTAGCAGCAATACACAAAAAGAACTGGGAAATTTGTGTTCTGTTGGGAGCATATTGACCGAGATTAAACAGAAGACAGGAAGAGACAATAGATTGGCCAAGTAGCATTGGGAGACTTACCTGTTACAGTAACCCCAAAGTAACCTCACTTCAGTCTATATATTTTCATAAAAAGACTATGCACATTAGAATAATGTCGGCTTAACCCATCTACCATATAATATGTATGTGGTCCTCCCTACTACAGTCCCAACACCAAAGGATTTGGACAATTTAATTTCATGAACGATCCCGCGATCCCCAGGAAAGGTAGGCTGCTGTCAAAGGTGTTTGTGGACTGGCTTACTCCCCTTTCCCCATACAGAACAACATGCAAACTACGCTGAGGTGTAGTGGGCATGTATATGGAGGTTGGGAGACAGAGCAGTCAGCCAAATATATGATTGGCAACTCTTCTATCCTGACATACCTCAGATCCTATTCGGTCACCTGGCAAAGTCTTGATCCTCACCATAATCTTAACACCTTTTCAAGTGTATTCCTCTATGATAGAATAATTTGATAATGACTCAAAGAAACTTTCTTGCTAACTTCACATTACTTTTGCTATTCATTCTTTCACACACCTCAGCTGCCTTATATTCCCACCATTCCATTAAGAGAGCATTTGGAGTTGACACAAAAAGCTAACCTGACACCATCTTCTTATTCCGCAGTTTCATGGTCCCTGTGTTCTTTGTTTTCAGCTGCATACGCAACTCCAGAAAAAGCATAAAAATGTAACACTTTATAAAACTAACAAAGGACATAGGATGATGACTGAACATGTGAAAAGTGTATTCCAAGCAATGTTTTCTGGGTAGGAACATTATCATGACTGAAGTAGTTCTTATACATCCATAGAATGACTTCTATACAGTAATATGCTGGAATGTAAGTGCATCACACTATGCCTTTCTATGGTTTACTTAGTATCTAATGGTTTGCAGTCCTGGGGAAAACGACTATTAAAATTTGAGGGGATTTACTGGGTAGTGGGATTTACCTGTAGATTAATTATGGTGTCATTAAAATTTAAAGATGGTGTCCAGCCAAATAAAATGTTACTTAAATGTGTTGGAAATGCAAATTGATACTTCTTGAGATAACCCAAAACTTGAGCAGGCCAGTTATTTCTAACACAAAAATGCTGCTTACACAGTCAGCACACGACCAGTGACCTGCTTAAAGGGGTTATCCAGGACTTTTTTTTTTTTTTTTTTACAATGTGACTATGCACTTGCCTGTTGTGCCCAGTGCCAATTTGCACAGAGTGGTCTCCGGACGGCAATTCAGCGGCTTCAGCTGACGTCACATTGACGAATTAGTGGATTATTTTCTGCTCTGTTGATGGGGCGTGACCGCTGATGATATGCTGATCGATAGGCGGCTCCCCGCTGCCAATCAGCATGATGCCAGCAGTTACACTCCCTCCACAGAGCAGGTCAGAAGAAAAGGAGATGCTCTGCTGACATGGAGCAGCAGAATCGCCAGCAGGAGCAGTCAGTGACGGCTCAGATGGTGTTGGATACCTGTCTGTTCATTTTTAGGCACACAGTAAAAAAAAATCCTGGATAACCTCTTTATCCCCGAGGGTGGTTAGCCCGTTAATGACCGGGCCAATTTTTACAAATCTGACCACTGTCAATTTATGATGTAATATCTCTGGAACGCTTCAACGGATCCCGCTGATTCTGAGATTCTTTTTTTTGCAACATATTGTACTTCATGATAGTGGTAAAATTTCTTCGATATCACTTGCATTTATTTGTGAAAAAATCTGAAATTTGGCAAAAATTTCGCTATTTTCTAAATTTTAATTTTTATGCTCTTAAATCAGAGAGATATGTCACACAAAATAGTTAATAAATAACATTTCCCACACGTCTACTTTACATCAGCACAATTTTGGAACCCAAATTTTTTTTTTTTTTATTAGGGAGCTGTAAGGGTTAAAAGTTGACAAGCGATTTCTCATTTTTACAACAAAATTTACAAAACCATTTTTTTAGGGACCACATCACATTTGAAGTGACTGAGGGGCCGTTATGACAGAAAATACTGAAAAGTGACACCATTCTAAAAACTGCACCCCTCAAGGTGCTCAAAACCACATTCAAGTAGTTTATTAACCCTTCAGGTGCTTCAAAGGAATTTTTGGAATGGGGAAGAAAAAAATGAACATTTAACTTTTTTCACAAAAATTTTACTTTAGACTCAATTTTTTTTTTCATTTTTGCAGCAGTAACAAGAAACAATGGACCCTAAAATTTGTTGTGCAATTTCCCCTGAGCACGCAGATACCCCATACATGGGGAAAAAACACTGTTTGGGCGCACGGCAGGGCTCAGAAGGGAAGGAGCGCCATTTGAATTTTTGAATGTAAAATTTGCTTGAATAATTAGCAGATGCCATGTTGCGTTTAGAGAGCCCCTGATGTGCCCAAACAGTGGAAACCCCCCATAAGTGACACTATTTTGGAAACTAGACCCCTCAGGAAAGTTATCCAGATGTGTGGTGAGCACCTTGAACCCCCAGGTGCTTTACAGAAGTTTCTAACATGGAGCCGTGAAAATAACATTTTCACATTTTTCCAACAAAAATGTTTTTCAGCCCCCAGTTTTGCATTTTCATAAGGGTAACAAGAGAAATTGCACCATGCAACTTGTTGTGCAATCTCTCCTGAGTAAGCCGATACCCCATATGTGGGGGAAAACCACTGCTTGGGCGCAGGGCAGGGTTTGGAAGAGAAGGAGCGCCATTTGACTTTTTGAATGTAAAATTTGCTTGAATAATTAGCAGATGTGCCCCTGATATGCCTAAACAGTGGAAAACCCCCACAACTGACACTATTTTGGAAACTAGACCCCTCAGATGTGTGGTGAGCACCCTTAACCCCCAGGTGCTTCACAGAAGTTTATAACATGGAGCCGTGAAAATAATAAAATCAAACTTTTTCTTTTTTTTTTTTTTTTTTAAATGATCTTTTAGCCCTAATTTTTTTATTTTCACAAGGGTAAGAGGAGAAAATGGAACCTAAAAACTGTTGTTCGATTTCTCTGGAGTACGCCAATAACCCATATGTGGGGAAAATACACTGTTTGGGCGCACGTCAGGGTTCAGAAGGGAAGGAGCACTGTGTGACTTTTTGAACGCAAGATGTGACACTGTGTCGCATTTCGGGAGCCCCTGATGTGCCTAAATAGTGGAAACCACCACAATTGACTCCATTTTAGAAACTAGACCCCTTAAGGATTTTATCAAGGGGTATAGTGTACATTTGTAACCCAGAGGTACGACACAGAATTTGAAACATTAGGTCATCATATTGAATAAGTTATCATTAGTCTTGAGCGCAAGTTCTCGCTACTTGAGTTTGCATCGGGTACTCGGGTATGCACCATGTATCACGGGTGCTCGAGTGACATGTTTGAGTCCCAGCCCCGCATGTTTCACGGTTGTTAGACACCCAAAAAAAACATGCAGGGATCGCTTGTGCATTGCAGGCGATCCCAGCAACGTTTTTTTTGGCCGCGAAGAATATCGGGCAGAGACTCAAGCATGTCACTCGAACACCCATGATACTCTGTGCATACCCGAGCACCCGATGCAAACTCAAGTAGCGAGCACTTGCGCTCAACACTGGTCACCATATCGTCATCATTTTTTTTTTTACTTCTGAAAAAAATCCCAACCCTAACCCTACCCTAGCCCAACCCTAACCCTAGCCCAACCCTAACCCTAGCCCAACCCTAACCCTAGCCTAACCCTAGCCCAACCCTAACCCTAGCCCAACCCTAACCCTAGCCCAACCCTAACCCTAGCCCAACCCTAACCCTAGCCCAACCCTAACCCTAGCCCTAACCCTAGCCCCAAACCCAACCCTAGAGTTTATTTTTTTACGCCGTTCCTCGTGCGGTATAAGTGATTAGATGACTTTATTCTTCGGGTCGGTGTGATTACAGCGATACCAGATTCAGATCGGGTTTTTATGATCAACAGCTGTCACACACTAAAAGACGCTTTTTTTTTTTGCAAAGACTAGTTTTTGCATAGCCATATTTTGAGAGCTATAATTTTTGACATATTTTGGCTGACAGTCATGTGACTGCTTGTTTTTTGCGGGACAAATTGACGTTTTTATTGGTACCATTTTCGGGCATGTGACTTTTTTGATTGCTTTCTATTACGATTTTTGGGAGGCAGAATAAACAAAAAACAGCAATTCCAGAATTGTTTTTTTGGTTTTTTTTTTTTATGCCGTTCCGCGTGTGGTAAAATTGATAAGACAGCTTTTTTTTTTTTTTGGTCAGTACGTTCACAGCGGTACCGCATTTGTATCTTTTTTTTATATTTTGGCGCTTTTACACAATAAAAACTATTTTCTAGAAAAAAAATTTTTTGCATCGCTTTATTCTGAGAGCTATATATATTTTTTTTTTTGGGTGATGGAGCTCATGGCGGCTTTTTATTGCGGGACAAGATAACATTTTCAGTGGTACCATTTTTATTTACATTCGTCTTTTTGATCGTGTGTTATTCCAATTTTTGTTTGGCGGTATGATAAAGCATCGTTTTTTGCTTCATTTTTTTTTTTTTACCGTGTTCACTAAAGGGGTTAATTAGTGGCACAGTTTTATAGGTCAGGTCATTCCAGATGCGGCGATACCAAATATGTGTACTTTTATTGGTTTATTTCTTTCATAATAAATAAATATTATGGGTACAATATATTTTTATTTTTTGAGGATTATTTTTTTCGTTTCTTTTTTTTAAAAATAATTTTACAATCCCCCCCCCCCCTTTTCCTACACTTTTTTTTTACTTTTACACTATGTCCCACTATGGGACTTTCACTTTTTGCAGCCTGATCGGCTGTATAGCATAGAGAGCAGCAGCTCCCTATGCCATGCAGCCTGTCAGCGCTGCACACAGGGGAGACATTACTGCGCATGACCAAAGTAACTTCCTGCCTCCTGCTGACCCGGATGTTGTCATGACGACATCCGGGAGCCGCCGCAGGAGGCCGGAGAGGAGGTGAGTACCGGCGCTTACCTCCCCCCTTAATGTGATGTCCCGCACCACTCCCTGCACATAGCACCTGTCACAGCTGACACCCGGTGGCGATCACCCTGCACCGCTTGTGTGCGGGCGCGATCGCATTATGCGTAATATTACGTGGCTGGTCCATAAGTCAGTATTATGGACATCGTCGGAACGGGATTAAATGGGGTAGACTGTCAGAATTAACCTGAAAGTGCAGTGAAACAGGCCGTGAAATTGGGGCAGCAATTGTAATGAAAGTATATTATTATTATTATTTTACTCACTTATATAGCGCCATTAATTCCACAGCGCTTTGCAGACATTATAGGCACTGTCCCCATTGGGGCTCACAATCTAGATTCCCTATCAGTATGTCTTTGGAGTGTGGGAGGAAACCTATGGAAACACAGGGAGAACATACAAACTCCTTGCAGATGTTGTTTGAACCCAGGACCCCAGCGCTATAATATGACAATTGTAACACATGCAAAAATTTATTTTTCTAGCTGGACAACCCCTTTAAACGGAATCTGTCACCAATTTTATTGCTACCTAATCTGAGAGCAGCATAATGTAGAGACAGATACCCCGATTCCAGCTATGTGTCACTTATAGGGCTACTTGCTGTGGTTTTGATAAAATCACTGTTTTATTAGCAGATTGTTAGTGGAGGACAACTAAGCCTGCTGCCATGTAGTCCTCCATATTCCTAAGCCTTTTTATAACCCCACCCCCAGCACTGATTAGTAGTTTTCTGCCTATGCAGAGAGTACATAGAAGGCTGCCAATCAGTGGTGTTGGCGTGGTTATATAGAGTTCAGCATTCAGAGAACTGGCAGATCTACAGCAGATAAAACACAGATTTATCAAAAATACAACACAGCCCAGTAAGTGACATCATTGGAATCAGGATCTCTGCCACTATATTTGCTGCTCTCAGATGGGGTAGCAAAAACTTGGTGACAGATTCCCTTTAAGTGGCTTCTCCTCTTTAACTGTAGACCGCCCTTCCATGTGAAAGAATAATTTATTGATGTGGGATTTTATTTTTTTTATATGATGTGAACCCAAAATTTTTACTAAAATAACATTCCCACAATATGACTCATTAATGTTAATTGGTCAAATAACACACAATAGTAAAGAGAATGATTAGTAAAACTTGTACTCATGACAGATTCCACTATTTTATTAATGTTCCTATGTAAAAAAAAATTACATAGAAGTAGGGAAGGAGTGACAACTGGTCAGTACATTTAAAGAAAAGTCAGAGTAAGGAATTCGTTGCCATTTTCATAAATCTGAAGTGGCATTTTTATGGACTGAGAGCATATCTTTGCAGTAATGACATCAAACCATGATCTATATCCCTGTAATGGGAATAATTACAGCAAAGATTCGGTTTCCTGAAAGAAAAAAGTATTCACAGAAAGCCCAGCCATTGACGGGGTAGCTGCTTTGAGAAAGAAGACATTGTGAAAGAGGTTTTTTTTTAGATACTTTATATATATTAAACTTTATGTTATGGTCATTATTCATAACTTGCCATTTTATTTATTTTTTTTAAAGCTTCTCGTTTGCTGGTTTATCAGCTTTTATCTACAATTTTATTAACAAGTTGTGTCAAATAGATTTTTATTAACTAGATATAAAATACCAACACATAAGATTTAATACCACATTGTTTCTTAATTTGGACAAAGGAAATAGTTTTGAATTGTCCCTTTCTGTCCTTCTCTCCGACAATATAAGTAAACGCTGGACAACTTCAAGCCAAGTAGAAAAATGACATTTTATAGAAATTATTCCACAATTGCTTATTTATTTATATTAAAGATAACCGCTAACATAATCCTTAGGGGCTAATATACATAAAAAATGAGCGATAATCATATACTAACCCTTTAATAGCAAGGGAATTTTTTCATTTTTGCGCTTAAGTTTTTTCCTCCTCTTGTTCAGAGAGCCATAACTTTTTTACTTTTGTGTCGACATAGAAGCATGAGGGCTTGTTTTTTGTGGGACAAGTTGAAGTTTTGAATTAGCTCATTTATTTTCCCATACAGTGTATTAGAAAATCGGGAAAAATTTTTTTAAGTGCTGTGAAGTTGCAAAAAAATAAAAAAGTACGTAACTCAACCAGTGCTTCTTTGGCTTTTCTTTTACGGCATTCATTGTGTGGTTAAAATGACTTGGCAGAATGATCCTCCAGGTCAGCATCATTATGGAGATACCAAACTTTTTGTTTTTGTGGTGAAAAAAAAAAATCTGAAATTTGTAAAAAAAAAAAAAAAAAAAAAAAAAAAGAAGAAAAGAAATATATGCAGTACAGACCAAAAGTTTGGACACACCTTCTCATTTAAAGATTTTTCTGTATTTTCATGACTATGAAAATTGTACTTTCACACTGAAGACATCAAAACTATGAATTAACACATGTGGAATTATATACTTAACAAAAAAGTGTGAAACAACTGAAAATATGTCTTATATTCTAGGTTCTTCAAAGTAGCCACCTTTTGCTTTGATGACTGCTTTGCACACTCTTGGCATTCTCTTGATGAGCTTCAAGAGGTAGTCACCGGAAATGGTTTTCACTTCACAGGTGTGCCCTGTCAGGTTTAATAAGTGGGATTTCTTGCCTTATAAATGGGGTTGGGACCATCAGTTGTGTTGTGCAGAAGTCTGGTGGATACACAGATGATAGTCCTACTGAATAGACTGTTAGAATTTGTATTATGGCAAGAAAAAAGCAAATAAGTAAAGAAAAATGAGTGGCCATCATTACTTTAAGAAATGAAGGTCAGTCAGTCCGAAAAATTGGGAAAACTTTGAAAGTGTTCCCAAGTGCAGTGGCAAAAACCCATCCACCGCTACAAAGAAACTGGCTCACATGAGGACCGCCCCAGGAAAGGAAGACCAAGAATCACCTCTGCTTCTGAGGATAAGTTTATCCGAGTCACCAGCCTCAGAAATAGCAGGTTAACAGCAGCTCAGATTAGAGACCAGGTCAATGCCACACAGAGTTCTAGCAGCAGACACATCTCTTCAACAACTGTTAAGAGAAGACTTTGTGCAGCAGGCCTTCATGGTAAAATAGCTGCTAGGAAACCACTGCTAAGGACAGGCAACAAGCAGAAGAGACTTGTTTGGGCTAAAGAACACAAGGAATGGACATTGGACCAGTGGAAATCTGTGCTTTGGTTTGAGGAGTCCAAATTTGAGATCTTTGGTTCCAACCACCATGTCTTTGTGCAACGCAGAAAAGGTGAATGGATGGACTCTACATGCCTGGTTCCCACCGTGAAGCATGGAGGAGGAGGTGTGATGGTGTGGGGGTGCTTTGCTGGTGACACTGTTGGGGATTTATTCAAAATTGAAGGCATACTGAACCAGCATAGCTACCACAGAATCTTGCAGCGGCATGCTATTCCATCCGGTTTGCGTTTAGTTGGACCATCATTTATTTTTCAACAGAACAATGTCCCCAAACACACCTCCAGGCTGTGTAAGGGCTATTTGACCAAGGAGGAGAGTGATGGGGTGCTGCGCCAGATGACCTGGCCTCCAGAGTCACCAGACCTGAACCCAATCGAGATGGTCTGGGGTGAGCTGGACCGCAGAGTGAAGGCAAAAGGGCCAACAAGTGCTAAGCATCTCTGGGAACTCCTTCAAGATTGTTGGAAGACCATTTCCGGTGACTACCTCTTGAAGCTCATCAAGAGAATGCCAAGAGTGTGCAAAGCAGTCATCAAAGCTAAAGGTGGCTACTTTGAAGAACCTAGAATATGACATTTTCAGTTGTTTCACACTTTTTTGTTAAGTATATAATTCCACATGTGTTAATTCATAGTTTTGATGCCTTCAGTGTGAATGTACAATTTTCATAGTCATGAAAATACAGAAAAATCTTTAAATGAGGTGTGTCCAAACTTTTGGTCTGTACTGTATATATATATATCTTTTTTTTTTTTTTCTTTTGCAAATGTCTGATTATATATACACGCTTGTAATGTAAAGTCATCTTCTCAGACCCCTAACACTTGTGTCGATGGAGCTGTGCAAGTGCTTTTCTGTTGCACGCTGAGCTAATGTTTTTATTGATACCATTTTGGGGTACATACGACATTTAGATGCGGCAACCAAAAAACGACAACAAAATGACAATTCTGGGGTTGCTTTTTTTTCCCTTTTCAGCGTTTAAATAATTTTAGATTTCGATAGATTGGACTTTTTTTTTTTTTAAGACATAATGATACTATTTTTTTTTACTTTATTTTTGAAGGAATAAAGCAAGGTGATTTCAAATTTTATACTTGTTTTTAGTCTCCCTAAGGGATCTGACAGTGCGTTTGTTTGCCACAGTACCATAGTATAAAGCTAAATTGCAGTTCTGTGGCTGAGGTTCACAGAAGGACTAACATAGCAGTTACAGAGGCCTTCAGCCTTCCTCCGCCTGCCATGGTAATCATCGTTTCCTCGCAATCACAGTGACTTTTGAGCATCATTAGATTCTTTTTGATAACATGCTGCTCAAAGTCACCTGATGCTGCAGCCAATCAGAGGCTGCAGCTGTCTGGTGGAACGGTGATATCACCGTTCTGTCTATGCGCAGACCAAGGGGAAGCCTGCAATGGATCCAAGTGGGTGCCAATAGGTTAGTATGACGGAGATTCCTACTTTTTTTTTTAATCAGAGCATTTTTATTAAGAAAATTACACAATAACGTTTTTACAAAGAAAGATTAGTAGAACAAAGAGATTCAATGTTACATGGCATTATATATTATTGTTATACATAAAATACAATAAAGTTGGCATCTTCCATGGATTCTCCCCCTCCCCCCCGATGACACTCCAGAGAGATCTACATTCATACTATTTTTTTTTTATGATGTATATACATTAGAATATTTTCCTGGCACACACCTTTAAAAGTCCATCAAAGTTGTTAAAAGGAATCTGTCAGCAGGCTTTGTTATGTAATCCGAGAGCAGTATAATATAGGGGCAGATACCCTGATTGCAGCAATGTGCCACTTACTAGGCAGCAGGAGTTTACATGACAATGTCTTGCGCCTCCTAGTTAACTGCTCTGTATAACCCTGCCCACACCACTGATTAGCAGCTTTCTGTTAAAGAGGTTTTCCACTACTTTTACATTGGCTGGGGTTCGACACCCGGCACCTCCGCAGAGCAGCTGTTATCGGTGGCGGCCGCTGGCCGCGAACACTTACTTGTGGAGCTGGCCGTCTACTTGTAGTGACTGCTGCAGGGTACTATACAAATGAATAGGAGGCGGATGTGCAGTGCCAAGCCCCCGGCCACTACAAGTAGACGGCCAGCTCTGCAAATAAGTACGTACGTACTTCTGACCAGCAGCCACCACCGAGAACAGCTGATCGGCAGGGGTGATGGGTGTTGAATTCAGGCCGATCAGACATTGATGACCTATGCTAAGGATACATCATCAATGTAAAAGTAGTGGACCCCTCTTTAATGTACAATGTACACAGAAAGCTGCAAGTGGTGTGAACGGGGTTATACACAGCTCAGCATTCGGAGCTCTGTAAAATCTACAGAAGATAAAAATGATCTTATCAGAACTGCTGCACCCAGTAAACTAAGTGATACATTTCTGGAATCAGGGTTTCCACCCCTACATCATACTTTTCTCAGATGAGTTAGGAAAAATCTGGTGACAGACTCCCTTTAATCGTGTGTGCCATTATGAAACAAGAAAGTAGAATTCTTTACGGAATGTCTACGATCATGACACATACTCAACGTTTAAAAGTTTGGTATAACATGGCCCATTTTTGCTACCTTTTAAATTGATGCATCTGATAACAGTAATGACAAATTATTTTAACCAGTTCAGTTGCAATAGAGAAAATACACAAACAAAAGAAATCAGATCAGTTACTTGTACTATATAATCATCCTCTACATAATCTTTGTCGTAGGCCCAAACAACCTCCTTGATTAAAATAAAACACATTTAGTCCAAAAAGAGCCTGACAAAGTATACAATTAGGCTTGTAGAATAAGACTTTCTTGAGTCGTCTCCTGACTTTATTATACCTTGCAGCCCTTTAATATTTTTTCTAAGCTCAGAATACAAGACCACTCACAGGTAACCATTCAGACTAAGGATAGACGTGGTGGTTCATTTGGTCCCATCACACTGACAGACCTGTATGACAGAACACCTTTTAAAATAAATGAAGTTACATGCCGTGTTTACGCTTATTGTTAGGCCTCGTCTTGCTAGACTAACTGCAAATTCAAGTACTAATTGTAGACATATCACACTTCCTATTCAAGTAGGTTTTTTTTTTAGCCAAATATACTTGGACTGCATCAAAGTCTACTAACACAAATGGTTGGTTTAAATTACACAATTGTAGTTCCCGGGCATAAATCACTCTTTCCTCTGTTTATAGACATAGCCCCAGGCTCGTATGGTATATTCATTTTTCTAAGCAACTAAGCAAGGTAAATAATTGTACCGTGTTCAACTATGGTGGATTTCTCCTGCATATGGCATGCATTAGCTCGGCTCACAAAAAAAAAAAAAAAAGAGGAAAATGAAATGTGTATTAATTTAAAAAGCAAACATGGATGGCTATGGGTTTATAAAAAAGGCAAGATACAGGATTTGAGATTGAAGCCTTATTTGTTCTATAGGCAGAAGGTGAGGAGCAATACAATGTTTTAGGCGAATACTAATAAAACAAATGAACAGAGTCTAGCTCTCTGTCTCTCCAACCGGGAGATTTAAACACAAGCCCTCTTCCTATTAATCTGTCAGCGCGGAGGAGAAATATACCGAGCTACAAAACGCTGGTTAATTAGGCCAGAATATCACAACTGATAAATTACAGTGCAGGCTATTTGACCACCTGTTCTAGAGCTCATTACTATAAATTACTACACGCTTGTAACATAACTCAAAAATACATTAACAAAAACAAAATTATACATCAAGGTGGGTGTTTTTTTTGTTTTAAACCCAGAGTAAAATCTATTTGGATGCCAAGCACCGATGGTTTAATGTGTAGATGCAAAATAATTCCAGCTGTAAGGAATACATTTTAGGCATTTCTCTTTAATTATTTTTCACACACACAATATTATATATATATATATATATATATATATATATATATATATATATATATATATATATATATATATATATATATATATATATATATATATATATATATATATTCCATAGCACTTTATAGACATTGTTATTACGTCTCAGTGGGACTCCATGTAAATTCCCTATAAGTATATATTTGGAGTGTAGAAGTATGTAAAGCAACAGTGCTAGCCAGTGAGCCGCCATGCTGCACATAGGGTGTTGTTCCCCTATGGTAACACAGTATCCTTCAGTCACAGGTCCATTAGGGCACTACTTCATTTGGAGTAGATTTAGACCTGCTCATACGTTCCACCTACAACTGATTCTAAAAACCTAACATTGTGAACAATTAATATCACGTTCATGGTTTTCCTGCTGCACTACAAAAGGTACAGTTCACAAATATTTATATCTATCTGACCATAGTGTTGCCAGTAAGTCTGAATACAAGGGTAACACAAACCATACAATCAGCATACCTGTATGGAGAAGTAGCTGAAAAGTCGCTGTAATGGTCCGTTCTTTATCATACATATGTGACAGACAGCACATGAGTGGATTAACACAAAAACGATAATCTGCTACAGGATTAAAAGATGAAATTCAATTATTTTTCTTAATTGTGTAAAAAAACATTTTCTGGAACATTCATTCCGATTCAGTAAGTATTTGCACGTACTTTACTGGTGGTGTAACTGATAAAGAACCAAGTCCGGGTTTCAAAAACGTGTTCTTATTTACACAAAGAAAAAAGAAGCAATTTATTCCATCTTTGGATCTAATGGCATCTGCTGGGCACGCTGAATATTCCTGCAAACTTCTGCGTTTCCTTGGAATCACATTATCCATAATCTGCGACGCCAAACCAGGCAACGCTCAAGGCTGAAAACGCAATACCAAGAGTGTTGTGCCCCCTGAACAACCACTATAAGAAAGGAACACCGACCCCCAACCCTCATCTTCATTTGTTTTATTTAGTGGTTTTGAACATGAAGCGCTCTAGGTAGTCTTCTTACATGTGATTGAGAGCAAAAAGGAATAAAAACGAGTTCTTCCTCAACATTTTCCTCTTATTATACCTTTTTTAAATAGAACAGATTTTATAAATGTGAAAAAAATATAAACCAATCCTTCGGTGAGTTTTAATATAAATCCTTGAGGAACCAATCTCTAAGAGAAAATAAACTGCATTAATCTGTCTTGTATGTATTTGGCCTAGAGGCAATTGTTGGGTTTTATATAGAGTCCTGGTTTTGCTTTACGTATATACCAGATATTGATATTAATACAAAGGATTCAAATCGCCCCTTTTTTTTAGATTTAAATAGTCAATTTGTGGTGATGTTCATTAATACCATTTAACAAATTATAAGCGGATGGAAAATGTTCCTATATATTTAATATATCTCGTACTACAGTATAAAGAATAAGACGTTCACTGCGCTAAAATGAACAGTTTTCCAAAAGTTTACTCAATTTATAACTGTACCACTGCATGTAATTTGCTATTATACCCATAGTTCCTAGCTACAGTGATAAAAATAATACAAATATTAGAATCCATAATATTGTAAAATACAAGGTCAGCAAGAATAAAGGAAAAGCAAAACTTTAAAAGGTCAGTCAAAAAATGGAGAAGTAAGTAATGTGTGAAAGTAAGGATCTGAACCCAGCTAAAAAGCTACTTCTAATAACCAGGCTGTTCATAATGTACTACACATATTTACCATCAGGTGGCACTATTGCTTTGCCGGATGATGATTTGATGTAGGACGCCACAATTCGCCAATATACTGTAGTATTATTCTATGTACACAGAAAACTGTTCTGCTGCATTTTGTACATAAACATATAATACATTTATGACAATTGCAGATGCTTGATATTTGGGTAATGGGAATGGAGCAAAAAATAGTATAAAAAAAATAACTAAAAACAAATACCGTAACTACCGGTAAGTAACAAAAATAACAATGTTACTAATCAATATGCAATGTGGGGGGCGTGGGGGGGGGAGTGCATTCAGAAATGTATCTGTAAAAAATAAAATCCCTGCACTGATATTTTTCTATGCGAGAACATAAAATCCAGACATCAAATTTGTGAACGCTATAAAACGTGTTGTGAAATGGTTGAGACAAAGTAAGTGAACGATGCTGCAGAGCCCTAGATGACAGCACTGCTCGGCTGTTATTTGTTGTTCTTTGCACCGTTGGGCGCCTTGTTGTTACTGTACATATAAAGCCGCTGTGTACAGGGGTGGGAAGTCCTCCGCTCCTCTGATTCCATCCCATAGCTCAGTGACGAGAAGCCGCTGCTCTATTTATTTTCTTTACACAAGTAGCTGTGGATTGCAGAATTTAGATGGATTGATCCCTCCAAATCAAAACAAATTTTACCTAAATAATCCATCAAGCATCAATGTGAAGGACTGAATTCATCACTGTAATTATTCCCAGCCTTCTTGAACGGTGCACAGCTCCAAGAGGTGAAAGTTTCAGCTTTGTCAACTGCACAATTAGCCTGACGTTGCCACAAATAACCTTAAATGCTCTGCCTTCTGATCTGTGGCTGTCACAACATACATTATAGTCTCAGAGTGTGTACATTGCAATGTAAGCTTTACTCACGCCTGTGACCGAGCCTGAAAACACAGTAGCTTTCAAGGCTGAAAAACAACTATGTCTGAAATAAGCCATCTATATACGTTAAGGTTAATTAAGCAAAACAAAAACTGGAAAAATTAAAAAGAAAAAAAAATTGAAGGAGCGACTAAAGAACTCAACTGGGAAATTTATACTGACTGCCTCGTTCCCATTGTCTTAGACATAATGAAACTAGTCTATAACGCAGTATTGGGCAATTACTGCATTTTTACAGTGCATTTCTTATGGGATCAAACTGCACCAGCATAATATTCTTCTTCATAATGAAGTTTTTAAATCATTTTTAATTACCTTTCAAAAGCCACATACTAGTTCTACACTTGACAAGATGCAACACAGTGATTTTCAACAAATGTAGCACTATGCGAGAGAAGAATTATGCGGCGGGGTTGGAAACCTGTATTAATGTACTTATTGAAGACGCACAAAGGAACTTTTTACTGGGTTTATACCTTGGTAAAATAGCTGCTCATATGTATTCATTTTATGCATTGATTGAAGAATATATGACTGGTAACACTTTAGTAGCGGATAGGAAAAAAAATCCTCAAACACCTTGTTAGGGGGGTTAGTATTAAAGCATGAGGTGTGAGCTTCATTACTACCTTCCAGAATATCAATTCATTCCTTAAGCTAATGCCGCCTGCTAGTGATGATTAGTGAGATATACAAGACACGCAATTGATATTAATTGTGAGCTTCAAGCTCCTGACACGGACAAACCTGCCTGAAACCAAACACAACTTCTACTATATAACCAATTGGAGCTCAAGAAACTAGTAGTATCATTTTACAATTTGTTTTACATTGACTATACATTTTTTGACTAAGAAAAAAACGTAAAATTTTATTTTATCCAAGAGTCAAGTAACCATACAATTGTAAATACATGAATATTCATTTTATATATTTATGTCCATCAAACCCTATATTAAATACAGAATAATAATAATAATTGTAAATATTTATGTCTAGTTTTATACACCAGAGTTCAGGATGCACTCACAACAGCCAGTCTCCATACAATCTACTTTCTCTATCAAAGGAATAGATTTTCTTTGAATATCTATTAACATAAAGGCCGTGAGTCATTATTCCTGTTGCTCCAGTTTTCCGGAGTAATATTCTCCTGTTCAGTGGCTTTAGTATTTGCACCTTATTCTCCAGAAGTTTGGTCCCACTTTCAAAGTTGTCCTTTTTTTTTTTTTTTCTTTTATAAACAACAACTTTGTTTATCTTGAAGTTTTAGAAAGGTTCATAAAATGGAACTTTTACACAATATTGCATTTTTTGTTCCATCCTGGATTAAGGTTTCCAGAGGAGTTTTCAATTTGGCACACTTTTTGAGACTTTTTAAAGCACGTGCGACTTTTGGTGTTGAAAAGTCACACAAAATGGTTAAAGACAAAAATAAAAAATGTTTTGATTGTGACAAATTCATGAACCACATAAGTCATTTTGAAGAATTTGTCGCAAAAAAAAAAAAAATCAGCGAATACCGCAAGACAAAAGAATAGAAACTTCAATAAATCACAAATGATGAATCAGGCCCAAAAAGTGAAGAAAAAGAAAATAATTTCAGAATGTTGCTTTTAAGTTTTCATTCTCAAAGTAAGTGCACAATGCGCCTGAAATCTGCTTGAAAAAAAGCACAGACATGCTAAAAAGAATTAACACATGCGCTGCATTGTCGGTACGACTTGCTGTTCATATGCTCAGTCACCGCTTCAGGCTTCGAAAGTTGTGAAGCGGTTAAAAGAAGTGACCTGACCCGATAATTTTTCAGCGGCTTCAGTTTGTAAGCCGATCACTAGTTTACACAGTATTAAAAAATAGAAAGAAAAAGACGGAGTCTAAAAGACATCATGTGCACATACCCTGTGTGTACAGAAGCAACATACTCCTATTTATTTCATAAATGTGATGCAGTAGAACCTGAGATATGTAACGCACCCTGCTATCCAGACACACAGGCAAAGCAATGGGAGGACGGTGATGAAGAAAGCCTGGCACAGCCTAGAATGCTATGTTCTTACAGTATTGTGAATTATACATCATTGTACAACATTTTTAAAACCAGAGAAGTGTAGGAGTGGGCAATTTTTTTTTTTTGCGAAGCATACACACCTAAATACATAAGGAGATGGATAAGGTCCAATCTACTGCAATTAATTCAGAGATGGACATAAGTACAATTTCATATTAATATCCAGAATGAATTCAACTTTCAAATGGTACCAGCTAAAACTTTCAGAAGCCCCACTCATTCAAAGTCAAAGAGCAGCAGAATGAAAGACTTTACTTTCCGGTTCTCTGTGTAGATGAGAGAGATGGAGGTGCAAGTGACATCAGGAAATAAATACATTGCCTGTTATACTGTCATCACATCCTGCACCCCTATAAAACTATCAGTGACCACAGAGAAGCATACAGGAACTTTTCCACATGTTCTCACATTTGGGGTGGGGTCTTTTGGTTCTGGAAAAAGGGTAAGAAGATAACAAGCCACACAAATAATGATTCTATGAGACTAATCAAGACCTATTGGTCCAATAAGCAAATATTTACTGGTATAATGATCATAAAAACTTTTGGTCCACTGAATTCTGAAGAATATCTGTTCAGTTAAACAGGAAATCCTCAACATAATAGAAGCCTCCTGGGAAACCTCAAAGTAATAGAAGACCAAATAGAAATCCTTCTCAAATATATTATATATTATAAACACACACACACAGTGTCATGGCCAAAAGTGTTGGCACCCTTGAAATTGTTCCGGAAAATGCAGTATTTGTCCCAGAAAATTATTGCACATTATTGTTATACACATGTTCTTTCATTTGGGTGTTATTGGAACACAAAAAAAAAAAGAATAAAAGGTGAATTGAACATAATTTCCCACAAAACTCCAAAAATGGTCATGGCAAAATTGTTGCTACCCTCAACTTAATATTTGGTTGCACACCCTTTGGAATAAATAACTGCAATCAATCACTTCCTATAACCATCAACAAGCTTCTTACACCTCTCAACTGGAATTTTGGAGCACTCTTCCTTTGCAAACTGCTCCAGGTCTCTCATATTTGAAGGTGCCTTCTCCCAACAGCAATTTTAAGATCTCTCCACAGGTGTTCAATGGGATTTAGATCTGGACTCATTGCTGGCCACTTCAGAACTCTCCAGCACTTTGTTTCCATCCATTTCTGGCTGCTTCTTGAAGTATCTTTGCGGTCATTGTCCTGCTGGAAGACCCATGATCTAGGACGCAAACCCAGTTTTATGACACAGGGCACTACATTGCGACCCAAAATCCTTTGATAATCTTCAGATTTCATGATGCCTTGCATACAGTCAAGGCACCCAGTGCCAGAGGCAGCAGAACAATCCCAAAATATCTTTGAACCTCTACCATATTTGCCTGTAGATACTTTGTTCTTTTCTTTGTAGGCCTCATTCAGTTTTCGGTAAACAGTAGAATGATATGTTTTACCAAAAAGCTCCATCTTGGTCTTATCTGTTGACAAGACGCTTTCCCAGAAGGATTTTGGCATACTCAAGTACATTTTGGTAAACTGCAGTCTAGCTTTTTTATGTCTCTGCCAGCAGTGGGGTCCTCCTGGGTCTGCTGCCATAACGTTTCATTTCATTCAAATGCCGACGGATAGTTCGCGCTGATACTGATGCACCCTGAGCTTGCAGGACAGCCTGAATTTCTTTGGAACTTGATTGGGGTTACTTATCCACCATCCAGACTATCATCCGTTGCAACCTTTCATCTGCTGTCCACGTCCAGGGAGATTAGCTACAGTGCCATGGGTTGTAAACTTCTTGATTATGTTGTGCACCATGGAAAAAGGAACAACAAGATCTCTGGAGATGAACTTGTAACCTTGAGATTGTTGATATTTTTCAACAATTTTGGTTCTCAAGTCCTCAGACAGTTCTCTTCTCCTTTTTCTGTTCTCCATGCTTAGTGTGGCACACACAGACACACAATGCGAAGATGGAGTCAACTTCTCCCCCTGTTCTTCTGGTTTCTGGTGTGACTTTCATATTGCCCACACCTATTCCTTACCACAGGTGCGTTTGATCGAGCATCACATGCTTGAAACAAAGCTGTTACCCACAATTTTGGAAAGGTGTTAACAATTTTGTCTAGCCCATTTCTGGGCTTTAGTGTGAAAGTATGGACAATTTGCATTTTATTCTCTGCGTGTATTGGAACACCACAAAAAACAAAGGAACAAAGGAAATAAACATGTAAACGTGCTTAATAAAAAATGTGCAATTGCAATGATTTTCAGGGAATAATTCGGCCATGAGTAAGAGATATATATATATATATATATATACACACATATATATATGCACATATATATATGCACATACATACACACACATATATATATATTTTTTGTATGTTAAAAGATTTCCTCACTAAATTAGTGAACAAACCACTGGAATTTTGTGAGGCTTCCGGTTTCTGAGATGGGAGATACCATTGTGTGGGGGGAAGCTGGGAGAGTGCAGCATGTAAACAACACAGGAGAATCTCTTTACTGCATGCTGAATGTAGTGATATATGTGCCCAAATTAGATTGGTCCCTGTACATTACGGAGCATCTGCAGAAGGAGGATATAAGCACTTGTACAGGTAAAGCTTAAAGCCTTCTCTGGGTGGTCTGGCTGGTGCAGTTTCTGTGCAGTATGCAGCAAGAGAATCAAATCAACCCTTTACAAGCTGATGTGTCCTCCTGTAAGCATATTAACCACTTTATAAAAAGCTACATCCTTTTCTTTTAACTGATTGACAATGCACATTACATTTTTATTGAAATAGCAGTAGTTAGTAGCAAGTAAAAGTTCAGACTGTTCCTTAAAGGGAAGAAAATTTTCACCAGATTTACATGTCACTCACTCACAGCTGATTCAGATGCATTCATGAAATTAATCACTTTGTCAATCTGTTTAGGAGAATTTCTGAAAACTCTAGGTTAATCGATTTTCAAACTGTATTCAATGGACAAAACGACTTCAGGAAACAGTTGAATTGATGAGTTCACCCTTTAAATTCTTCATATTTAAGCACAAGGCTTCATTTACCATTCAGATACTGTATAGAATCATCCCCTCTCACAGTTTGTATATCCCAAACATAATAAGATATGGCTGTTACTATGAAAAAGTGACACTAAAAATGCGCCCCAGTAATACTGAGATAAATCAACTAGTTAGCTAATGAAAAAGTATTTGAGAAAAGGCTAAAAATGTTATCTACTGTCACTTTTTTGCGCTTTTCTCAATACTGATAGGTCCTCTTTAAACTTATGTAGACCTGAAATGTATGAATCTTGTCCTTTCATTTTTAGCATCTTTTGTTCATCTAAGTTTAGACTTCAACCACTTTTTGACAAAAGATTACACTTTGATGCAAAACTGCATGAAGACGCCTAAAAGTGTACAGTGCGGGATAACATTTTCCCAGTATGTCAATCAAATCAGAGTAGCAGAGTAAATGTGTGAGTATGGTGTATGCTTCGTGTGTACGGTGTGTTACACCCTCCCTGCTGTACAATTGGACTATAATTCAGGTTGTAACTCAAGAACCGTATGGTAGAAAACCAGTACAGGACGATAACAATATGCACAGTAATCTGTAAAATCTGTAAACATGTGTATTCAGTATATGCTGAAGCTGAAAATACATTTTATGGTCTTAAGATTGTAACTTCGCATTGGTGTCCCTTTCCTATTATTTGGCAGTAAGCAAGACCCCACAAGAACAATGAATGAGGTCAGCCAAAAACTACACACTTATAAGGGACTGTGGTCAAAAGGCAATTTCAGGAAGAATATAAAATTGGGAAATAGTGACCATCTTTATTGGCTGATCGAGGCCACAGATGAGTTGATTTGGGGCCAATAAGGCTTAAATCCGTCAAAAAAAGGAAATAAATAATAGTAATGTGTGTGGCCTGAGATCACTGCAGAACACACACAGGCAAAATGCTCCAAAATGCTCTAGAAGTAGATATTACATATAAACTCCAATTACACAAAGGAAACCATTTTTCCAGTTAAACAGTGTTAGGAGATTGCATATCTGTGATTTTCTTGTTTAATGCATTTTTGGAAAATCCATTTTTTTAAGCTTTTTTTCTGTTCAATTACATCAGCTTTATATTTTACAGGTCAAATATTGATGTGTTAATGTGTGAAAAATAAAACCTTTACATGGGTCGTCTGTCGTTTCTCACATGGATGTATTGGATACATTTAATATACTGTGAGAAACTACTTACTGTTTGGATTGTCTCCAATGCCGTTGCTTTTGCCGTTCCAGTACCACAATAGCAGTGTTGCATCTCTTGATCCTGAGAGGATGTAACAGTCTCCTCCAATGTAAGATTCAGATCGGGCCAAGCATGTTACCACATCCCAGTGCCCAAAAACCACCTGATTTAGTTTGCCTGCAACAATAACAGTACAACATTTACCCAATGTGAGGAAGAAACGCTCTGAAAATAAACAAACTGAATAAAACCAATTTTATCAATTATTTTACTTAACATCCTGACAACTATAACCGGATCTCTTTTCAAAACTAAAATATACATTATAATTCAACTAGAATAAAAATACCGCAGCAGTAAATTATGAATGACACTTTGTTTTTAATACTTTACTTGATCTAAAATTTCAGAAGAGTCGTCTGATTAAAAAAAAAAAGTTGTTTTTCTTAGAACAGAACATACTTTTAATTGGACACTTGTTTACCAAAAAGATTAACAAGGGGAAGTAGGACTGCTTCCCCCAAAATGTGCAGAAAGTGTCTATGAGGCCACGGTTCCACTATCAGTATTTGGTCAGTATTTTTTCTCAGGAGTGGGAGCCAAAACCAGGAGTGGGTGATAAATGCAGAATTGGTGACTTGTTTCTATTATACCTTTTCTCTGATCGTTCCTCACCTGGTTTTGGCTCCCACTCCTGAGAAAAAATACTGAACGAATACTGACCAAATACTGATAGTGGTGCCATGGCCTTAAGGCGAGGATCCCACCCTTAGGCACACTTTCTGAAACTTTCCTAAAATATATAATAAATTGGGTACAGTAGTACAGTGCAGGATTTGCAGTAAATGTTTCCACAAGAATTTGGGAAAGTTGTGAAATGTCCTATAAATGTCTGTTTTGTTCCTGATCTAAGGATCTCGGCTTTTAGTTGAGATGAATCTGTGCTGCACTTTATCTACATGCTAGTGAGGCCGGGCTGTGGAGTCGGTAGTCTGGGAAATTGAGGAATCGGTGGTTTGGCTTATCAACTCCACAGCCCTGGTTTTAACCCCTTAGTGATCACCAATACATCTATTTTACCAACCTCACATAGACAATAGGATCCTCAGACGGGTGAAAATATAATGGGCGTCAGCTGTACACCAACTGACACCCTGTTGCATCAGGCACGATTAGTTTTGGCACCGACCATGGCCATTTAACCCCTTAGATGCTGTCGTCAATAGAGACTAATTAATGCTTACATAAGAATACTAGAAGTATTTACAAACCACTCACACACACACACACAAAATAAATCCAAAATTTGTATTGCACATATTTAAAAATATACAGGATAACAAAAATAAATATAAAAATAGAGTTCAAAAACAGGAACAACAAGTAATGAAGAGAGTGGATCTAGTAAACGGCTAAGCTAGGAGTTCACATATGTTAAAGGTTGCTCCCATACATAAATGACCAATCCTGCACAATTGCCTGTATATACAGGGGCACTAATATAGTGTGCTTGAGAAAGCATCTCTTGCAAAACGCGCATCGGGTTGGCTGAGGTGGTTTCTATTCTACAATATGAGTTCGTAGTAGCAGTACTTTGTGACATGTGTATATTGGTGCCCCTGTGTCTACAGGCAATTTTGCAGGATTTGGCATTTATGTATGGAAGCAACCTTTAACATGTGAATTGCTAACCTTGCCCTTTACTAAATCCACTCCTCATTACTTGATCTTCCTCTTTTTTAACTCTATTTTTTTTAATTTTTTGTCTATCTTGTATATTTTTAAATATGTGCAATAAAAATTTTGGATAAATTTTATATATGTATGAGTGGTTTGTGAATACCTGTTGTATTCATATGTAGGCATTGATATTGAAGGAATCCATTCCACTGATTGTTTCTAAGTATCAATGGGGAGACTGGTATGAGTATGTGTCTAGCCAACAATAACATACATGTATGCTTTATGAATATTTTTTATCCATAGTGACTATGGCATCTAGATGGTTAGACTGTGGGGGCTCCCTCTTCAACCCCATCGGCACCCTGAAATCATGATTGTGTGGTCCAGATGGTTGCCACGGCAATTCACTGACAAATAACGGCCTTAGAGCTGCCATAGCAACCTGTTCAGAAAATAGCAACATTTAGGTGTCAAAAATTAATTTTTTCATTCCTGTCATACCACTTTGCATTTATTCCTGAAAAGTGCCCGACGGGTTAAAAAACGACTTAATAGTTTTGAATATGTTGAGGGTGCTGGTTTTAAAATGGTATCACTTTCAGGCATTCTCCAATATATAGGATCCCCAAAGTATATAAAGTTATAAATAAGTGCAGAAAATCTTGACATAAATTTACCATTAACATAGTAAAATGAGTCATGAAAAAACAATCTTAAAATTACTGGGATATGTTGAAAAAATCCAGAGCTATTACCACAGAAAGTGACACTTTTTTTTTTACTGTACCACTGCAATAAAAAAAAATAAAAAATTAAAAGACATAAAATTACCCCACAGTTTTTCCTCATTGAAAATAAAGAAATAAAAAGAAAGATGTGGCCGCTACCCGATCACCTCTACTGAACCAGGATGTCATCCCGTGATGGCAGTGACAGTAGCTATGGCAAGTCACCGCTGCGCCGCCCCTTGATGACATGTTGTTCCAGGAGAATGATTGACTCTGCAGGGAAGCGAGTGCAGCCCCAGCCTCCTGTGACATCCCAATTGAGACTCCTCTCAAATGAAATGTCACAGTAAGTAAAGAAACACATATAGGAAATAGCAGGAGAGAGAGAAGTGGAGGGCATTTAATAATGACACTAATTATAAAAGTGGTTAGGGCTTAAAGACAGGAATTTATAAATGTCTTAATAGGTATCGGACCACCCCTTTAATCTGAGAAGTTTGTTTTTTTTAATGTGTACTCCCCTTTAACCCCTTAAGCCCCGCGGGTGGTTTGCACGTTAATGACCGGGCCAATTTTTACAATTCTGACCACTGTCACTTTATGAGGTAATTACTCTCGAACGCTTCAACGGATCCCCCTGATTCTGAGATTGTTTTTTCGTGACATATTGTACTTCATGATTGTGGAAAAATTTCTTCGATATCACTTGCGTTTATTTGTGAAAAAAACGGAAATTTGGCGAAAATTTTGAAAATTTTGCAATTTTCAAAATTTGAATTTTTAAGCCCTGAAATCAGAGCGATATGTCACACAAAAGAGTTAATAAATAACATTTCCCACATGTCTACTTTACATCAGCACAATTTTGGAACCAAAATTTTTTTTTGTTAGGGAGCTATAAGGGTTAAAAGTTGACCAGCGATTTCTCATTTTTCCAACAAAATTTACAAAACCATTTTTTTAGGGACCACATCACATTTGAAGTCACTTTGAGGGGTCTTTATGACAGAAAATACCCAAAAGTGACACCATTCTAAAAACTGCACCCCTCAAGGTGCTCAAAACCACATTCAAGAACTTTATTAACCCTTCAGGTGCTTCACAGGAATTTTTTGAATGTGGAAGAAAAAAATGAACATTTAACTTTTTTCACAAAAATGTTAATTTAGACCCAATTTTTTTTATTTTCACAGGGGTAACAAGAAAAAATGGACCCCAAAATTTGTTGTGCAATTTCCCCTGGGCACGCAGATACCCAATATTTGGGGAAAAAATACTGTTTGGGCGCACGGCAGGGCTCGGAAGGGAAGGAGCGCTATTTGACTTTTTGATTGTAAAATTTGCTTGAATAATTAGCGGACGCCATGTTGTGTTTGGAGAGCCCATGTGTGCCCAAACTTTGGAGCTCCCCCACAAGTGACCCCATTTTGGAAACTAGACCCCCCAAGGCACCTTTCTAGATGCATAGTGAGCACTTGGAACCCCCAGGTGCTTCACAAATTGATTCGTAACAATGAAAAAGTGAAAAAAAAAAACACTTTTTCATTTTTATGAATCAATTTGTGAAGCACCTGAGTGTTCCAAGTGCTCACAATGCATCTAGATAGGTGTCTTGGGGGGTCTAGTTTCCAAAATGGGGTCACTTGTGGGGGAGCTCCAATGTTTGGGCACACAGCGGCTCTCCAAACGCAACATGGTGTCGCTAACAATTTGAGCCGATTTTCCGTTAAATTTGTTAGAGGACACCATGTTGCATTTAGAGAGTCCCTGTGTGCCCAAACATTGGAGCTCCCCCACAAGTGACGCCATTTTGGAAACTAGACCCCCCAAGGCACCTATCTAGATGCATAGTGAACACTTGGAACCCCCAGGTGCTTCACAAATTGATTCGTAACAATGAAAAAGTGAAAAAAAAAACACTTTTTCATTTGTATGAATCAATTTGTGAAGCACCTGAGGGTTCCAAGTGCTCACTATGCATCTAGATAGGTGCCTTGGGTGGTCTAGTTTCCAAAATGGGGTCACTTGTGGGGGAGCTCCAATATTTGGGCACACAGCGGCTCTCTAAATGCAACATGGTGTCCGCTAACAAATTTAACGCAAAATTGGCTCAAATTGTTAGCGACACCATGTTGCGTTTGGAGAGCTGCTGTGTGCCCAAACATTGGAGCTCCCCCACAAGTGACCCCATTTTGGAAACTAGACCCCCCAAGGCACCTATCTAGATGCATAGTGAGCACTTGGAACCCCCAGGTGCTTCACAAATTGATTCGTAACAATGAAAAAGTGAAAAAAAAAACACTTTTTCATTTTTATGAATCAATTTGTGAAGCACCTGGGGGTTCCAACTGCTCACTATGCATCTAGATAGGTGCCTTGGGGGGTCTAGTTTCCAAAATGGGGTCACTTGTGGGAGAGCTCCAATGTTTGGGCACACAGGGACTCTCTAAATGCAACATGGTGTCCGCTAACAAATTTAACGCAAAATTGGCTCAAATTGTTAGCGACACCATGTTGCGTTTGGAGAGCTGCTGTGTGCCCAAACATTGGAGCTCCCCCACAAGTGACCCCATTTTGGAAACTAGACCCCCCAAGGCACCTATCTAGATGCATAGTGAGCACTTGGAACCCCCAGGTGCTTCACAAATTGATTCGTAACAATGAAAAAGTGAAAAAAAAAACACTTTTTCATTTTTATGAATCAATTTGTGAAGCACCTGGGGGTTCCAACTGCTCACTATGCATCTAGATAGGTGCCTTGGGGGGTCTAGTTTCCAAAATGGGGTCACTTGTGGGAGAGCTCCAATGTTTGGGCACACAGGGACTCTCTAAATGCAACATGGTATCCGCTAACAAATTGAATGGAAAATCGGCTCAAATTGTTAGCGGACACCACATTGCGTTTGGAGAGCTTCTCTGTGTCCAAACTTTGGAGCTCCCCCACAAGTGACCCCATTTTGGAAACTAGACCCCCCAAGGCACCTTTCTAGATGCATAGTGAGCACTTGGAACCCCCAGGTGCTTCACAAATTGATTCGTAATAATGAAAAAGTGAAAAAAAAAACACTTTTTCATTTTTACGAATCAATTTGTGAAGCACCTAGGGGTTCCAAGTGCTCACTATGCATCTAGATAGGTGCCTTGGGGGGTCTAGTTTCCAAAATGGGGTCATTTGTGGGGGAGCTCCAATGTTTGGGCACACAGGGACTCTCTAAATGCAACATGGTATCCGCTAACAAATTGAATGGAAAATCGGCTCAAATTGTTAGCGGACACCACATTGCGTTTGGAGAGCTTCTCTGTGCCCAAACTTTGGAGCTCCCCCACAAGTGACCCCATTTTGGAAACTAGACCCCCCAAGGCACCTTTCTAGATGCATAGTGAGCACTTGGAACCCCCAGGTGCTTCACAAATTGATTCATAAAAATGAAAAAGTGTTTTTTTTTTCACTTTTTCATTTTTACGAATCAATTTGTGAAGCACCTGGGGGTTCCAAGTGCTCACTATGCATCTAGAAAGGTGCCTTGGGGGGTCTAGTTTCCAAAATGGGGTCACTTGTGGGGGAGCTCCAAAGTTTGGGCACAGAGGGGCTCTCCAAACGCAATGTGGTGTCCGCTAACAATTTGAGCCGATTTTCCATTCAATTTGTTAGCGGATACCATGTTGCATTTAGAGAGTCCCTGTGTGCCCAAACATTGGAGCTCCCCCACAAGTGACCCCATTTTGGAAACTAGACCCCCCAAGGCACCTATCTAGATTCATAGTGAGCACTTGGAACCCCAGGTGCTTCACAAATTGATTCATAAAAATGAAAAAGTGTTTTTTTTTTCACTTTTTCATTTTTACGAATCAATTTGTGAAGCACCTGGGGGTTCCAAGTGCTCACTATGCATCTAGAAAGGTGCCTTGGGGGGTCTAGTTTCCAAAATGGGGTCACTTGTGGGGGAGCTCCAAAGTTTGGGCACAGAGGGGCTCTCCAAACGCAATGTGGTGTCCGCTAACAATTTGAGCCGATTTTCCATTCAATTTGTTAGCGGATACCATGTTGCATTTAGAGAGTCCCTGTGTGCCCAAACATTGGAGCTCCCCCACAAGTGACCCCATTTTGGAAACTAGACCCCCCAAGGCACCTATCTAGATTCATAGTGAGCACTTGGAACCCCAGGTGCTTCACAAATTGATTCATAAAAATGAAAAAGTGTTTTATTTTCACTTTTTCATTTTTACGAATCAATTTGTGAAGCACCTGGGGGTTCTAAGTGCTCACTATGCATCTAGATAGGTGCCTTGGGGGGTCTAGTTTCCAAAATGGGGTCACTTGTGGGGGAGCTCCAATGTTTGGACACACAGGGGCTCTCCAAACGCAACATGGCGTCCGCTAACAATTTGAGCCGATTTTCCATTCAATTTGTTAGCGGACACCATGTCGCGTTTGGAGAGCCCGTGATGTGCCTAAACAGTGGAGCTCCCCCACAAGTGTCCCCATTTTGGAAACTATACCCCTCAAAGATTTTATTAAGGTGTATAGTGAACATTTTGAACCCAGAGGTACGGCACATTATTTGTTTACATTAGGTAATCATATTGAATAAGTTTTCATTATTCTTGAGCGCAAGTGCTCGCTACTTGAGTTTGCATCGGGTACTCAGGTATGCACCATGTACAGCGTGTGCTCGAGTGACATGCTCGAGTCCCTGCTCCGCATGTTTCACGGTTATTAGACACCCAAAAAAAAACATGCGGGGATCGCTCGTGCATGGCAGGCAATCCCCGTAAAGTTTTTTGGCCGCGAAGCATATGGGGCAGAGACTCGAGCATGTCACTCAAATACCCACGATACTAAATGCATACCAGAGCACCCGATGCAAACTCAAGTAGCGAGCACTTGCTCTCAACACTAGTCGCCATATCGTCATCTTTTTTTCTTACTTTTGAAAAAAATCCCAACCCCAGCCCTAACCCTAGCACAACCCTAGCCCCAGCACAACCCTAGCCCCAGCACAACCCTAGCCCCAGCACAACCCTAGCCCCAGCACAACCCTAGCCCCAGCACAACCCTAGCCCCAAACCCAGCCCTAACCCTAGCCCAATCCTAACTCAAGAGTTTATTTTTGACGCCGTTCCTTGTGCGGTATAAGTGATTAGACGACTTTATTCTTCGGGTCGGTGTGATTACAGCAATGCCAGAATCATATGGGGTTTTTATGACTGACAGCTGTCACACACTAAAAGACGCATTTTTTGTAAAATCTAGTTTTTGCATCGCCATATTTTGAGAGCTATAATTTTTCCAGATTTTGGCAGACAGTCATGTGACGGCTCGTTTTTTGCGGGATGACTTGACGTTGTTATTGGTGCCATTTTCAGGCACGTGACATTTTTTGATCGCTTTCTATTCCGATTTTTGGGAGGCAGAATAAACAAAAACCAACAATTCAGGAATTGTTTTTTTTTTTTTTTTTTATTCTGTTCCGCGTGTGGTAAAATTGATGAGGCAGCTTTACTCTTCGGGTCAGTACGTTTACAGCGGTACCACATTTGTATCATTTTTCTATGTTTTGGCGCTTATACACAATAAAAGCTATTTTATAGAAAAAAATATTTTTTAGTATCGCTTTATTCTGAGAGCTATAACTTTTTTATTTTTCGGCTGATGGAGCTATATGGCGGCTTGTTTTTTGCGGGACGAGATGACGTTTTCAGCGGTATCATTTTTATTTATATGCGTCTTTTTGATCGCGTGTTATTCCACTTTTTGTTTGGCGGTATGGTGATAAAGCATTGTTTTTTGCTTGTTTTTTTTTTTTTTTTTTTTACCGTGTTCACTGAAGGGGTTAACTAGTGGGACAGTTTTATAGGTCAGGTTGTTCCGGACGCGGCGATACCAAATATGTGTACTTTTATTGTTTTTTTTTAATTTTTTTTATAATAATATTTATTGATGGGTACATTATATTTTTATTTTTGGTGTATTATTTTTTTTATTTTTTTATAATATTTTTGCACTTTTTTTTTTTTTTTTTTTTTCCACTTTCACACAGTTTATACACTTTATTACTTTGTCCCACTCTGGGACTTTCACTTTTTTTTTTCTGATCGCCTGCATGGCACAGGAATGGAGCACCATCCCTATGCCATGAAGGCTGTCAGAAGTGCACAGTGTGAAGATTGCTTGGAGATGCACTGCGCATGTCCAAGCAATCTTCCTGCTCTCTGGTGACCCGGATGTTGTCATGACGACATCGGGTCGTCATGGCAACACCCGGGAAGCCTTTGCAGACTGCGCTGGAAGCCGGAAGAGGAGGTGAGTATCGCCGATCACCTCCCCTTGCCCCCGCAATGCCGCGATCGACTTCGATCGACTTCGATCGCAGCATCGCGGGGGTTAATGTGCTGGGAGCGGTGCGTGACCGCTCCCTGCACATAGTACCGGGTGTCAGCTGTGACAATCAGCTGACACCCGGCGGCGATCGCGCCCGCACAGCCTGTGTGCGGGCGCGATCGCGATGACGTACTAATACGGGTCTGGCTCTTAAGTCCCAGGGCACAGACGCGTATTAGTACGTCAGATGTTATTAAGGGGTTAAAGTTGACCGTGTATGTTATTAGGTCACTAAAATACTAGCTGCCAAAAATGATACAGTGGGGGAAATAAGTATTTGATCCCTTGCTGTTTTTGTAAGTTTGCCCACTGACACAGACATGAACAGTCTATAATTTTAAGGGTAGGTTAATGTTAACATTGAGAGATAGAATATCCAAAAAAAAAAATCAAGAACATCACATTGTATAAATTAGATACATTTTTTTGCATTTTGCAGTGAGAAATAAGTATTTGATCCCTCTGGAAAACAACACTGGCAAAACCCTTGTTGGCAAGCACAGTAGTCAGACGTTTTTTGTAGTTGATGGTGAGTGTTGCGCACATGTAAGGAGGAATTTTGGTCCATTCCTCTTTGCAGATCATCTCTAAATCATTCAGATTTTGAGGCTGTCGCTTGGCAACTCAGAGCTTCAACTTCCTCCATAAGTTTTCTATGGGATTAAGGTCTGGAGACTGGCTAGGCCACTCCATGACCTTACTGTGCTTTTTTTTGAGCCACTCCTTTGTTGCCTTGGCTGTATGTTTTGGGTCACTGTCTTGCTGGAAGACCCAGCCACGACCCATCTTCAATGCTCTTACTGAGGGAAGGAGGTTGTTGGCCAAAATCTCGCGATACATGACCACATCCATCTTCCCTTCAGTACGGTGCAGTCGTCATGTCCCCTTTGCAGAAAAGTACCCCCAAAATTATAATGTGTTACCAATGGTTTTCTTGGTGACTGTGATCCCAGCTGCCTGGAGACTATTAACAAGCTCCCCCCAGTGTAGTTTTAGGCCGATCTCTCACCTTCCTCATGATCAAGGATACCCCACGAGGTAAGATTTTGCATGGTGCCCCAGATCGATGTCAATTGGCAGTCATTTTGTATTTCTTCCATTTTCTTACTATTGCACCAACAGTTGTCTCCTTCTCACCCAGCGTCTTATTTATGGTTTTGTAGCCCATTTCAGCTTTGTGCAGGTTTATGATCTTATCCCTGACATCCTTAGAAAGCTCTTTGGTCTTGCCCATGTTGTAGAGGTTAGTCTGACTGATTAATTGTGTCTGTGGACAGGAGTCTTTTATACAGGTGACTATGTAAGACAGCTGTCTTTAATGCAGGTAACGAGTTGATTAGGAGCGTCTAACTGGTCTGTAGGAGCCAGAACTCATAATGGTTTGTAGGGGATCAAATACTTATTTCTCACTGCAAAATGCAAAAAAAATTATCTAATTTATACAATGTGATTTTCTTGATTTTTTTGGGGGATATTCCATCTCTCAATGTTAAAATTAACCTACCCTTAAAATTATAGACTGCTCATGTCTGTCAGTGGGCAAACGTACAAAAACAGCAAGGGATCAAATAGTTATTTCCCCCATTGTATATCGCCGTTTTTGGCATTATAGTAAAGTAACACTTATTTGCAACATTTTACTAAACTATAAATATTTTTAAATAATAGACAGACAAGAGACAAAAGGTTTAAAGCAGCACTAGTATATTATTACCCTGTGGGCAGACTGGGGATAGACTGATCACATGCAATCCTGAAAAATAGATCCACAAAACAGGGCAGCACTCTAGATACCCAAGTACATTAGGGCCTAATAGCCCATACTGTGATTAATAGATATTTTTTTGGTAGAAAATAATAATTTTTATTTCTATAGCGCCAACATATTCCGCAGCATTTTACAACTCAGAGATTAATACAATAAAAATAAGGCTAAACTACTAGATTAGAAAAAAAATACATTAAGAAATATTAAACAAAATACATAAAAAGTAAACAAGTTAAACATTTGCTTTTAATGAATGTGCCTTAGCTATTAGCCCGGTTTGTATTTTGTATTAAGAGGTGTCCTTGATAAAAGAACAGAAATATTGCATTAGCTCAAAACAACAGTATTTCCCTTTTTTGACAGAACACATTTTCTAGTTATTCAATTTTATTTGACAGCCCTGTTGCAAATAAAAAAGAAATAAAGGAGAAAAAGAAAAACAGACACAGGCCCTTAGCACTGCTGGATGTAAAAGGCCGCCTGAAAATAATTCCCACTGCCAGAAGAGGGTTTATGATGCCTTTTCTGTATTGGTTCTACTTAGAAAAAAAATGATTTACGCCACAAGAATTTCCTGTTACAAGAATAAAAACAAAACAAGGAATGCTAAAAAAGTAAAGGGCCCCTTTATTCAGAAGTGATAGAATATAATTGAGTAGAACACTTATTGTGCTGCGCTGCTATACATTACATGGCTTGTGCACGTGTTTGCCCTGCTGCCCGGGCTCAAACAGCAAAAAAGCAAAAGGTATTTTCCCAATTTAAGTGATCTCTGAAGATGCGAGCACGCCTGTCACAAGATGACTAAAGTGTGTATGGCTCCAACTAAACTGGACGGAAGATAAAAAAAAAAAACTCTGGGAATTTTAAAAGAACTGGAGCCATTAAACAGTCAGAAACACACGGTAGAGTTTCTTCTCTAACAGCTTTCACAGACGTGTTAATCCCATGTCCCACATGTCAAGAGAAATACTGTGAAACCCTTCAACTGTACATGTGCAAGGCAAAAAAAAAGTGCATTTAGCAAGTTAAGAAGCATACGCCTCAGAAATGTGTCATTTACGAGGGGGGTTTGAGTACAAAAATGTGCTGTAAAATGGGTTAGGAGCAGTGTCAAAAATCCACAAAAATGAAATATGTCTACACAGTAAACTTTACACAGGTACAACCCCCCCCCCCCCCATCCTATTATGAAATCCTGCATTAATAATGTATTCATGGTTTTTATTTATTAAGCAGTAAAATAAGAACGATATCAGATGTGCTATAGTAGATCATAGACCGCTAGATAAATAGATAGAAATACTGACATGAACAGTACACAGATAAAAATATACACACATTTACTTTGATAAGTGGTGCCTTAATCGCCGAGTATAGGAAAAAATATCTAAAAACATATAAACAAGCACATAAATTATATTATATAGCCTTTAAATAATACATATATATGTATATATATATGTGCACAATCTATGAATATCATATACATAGTATGTATAATATGTCAGATAGTCATTCATTCAAGCATATACACATTTTGAAAAGTAGAACGTACCTGTGTCAGTGGAGTACACGCGGAAACTTTTGTCCCAAAAGCCACACACTATAATGAAGCGATTGTCGGCTGTGATCACAAAGCACTGAGAATGGACCTGGATGCTTTGGTCTAGGAGGTCTGATATTTGCCGTCTGTGCATTCCAGTGTTGTTGGCTACAAGGATACAGAAAACACATCTTCACAAGTTATTATTGCTGCTTACCATTTTTCTTTCCACTGTACTTTTCTTCTAAATGGACTGTGAATTGGCAAAGCTAAAAGAAAACTACGGTAATCTCCAACACTTGACCAGCTTAACAGACAGAATCAAACAGTTCATCCAGTAACTTCAGCCTCTTTAGCTATAAAAGCCCAGCAACAGATATCAGCCCTAATTACGCTGATAAAGAGTGAGTTATTTGCTTGGCTTGTCTTGTAACTACATGATCTGGGCCTTGCTAGATGGAGCTGCAGCACATTACTAATAAATATATAGCAGGAAGAGGAGAGAAACGGCTCCAATGAAAGTCAGAGATTGTAACAGAAGACACTTCTAATCCTTCCTCTACATTAAATTCCATTCGCCTTCCAAACCAAGCGATTGGTAATAAAACACACTCTGAAAAACAGCTACTTTTACTTGGCCGAGGTTTGCCGACATGTCTCTCATGAGCAATCTTTGGACGGCTTGAAATTTATTGCTAAACAAGGCTAAACCATGTGCAAAAACAAGCAAAACAGGGAGAATACGATAAAGCCGAGCTTTAGAAGACCAAAAACGTTCTTTCTTCTTAAGCAATCATAATGTTTAAAAATGAAACATGGGACTTGTAAATGACGTCTGGCTGGAGAGTCTGGTGACCGAGAAATGATTTTTAGTAACACTACAACGGATTCCCACCGGAAGCAAGTACAGTCAAAAACTAATACATCCGGCTTTAGATTTTTTTTTTTTTTTTTTAATTGCTATATAGTAAAAAAAAGGCTTTGGAATACTTGAGGATCTGATTTTCTGTTCACCTCTGCATCTGGTCTACAAAATTTACTAACTTATTAAGAATTTACCAGATATGCTAATGGTACTTTTCATTTAACTCCTTTCTCATATAGAAATGTAATGCATTAATCTTTTTAGACTACGACTAGAGAAAAACATCCATTCTAGTCCAAGTTTACATATTAATTTTGGCAGTCAATAGGTTCTGATAGCGGGTTATCGCCTAGAAAAAAAAAAAAAAAAAAGAAGATGCTCGATTCCCCATCATCTGACATTGGGGCACAGTCAGTATGCCATCTTCAGTCAGATCTCCAACAAAAATCAAATGAATACAGGTATTTTTAAAGATCGATGTGGCAATAAGAAAGGGAAAAAAAATACAGTTCCCAATATACTCAATGAATGATCAATTCTGCCTCCAAACACAGAGTTTACAATTATTTTTCCAGCATATCTCCTCCACAGGAAATGTGATAACTTGGAGATTGGTGAAGGTCAGACCGCTGAAACCCAAAACAATTGGCAGCATGGGGAAATTTTATCCCGGATAGAATGAAGCAACAATAGGGCTGCGGAGTGATGCACTCAGATTTTTCCAGAAGCCCCATAGAGAATTCCAAGAGGTCCGGGGACACCAACTGATCAGCATGTTTTGACCCATTCTACAGATAGGTGATTTGTTTTCATTGGACAACACCCTTTAAGTTGGCATAAAAAGTACGATATTTACATTCTGAGGGAAGACGCACTTATTCTTTATGGTCAACAACAACATGTATAATTTATAATACAATACATCAGCTAAGATTTTACTGGAAATATTAAGTCTGAATTATTAAAGAAACACTCCCACTTACTTTTTATTCATTAAATGTGTGTATATGTTAATGTAATGTAGTTTCAGTATATTGATATACTCACCGCTGATTTTTCCGGCATCTAGCGCTGTTCTTTTCTGTTCCTCAGTGACATCACTGCAATTGCGACTAGCTGGCTCACCCTATGAATGAGCCGGAAGTCTCCATTACAATGTAAGCCTATGGAGCCTCGCTCAGATGGCCAAGTCTGTAGAGCGGTGACATCACTGACCAAGAACGGCGCTGGACACCAGAGAGAGCAGCAGTAGGTGACCATATTAATATACTCACACAACATAACATACACACACAACACACATTTAATGAATAAAAAAAAGGTAGTGGGAGTGCTTCTTTAAATAGGGCTAACTCCACCAAAACTTTAGTAAATATGGCACATGAAGCAATGCAATTAATTCCCATGGCAGAGAACCTATCAAGATCATGACTGTTTTCAATGCAATTTTAAAAATGCTAAACTAAAGCACAATGTCCTTAAAGGGGTTGTCCCGTTTCATACATTAGCCCATGGTCTCAGTGAGGTATAAAATATACTGTTCTTTTACTGACCGTACTAAGGTCCAATGCTGCATCTTACCGGTGCTCTGGCATTTGTTGATCAGCTGCAGTGGCGACATCTTGTCAACACTGCTGCGGCTAATCATGAGCTAAGAAGCTTGTGCTCTTTGCAGAAGCCCTGTTGCCTCTCTTGATGTGTCAATTTTTAGTAAATAATTGTATTCTCCTAGTAATAACAATTTTGAAACATTTAAGAAATTGGGTCATCATGTATAAATTGACAACTGGATGATAATAATAGGGGTGGAGGGAACCTATACAATCTAACACTGTAAAATCAGTGCTGGCGGTTCCAGGTTGTATAAGGACACAATGAGAACAGGAACGCATTTCTTAATTTCTAAGAGAATTAGCAAAGGAACTGCATAATGTAGCTTTAAAAGAAAAAATGTATTTTAGCAGACAAGTCAAGACTAGCGACGGGTCCTCTATGGATACAGAAACTATCAAGAAAAAAAATGCAACAATACCATACATAGTCTTCCCTAATATACAACACTATTTCATTTCATGTGCTACAACCTTAAAATGTTTGCAATGTAAAAAAATCTTGCCGAAATAACTTTCAGGTTGACGTTATTAGCTGCGGTTTTGATGCCTTGCGAATAATAAGGACTGTTGTGCTTCTTTACGAGGCAATAATGTGTTCCTCTTGTGGGTAAACAAGTCGGTATTGTAGTTTATTCCAGCCGGGATTTGGATTACAGCTCTGAGAATCTGAGCGACAGCATTACGACTGCCTTACCATACAGCTTGTTGGTGTTTGTTCCCTTCTAAGCTTTCAAAAACTATAATTTGTAAACCGCTATAATCGCACAAGAACTATTGAAAAAGAGAAAGGAACATTTCTGCTTCAATAATAAAAAAGTCAGTCTTAACCCATTAATGTTTTGTATTGTATTAATAGTAAAAAGTCATTTTTAAGTAGGCTTTTCCATCTTTATAGTTAGTGTGTTTAAAAATGCCCTATTATATTGTAAAATGGCTTGCAACCTTCAAAGGGCAGGAAACTTCTAATAAGCACGACAAAATAAATCCAAACCTTTCTCTCTATCAGCTCCTGGTTTTGGCAACTTTCTTGAGGAGGCCATGAACAATGCAAAATATGATAAAGCCTACTACTCATTGTCTAAGGATACATGGCCCAGGAGCTCATCGGTGATGTTCTTTGACGATTGTATGTTACCAGTGTGACTGTTTCTATTACTTTAAAAGATATCAGATAAAGGTTTGGCAATGTAAACAGCTTTGTAGTGTGGGATCTCAACAGTGCAGAAAAGATGGCATTAAAAAAAAACTATTGTTTCTCCTCTTCTCGGCCTTTTACATGATCATTGCCCATAATGAACGGTGATCAATGCTAGCGATTTGGATTTGCATAAGTTTAACAACAATTACATGGTGCAATTATCATTTGTAAGAAAACCTTTACATTATCGTTGAGAAAATTGTGTTGATCACAATTTAGTATTTTTATGCAGACATAAGATTTTTGGTGATCATTGCTCTATGTGAACAGCTCTTACATTTAGCTCACTTTCACTAGTTTTCATCAGTTTACTTTTGAATCATAAAATGCAAATATATATATATATATATATATATATATATATATATATATATATATATATATATATATATCTACAATGAAAAAAAAGCACTATGTGCAATAATTACATAATAACATAGCACTTTATTTTAGACGAAAATGATGAAATGTCATTGAATCATGATGGAATTTTTCTATATCATGTCTAACACCACATTAAGTCAACATACTATGTTATATTATGTATGTAGGACTATTTATATTGAATTTTTGTAAATTGTCTTATGAACTTGTTATGCAAATTTGTCTCTATAAGGCTATGTGCCCACGATGCAGAAATGAAGCAGAAAATTTCTGCAGCATTTCTGCATCTCCCTGGCAGAAAAAACGCATGCAGATTGTGCATGCGTTTTTCCTGCAGAATACATGCGGATCCACATGTGGATTCACATGCGTTTCCGCATGCAGATTGACAAGCACTTTCCAGGCGATAGCATCACTTGGAAAGTGCTTGACAACTAGGTCACACTGAATAAATCCATGCAAACAGCATAGATTTATACAGTGTGAACCGTAAAAATTAAAACAAATAAAGCTATACTCACCCCCGAGGCCCCGGCGTGGCTGCAACGCTGCTTCCTGGCTGGTTCAAGGCTGCCGGCATATCGCGAGACAGAGCGGTGAAGGGCCTGCGGTCACATGACTGTGACGTCACCGCAGGTCCTCAAGCGATGCCGGCATTCAGAGAGAAGCCGCCGGACAGGTGAATATAAACTTTGTTATTTTATTCTTTTTTTACAGGTACAATGGTACCCAGGTCTGGATGAGAGTCTCCTCTCCTCCAGAACTGGGTACCATCCGCACATAGAGACGCATAGAAGCCGCTTGTAAAAATGTACAGTCGCGGTTTCTATGCGTCTCAATGCAAGTCGATGGCGGGAGTTCCGCTGCGCTTCCGCAAAATTAAATGACATGCTGCGGATTTTTGTACGCAGCATAAACGCTGCGGAAAAATCTGCAGCATGTGCATAGAACATGCGGAATCCCCTTGGGGACCATGGGGTGCGGATTACCTAGCGTTTCACAAGCGTTTATGCTGCGGAAATTCCGCAGCATAAACGCTTGAAAAACGCTACGTGGGCACTCGGCCTTAATGATTTTCACTGAGTATTACACATTGCTTGAGAAAGGCTGTGCTCACCCGAAACGTTGCCAACATTTTGAAGGGCCAATAAAGTTCTAGTTTTTCCACTATTTATGGAGTGCTGCCTTTTTTTCATTGGAGGTATATTACAATAAGACAACGGAATCATTGTCTGGGAGGAATTGCACCCACCCGTGAATTTCTGTGCTGTTCCATCTTCTTCTGAAATACCTATCTATCTATCTATCTACACACACACACACACAGTGGTGTGAAAAAGTGTTTGCCCCCTTCCCGATTTCTTATTCTTTTGCATGTTTGTCACACTTAAATGCTTCAGATCACAAAACAAATTTAAATATTTGACAAAGATAACACAAGTAAACACAAGATGCAGTTTTTAAATTAAAGTCTTTCCTATTAGAGAAAAAGAAATCCAAACCTTCAAGGCCTTGTGTGAAAAAGTGATTTCCTCCTAAACCAATAACTGGTTTGGCCACCCTAAGAAGCAACAACTGCAATCAAGCATTTGTGATAACTGGCAATGAGTTTTTTACAACGCTCTGGAGGAATTTTGGCCCACTCATCTTGGCAAAATTGTTGTAATTCAGGCACATTGGAGGGTTCCTGAGCATGAACTGCCTTTTTAAGGTCATGCCACAGCATCTCAATCAGATTTAAGGTCATGACTTTGACTAGTCCACTCCAAAGGCTTAATTTTGGTTTTTCTTAAGCCATTCAGGGGTGGACTTGCTGGTGTGTTTTGAATCATTGTCCTGATACATAACCCAAGTGCATTTGAACTTGAGGTCACAAACAGATGGCCGGACATTCTCATTCAGGATATTTAGGTAGACCACAAAATTCAAGGTTCCATTCACCACACCATGTCTTTAAGGTCCTGAAGCAGCAAAACAGCCCCAGACCATCACACTACCACCACCATATTTTCCTGTTGGTATGATCCTTTTTCTGAAATGCTGTGTTACTTCTACGCCAGATGTAATGGGACATACACCTTCCAAAAAGTTCAACTTTTGTCTCGTCAGTCCACAGAGTATTCTCCCGAAAGACTTGGCGATCGTCAACTGAGATGAGCCTTTCTGTTCTTTTTGCTTAGCTGTGGTTTTCGTCTTGGAACTCTGCTTTGAATGCCATTATTGCCCAGTTTCTTTCTTATGGTGGAGTCATGAACACTGACCTTAACTGAGGCAAGTGAGGCCTATAGTTCTTTGGATGTTGTTGTGGGGTCTTTTGTGATCTCTTTGATGAGTCGTCACTGCGATCTTGAGGTAATTTTGGTCAGCCAGCCACTCCTGGAAAGGTTCGCCACTGTTCCATGTTTTCGCAATTTTGGGATAATGGCTCACACTGTGCTTCACTGTAGTTCCAAACTTTAGAAATGGCTTCAAAACCTTTTCCAGACTAAAAGATCTTGATTACTTTGTTTCTAATTTGTTACTGAATTTATTTGGATCGCAGCATCATGTCTAGCTTTTGAGGATCTTTTGGTCTATTTCACTTCGTCCTAGTTAAGTGATTTCTTAATTGAGAACAGGTGTGGCAGTAATCAGGCCTGTGTGTGCGGCTAGGTAAATTGGATTCAGCTTCCCAGAGATGTGATAAACAGTTAAATTATGTTTTAAGGGAAGGGGGAGAGCAATCATTTTTCAAACAGGGCCCTGTAGGTTTGGATTTCTTTTTCCCTTAGTAATAAAGACCTTCATTTAAAAACTTCATTTTGTTTTTACTTGTGTTATCTTTGTCTAATACGTAAAGTAGTTTTGTGCTATGAAATATTTAAGTGTAACAAACATGCAAAAGAATAAGAAATCAGGAAGGGGTCAAACACTTTTTTCACACTACTGTAACATATACATACACACACATTTTATATACATACACACACACATTTTATATATATATATATATATATATATATATATATATATATATATATATATATATATATATATATATACATACATACACATATACACACACATATACACACACATATACACACACATGTATGCTGGTCTTATCAGGGAACACTTTCTTTAAACACTACACTAGAAAACGCATCAAGTTCTAGCTCTCTTTCTGTCGCTAATGTTGTGTTTGCTATTTATTTTATGCAAATATCATGTTCTCTTGTATGGTTATGGTGGTGGGGCCATAGAACAAATTCGTAATAGCAGGAAGAATTTTTTGTTACTAGCTGTACATATAATTACTTATTGAGTGATGGTAGTCACCCAGGTAAGACGTCAAATGGTTTCTAAGCAATCTTAAATGCTATAGCATGCAAAATACACAGGCTATATTCACATGTTGCATTTTTTTCTTTCTGTACCCAATCCATGGGTAGTGGCCGGAAAAACGCTGTGTACAAGATGCAACTTTTTACCTGCTTTTTTATGCCACTAATTTGAATGAGTGACAAAAATGCAGAAAGAATAGATATTCTGCGGATTAAAAAAAATGACCAACAGCTCAAAAAACTCAAGCACAGAATATGCCGCTGTGAATGAGATTTTTTAAATATCATTCACTTTGCTGGTACTGTAAAATGCAGCATTTTTGGCGCAGAAAGAAACAATTAAAAAACTGCAAAAAAGCTACATGTGAACATGCCCTTAAGGGGACTGGCAAGGAAAGAAATTGACAAAGAGGTTTGCAGGGGAATGTTAATGTAACAGATTAAAACAAAAAAAGCTAAGTACTATAAAATACTGTAATATGTTATTTCAAAAGTTATTGGGGACAGAAGGATTTTGGATTACGTCAATATTTAATGGCATGAACGTTTACTATGAATCTGTTTATCGGTTTAAAAAAATTAATAGTATATCTCTCCACATAAGATGGCTTAAATCATTCTTTTCAAAATAAGGGGAACCATAATTTATATTATAGCAGCAATGACATACTACAAATAACTGAAAAGATTAGTTAAAAAAAATATAATATAATATAATATAATATAATATATATATATATATATATATATATATATATATATATATATATATATATATAGCTGCTCCAACAAAAGTATTATTTAGGCTGGAAAAAATTTAAAAATTAAGAAGGTGCTTAAGTTTGTGAGCTCGAACTGACAGCCTGCGTTTCATCACATGCGAGTTATCAAGTAGCAGTGGGGATACATATGTACTAACATGTCTGATACTCCCCGTCTCAAGGTTAATATGCTTTATAAGAGATGAAAGTGAGACTACACTGCAGACATGAGTTATACAAAAGAAACTGATATGTTTATGCACCAGGAAAATGAAAGTAGCTGCAACATCAATACTCCTTCATTCCACTTTGTTCACCATCAAATTCTTTAGTAAGTAAATGTTCTCTTCTCTGCGGGTGCCATCAAGCTTGTTATTTTCCAGAACCGCCTGCACTGATTTACATCTCGACTAACGTTACATAAAAAGAGCTTCTTCGTGACATTGGTTTGTCCCTGTTCTATTTTTCCAGCATCTGTGTCTTTCTCCAGTGTCAGATAACTCAGCTTCTTCCAGTGATTTTCAGACTTTCAATGGTAAAATTGTTGCATTGTGAATACTTATTAACAGAAATGAAACAAGCAGAATAAAAGCCTGTTTGTTATTCCAAACCATAAAAAGATGCAAGTACTATATAGTATGATAATTCATTGTTACACAAGAAATTTAACCACTTACATCATTGCAACAAATAATAATTGCAATGAAATCCCCCTGGTGACGCTTAGTGCGAAACATGAGCGGGGTACATTTTCGATAGGTGAGCATGTACAGTTACCACTGTGTATACACTTTATGCTTATTAAATTCATCCACTGTTCATGATCCTCAGTCTGTCTTATCAAGTAAATTTTCCTACATATGGTTACCTTTGGGATAGTGCATATACCTGAGAACCCATCACTAGTGCAATGAGACAGTATTGGTTTACATTTAGTCCCCATGACCTCATATAGGGTCTATAGGGACAGGCAGGGAAGAAACTGTTATTCTATTTCCTGCTACTTTGAGTCCCAAAAGAAGGAGTATGTAAAATATAAATATATACAATAAGACCAGTGAATATATGAAAAATTTAAGTGAAGTATATTCTCTTGTATTCTATAAAAAAAATAAAATAAAAATGTAAAATTGAAAAAAAAAAAATCCAAGTTAAAAACATATGCACACAAGTGCATTTTATAAACTTCAGCATTTTCTTTTTGCAGAACAGACGCTGTGAATTCACATTCGATAAGTGGCAACGTAATATTTTTTCTTAGCCAGCAAACAGAGCTTTCCTGCTGTTGGCTTACTATTATCAGGGGACTCGCTGATAGGGAAGCCTAGCAAACGCTATGATAATTGAACTGAAGCTCATCCATTTCCATCCCCTGCACATCGGTCAGAACACACACTATAAGTCACAGAAAGACTGCTTTCTACTTCTGAGGAGGATAAAACATATCTCATTGCCCATCATCTTGACTCCTCACACAAGGGAAGCGCAGACAATGACAGACAGGGATGAGACGATACTTCACATGCTCATACAAAGCGTAATGTACTGTACGCACATCTATTCATCTCTATAATAACATTTTCACACATCCGCAACATTTTCTCCATTGTCAATGTAAAAGAGAAAAAAAAAAAAGGGAAAAAAAAAAAAAGAATAGATAATATAAGGTTATAGGAATAAATTTTATATAAAAAATACTCATACATGCACACACAAAAAAGGTGCAGCTCCATTAATTTATGAAGCATGCAAGGCAGCTGCACGGGGGAAAAAAAAAAAAAGAGGATTGATTTTGACAATAAAGCCCTGGCACCAAGGTTTTATTTCTCTGCACAGAGAGGAACCTTACTGTTATTATGAAAATTTCCCGAGGAGAAAAAAATGCCGCTCTAGCACATTACCGAACGCCAATTCATCATAACAGGGCCTCGCTCCTGCTCATCAACAAGTCTGAGTGATGAAAAGATCCAATATTATCCTGACAGTGTTTCATGCGCCATTCTCAATCACACATTATTACGGCATCCATATTAATTTTCGGTGACACACGTCCTAGGCCTGTTCAAATTAGGCAAGCCAACGAGGGGGAGTTGATGAAATACCAGCATAGCCACAGCTCATTGCATTCCAATTTGCATGCAAATGGTTTATCAGGAGAATTCCATTCCAGGCAACTGGCAAGTGAAAAACAACAGTAATCTACACTTCAGGGCTACCATACAGGGCTTAATGAATCGCAGAGAGAGGAGAAAGTGACAGACCTATGAGAGGATCGATCTCCACCGGCAGCTGGTACGGCTGGTCCTGCACAGCAGCTTGATGGGCTAAAGGGAGGGGAAAAATAGTTTAGTACATGGAATAAACACAAAATGTATGTGTATATATAAAAAGGGACGCTCCATAGTGAGATGCTGAAGGGAGCAAGGACTGTTCAAGGTAAAAAGACGACGCAGCAAACAAGAGCAAGCTTGGTGCTTGAAAAAGGCTTCAGTAAGAACATTGAAATGTCACACCTAAGCCTCATTCAGACGCCGTTTTTCACTTACATGTTCTATCCATCGTTTTTACCAATATCATATATGAAAATCACCCATACAAGTCTATGGGTCAGCATCAAGGTACCATCTGTGATTAACATTGCAATGCATAGGAAAAGCTTTGCAATTTATATATTCAATTTTCCATACGTAAAAAGTACTGATGGCAAAAACTGACACTGACCAAACACTGATGAAACTCTGATCTAAAATGTGGATGACAATAGAACAATTTTCTTCCGTATGTGAAAAACCACCGGCGTCTAAATGAGGCCTTAAATGGCAAATAAAACGGCACATTTTTTAATTAATATTTTATATATATATATACATATATATACATATATATACATATACATATATATATATATATATATATATATATACATACATATACATATATATATATATATACACACTGTACAAAAGTTTTAGGCAGGTGTGGATTAAATGCTGCAAAGTTTGAATACTTAAAAAAATAGAAGTGTTAATAGTTTAATGTCATCAATTGTTCTAGGTACACTTGCACACAGTTTTTGAAGAAACTCTGCAAGGAGGTTGTTCCAAACATCTTGGTGAACTAATCACAGATCTTCTGTATATGTAGGCATTAATGATGAGCAAGTATGAATTGTTAACCATTACAGCGAGCACACTCAGGTACTCGCCGAGTATTTGCGGCGTGCTCGGCAACGATGTTAGTGTCGCCGCGGCTGCATGTGTCACGGCTGTTAGGCAATCCCTGCATGGTTCACAGGTGTTTAACAGCCGTGACACATGCAGCCGTGGTGACACTAACATCGTTGCCGAGCACGCCGCAGATACTCGGCGAGCAAAACAGCATGCTCACCGAGCGGGTTAACAATTCATACTCGCTCATCACTAGTAGGCATTTGTAAATCCTTGTTTTTCTTCTTGTAATGCCAGAGAAACTCGATGTTGAGATCAGAGCTCTGTGGTGGCCATATCATCACTTCCAGGACTCTGTTGTTCTTTTTGCTGAAGATCGTTCTTAATGGAACTGGATGTTTGTTTGGGGTCGTTTCCTCCCTGATAGTATTGCATGATGCATAAGTATTTGCCTGTATTTCTCAGTATTGAGAAGACCTGATCAAATTCCAACTCCTTTGCGGATATGCAGCCCCAAACTTGCAAAGAACCTCCACCAAGCTTCACTGCTGCCTGAAGACATTCATTATTGTATCGCTTTCTAGACCTTTGCAAAAACTAACTGCCTTCAAATTTTGACTCATCCAGAGCACCTGCTGCCATTTTTCTGAATCCTAGTTTTAATGCTTTATTGCATAGTTGCAGTTTCCATGTTGAAGTTATGGCTTTTCGCCCACAATTCTTCCATGAAGACCCCTTCTTGTCAACCTTCTCTGTACAGTTGATAAGTTCAGCTAGGTCCCAAGTTAATTCAAAAACTGTTTCAAAAGCACATATGCAGTATGGACATTTTGTGTATATTTATATACAAATATGAAAATCTGCATGTGGTCACATCATTTAATGCTTAAACGACAAGTTTTCAATATCTTTAGACTGGACAACCACTGTAAAGGGTTTTTTCAGAACTTCGATATTGATGGTCTATCCTCAGGATAATGATCAGTATCAGATTGGTCAGGCCAACCAATGGTAGCCACTAATGATCAGTAGACTGAACAGGGCGTAGCACTCCATCGATTACAGAGTCCTTATAAAGAAAGACTGTCAATGGACTCATGCTGACTGAACCGCGGGCAGCATGAATCAATGCCTGGCTCTGTGGCTGCAGCCAGGTATGTTTTACTCTGAAATACTGAAGCTTTTCAGAGAACACAGTTTAAGAAGCTGGCTGAGGACTACAGGGAGAGACCCAACTAGTTCAGTGTGGTCCCTGGCTGGCTTTTCCCTCGCTGCTCCAATTGATTGACAGGTTTCTCCCATGTGTGAACATAAGGATAGACATATCAATCAATTGGAGTGGGCAGGGACCAGGCCGCCAGGAACCCCACCAGATAGTCAGGCCTCTCTCTATAGTCCCCAGCTGGCTTTACAGACTGTGTTTTCCCTGAAACACATGGCTGAAATATCCCACCCATGTTCGGATTCTTGCTGCCCGCAGTTCATGCAGCATCAATCTAATGATAGGTTCCCTTTAACTGTATATCAGGCACAGCTCTGTACATCTTGCAATGGCTGAACCTGGTTTCCACAGTTCGATATCTTCAAGCAAATGAAGTGGCAGCCCAGAAGATGGGTGTTCTTTGTTTGCTGCTCCTTGTATCAATGATTCATGCACTACCCTCCCAAACCCTGCAGCTGTCATAACATCATTTTTATATGGCGTGTTCCTTTAAATAGAGTAGAAACTATGAAGGCACAAGTTCAAACACTGAGGAAACACCTCTCTAAAGTGAAATTGTAGCTGTTTCTGCAGGTCTTAAATTATTTTTGAAGACAAATCTAGGATCAGCTAAAAAAGAATGGAAAGAATAAAGGAAAGACTAGTATGTTTCTGGCTGGACCCACTTCTGGCTTTAGCTAAAAAAAAAATTGCAATATGAAGTATTCAAAAACAGCATGAAAACCAGATAGACTGGAATGTACGGTTAAGATGTCCCTTTATACTTTATATTATACTGGAAAATACTTTTCTAGTAACTTTGACCTGTACTCACCAGGAAGACTGTGCCACTTGTTGACTGCAAATAGCCTGTTAGCAGTGACAGTAATGACCGCAGGACTGGTCAACCCAGGCTGCGTATTCGCTGCAACGTGAGTGACGGGCGAGTTGGAGGGAAACTTCAGAACCATAATGACATCGTGCTGAGCTTGGTCTGTAAACATCAGTGGAGTCTGCAGGAGGAGATACTGTTGAGTGGGCACAACAAGAACCCAGACAAGTGGAAGAAGGGAACAAGAGTATGAAGACAAATCAAAGGACACAAGGAAGGGAAACAGGACAAGAAAAGGAAGACCTGATTATAATAGAAAAGAATACAGCAGAAAGAAAATACAGAGCACACCACACTAAGGCCAATAAGGAGAAGGCCTATTAACAGGACTATATCCTCATTGTGCAGTATTAGAATATCATTTTGATATAATTATATTATAATAATACTGTATGTGCAGTTTAGAAATTGACATAGTGCAGCTATAAAGCCCCAGGTAGATGGATATTAAAAGTGAAAAGCAATATTAATATAATGTCTTACATGACAGCTGTTATAGTGCTGTATTATCAGACACAACCCCTTTCAAAATACGAGCTAGTTTCTGTACCCAGCAAGTCTGGCAAGCAGGAAATGATGTATTATATGGCGGCCATTTAGCTGAATGTCCATCCTTGTAATACAAAGAGAGCTGATATATACCGGTAGGCCAGAGCAGATATTACAGGAGGGTTATAGTTGATTACAGGGGGTCCTGAGAAAAAATCCCCACTATGATGTACGTATATATGCTTTACATGGTAATAGGAACAGGCTGTCTTCATGAGACAACTCCTATAAATGAATGGCTGCCAACCATGTAGCTCAAAGACAGGCTGGGTATGTCTGAGTATTAGTTCTTCCAGTCACTCTCTTTTACGTCTCAAAAAAATGGTGTCCGGGGATGAGGACCCCGCTATACGAAGTCCATGTACCCTATAGGACGTGGACATAGGCTGCAGTCAGACAAGCAGCAATATAGATATTGTTTTGAGGGGGAGAAGATAGCTGTGATTTGTTATTTTATATTTTTCATCAGATTCTAGCCTTTCCTTGGGGCTAATACAACCTTGGCATTTAGTAAAAAGAAACCACTAGTGCACCATCATCTTTTTAGTTTGTTTGTGTTATAGCATTTTACTACAAACTCTACTATGACATTTTTAGAATTTGCTTCATGCAACACTAATGTAAGTAGGTCAGATGAAAATCCCCAAGTGAACCTGGTCTTAAAAGCAATACACAGTGTGAAACAAACAATATGCAAGAGTACAAGAATGGAAGAAATAGCTGAAGAGATAAGAAAATCAATCAATAAATATGTAAAAGTGCATATTAAATATTTACAGATTATAACTCCTAAATATTAGAAAAGATGACAAGTAGGAAGTCTTTTATGAAGGAAATCACTAAGTTAACAGCGCAGTTAAAGTTTGCTAATATAAAAACAGAATACCCCCTCCCTTCCACGGTCGAGATCAAACAAAAATTTTTGAAAGCCCAGATTTTCAGACCCCCAAAAATACAAAACTCTAAGGAGAGAAGATGCTTGGCCAGACGAACACTCTAGTGAAATTAGAAATTCACCATTCATGTTAAAGGGAATCTATTACCAGGTTTTTGCCACCTAATTTAAGAGAAGCACATTGCAGAGCCAGAGACCCTGATTCCAGTGATGTATCACTTATTGGGCTGCTTGCAGTAGTTCTGATAAAAATCACATTTTTATCAGCAGGAGATTATCACTAGAGGACTAGTAAACCTGTTGCAAGTTAGTCAAGCATATTCATGAACTCTGTATAAACAAGACCCCACCACTGATTGGCAGCTTTCTGTTTACACTGTGTATAGGCCGAAAGCTGCCAATCAGTGCTGGGGGTCGTGTTAGACAGAGCTGATCATTATGAGAACTGGTAGATCTGCAAGATAAAACAGGGATTTTATCAAAACTGCAGCAGGCAGCCTACTACTCTGACTCTACATGCTGCTCTCAGATAGGTTAGCAAAAACCAGGTGACAAATTCCCTTTATTGCTACCCTGCCTAAGTACACTGTTTGGAAATTTCTTGGTAGTAAATAGGGGAGTTTCAAAACAATTCGAAAATATTTTCCTGACCTAGCCATGAAGAACACCACTTATCTAGTATACCATAAAGACAAAAAAAAAAGAAATTAGAAAAAATTTGCAGTAACAATAATGAAATAATGGGCATAAATAAAAAGCAATGCTCCGCTCTGTGATTACATCGTCTTCTTTTTTTTTATATTAAAAAGCTATTAAAACGGCATTTGCATTTTTATGATCAGCCCTTTTTAAAAAGTTATTAAGAGTACTTACAAAAACATATTGCACTATGAATCCCTGTTTGTACTCTTTGCACAAAGGTGTAAATAAAGGCAACTAATAAGCTATCCAGACACCCTTCTGAGCAAGTGGCTAAAAGCCAATCAATATTATGAGTTAATTCTCCCTGGATGCTCATTCAATTAAAGGTGTCAGTAATGCCTCATCTGATGTGGCCTCAATTAAATCCAGCTATCTGATAGTGTGAAGGCACAAGGGGATTCAACAACAGCAGCGGCAGCAGACAAATAGGCGGCCTTCATGTGGCTGCTAATTACTACACCTGGCGTATATTATGGCTGCTGCACTTAACACAGCACAAGATGGCTCTTATTTCTGCTGTGGGAAGAAAAATGTGCTCACAATAGCCCAGAGGAAGAGGAAATGCATTATGAGCTCATGCGAAATGCCTACCGAGAGCAAAATGCTAAGCCGTTCTGTTTACCCACTTTAATGGCATTGTTATTTTATACCCTCGCCCAATTCTTAGACTGCCATTATAACTCTTATCTCCTACGCGTCAGCATTCTCTTTATTCAGATCACACATTTTGATTGAGCAAAGTGATTGTATATTGTCCCCATTAGATATTCGCTTTGCCTTGACTAAGATAACTGAATTTGGTGACCAAGGAGCCTAGGTCTCTAAAGGCGTATTAGAAAAATATTTTATTACTGTAAAAATATATGTTTCATTATTTTAATTTATCTTTATACAAAAGGCAAAAAACAACAACAATAAGGATGTGAAAAATAGATTTATATTTCTTGTTATTTTTGGACACTACCTCTAATAGATGCATGGACAAATGGATAAACTTTAGGCACAAGATATATATTAGCGATTCTGGACTCATCCTGTGTAATAAATTATCTTCTAAAGCACTTCTTTAGGTATTTTTGGTGGCAGCTATTACTTTCTTGACTACCGTAATTAGAGCTTTGGCAATAAGTAGATGTGCATGTTTATTCTTGGCAGCACATTTACATCTTATAGGGGGATTAACAGCAGATACAATTTTTTGTTAAAATGATTCAAACCAGCTAGAAAATAATAAAGATGAATCATATTAACCCTCACCGAATCCCTGCAGGTTCTGTTTCTGGTTCCGGCTTTCTTGCCTCAGACAATCACTGGCTGAGGGAGACCCCCGCTGCGGTCAGTGATTGGCTGAGTGAGCATTTCCTGTGACTTGGGGACGAGACCAGGAAACACAAACAACTGAGAATCAGTCAACAGAAAAGGATCTGTGGGGGATCCATGAGGGTTCACTTATTATTTTAAACAAGTCTAAGCCATTCTTCCAATAAATGTAATCAGCTGGACACCTTCCTTAAATTCTACAGAATCACAGGAGGGTTATGGGTGAGCAGGTACAGTTAGGTCCATATATATTTGGACAGAGACATTTTTCTAATTTTGGTTCTAGACATTACCACAATGAACTTTAAACAAAACAATTCAGATGCAGTTGAAGTTCAGACTTTCAGCTTTCATTTGAGGGTATCCACATTAAATTTGGATGAAGGGTTTAGGAGTTTCAGCTCCTTACCATGTGCCACCCAGTTTTTAAAGGGACCAAAAGTAATTGGACAGATTAAATAATTGTAAATAAAATGTTCATTTCTAGTACTTGGTTGAAAACCCTTTGTTTGCAATGACTGCCTGAAGTCTTGAACTCATGGACATCACCAGACTCTGTGTTTCCTCCTTTTTGATGCTCTGCCAGGCCTTCACTGCGGTGGTTTTCAGTTGCTGTTTGTTTGTGGGCCTTTCTGTCTGAAGTTTAGTCTTTAACAAGTGAAATGCATGCTCAATTGGGTTGAGATCAGGTGACTGACTTGGCCATTCAAGAATATTCCACTTCTTTGCTTTAATAAACTCCTGGGTTGCTTTGGCATTATGTTTTGGGTCATTATCCATCTGTAGTATGAAACGACGACCAATCAGTTTGGCAGCATTTGGCTGGATCGGAGCACACAGTATGGCTCTGAATACATCAGAATTCATTCGGCTGCTTCTGTCCTGTGTCAGATCATCAATAAACACTAGTGACCCAGTGCCACTGGCAGCCATGCATTCCCAAGCCATCACACTGCCTCCGCCGTGTTTTACAGATGATGTGGTATGATTTGGATCATGAGCTGTACCACGCCTTCACCATACTTTTCTCTTTCCATCATTCGGGTAGAGGTTGATCTTGGTTTCATCTGTCCAAAGAATGTTCTTCCAGAACTGTGCTGGCTTTTTTAGATGTTTTTTAGCTAATTCCAGTCTAGCCTTTTTATTCTTGATGCTTATGAGTGGCTTGCACCATGCTGTGAACCCTCTGTATTTACTCTCATGCAGTCTTCTCTTTATGGTAGATTTGGATATGGATACGCCTACCTCCTGGAGAGTGTTGTTCACTTGTTTGGCTGTTGTGAAGGGGTTTCTCTTCACCATGGAGATTATTCTGCGATCATCCACCACTGTTGTCTTCTGTGGGCGTCCAGGTCTTTTTGCATTGATGAGTTCACCAGTGCTGTCTTTCTTTCTCAGGATGTACCAAACTGTAGATTTTGCCACTCCTAATATTGTAGCAATTTCTCGGATGGGTTTTTTCTGTTTTTGCAGCTTAAGGATGGCTTGTTTCACCCGCATGGAGAGCTCCTTTGACCGCATGTTTACTTCACAGCAAAACCTTCCAAATGCAAGCACCACACCTCAAATAAACTCCAGGCCTTTTATCTGCTTAATTGAGAATGACATTACGAAGGGATTGCCCACACCTGTCCATGAAATAGCCTTGGAGTCAATTGTCCAATTACTTTTGGTCCCTTTAAAAACAGGGTGGCACATGGTAAGGAGCTGAAACTCCTAAAGCCTTCATCCAATTTTAATGTGGATACCCTCAAATGAAAGCTGAAAGTCTGAACTTCAACTGCATCTGAATTGTTTTGTTTAAAATTCATTGTGGTAATGTCTAGAACCAAAATTAGAAAAATATTGTCTCTGTCCAAATATATATGGACCTAACTGTACATACTTGCATAAAAGTCATTTAAAGTGTTACTCTTTATACAGCTTTAGATTCTTCTAGATTGACACCATGAATAATAATGTGAAATATAACAACCAGAAATTACTGGTAAAGTGTTAAACATAATAGGACAGCAATAGAAACTAATCAAAACTCAAAGGTTCAGGTTAAAACATAGAGAAAAGTGAGAAAGTATGGCATTCTGCCAATGTGTCATCTACTCATAATCCTCTACGCGCCACCCAGGAATTTAAGCCTGGCCATTGCGAGCCAAGAACAGCATAATTGCATGTTAAATTTGTACTGTTTAACCATAATTTCCCCAACTTTATGTCAACCAGAAAGATGTATAATATCCTAAAATCATCCACTGTTCATAATACCTTTGTGCAAACCACCTTTGTAATGGTCTAGGCACTGTGTAAAAAATCAGTTCTAATTCAAGGCCTATGTCCATTTAAATGTATTATATGCTCAGATTTTCTGCAAGCTAAAGCTGACCAGACACAGTAGATGGCTATCGGCCGAATGATGCTTTTGCCGATTGTTTGGAAATGTCAGCTGAAATGGTTTTTGGCCATTCACAGGAGCACTCATTTGGCCGAGCGCTCCTGTGTTCTCTATAAGAACAAGTCATCTGGCTGCTTATCTCATTGAGAACAATGCGATCGGCAGTCCAAAATTGGACATGCATGATCTTCATCTTTCCCAAACATTAGTCGGCAGGTGCTCCCATACACATTATACCGAACTCATTAATATCGGCGGATTCAGCCAACTTTAAGGGATTTTCCCATAAACAAAAGTTTGCTTTACTCACTAGATCTTGGAATGAAAATAAGTTCCACAATAGGAAGTGATTAAAAAAATGTCCCTGTGCGGAGATAGTCTTATAAATGTGCCCCTGCTGTGTACTGTGTAATGGCTGTGTCTGACCGTGCAGGGACATGGTCTGATCATACCACAGCTCCTGGGCAGGAAAGGAAACAAAAGTAGTACACACACAGGACAGCAGGGGATTGCAGATGATTCTTTTTGTGAGGTAAAACATTTCCCTGCCTGTCTTTCAGCAACGTTTTACCTTAAAAAAAAGGATCAGCTGTGATCCCCTGCTGTAATGTCTGTAATCTCTTTTGCTTCCTCCCCTGCCCAGGAGCTGTGGTATGATCAGACCATTTCCTTGTATGGTCAGATGCAGCCATTACACGGTACACAGCAGCGGCACATTTATAAGATTATCTCAGCACAGGAACATTATTTTTAATCCCATCCAATTGTAGAACTTCTTTTTTTTCCCCAAGATCAAGTGAATAAAATGAACTTTTGTTAGTACCTCACTATATCTCTGGATGACCCAGATTTTACATTTATTGAATTCAGTGGTATTCTACAAGCAATGATTCAGGCAAAGAACAACTACTCAAAGTACCCGAAGGAGCACCGCGTAGTGTCACATGGTGCCCTAGCAGCCCCTTAATAGGGAGTCAGCAATGCTTTACCAGTTTATAGCAGATCACAATGGTGTTTGAATCACTGTAAATAAAGGGGCCGATTCCTCAGGACTGGAGTAGCGCACGCTTGCACTATGCCAGTCAAATTCATTAACAGGCGAACGCCACTTAATGAGTTCGGCACTTGTTCTAAGAACAGTGTACCTCCATGTGCCACACTAGAAATGCCACTTTTGTGGCGTAAATGCTTGAAGGTTATCGGCCCCTCAGTCTATTGGAGTCCTAATGTGGTCTCCATTGTTTCTACAGTAAGAATATCATAGCATTCTTGATGTCACATATGACAGAAATGCAGATTTAATTGTGATCTGGACAATTTAAAAAAAGAAAACTTTTCATTAAAGAACAGCAGACATAAAACACAGTTTAAAACTGGCAGGGAATCTTTAGGGCTATACCCACTACTTATTAAAAAAAAATCAAGATATTCATGAAGGTCACTGAAATGCCACGTAACCTAAGTGGCTGCAATGTGTATGAATAGATTTGATATTTAGTATTTTTATTAGTCGCTTTAATCACACAAGACTTTCATTTGTCTTTACTGTTTCACATACTTTAGTGAGATTCAATACTGTGGAAATCACTCGAATATCCTAATAATATTCTTACCACTTGCATGGCTGAACTCCTCGGAGGATGCGGCTCTATTAACAGCTGCGATGGGGTTTGTCCAAAGCTACGAATTTGAGCTTCCACACCCTTCAAAAATAGAAGAGGAAGATTAATAAAAAGTGCAAAATGTGAAATCAAGATATGCATCAACACCGAAATAAAATAATCATAATTCTTGATTTTAATCATATGCAAAAGTAGACCTTTATAATCTCATTGGGGGCCAAGTCCTGTACTTGGCACGGGTATGTATGGTGAAGTCATTTTAGGAGTATAGATGTTATTTCCATGAGAAACACTGCAAAACTTCTGTCCCGCAATGTGATATTAAACAGAAACATGCTACGCTATAACAATCAGGAATCACACACTTCAGCTGTTTGGCTGATATTAGCCCAAGTATGCACAGATAAACTATCACAACATTCAGGAAACACCTCTGGAAGCTACTGAACATGTTCTTAAAATACAAAAAAAAAAACAAAACTAAGTAATTCATTAAAATCCATACCTAATAGATAAGATTTTATTTTTATAGAATGGACTTTTATAAACCTGATTGCAAACGTCTTCTAGTACCTCAAGATTCACTCAACGTGCGGGGACTAGAGGTGTTGTTCCTCCTCCAGTGGCAGTATCCAGGATGATGGTACTTAACCTGTATATGCCCCACAACAAGTTCAGTTTCCAAAGCAGTGTGACTAGGCAGGGTCGCCTACATACCTAGGAACATGTTGCTGAGAAATTGCATGAGCATATGCTAGGTAAACGGCATGCCGGAAAAACACGTTATAGCGTCTTAAACATTCTCCTAATAGTTAATGTGGTAATTTACTGCATGGAAAATGGTGTTTTATAAATATAAATTCAACTTTAATATGTTTGTTCTAACCTTTTGGGAAAAACTGGTTCCTAATAATGCTTCAGCATTCCAGCTTATCACATAGTTATTCAACCAACTCAGCACTGGACAACTAAACTCTCCCAAACCGAACCCAGGGAATGGGCACACTATCATGCTGAAAGCACAAAGAAACTTCCTGAAACTGTGAAAACTTTAAGAGGGCAATTTATTGCTGAATACTCTACCATTAAATGCTCATTTGGTGGAAATATTTTTTGAAAATATGAATTTAAATTTAACAGCAGCCTTCCAATAAAGTGGGCAAATTGGGACTTGAAGACTCTGACAAGGTGCCCAATGAATAGCAGCGGTGCCCCATTCATGTAGTGAGATGATGACTTCCCTTTTAGATGCTAAACTTCCCTGACTGAAGGGAACAACATTTTGGCACATACACTTTCCATCTTAATTTGGAGAAAAGTGGTTGCACAATTATCCTTCAGTCTTGGGGAGCAAAGAGGCAAGTCACACCTCTGACCAACAGACAACTGGTCAGCAGAACCCCAACATAGCAGAGGTACCCACTGGTCAGCCTAATAGTGCAATATTACTTCTGAAAATACAGAATCTCCATATTTAAATATATTTTGAGTGAAGTTTTTGTAGCTCTTTTACCCTAACAATATTTTCTTAATATTATGTTTGCTCTTTACCTATTAAAGTTAAAAGAAGAACCTGAAATCTGGACTGAGAACAGTCCATGTTGTGGTTGATGGTTCCTTTTACAAGTACTAATGATTGCAGAGTATGTGAAAAACACTGCACATATGGATGCAGTTAGAATAAATACATAGTTTTGTAACTTTTCCGCTGCAGACAAATTCAAAATTGCTTTTTTTCACAACTGTCTGATGGAACTAAGGCTGTGAATAGAGAAATAAAAGCAGACCAACTATAATGGGAAAGGGCAAGATGCTGTGCATAGTCATTTTATGGGCAATCTAATCCATAAAAGCTTCGGGACTCCTCATATATTGAAAATAGCAATTAAACAGTAAAATCTCTAATACAAGGTACAACAATAAAATGCATAATTAACTTTCTAACTCATAAGTTTTCAGCCAGAGTTGGATTACTCTGAATACCAGGAAAGAAAACTTTAATGGGATATTGTCTTCTATACCACTAGGAGGAGAGCGACAAATTAATTTGCTAGCAAAATTCCAATGTACTATATCTTTCAAACAATGGTATTTTATATTATGTAACATTACAATATAACAGGGAAATCAATACAGCAGAATATGTGAAATCAGGGGATAGTCAAAGAACAAAGGGCTCCTGTGCAGCCTCTTGTGTCTGGGCTCTCTCTATAATGCCCCACCCACATGAACATTCCTATTAGGCACACATATACACACAAGTGTGTGTAAGTGTATGAAAGGTGCCCGAGTGAGGTAGTCGTGGGCGAGCTGTAGCCCCCTCTCGCTCTGGCACCCTACAGACAATACGTGTCCTCCCTCTGAAGTGTGGCTGTGTATGTGGTGCTCTTCAATTACTTCAAGCCATCCGATCGCGTCTGTCTCCAGGCATTTCTCTTCTGGGACCAGGGCAGCAATAAATTCAGAGGACACGAGGTTCTTAACCAGAACTTGAACTTTACTTGGGGAAGAGGAATATATACAATATTTACAGGCAGATATAATGGATAAGGCCCGACAGGTTATCATCTCTCTCACAGGCGCTGGTAACTCCTTCAGCCCTGGTTCCCTCTAAGTGTAGCATCTCCGTGGCTCTAATCTCTAGCCCAGGAGAGACTTTTCTGGATCCAATATCTCTCCCCCACGTCTTAGCCTGGAGTCCTATTTGTCTTCTTCTGCTTCCTGCAGACTAGAAGTGCCCCGGGTTCTCACTACCTCTGATGAGCTTCTCCGGCCGGCTAACAGGACTCTTGCTCTCGCGTAGGGAGACTAACCCTAGTGATCCCACTGTCTGAGGGTATTGAGCTCCCGTCTACCCAAGCAGCCACTATAGTCAGGCTGCCCGCACAATTCACTGTCCAATCTCTTAATCAGTCACTCCTCCTGCTTTCTGGAAACTTAAGCAGGAATTTTCCTAAAGTGCCCACCCTCGTTGAGCTGTCATCACACAGCATTAACTCATCACTGTCTGTAACCCTGCTAGCAGACTCAACCAGACATCTGCTCCCAGAACAGTGGCATCTTGTGGCTGTTTACAGGTACTGCAGCCCACAAGGAATTATGCCAGGAACAAGCTCTATATCACTCAAGGCTTGATCAGGGCACTAAGTTCCCCCTCTACTCTACTGACTGGACCACTAAAGCTAACCCCTTAGCTTGGTCTATCAACAGTTCAGAGAGGTCTGACTTCAGGAACACTTCCTTTAACTATCTCAGTACCAAGGGAAGGCTACGCCCTTCCCCACTAATACATTCCCCGACACTTTAATGTTGGTCGTCCCCGACCACACTAAACAAACACAAATCAGCAGCTATGACATTATATCACATTACTAAATTTTACTGAAACATTTTAGTAAACGACTGGTCCTGAGGTCATCATCTTGGATGGGAGACCGGCCCTTCTCGGTTAAGGGCCCCGGAACAGCAATTCAGGACAGTCCATTATCAACTTTTCAAAAAAAAACTTCTCAGAGGTACCGGTCCTTCTTGGTAAGGACCCTGGAAACACAGTGTCCATGTCCATATTTTTAAGACAAGTTACCCACCATTAGCCCTCAATCTTCTTCAAGGGCTGCATTCTGAGGCACGCAGTCACAGGTAACACCCTGTGAGTCTCTTTCTTCTTGGCCCTAGCGGGGGTCACCGGTTCTTCCCGCTGGGCCGCAAGTCTCTTAGATTTGGAGGATATCCATCCTCAAGGTGTGTCTCAGCATTTTAAATTCCAGCAGAAAAAGGCGCAACAAGCGCAACAAAAATAAAAATAAAAGTAAAAACAAAAGGAGCAGCTCTCTTAGGCACACAACTTTTGGTGCTGCTTAAGACCTTCCTGGCCTGGGAGGTAATGGAACAGTCCTCCATTTTTTTCTCTCCGACTTAACTCAACATCGGGCACTCCGCCCCCATTGGGAAACAGTCCCAGAATCAGGACCGCAGCTGGTGGGTCCTAGTAAACGAAAAAGTGAGAGGTCAACGGACCTTTTAGCCAGCTCACTTCTTCCAGGCCTCCTTCCGTTCCTTCATGAAGGCGGCCCATGCTGCGGACGAAGGTGGCCTCCTCCATTTCCACGGCTGGTCGGGGTACCTGCTAGGCCCGGGGTACCTGCTAGGCCCGGGGTCCTCGTCCGAGGACGCAGCGCTGCCACAGCCGACTTGGGTAGGGCCGTAACTGGTCACTGTGAAATGATGCACCTCATTACTAGCGCCAGCCTGGGTTTCTCTAGCAGCTTCCTGCTCCACTGCTCCAGCCCCCTTCGGGTATTTGACTGTTGAGTCATCGCAAGGCGCCTCACCGGAAGAGTCGGCTCTACTACAGCTCAGGAAGTCTTCCTCTTCCTTACCGACGACATCTCCCCGCTGCTGGTTTTAGGTTCTTCCTCCTGCAGGACGCCAGCCTTGGGAGGGGGTAAGAATCCTCCAGGGGCTTCCCTAGCCCGACGCTGCCGAGCCTCTCTCTCAGCTCTTCGCTGGAGGACCTGCCTGTCCTTCTCAAGGACGTCCTCCCACTCATATGGACGGGTGAGTGCAGCCGCATACCACCCTCTGGGGCACTCACATTTTACAAAGTGCACGATGTCCCCCACGTGCAGGTTGTGGAGACGGTCGGGCAGATAGTCCTGCTTTACCACTTCGCGGGCCACGAACACCTCGTGCCCGGTCCATTCCTCCTCCAGAAATCCTTACCCCTCACGGATATGGAATTCTATGACCCGCCCCCGGGTCTGAGCTTTCTCCACTGACTCCCTTCTCGCCGCATTGGACCCCTCCAGCCAGCCTCTCAGGAAGGTATCGGTCCATCGCCGCTGTTCTCGTGCTGTCATCGGGGGGTCGCGGGTAGTCCATTTCAGACTCCCGGGCTCGGCGTACCGCTCTGCCGGGGAAGAGTGGATGGCCTCCAAGGCCAACGACCAGAAATTCTCCCGTGGGGCCTTTCTTTTAGCGGGCCTCCCTTAAGCACCGTCCCCTGAAGGCCTGGGGGCCTCTGTTGCCGCAGAAGCTATTGGGGCAGATACTGCAGGCGTGACCGGCTGCTGGGGCATAGACCGCTCACCTTCCTCAAGCTCTGCTGCAGCTATTGCTTCGGCCCCACCGGGATGTTCTCCTCCCTCAGCCGAGGGGGACGTTTCCTCCGGCATCCGACTCCAGCACCAAATGCGAAGCTCGTGGACTAGCAGGCCCAGCTCCGGATCAGGCCTAGTGGCCCACTGGACAGACACTGGGGGTAGGGGCAACGGCTCGCAGGCAGCGCCCGCCGGTGAAAGGCTCCCAGCGGCGGCCCCTGGGGTGGTAATCTCCAAGAGTTCCTCCTCGCTGCTTGACTCACGCATGTCGTCAGACTCTGGGGCTGCCATCTTCTCAGGACGTCCGCTGCCGTACCTCCTTCTCCTTGCGTGCCGCACAGAAAATGGCGCCGGTCGCTTACCTGTGATGCGCGTCCAACGCCGCCTCTTCCTGGGCCGGCCTTCTGACGCGACCGCCGCGTCACTCTCGGCCGCTCCGTCTTCGGCCGCGCCCCTTCTCTGTGCGCGCTGATACTCACGGGGCCGGACTTCACTTTACGCCACGCCCTCTTCCTCACTGGACGTCCCATCCTGGGACGCATCTTCACCACTGGGCCCATCCTTCTTCGGGCCGGAACTCGTAGGAGCTGGACATCTTTTCGCGCTCTCCGGCGTCGTCCACTCCCACGATAGGCGGTTCTTCACCCAGACTTCACCGCCATTGTCACCATCTTGGAATCCATGCTTCGGGCCGCCATCTTGGGCCGCATGCCTTCCAACACTTTCTCCTCAGTGTTCTGCGTCGGCTCTTCCCCGCTTTCTTCATACGAGGAGCTCGCATCCTGCCGACTACGCCAAATGAAAGGTGCCCCAGCGAGGTAGTCGTGGGCGAGCTGTAGCCCCCTCTCGCTCTGGCACCCTACAGACAATACGTGTCCTCCCTCTGAAGTGTGGCTGTGTATGTGGTGCTCTTCACTTACTTCAAGCCATCCGATCGCGTCTGTCTCCAGGCATTTCTCTTCTGGGACCAGGGCAGCAATAAATTCAGAGGACACGAGGTTCTTAACCAGAACTTGAACTTTACTTGGGGAAGAGGAATATATACAATATTTACAGGCAGATATAATGGATAAGGCCCGACAGGTTATCATCTCTCTCACAGGCGCTGGTAACTCCTTCAGCCCTGGTTCCCTCTTTAAGTGTAGCATCTCCGTGGCTCTAATCTCTAGCCCAGGAGAGACTTTTCTGGATCCAATATCTCTCCCCCACGTCTTAGCCTGGAGTCCTATTTGTCTTCTTCTGCTTCCTGCAGACTAGAAGTGCCCCGGGTTCTCACTACCTCTGATGAGCTTCTCCGGCTGGCTAACAGGACTCTTGCTCTCGCGTAGGGAGACTAACACTAGTGATCCCACTGTCTGAGGGTATTGAGCTCCCGTCTACCCAAGCAGCCACTATAGTCAGGCTGCCCGCACAATTCACTGTCCAATCTCTTAATCAGTCACTCCTCCTGCTTTCTGGAAACTTAAGCAGGAATTTTCCTAAAGTGCCCACCCTCGTTGAGCTGTCATCACACAGCATTAACTCATCACTGTCTGTAACCCTGCTAGCAGACTCAACCAGACATCTGCTCCCAGAACAGTGGCATCTTGTGGCTGTTTACAGGTACTGCAGCCCACAAGGAATTATGCCAGGAACAAGCTCTATGTCACTCAAGGCTTGATCAGGGCACTAAGTTCCCCCTCTACTCTACTGACTGGTCCACTAAAGCTAACCCCTTACATAGTATACACATGCACAAGCACACATATACAAGTTAGATATGCATATATACATGATACATCTATGCATGTACTAGTACATTATGCCAGTAAAGAAGAATACTATTTAGATTTTTAGGCAGAGTAAATTCTCTTACTCTTAACAGTGCAGCCTGTGGCTCACTGTTAATGTTTCTACCTTCTGTCCTAGAGCTACTATGAATCACTGGTAAGACTTGCTCCTCAAAAATTAACTATTTAAAAGCATCCAGCTTGGGGAGATGAATCTAGATGCATGGAGGGGTCCCTACACCAGAACCACACGTGGAGATGATAACCACAATACCATCCTTTATATAAATCCACATAAGTATCAGCACACCTTACCCTCTTATGCGGTATGTCCACCTCTGTTTGAAACCTTCTGATGTTAGAGAAGTCACTATTTTCCACTATGATCAGCAGTTGAAATTCATTCTTCCTCTACTATAGCATTAGCCGCCATACACATTAGATAGTTGGTCAGTCCCATCAAAATCGGCAGGGTTAGCCAACTTTAATGTAATGTGTACATGGACCCTGTTACATTGACTTGTAGATCAAAAGATACATTCATGGTTGTGCCTGTTAATATACTTTTAACCAGGGGTCCCCAACCTGTAACTCGGAAGCCACATGTGGCTTGCGGTCCTATGAATTGTGGCTCATGGTTGTCTGCCAGCTTGGTGCATTAGCTCCAGGTCTAGAAAACAGGTATGAAGAGCACATCTCAAACTTATGAATTTTGTGAGTAGTCCTAAACAGAAGAGCAGATTTGGATGCACTAGTCTTAGGTGTTTAGAGATAATTTAAGTATGGTATGCTGGAAACAGGATGATACTACCTATCAGAGGAAATGCTTGAAGCTGGATGTGACAGTGAGGTGGAGTGCTTGATGGGAGAATACTGAATTGGGGTATTGTAGGAACCCCTGGATCTTGGTATAGTGCTTCGGGGTGATTTCTGTGGAAAAGCTTTAGTTATCATTATACCCGTAATGGGTTGCTACTACTGTGAGGGAGGCGGGAGCTGGATGTGGCTTGAGAACATATCCCAGAGTTCAATTTGGCTCTCGAGATCAGAAAGGTTGGGGACCACTGCTTTTAATGATTAATTTCTTTTCTTTAGATCTAATCAGTTTTCTTACATTTGAGGTAAAATGAGAAAACATTACTGTCTGGAACAGAAATAAACTGCTTTTCCCATTAGCTTATACATGCAAGGTATGTTAACCCTTTAAAAATGATAGCAGCTAAGGAAGAGTATGTTAAGGATTTACAACAATGAGACATTCCGATGTCTAGATAGAATACTATTAAAGACCTGCTTTGCTCTTGACTCTTACATCTGTAGTCCGACTGAAATATAATCCTGACTGCCAATCTGAGACAAACCAGCTAGTCAAAGCAGACACAAGCAACAGAAACAAATGTCACTCAATAGCATTCAGAGGCAGCAAGTTCATGGAGAATTTCAAACAGTATCTGTCTAAGTTGATGTGCTTTTACAAAACACCTACTGCTTTGGCTACCGGACATACAATGATAATGAAAGAAAAAAAAAGTGAGTAAGCTCGAGGCTCTGGTGAGATCACCAATCACCTTTGTGCTAAATATTCTTGATACTGTAGCTAGGGGCATTAAATGAACTAAAAATTCAGAGACCCAAATTATTGGATGGACAGAATGAACGTTTCATTGATTCCCTTAGTCATGTTGTTGGTAGTGTCTGGGTGCAGCTTGATTCCCGGGTTTTTTTGAGTTTTGCTGTCAGCCAAACATGGCTACTTGACCATAAGCTAACCATGGAAACATGCCTAATTGTTTTTTACCTTTACATCTCCAATCTGGGGATGGTTAAGAAGCCCCATACACATACAGGTTGGACGGACATTTATGTAATGTGGATTGCCAGTTTAACATAATAGATAAGAACTTATACAGGAAATGAGGAGGCTTGACTTTACATCTAGGGCCTCTTTAGAGATCAAGATCTTTAATGTCTCTCTTGTTAAAATGACCATGAACAATGACCAAATACAATGAAATGCAATGATCAATACAAATAATGCATTGTAGATGGAGAAATATTAAGCATTTCTAATAAGCACTAAGTATTAAAAATTCAGTTAAAGGAGTTGTCCACTACTTTCACATTGATGCCCTATCCGTAGGATAGGGTATCAATGTATGATCGGCCAGGGGACCGGCACCTCTGCTGATCAATTGTTATCAGTGCTGGTGGCAGCGGCCGCAAGTCCTTACCTGCAGTGCTTGGCCGTCAAGTTGGTAGTGGCCGGGTCTTGTTACTGCACATCCGCCTCCTATTCAATTCAATGGGAGGCGGATGTGCAGTACCCCGCGGCAGCCACTACAGATGGACGGCCAAGCACCGCAGGTAAGGACTTGCAGCCGGCGGCTGCCGGCACTGATAACAGCTGATCGGCGGGGGTGTTGGGTGCGGGACCCCGGCCGATCATACATTGATGCCCTACCTATGGATAGGGCATCAATGTGAAAGTAGTGGACAACTTCTTTAAGAATTCAGAGCTTTTATAACTATTCAATATTTCCTTACTCTAATAGAAATGTGAGGGGATTAAACACTGGCTGTTTGGTGCCACAAGAATACACTCGCCCAGCAAACGTGAGATAACTAAGTGGAGTTAGACATGCCACCATCTATAGCCAGCACAAGCATTTTTCTTCTTTATAATCTGTTACATGTCATTAATTTATAAATTATATCAAAACATCTAATATTTCCAAATTATAATCCTACTAATCGGCTTCTATGTTGTGTCTGACTGTTTATACAACTACGGAAGAAAAGTTGAGTAACATATTTCCTTAAGCATTTAACAAATGTTAACAATGCTATAAAGACTGATGTTGTTTATACTTGAAAGAAAGATTAACGGCAAACCAGTGTTCTGGAGTCATGTTGGGACTGAAATAACCTTTAAATTCTTATGTGAAACTATTTCGAGGAGTAAAAGAAAAAAAAACTGTATATGTTACATAAACTCCAGCATTCTGTCTATAAAGATGGGCCATTTAGAAAGGGGATTTTTCACTTTACAATAATTGCAGTAATTGCTAAATTGCTTCATTTTTTTATGTATCTCTACTGCACATTTTATTAATCATATTTTAATTTTGAGTCTCAATATGTTAGTCTTGGGGTTCAACCTGTTTCTTTGTAGGTCACTGCCCTTCATTTTCTGGACCAAGTATTATATCTGTGAGAAAGTTCACAGTTCTAGGAAAAGCTCCAATTATGTTACAAACTGATTATCCATATTGGTGATACATACATAGGTAAAGATGTGTCTACTTGTTTTTGTAATTTCGGATTGGTGGCCAATGTCCAAGTGGTGTTAGTGGCTGGCCTCCTCTTCATAATACTCCCCTAACTTTTCTTTGTATATGTAAGAGCGCTGGCATTTTGGATCTAACCTCGCTGTACTTCTGAAATAAGTGTGAGTACATTTGTAGTCTCTACTGACTAGTGAAGGCTTAGGAACCCCTCTGTGTGAACAGGAGAACCACGTATGGGACAATGTCTATACCAGTGTTTTCCAAACCGGATCTTCACAGCCCTCCAACACATCATGTTTTCAGAAGTCCTTAGTTCCTTAGTATTGCACAGTAGAGAGAATCTGTGGCAGTTTCTGATGCCTTAATAATAATTCCATCACATGTGCAATACTAATGAAATCCTGAAAACATGATCTGTTGGGGGCCATAAGGACTGGAATTTGGAAAAGACTCATCAATACTATTCAAAAGGGAGAAGCATTACTCCAATACATACAGATTACACAAATGTATCTATAATAATAAGAAAGCGAGATATAAAAAGAAAAAAAAAACAGTGTGCTAGTGACTAATGCAAAGAAGGTGACTGAAGTTAACCCTACATTTGAATCCCCCCATCCATGTTACACTATCAGTGTTCTGGAAAAAGAACAAAAGACAGGGAAAAAATAATGTGTTCATTAACTCTCCATTGCAAAGGCTTACCCTGTAACTGTACCTAATTTTTCATAATACTTGTGGACATGGCTTAAAAGAGGGGGAAACTTTCAATGTTTGGGGCCAGTTTAGCTCTAGGACAGTTTCATAAACACTCATTTTGGAGCAGTCGCAAACCCTACCACACCTCCCAAGTGCTATCATAAGAAATAATGATTGGATGAGTCTTATCTGGGTTTTGTTTTACAACTTTTTTTGAGATACCATGGTCAATGGTGTACATTAATAGGGATGGCTGGGCTGACGATGTCAACTTCAAGTCTATGACTAGATTTACTTATGTAAAACAAGCTGGTCCTTTTCTACTATAGTTCCCCATACAAAATTGATATTTGTCAGCTGAACGACTGTTCAGCAAGTAGCTCTCTCCCCAGACTCTCCCACAGACAGGAGCAGTCAGCTGAGCAAAGTGCTCCAGTGTTTTCAATGGTAGAATCACTGTCAGACTTTCCAAAATCTAACATGCCGGATATTTCTCTTCCCTCACATAATGTGTAAGGGGCAATCAGGAAGCCCCCATACAAAATCGGACTGCCAGCCAATCCCGCAGATATTGGCAGGTTCGGTTAACATTAGTCTAATGTTTATGTAGGCCTTGAAGCAGACCTTTAGGCTACATTCCTAAGATGAGGTTTTCATGTTGCAGTTTTTCTGCACCTATTAAGTTAATTAGGTTACCTGCTTTTTTACTGCGTTTTTATCACGCTTTTGAAGCAGAGTTTTTTGTGGCTTGTTGATATGTCATGGTTTAATCCCTTAACGACCGCCGATACGCCTTTTCACGGCGGCGGTTAAGGATACCTATTTCTCAGCGCCACTGATTAAAGGCGCTGAGGAATAACAGTGTAGCGCCCACCAGAGTTGGAAAATCTCCAGGGTCTCAGCTACCGGGGTTAGCTGGGACCCTGGAGAACATGATCAGGGCCGTTTTTTCCGGTCCCTGCTCACATGATTACAGTTATCCAGTGAATAACGGTGATCAAGAAAAAAAAAAAGTGTGCCCGCGGTTACAATCATTTCTCTCTCCTCTGACATGATATACATGTCAGAGGAGAGAGAAATTAAGCCCCCCGAGCCCTCCCGGTACCTCTACCATGCCCCAGATCTCCTGATCCATCCTCCAGCCCTCCGTCATCTTCCAGTAAAAAAGAATGGCGGGCGCATGAGCAGTGCGCCTGCCGAGATCTGCAGGCTGGTACCCGGCAACAATAGAGAATTTTCCCTATTGGTTCCTTTTGATCACTGTGATAAACCCTATCACAGTGATCAAAAGAAAAAGAAAAAAAAAAAAAATCAAACCCCCCATTGAAAAAGTCAAATGGCGCTCCTTCCCTTCCGAGCCATGCTGTGTGCCCAAACATTGATTTTCCCTCACATATGGGGTATCGGCATTCTCAGGAGGAATTGCACAACAAATTTTATGGTCCATTATCTCTTGTTTGCGAAAATAAAAAAAATTGGGGTCTGATTTGTGTGAAATAGTGTGACATTTGTGTGAAATAGTTAAATGTTTATTTTTTACTTGCACGTTGGTGTGAAGCACGTGAAGGGTTAATAAACTTCTTGAATGTGGCTTTGAGCACCTTGAGGGGTGCAGTTTCTAGAATGGTGTCAATTTTGGGTATTTTCTGTCATAAAGGCCCCTCACAGTCACTTCAAATGTGATGTGGTCCCTAAAAAAATGTTTTGTAAATTTAGTTGGAGAAATGAGAAATCGCTGGTCAAATTTTTAACCCTTATAACTTCATAACAAAAAAACAGTTGAAAAAATTGTGCTGATGTAAAGTAGACATGTGGGAAATGTTATTTATTAACTATACAATAACTGTACAATACGTCACAAAAAAACTCTCTCAGAATCAGATGAAGCGTTCCAGAGTTATTACCTCATAAAGTGACAGTGGTCAGATTTATAAAATTTGGTTTGGTAATTAAGGACATAATTGGCTCCGTCACTAAGGGGTTACACAAAAATGCTTTGTTTTTGATAATTCCTGGTGTTTGGCTTTGACAAACTATATTGATATAGTAATGTGTGAATTATATGCATTTTTAATTATTTTTTTTAAACAATTACTATAAACAGGTACATATCGTTACATACAATCAGACTATAACATAGTATTACAGTAAGTCTGATGCATAACTTGTATTTCAATTAAGTTCAAATGAAATATAGATTGTGTTGAATCTTTTTTGTATAGATATCATTGTTTCCCAAGTACTAAGAAGTGCAAGAATAAAGTCAAAAGGTCTCGTAAACATACATAGCGACAATATGCAATTCCGGCAGGCCCGTATTTGCTATTAGGCACCGGATGCCCTGTGCATAGGGCAGTGGCGTCATATATATATATATATATTTTTTAAATCTACCCTCCTCTCCCCAGGCTCCATAAGAAAACCAGAATCTTTGCGGACGGAGGTCTCCCTGTATTCATTGGTATTAGCGTCTTTAAGACAATAATGCAAATGAAAGTCCGTGCGCTCCAGCACTTTCAGGGTCAGTGGAGCTTTAATTAGCTCCCTGACCTGGCGTGTGCATGCTCCTGACGCCAGGGCAGCCAGATGAGTTTACCTCATCACGCTGCCAACATTACGGAGTAAGACTCCGCCAAAGCCGGGAGCAGCCAGGTAAGCACTCTTTGTGCTGAAGATACAGGTGGCTGAATGGGATATCTGTGAAAAAGGGTCTGCATAAGGGGGGTGATATGTGAAAAAGGGGACTGCATGGGGGTGATAAGTGAAAAAGGGGCTGCATGGGGGGGTAATAATGAAAAAGAAGGCTGCATGGGGGGGTAATATGTGGAAAAATGGGGCTCAGTATGGAGAAGGCAATCGTGAGGGAGACAGTTCAAAGAGGAGGCAGCATGGGGTGGGGACAATGTGAAAATTTTAGTTCATAAGTGAGGAGGGTGTGATTGGTAGAATTCATAAGGGGGACGGTGTGGTGGTCATAGTATAGAAGGGGGGATGGTATGGTGGTCATAGTATATAAAGGGAGACGCGTGGTGGTCATAGTATAAAAGGGGGACGGCGTGGTGGTCATAGTATAGAAAGGGGACGGTGTGGTGGTAATAGTATAGAAAGGGGACGGCGTGGTGGTCATAGTATAGAAGTGTGGACGGCGTGGTGGTCATAGTATAGAAGTGTGGACGGCGTGGTGGTCATAGTATAGAAGTGTGGACGGCGTGGTGGTCATAGTATAGAAGTGTGGACGGTGTGGTGGTCATAGGAAAGGACAGTGTGGAGGCAATTTACTAACAGAGAAACAGTTGGGGTCATTTCTTGTGCAGGGATCACAGCGAGGGGCAGTTATTCATTCGGGGGCACAGCATTGGGCTAATTTGGGGCACAGCATGGGTGGTTGTTTTGATTCAGGAACATTATAATGACACTTATTTTTAAGGGCACCATGTCGGGATGTGCTGCAGAAGAGCGGAGAAGATGGAGATCTGCAGTGATGAGCTGTGATGGGAAAAATCATCATGGCACAAGGACCTGTGAGGTACCTAGATCTAAGAGTGGCTAAATACATTAGCTAAATGCAGATTTTAAATGACTGCTGATCAAGCAGATTGTCAGTCTTTAATAGCCTGTTTAGACAGTCTGTGACCGCACTTTCATGTGCACAGGATGATCTTTACATGATCGTCCTGTGCATACAGAATATTATTGTTCTTGGTAGCATGTGATCACAGGACAATGTGCTGTCGAGAAAGATGATATTTAAAGGGTGCCTACATAAACATTTCTTTAGGGAACGTAGCCCCTATAAAAATCAAACCAGGCATATACATTTTAAACTAATAATGAAAAACATTATTTTTTTTATGCAAATGAGGGCACATTGGTGCTTTTTTGGCGTGCCTATGGTGCACCAAAATATTGCACCCATCTATTTGTTTTTTAAGCCAATTTCCTGTGTTGATTGACAGCGCTCCATTGGTAAGAGGCTACTTCACTCCAAGTGTCATTGTGGCTGTGCACATAATGTGGTTGCAGGTGCGTTCTCATTTCTGGTTCCTGCCCGTCTCTGGCAGCCGCTAGAGCAGCTTCAATGAGGAGGATGACGGGTGTTTAAGTGAACAGACAGCATGAACATGTCACATGGTGCTGTCCTCCCTGAAGTTACTCACTACACTTCCAGGTGCGGCGACCACAGACAGGCAGGATCCACGCATCAGAGCACGTCCATAACCACACTGTGTGCACTCCCGCAATGTCACTTGGAGCACTCACTGTTTTCAATGGACCGCTGTCAATCAATACAAGGGACTACGGTTAATATGCAAATATTAGGGCATATCAGTGCAGCAAGGCATAGACCACACCAAGGGTGCACTGAAGCGCCCTCCTTTGCATATTAGATAAACGTGGATTTTTCAGCAAATGTTAAGTTAAATTGTATACACCTGGTATGATTTTTGTATGGGCTACGTTCGCTATTATAAATGTTTATGCAGTTTAATTGGCATTTTGTGGGTGACAGTCTCCCTTTAAGTAAGCTTAAAAATTTCACACAAACAAATGTTTTTCTCCTGTATAGGGTGATTGACAGCCTGTTTAGGTAGACCGATTATCGACTGCAGTGTAAATGCACTTGAAAGAGTAAACGTTTGAGAGATTATTTTATATGTTTTAGGGTCATTAATTCTGATCAGGTGTGTGGGGGAACCTCGCACCCTACCAATCGCTCAAAAGACTTTAGAAAAGCGCAGCTCATGAGACAGAAGAGCATACAGAGCAGAATGGATGCAGTAGAAAGTCATAGTTCAGTCTCCTGAGCGGTGCACTTCTAAGAGGTCTTTTGAGCAAATCAGCGGGGGTCTCCGCACACATTGCTGCACCAACCTGCTCAGAATTTATGGACCCAAAACATAAAAGATATCTCCCAAAAGTTAAAAAGATGCTCCGAAGGCAAAGTAATTTTCATTCTAAATCCCTATCTATTTAGTGCCATAATCGAAACTATTTTCTAATGTACTTGCATTAAAAATTTCCTGTCCTTCCCTAACTACACTAATTGCTTTTCTATTTTTTTTCCCCACTTCCTTTTTGATGACTCTTCATTTTAGAATCCCAGTGTATGCTGGGATACTCAAACCAGGAGTTATCAGGAGGCAAAGGCTGCGGTCACTGCCGCAGCCTCTGCCCCCTCCCTGAATCAAAGCGCCATCAGTGATGCTCATTTCAGGGGCTGGGCCAGTCCTTTCCCTTCGCAAAGACCAGCGACGTCATTTGTGAGGGCGGTGTTGGTCTCTGCACGCCGGGTATTCTGACACTGCTCTGTTGCTGGCTCATTACCACTGATTTGAGCCAGCAACAAAGGCACGCTGTCATTGTGTACAGCGCGCAGGGACTACCCCAGTCCCTGAAATGAGCGTCACTGATGACACTTAATTTTAGGGAGGGGTAGAGGCTGCGGCAGTGACCGCAGCCTCTTCCCCTTGATGACGCTTTGTATGGGTATCCCCAGCATGCACTGGGATTCTCAAACGAAGCATCATTAAAAAGGAAGTATAAAACAAGAAAGAAAAGTCGTTAGATAGTGTATTTAAGGAAGGATATGAAATTTTTAATACCAGTATATTTGAAAATAGTTTAGACTATGACACTAAATATATAGAATGAAAATTACTTGGCCTTGGGCCCACTCCTTTAAGTTATTCTTTAAATGTTTACAAGTGCTTCGGCCTGCATCTAATCAGTACTGACTGTGGTTCTTGTATGGTCCACAGTTTGATGATGGTTAGTAATATTAATTCTAATAATCTTCTCGCCATTGTTAAGGACATTCTGGAAGTTGAAGTTTCATGCGATACAAGTGTATGACTGGGGGCTAACCTGACATTGCAAGTGATCATTGTACTAATCTTGGTGAAGTATATATCTACGGACGGTGGTTCTGGTGCTGTATTTCTGTACTGATGATTGTTCTGGTGTTGTTGTCATGTACTGACGATGGTTGTGGTGATGTATTAGACCTCTGTGCCTGCACTTGTACTGATACTGGCTGGTGACCGGTTCATGCAACGCTATTTGAATCCCCTAATGTATTTTATTGATGGCCGCACCGTACAATACAAGCATTTTTTATTATTCACCTTTCGTGTCTCCCCTATTTCCTCATAGATTGCAAGCTTGCGAGCAGCAGGGACCTCACTCCTTTTGCTATCTGATTTACGTGTCACTCTAATGTCTTTATTGTCTGTTCAAGTGCCTTATAAAATGTAAAGTGCTGCAGAATATGTTGGTGCTATAGAAATAAAAATTATTATTATCATGTATTCATGTGCTGAGGGTGGTTAACCTAACATTGCAGTACTAATCTTAGTAATGTATTTATCTACTTGTGGTGATTCTGGTGATTGTATTTATGTGCTGATAATAGTTCTGGTAATGTAGTTGCGTACTGATGGTGGTTCTGGTGAATTTTCAATGTAGATGTTGGAATCTTTAATTTATTAAGCATGATACTTGATCATTACAGGTTCAGTGTGCGGAACTGAAAATACAGCCATCTGAATTAGACCGTATTTGTCAGCTGAACAAGTGTTTAACTAATTCCCTATACATTATAGACGGCTGTCTGATCACTTGGCCAGCAGCTATCTCGCCCCAACTTTCTCATATACAGGAGTGCTCACTTTGCCAAGCGTTTCTGTGTTCTCTATAAGAGCCGCTGCCAGACATCTCTGGAGGCTTATCATTTAGAGCAGAGGTCCCCAACCGCCGGTCCGCGGACCAGGACCGGGCCGTTGGGGTTTTTCAGCCGGTCCGCGGCGCCGCTGACAGCTAGCTCCGCGGCCCTACGCCTGGTCAGAGCTCGCTCTGTGTGGATTTATAATGTTTTCTGCCATAGCCGTGACAGCTCGCAGCTCCCGGCAGAGAACATTATGCAGGACGGGGTGGGGCGTCGGGCGGGTCTTAGTGACGCGGCCCTCCTGCACAGCATGGTGTGTTCCTGACGGGGTGGGGCGGCAGGCTCTCCTCACTGACACGCCCCCGGCAGAACATGTTATGTGGGGCGTGCTGGGGCAGCAGACTGGCTTCAGTGACGCGGCTCCCGGTACCGGTGTTCAGTGTGTAGCGCTGCTAAGCAGCAGCGCTGTATACACTGACGCTCAATGTACAATGCTGCTACTTAGCAGCGCTGTACACCGAGGTCCCGCCAGCATCCTCCCCATACAGCTCCACCCCTCCATAACCCCACCCCCATATGACCAAAGCCCCGCCCCCACCCCCACCGGGCCGTGGAAAACTGGTCTTGCTTAAAGCCGGTCCATGGTGCAAAAAAGGTTGGGGACCTCTGATTTAGAGAACATAAGGATCTCCCTGGACATCAGCCAAGAGCACCTATACACATTAGACTTTCAGCAGAACCTGTCGATATTGACGGATTCGGACAATTTTAGTCTGTGTATGCGCGGGCTTAACTACTATCTAAAGGATACGGGCGCACAATGTCTTTTAAGCTTCTGCAAATTTAATGAGTTTTTCAGGCAGAAGATTCTTCGGGACACGCTGGTGTATATTGTGCTAAAGGTTTTTTTTTTTTTGCTTCTTTTCAGTCATCTTTTGGGGACCAGTTTTTACTTTAATTGTATTACATAAACTAGTGGCGAGCAGCTTCCAAGTTTAAGCCGCCTAATGAATGGTCGGATCACTTCGTTCAACCACTTCACATCTTTGGAAACCTGAAGCTGTTAAAAGAAGCTGAAAAGACTGAACATATGATCAGCAAGTAATTTCTATACTGCAGTGCATATGTTCTATCTTTTTAGAGTTTATTTAGAGCTTTTTCAGGTGGGTAAAAGAGCGGAAACGCCTGAAATAGATGTCGAGTGCACATAATACCCTTAGTCTGACTTACCAGTAGGGGGCATGGAAACTTAAAGTGCCTAGGGCAGCATGAACACAAAATATGGCCCTGAAAACCAGAATATTCTACTAGAATGAAAGTCTAAAACTTTAATCCTAAAACAAAGAGGATGTCACGGGTGTGTCAGAAGTGACAGACCGTCGCCATGCAGTTGGTTGGAGATCCCTTCGTTTGGCATTACAGACACCTTCTTAGAAGCTGTCTCTCTAGAACCCAGCGGCTACCTTGCTCTTGCTAATTAACACCCTGGCCTGGGTGTATAAATACCAGCTGTTTGCTAGAGGGAGGTTCCGGCGATACTCACATGACCCCTTGTGAAGGCTTGGAGCAAGAGCATTACTATTTCCTCTTTGGTGCTAAGAGGACGTCTGTTCATCTCTCTGAAGTCGACTAAAGTTAATCTTTAACTCCCCCTTGTCGTCTTTAGTTGTCAGTGGGGATCGACTAGAGCTCATCCCCTCCCTTCCCTAGCCAGGGCCAAGTGCCAGGGAAAGACCGGGTGAAGTTCCTGTGTGGTGACTGGTGCGGAACCAAAATAGGGACGTTAGGGGAGACAGGGTGATATAAGGTCAGCCTAGGAGGTCTCCACTACCCCCTTTCCCTAGAGTCTGGGCCTCCTTTTCCCCCTTGCACCTTGCTTTCCTACACCTTGAGTGACAGAGTAACAACAACTAACAAACAACATGCTGTGGAAAAAAGGAACAAAAAAGAGGAATCACCTTCTTAGATTACAGTGTAAGGCTATGTGCCCACGATGCAGAAATGCTCAGGATTTTTTCCTGAGAATTTCTGCATCTCCCTGGCAGAAAAAAACGCATGCGGATTGTACATGCGTTTTCCTGCCAGGGACATGCAGAAATGAAGCGCTATTCACTGGCATTTCCGCATGCGGATTGACAAGCGCTTTCCAAGCGATTAGCATCACTTGGAAAGTGCTTGTGACAACTAAGTCACACTATATAAATCCATGCAAAAGGCATGGATTTATATAGTGTGACCCGAGAGAGTGGTTAAAAATAAAAAAATAAACTAATACTTACCTTCCAATGGCCCCCGAGACTTGCTGTGCTCCTGTGCTGGCTGCCGTCAGATCGCGGTACTGAAAAGACCTGCAGTCACATGACTGTGACGTCAGCGCAGGTCCTTCAGTCCTGTGCGATCTGTCAGCAAGCGAAGAGAAGTAATCCGGGGGCCGTCGGAAGGTGAATATCATCTTTATTTTTTTTTTATTCTTTTTTTTATGGTACCTGGGTGTGGAGGAGAGTCTCCTCTCCTCCACACCCGGGTACCATCCGCACATTAGAACGCGCCAATTAAGCAAGTACAGATGCAGTCTTGCGGAATTGGCGCGTTCTAATGCAAGTCAATGGCGGCGAAAACGCAGCGCTTCCGCAAAATTAATGGACATGCTGCGGATTTTTGAGCGCAGCAAATCCGCATCATGGGCATTGAAAGTGCGGAATTGCATTGGAGACCATGGGGGAAGGTTTACCAAACGGTTCCCAAGCGTTTACGCTGCGGAAATTCCGCAGCGTAAACACTTGAAAAACGCATCGTGGGCACACAGCCTATTAGTAGAGAATATCATGCTGGTTTATATTAGTTGGGCGTGTCAAAGAGGAGATGAATTCCAGAAATCCCATATCTTATAAAATTTCTCTGGACAACCTCTATTTTGGTAGACTGTACTTTTGTAAGGTATTATTGAATTGACTAATTCAATCAATCAAGGACTTTAAGGTTGGGCAGGTATTGCCCATCTACTGGAGGGCTAACAACTTCCTTGCTAAAAACAGCGTCTCACGGGGAAAGATTTTGGATTACTTGCGTTATTTCCACTGAGGAGATGCACTTAAAATGCATGTGTGTTTTTTACCTGCGGATTTTCCACATCTAATACCAGTCTATGGGGAAAATCAGCACATAAAACTCAGCGTACCCACAAGAGAAATTGACCCGCTGAGGATTTGAAACATGCACCGCAGGTCAGTTTATGCAGAATAAAGTTTTCTGTTTTGTTTAATTTCGCCTCTCCATTGCGGAGATATTAGCAATCAAATATTTGGGCACCTAGTAAGTTAACTTTAGTTAAGTCCAAGTCAGTATAATAGATAATTTTCACTGGGGTGTGTACTTCTGCCTCCTGTATGATGCTGACCAATCAAAAGCAAGCAGCAGCATAGAAGTGCAGAAAGACGCGTGATAATGCATGATCAGAGTCCAGAGGTTTTTGGCAACAAACGAAATTAAAAAAAAAAGTTTTATTCCGCTCAACAGCCATTATTACATTATGTGTCCAGTTCAACATGAAAAATTTGGTGAAAGGTCCTCTTTTAAGACTGTACATGTTAGGTAGTTTATGTACAAAATGTTGTGAAAAAATTTTTTTTTAGAACATTGTATAGTGGATTAAATAACTTAAATAAGTCACTTGGTCAGATGACAAATTACTTAGGGTCACATCCAACCTTTTTGCTCAGTGCTTGTTTCTGGCTTTAAAAATTATTTTAAATTCTCATTTACAAAATAATAATAATAATAATAAGATTAACTGTAAAGTTAATGTTTTCTGTTTAATAAAAAAAGAATGAAAATGAAAGACAGGAACACCAACAAATTCTCACGTCCACACAATCTGATCTCCGGCATTAGACACTATATGGACTTTTTAAAAAGCAAATTTCAATAGTTACATAAAAGTTATATTGATGGACACAAACATAAAACAACATACCTCTCTCAGGATAGGATCTGCTATAGAGCTAAGGTTGACAGTGCCTTCATATGTCAAATAGTAGAATATATTTAGAGCTCGAACAGCTTCAGGACCCTGCTGCTTGTAGCCAAATATAAGATCAATCCACTGGTGGAGCTGGCAAGAAACAAATTCACTTTCCAAGGCCTGCAACAAAGGTAGAAAGACATTGTGAACAATGTATGGAAGTAAAAAATATTAAAAACACACAATGATTAAACTACATGTATATATATCTATATAGATATATGTATATATTAGTTGAAGCAACTGAAGGTATACACAAAATCTTACAGTCAGCGATTTCTGGCTCTGGAAAATAAGTTTTTAGTCTCTTGTAACCTATACTTAGTTTTTTTTCCAGGACGGGAGCATACAACTTACAAATAAATTGCTGGCTACATAACGTCATAAAGATTTTATAAATTCAGGACGCAGTGTACTAGCGTTGAAAACATGAAAGATTTTACACTAGTCCGTTTAGAAACTACAAAATGTTTTAGATCTTTAATATAGTTTGGGATTTCAGCTTAAATCATCACTCCGGTGTTTCTATTTCTTATTTCCCCACTGGAATGTTATCACTAATGCATGTTCCCTGTCTAGTAATATACTAACCAGCCACCATCTTATGTTTCCAGCACTGACCAGTTTATCTTTTGTGTTAGGATGAAGTTGGTGCCGTTACGAACCGCGCTCCTCCATGAAGAAGTTGCCAGTTTACTTCTTCAGGTACATAGCTAATGCTGACCATATGGTGGGATGTATATATATACACATTAGCATATGGGATGAAAAAAGACCGCCAAAGAACCCCTTGGCGCCAAAACGATAAGGGTCTCATTGTTTAAAAAACATATCTAAAATCAACAACCATAATAGAGAGTCCAAACTCCTATTATACATGAATTCCTCATATTAACCAGTCCTTCAGATGGCATTCTAGTAAAGTCTGATTTTTTTCACTGACCCATAGACCTGAATTGCTGATTTTGATCTGACCCTTGGATCAAAATCGGATATGTCTCCGCAATTTTTTTCAGACTGCTCAGTCCGTAAGGTATCAAAGAAATGTGAATTGCCCCATAGACCATCACAGGTATGAGTGCTATCCATAAAAATCATGGAGAGCAATCGTATGCGAAAATTGGAAATCTGAATGAGGCCTTGAATTGAGAGCTTGTGACGGTAAGCTCTGGCTTCCAGTAAGTCAGGAACTGTGGTCACATGATGGCAGAACTGGACTGGGGCGGTGTCGGAAAGAGCAGATGATGGAAGCTGGTAAGTATATAACTAAGGGACATGGAACGTGCATTAGTGATGTCACTCCAGGGGTAAAATAAAAAAAAGCCAAAGTGATGTTAAAAAGTGGTGTTAAAATTTCCTTAATGGAAGTTTCATTTCTGAGACGTGTTAGAAGGAAGCTGGGGAACAAAAAAGCAAATAGGGTTTTATCAGGTAGTAAAGGGTGCAATGGAGGGCAGAGATTTGCTCACCTGGTGGAGTTGTGTAATACACAACAATATTAGAGCTTTGAAAAGATCAGCTACTGCAGATCCACAGGTACAAAAAAACACAGGTAACCAAAAAGATAAGAACAGGTGGTTCCTTTGCGCTGCTGATGGGAACCAGGAAGATAACAGGAGACTCAAAAACTTTACATGGTTTTATCATCTACGCATTTCAAAATCATCAGATTTCTTCACCAGGATACAAACCACAGTCTGTGAAGCAATCACAGTGAAGCAGGTTGGATTAGCCTGCATTTCCAGGTCTGATCTGCTCAGTGATGTCAAACAGAAGATCGTTGACTGTCAGGTACTACAGCAGGGTTCTATATTGTGGTGTTATGACCAATCGTGGCCTTTTAACCTCATAAATGTTGCTGTCAATAGTGACAGCAGCATGTAGTTGGTTATCTCCATCATTACCCTGTGGACTCTCAATGATTACTATAGTAACCCTAAGACCAAGTTATGACCTTGTGGTCTGCCAGCTATGGTGGTCTGTTAGGCCCTGCTACACACAGGGTCCGACAAGCCAGGTGTCAGAGTAAAGTCAGGTGCAGATGACCACATTTTTGGCCCGAGTGTGATCTGACAAAACATCGGATCAAACTCAGACCAATGTTAGTCTGTGCATATGTCCGATTTTTTGCTCGGACATAGTATGCTTGATGAAAAAAATTGCTGCATGCCCGAGTTTGATATTTAGATCGCACTCAGCCAAGAAAGTCATTAAGTTAGTGGAAACCATCTGAGTGCATATCCGAGTGCAGTCCGATTTACACGAACTGACACAATGGAGAAGATGGAGACATTTTTTTCTCCATCTTCATCTCATAGTGTGCTCAAACTCTGATCAGAGTGTGATTTGCATAATCAGCACAATTCTCTTAATTGAGAGAATCTATAGCTATCTGAACTTGCCCTAAAACTGACAGCTCTCATGCACTACAGTTCACGAGACCAGCGCAATCACAACATGTAAAATATTCAAATCCCGTAGTAGGACATAGTGAAAGATAAATTGTCAAAAAAAGGCACACAAAATATCAAGTAAAAATATTTTGTCACTAATAATGAAGGTTTTATGTAAAAAAATTAAAAAAAAAATGGACAAACATTCACATAGTTGGTATCTCCACAGATGGAAATACCAAAACAATTAAACTGTCACATTATTTGTCCCATATAGTGAAGCTCATAAAAAGAATTAAAAAAAAAATTTTTTCATCATACGGTCACAAAAAATGTAACAAAATAAAAATTTGTAAGTAAAAACAAATTGCATCAAGGAGTCATTGTTTTGAAAAAACAAAACAAAACAAGCCCACCTACCCCACTGCTCAATCGGCAGAAAAATAAAAAAAATAAAAAGTTTTGGTCCTCAGAATAAGTTGAAAAAAATGTTTTTATATGTAAAAGTAACAAAACAAAGAAAAAAAAGCTATAAAAATTTGGTATCACTGCAATCGTATGGCCACAAGCCCATAGCAGCCTCATCACTTATATCACATGGTGAACGGCATAAAAAAAAGTGACAAAACAAAAACAATTCTTTTACTTTTGCATATTTGTTCATTCTGCCTCCCAAGAATCAGTATGAAGGCTCGCTCACACAAGCGAATAAATTGGACCAATGTTAATCAATGGGGCAGTGCAGATCTGCAATTTTTTTCTCAGCTGAATTCGGCATGAGAAAACAATCACAGCAAGCTGCGGGTGCATCTAAGAATCGGATCGCACTCACCCATGCAAGTCTATCAGTGCGCTGCGAAACATCGAACTGGACTGGGATGTGATCGTAGTGCAGTCCGATTATCGAGGATGCCAGCAATGGAGGAGATGGAGAAATTACTTTGTCCGTCTCCTCCGCACCTGTGCTCCGATTCTCTCATGCGAGATAATCGGAGCGCAGTAAAATGACACTTGGCTCACAGCCGCGTTTGAGCCAAGTGTCATTAGCATATCGCATCGGATGGTAAACACTAGTGTGATTCCAGTCTAAGGCTCAGATCCCATTACGGGTATGTGCACACAGCATCTTTAAAACCCCGGCGGACCTGCTATGGTTTTCCAAGGCGAAGCCACATCACACACATCCCCTACCCATAAAAAAGCAATCCAGCACAATCTGCACTCCTAAATCCAAATGCCCCTCACTCTGCTGAGCTGCAGTGTGTGCCTAAACCGCACTCATCATCCACATGTAGGACATTGCTGTAGCAAAAAGAACCTACACCTACGGAGTGCATGTCTCCAGAAGCACTAGCTGCGCACAATATAAGGGCACTAAGTAGAATATGCAATTTTCATTTGCAATACACATTACAAGCATTTTTTCTGGAAAACACCATGAAACCAAAATAGTCACTGCATCCATAGATGAATTAATTGAGGGGTATAATTTCCAAAACAGGGTCTTTTGAGGAAGGGGGGGGGTGTTTCTAATGTTTTGGCATGTCGGGGGCTCTGCAATTAGCTCCCGCAATTTATTTCACCAAAATCCGAGCTCCAAAAGTCAGATAGAGCTTATTCCCTTGTAAGCCCTGCAGCATGGCCAAACAGAAGCTTTGGACCAGATATTGGGCATCACTGGATTCATAAATTGGGCAACAAATTGTGGGGTTAATTTTAACAAATTATTCCTTGTGAAAATTAAAAGCTTGCATCTAACATTTTAGTGGTAAAAATATAATTTTTCATTTCCCCGGCCGAATCTTATAAAATTCTAAGAGGCAGGGTTTAAATTATTCACTATACCTGTAGATAAACTCCTTGATTGAGATAGTTTCCAAAATGGGGTCACTTTTCGAGGGCTTCGCTGTTCCAGATAGCCCTGGAAAAAGCCTACTCAAAAGGTAAGTCATGGTTTGTGTGGTGGATCTAGCACTTTCACTTTATTATGGATAAGCACCTAACTGACTAGTTTAAGCCGTCGTGCATTGTAATGTAGATTACTTTTCAGCTATATTTCTAGTTATATCCACTATAAGTACTCTTAGGCTGTGTGCCCACTATGCGTTTTTTAAGCATTTCCGCAGCGGCAATTCCGCTGCAGAAACGCTTAAAACACGCTTGGTAGAAGGTCTGCCATTTTCCCCAATGATAATCCGCATGTGCTGTGCACATGCTGCGGAAATTTCCACTGCGGAAAAATCCGCAGCACTACCAATTATTTTGCGGAATCGCGGTGTTTTTGCCGCCATTGATTTGCATTGGAACGCATGTAATCTGCATCACTGCATCTGTACATGCGGATAACATGAGGTTCAATGTGCGGATGGTACCCGGGTTTGGAGAAGAGGAGACTCTCCTCTGGACCCAGGTACCATAGTACCTGTAAAAAAAAGAATAAAATAAAAAATAAATATTATACTTACTTTCATTTAGTCATGTGATGGGTCACGCGACGTACGTGTGTGTGTGTGTGTGTGTGTGTGTGTGTGTGTGTGTGTGTGTGTGTGTGTGTGTGTGTGTGTGTGTGTTATATATATATTATACATATATATACACATATATACGCACACACATACAGTACAAACCAAAAGTTTGGACACACCTCATTTAAAGATTTTTCTGTATTTTCATGACTATGAAAATTGTACATTCACACTGAAGGCATCAAAACTATGAATTAACACATGTGGAATTATATCCTTAACAACAAAGTGTGAAACAACTGAAAATATGTCTTATATTCTAGGTTCTTCAAAGTAGCCACCTTTTGCTTTGATGACTGCTTTGCACACTCTTGGCATTCTCTTGATGAGCTTCAAGAGGTAGTTATATATAAATACACACAGATCTATATCTAAATATATTTATATATATCTATCTATATACACATACATCTCTCTCTACACTGTGTGCAGAATTATTAGACAAGTTGTATTTTAGAGGATTATTTTTATTATTGATCAACAACTATGTTCTCAATCAACCCAAAAGACTCAAATAACCAAGCTTAATATTTTTGGAAGTTGGAGTGTTTTTTTCTTTTAGATTTGACTATCTTAGGAGGACTTGTGCAGGTAACTATTACTGTGCAGAATTATTAGGCAACTTAATAAAAACCAAATATAATCCCATCTCACTTGTTTATTTTCACCAGGTAAACCAATATCAGTGCACAAAATTTAGAAATAAACATTTCTGACATGCAAAAACAAAAAAATTAGTGATCAATATAGCCACCTTTCTTTAGGATGACACTCAACAGCCTTCCATCCATAGATTCTATCAGTTGCTTGATCTGTTTTCAATCAGCATTGCGTGCAGCAGCCACCACAGCCTCCCAGACACTGTTCCGAGAGGTGTACTGTGTTCCCTCCCTGTAGAACTCACATTTTATGATGGATCACAGGTTCTCTATGGGGTTCAGATCAGGTGAACAAGGGGGCCATGTCATTATTTTTTCTTCTTTTAGACATTTACTGGCCAGCCACGCTGTGGAGTAGTTGGATGCATGTGATGGAGCATTGTCCTGCATGAAAATCATGTTTTTCTTGAACGATACCGACTTCTTCCTGTACCACTGCTTGAAGAAGTTGTCTTCCAGAAACTGGCAGTAGGTCTGGGAGTTGAGCTTCACTCCATCCTCAACCCGAAAAGGTCCCACAAGTTCATCTTTGATGATACCAGCCTATATCTGTACCCCACCTCCACCTTGCTGGCGTCTGAGTCAGAGTGGAGCTCTCTGCACTTTACTGATCCAGCCTCTGGCCCATCCATCTGGCCCATCAAGAGTCACTCTCATTTCATCAGTCCATAAAACCTTTGAAAAATCAGTCTTAATATATCTCTTGGCCCATTCTTCACATTTTATCTTATGTTTCTTGTTCAAAGGTGGTCGTTTTTCAGCCTTCCTTACCTTGGCCATGTCCCTGAGTATAGCACACCTTGTGCTTTTTGATACTCCAGTAACGTTGCAGCTCTGAAATATGGCAAAACTGGTGGCGAATGGCATCCTGGCAGCTTCACGCTTGATTTTCCTCAATTCATGAGTTATTTTGCGCCTTTTTTGGCCAACACGCTTCTTGCGACCCTGTTGGCTATTTGCCATGAAACGCTTGATTGTTCGGTGATCAGGCTTCAAAAGTTTGGAAATTTCAAGACTGCTGCATCCCTCTGCAAGACATCACACAATTTTGGACTTTTCAGAGCCCATCAAATCTCTCTTCTGACCCATTTTGCCAAAGAAAAGGAAGTTGCCTAGTAATTAAGCACACCTTATATAGGGTGTTGATGTCATTAGTCAACACCCCTCCTCATTACAGAGATGCATATCACCAGATTTACTTAATTGGTAGTTGGCTCTCAAGCCTATGCAGCTTGGAGTAGGACAACATGTATAAAAAGTATCAAAGTGATCAAAATATGCATTTGCCTAATAATTCTGCACACAGTGTATACAGGGTGATCCAAAAGTAAGTGGACAGAAAATAATAACATTTATTTTGATTTATACATAAAATTATATTTACTAACACAAGCATAACATTGACAATTAAATTTTATTCTGAACAATAATACAAAAGCCCTTAAATTTTATCAACGCAGGTGCTCAAACAGTTTTCCATTACAATTTGTACAGCTTTGAAGTCCGCCTCTTACGCTTTGACAAACTTTTTTGCACAAGTCTCTTTGGGTATTAATTTCTTGAAATGCATCTCTTATGTAATTTTTCAAATCACTGACACTTTTTTGTTTTCGACTATAAACTTTGTCCTTGAGTACTCCCCAAAAGAAAAATTCCATTGGGGTCAAGCCTGGTGAACGTGCCGGCCAATCAAGTGGGCCTCTTCGGCCAATCCATTTATTAGGAAATGTTTTATCAAGATACTCGCGGACTACTCTTGAATAATGTGGAGGGGCCCCATCTTGTTGGAAATAAAGGTCATTTGAATTAGGCTGTTGCTGTAACTGGGGAACAACTTGATTCATTAGAATTTCGAGATACTTATCTCCTGTGACTGTTCCATCAAAAAATATTGGTCCTAAAACACCAAAACTTGAAATACCACCCCAAACATTGACGCCAGGCTCATTTAGTTGTAGCTCTAATGTTAAATGCATGTTCTCATTATACCAGTAAATACAATTATGTCTGTTAATATGGCCGGATAATTTGAAAGAAGCTTCATCACTCCACATAATGTTATCTAAAATTACTGGATTTTCTTCAATTTCGTTAAGCATAATCTCACTAAATTGCAGCCGCCTGTCTGGATCATCCTCCAATAAACCATGAATTAGACGAGGGCGATAAGCTTTCCACCCAATAGATTTCAGGATTCGCATGATAGAAGCTCGTGAAATTCCCAATTCCAAAGAGGATCTTCTGGTGGACTTTTTTGGACTCTGAACAAATGTTTCAGCAACAAGTTGATTATTATCTTCTGTACAGACGGTTTTGGGTCGACCAGTTTTTGGAGCATTAATGATTGAGCCAGTGGCATTGAATTTGTCACAAATGCGGTAAATGGTTTGTCTCTTTGGGGCTTGAGCACCAAATGTTTCAACCCAATTTGCTCTAACGGTTTCAGCATTTTGAGATTTCCAATACTCTGTTAAAATCAATTTTCTTTGATCTGTATTTAAATTATTTGCCATTATGTGTTATCTGAAAAGAAAACAGATTTGGGGGAGATCTATCTGTGAAAACTAGATCTGTGAAACTGGCTCAGTTGCCCTTAGCAACCAATCAGATTCCACCTTTCATTTTCCAAAGAGTCTGTGAGGAATGAAAAGTGGAATCTGATTGGTTGCTAAGGGCAACTGAGCCAGCTTCACTTTACACCATGTTTGATAAATCTCCCCATTCATAACCTTATTACACTTTCTGCCAACCTACTTTTGGACCACCCTGTATATCTGTGTATATATCTATCTATCTATATACAGTTGAAGCCAGAAGTTTACATACACTATATAAAAAGACACATATGCATGTTTTTCTCAATATCTGACATGAAATCAGAATAAACCTTTCCTGTTTTAGATCAATTAGGATTACCATAATATTTAATATTTGCCAAATGCCAAAATAATGAGAGCGAGAATGTTTTAAGGCATTTTTATTACTTACTGCAAAGTCAAAAGTTTATATACACTAAGATTACTATGCCTTTAAACAATTCTGAACTGCCCATATGATGATGTCATGTGTTTGGAAACTTCTGATAGTTTTTTTGGCAACATCTGAGTTAATTAGAGACACCTGTGGATTTATTTTAATGGACACCTGAAACACAATGCTCGTTTGTGTAGCATCATGGGAAAGTCTAAAGAAATCAGCCAAGATATCAAGAAGAGAATTGTGGTCTTGCACAAGTCTGGCTCATCCTTGGGTACAATTTCAAGTTACCTGAAGGTGCCTCGTTCATCTGTACAAACAATTTTATGCAAGTACAAACAAGATGGGAAAGTCCAGCCATCATACCGCTCAGGAAAGAGATGGGTTCTGTGTCCCAGGGATGAACGTGCTTTGGTCCGACATGTGCAAATTAACCCAAGGACAAAAGCAAAAGACCTTGTGAAGATGATAGTGGAGGCTGGTAAGATTGTGTTAATATCCACAGTGAAACGAGTACTGTATTAACATGGGCTGAAAGATCACTGTGCCAGGAAGAAGCCATTATTCCAAAAGAAACATAAAAAAGCCAGATTAATGTTTGCCAAATGCACACAGGAACAAAGACCTTAATTTTTGGAGACAGGTCCTGTGGTCTGATGAAACTAAAATTGAACTTTTTGGGCAAAATGACGTTTGGAGGAAAAAGGGAGAATCTTGGAAGCCTAAGACCACCATCACAACTGTGAAACATGGGGGGTGGCAGTATCATGTTGTGGGGTTGTTTTGCTGCAGGAGGGACAGGTGCACTTCAAAAAATAGATGGCATTATGAGAAAAGAAGATTATGTGGCAATACTGAAGGAACATTTCAAGACATCAGCCAGGAAGTTAAAGCTTGGGCGGAAATGGGTCTTCCAAATGGACAACGACCCGAAGCATACTGCCAAAATGATAACAAAGTGGCTTAAGGATAACAAAGTCAATTTTTTGGAGTGGCCATCACAAAGCCCTGATCTCAATCCTATTGAAAATCTATGGGTAAAGCTGAAAAGCCAGGTGCGAGCAAGGCGATCTACAAACCTGGATCAGTTACACCAGTTCTGTCAGGAGGAATGGGCCCACATTCCAACCAACTATTGTGAGACGCTTGTGGAAGAAGATATCTCAAATGTTTGATCCAAGTCATTCAGTTTAAGGGCAATGGTACCAAATACTAAATGAAATGTATGTAAACTTTTGACTATGCAGTAAGTAATAAAAATGCCTTAAAACATTCTCTCTCTCTCCTTATTCTGGCATTTGGCAAATATTAAAAATTATGGTAATTCTAATTGACCTAAAACGGAAAAGGTTTATTCTGATTTCATGTCAGATATTGAGAAAACATGAATATGTGTCTTTTTATATAGTGTAGGTAAACTTCTGGTTTCAACTGTATACATATATATCCATCTATCTATCTATCTATATATATACACACACACATACCGTATTTTTCAGACTATAAGACGCACTTTTTTCCTCCAAAATTTTGGAGGAAAATGGGAGGTGCGTCTTATAGTCCAAATGTTGGGGGGGGGATGTATATATATGTGGGGTGTGGGATAAGCGGTAGCGGAGGAGGAGCGGGGCACAGGAGGGAGCAGCGGCCTGCTGCAGCCTACACTGTCCCCGCTGCTAAAGAAAATGAATACTCACTGCTCCCCACGCCCACGCGGGCACAGGCGATTCCGGCAGCAGCAGGAGCTCCTTAATAGCGGCACACAGTGTAGCTGCGCTGCAGCTCCTGCCGGAATCGCCTGTGCCCGCTGTTAAAGGGGGTGAATATTCATGCCCTTTAATAAGCGGGCACACGCGATAGCCCGGCAGCAGCAGGAGCCGCAGCGCGGCTACGCTGTGTGCCGGCTATGAAGGAGCTTGAAGTCACTGCTCCCCGCACACACAGTCCCGGCGTGTGGAGTACTGACTTTCGGCAGCTGATCTCTCCTTGTGAGCCGTGCATGGCAGTGACGTCATGCGCGGCTCACATGGAGAGATCAGTGCAGGCAGACAGGACGCAGCGCTGGAGGAGAGAAGAAAGGAGAGTATGAGTTTTTATTTTTTTTATGTGCAGCCTGATGGGGATTAGGGGGACCATGCATACCAGGGTAAGGATGAGGGGACCATACATACCAGGGTAACGCTGAGGGGGTCATACATAACAGGATAAAGATAAGGGGGCCATACATTACAGGATAGGGATTAGGCGTGCCATGCATACCAGGATAGGGATTAGGCGTGCCATGCATACCAGGATAGGGATTAGGCGTGCCATGCATACCAGGATAGGGATTAGGCATGCCATGCATACCAGGATAGGGATTAGGCGTGCCATGCATACCAGGATAGGGATTAGGCGTGCCATGCATACCAGGATAGGGATTAGGCGTGCCATGCATACCAGGATAGGGATTAGGCATGCCATGCATACCAGGACAGGGATGAGGGGTGCCATGCATATCAGGATAGGGATGAGGGGGATCCATACATATCAGGATAGGGATGAGGGGTGCCATGCATACCAGGATGGAGGGGTTCCATGCATACCAGGATGGAGGGATGCCAGGCATACCAGGATGGGGATGGGGACCACGTATAAAAGGAAGGGGGGGGTATATATACACGAGGATAGTGGATATTGTCAGACTTGGGGGATATTACCCCTATACCAGTGTCAGCAGAAGACCCCCTCCCCCTTAAAAGTGCATCATGAACACATTTTTTGCTTAATTTTTATTTATTTTTTTCAATTTTCCGCCTCTAAAACCTAGGTGCGTCTTATGGTCCGGTGCGTCTTATAGTCCGAAAAATACGGTACATACATACATCTCTCTCTATAATTTATATTTGTACATCTCTCTATATACGGGTGAAATAAGTATTGAACATGTCATCAATTTTCTAAATAAATATATTTCTCTGGGTGCTATTGCCATGAAATTCTCATCACATGTCGGTAACAACCCATCCAATCCACATCCGAATTGAACATGTAGTGGAACAGAGATCAGCTGCAGTCCGGACTTCCTCTTCATGTTTGATTTGTCTGAAGGCGGAGACAGTGAAGCCAGAGCTGATTGGGCATCAGGGTCACGTGTCACAACAGCACGAGAGCCCCGGGACCATGAGTGACGACACGGTGCCAGCACTGGAGGTGAGTATAGGCTTTTTTATTTTATCGGGGCCAAACATTTAGATCAAGAAGGGGTTGTCCTAGCAGTGGACAACCCCTTTAAGTAATTTGTATTTGGGAGGACTTCATTTTTGCTTTTCAGCAGTAGGTCTCTATGCTTGTTATTTAAGCAATGTCTTGTAAGTGTTTTGATAATCACCGGGATATGTAAAAATCATTCCAGAATTACTACCATATTAAGCGATATATGTCAGAATTGAAAAACGGGGCTTGGTCATTAAGGCCAGAAGTAGCTCGGTGCTCAAGGGGTTAAGCAACAGTGTGCCAATTTTTTTTTTTACAAATACTTCATTTATATATTGTTAGCAGAATCATTATTATAATGCTTTATTTACCTCCATGTTTACACACAGTTGAAAAAAAACTTAATCTATTTGTTTTAGAACTGATCAAAATTTTAGATATTTTCAGAAAGAATAAGTAACAATTTTATCTTCCTACAAATCATCTTCCAATGTACAAAGCTTGAATACGCAGCTTGACAACTCTGTGATAATAGGATTGCCACTACGGAACAATCAATACCACGTATAGATACCCACTCAACTAAAATGATGGACTCCTTTCATTAACAATGACTTGAAAATCACAGTCCTAGAGCTGCCACATAAAAACAGCAGTTGTCTTAATTTGTGGGTGGCACTCAACACAAAAGCCCTAAATATGTTCAAATTACAGCAGCCGGCTTGATTGTCACTGCAGTCAGATGTCACATTAATGTATGACAAACATTAAACCATACACTTAAATGGCAATTTATATCATTTAAATGTTTACTGCCAGGCCTCTCATTACTCATTTAAATGTGACTTTCTGACAGCCAATTTTGGCTAATTTTCTAAGATACACTTAATTAGAACTTTCAATCAAACACTTTCACATTTCTAACCTGCTAAAAGGTTTCTGATGCTTGAGAGAAATAAAAACAAAAAATCAGCATTGTATCACTATTTCTAAAAACAAAAACTGTCTTTTCAGCAAATAATCCATGAGTTGTATGGAAATTACATTAATTTCAGGTACCGTCTACCACTAACCATATATTGCTTGCTAGTGATAAATTATTTGGCTTAAGAACACTACCTCCAGCAAGAATATGTGAAAATACATTGTATACACTGGCATATTTAATTAAAATGAGCATTATGTAATTTACAACCAGGAATAACCCAGATACACAAAGTCTACCTGTGATAGCTGTACCCATAAAATTCTGTATTTAATCCTATTAAAAATTAATAAGAGCATAATTACTTAATATGAGACAGCCGCTAGAGAGCTCATAAGTGCGCTGCAAGCTATAAAATCATGCACGCAGCAGAAATAAAGGCAATGCAAATTCTCCACACGTTCCTAGCACTGGTTTTTATATTGTTGTTCTTAACACAATTCCCTTTTTAAATAAAACTTTCCTCAAGGCCACAATCAGATGTCCATGATCCACGTAGTGTTCTATACATGGTTTTTACCAATAGAAGATATACCCATTAAAGGGGTTGTTCTCAAGTTTAAAATGTATCTCCTATCCATTGAACAGGGGATAACTTTCCAATCGCTGAGGGTCCAACCAACGTGGCCCCACCGATCCCAAGAACTGGAATTGAGTGGAGGTCAATCAAAAGCACTACCGCTTTATTCATTAAGAGAAGTGTCAGAGATAACCAAGAGCTGCGCTTGGATTATATTCGGCACTCCTATTAGAATGCATGTAGAGGCAGTGAACATGATCAGCCTCCGCTCCATTTAGCCCGGTTCTTGCGATCTGATAGGACCCCCAGCGATCTATCCACCATCCTTTGGATAGAAGATAACTTTCAAACTTGGCAACACCTCTAATGTTTCTGTGGCTGTTCACTTCTTTTTTTTTTTTTTTTTTTTTGCGGCTTGAGTCTGCAACCCCCCCCCCCCCCGAAAAGCAAAGATATCTGATTTTGATCCAAGTAACGGATCACACATTCAAGTCTATGCTTGTGTAAAAAACTTGGATAGCCCCCGGAGAGCGTACGGATGCAGCATGCGTGGCGTCTGTTTCTTTTTACTGTTCAATGGGTAGAAAGCTGGAATGTTTTTTTGCATATGAGAAAAACAGATACCACACTGATGGTAAAATCGCAGACCAAAAATGATCTAGCACACTCAAGAAAACTGGTCTGATTTTTACCGTAGGCATAAAAATGGATGTCTGAATGAGCCCTCTGAGAAAGATACTGGCTGCCATTGCACACACAGACCGATTCATTCTGCCTGTGGTTCTGGCGGCATGAATCAGGTGACAGATTCCCTTTAAGTTTTAAAATTTTTCTATTCACAGAAAAACATTTGTAGTTTCAGGAAAAAAAATAAACGACAAATTCCTGTGTGTGGTTTTAATGGCAGTTTTGAAGGTGGAAAAATATAATATATGAGGAGGTCAGAAATTAAGACTGACTATTTGTGAGGGAATGGCATTAGGTGCTGGATACATATTTTTGTGTTTTTTTTACCCAATGTTCATTATCAAAATATTAACTATCCTGTAGGAAAAATATAAATAGAAACCCTAACCAAAAGACTTGTTTATGTGGTGCAGTTTATACTTTTATTTATAATTATAATTTTTTATTTCTATAGCGCCAACATATTCCGCAGCACTTTACATTTTAGATATGTATTTTTTTGTACTAAAATATACCGTATATGGATTTTGCATATACTTCAAAAATAAATAGGGGATTTTAGAGAAGCTGCACTTTGGAGCTCCCATAAATTACCGTATATATGAAGGAACAGCAACTTACGCATTGTTCTAGACGTTTCTTTACCTGCGGCCATGTCCCAATGATAGCTTGTAAGGGTTTGCCCAGTCTATTAGAATTCAGGTAGAAGGCAGAAAGACATCCAGCAACCACAATGGAAAGGGCTATAAAATTATTTATTAGTAACTATTAAAATATCAAAAAGGAAAAAATAAACACTAGGCCTACCCATTTAGAACACTATGGCTCTTAATATATATATTATGATTAAAGGGGTTGTACACTACTATTTAAAATATGCTAAAGCGTTTTTATGATGAAAAGCAACTTCTTTGTAATTACCTCCTGGTGCTGTTTCTGCCTGTGAGAGGCACAATCGCTGGCCACTCACAGGCATCACGTGACCCCCGACTCTGACATCCGCTGACGTCACGACAAGTCCAGGCTGCAGCCGAGGGTCTCTCTTCTGTGTTCCACCGATGGATGCCAGGCTGTGGGTGGAGTTACCCCGCACGTCACACCCAGCATCCACAGCGCGCTCTCCCTCTCCTCATTCATTGGGAAAGCGCGCGGAGGATGCTGGGCGTGACGCGGTGGGGTAACCTCGCCCAAAACCCAGCAGACACCACGGGGGCTGAGTCATGCCTCAATAGACGGGGGTCACGTGTTGCCTGTGAGTGGCCAGTGATAGCGCAGCTCACATGCAGAAAAGGCAGAGGGAGGTAATTATAAAGAAGTTGCTTTTCATCATGAAAACGCTTTGGCATATTATAATGTTTTATTGTTCATTCTATTGCAGCTGCTAGATGTCTTTCTGCCTTCTAGCTGATCATTTTCACCTTTTTAGACTGAACAATACCTGGACAGTGTGAGCTGATGTGATATTTTTGTTTGCCCTATTAGAATTCAGTCTGCATCTTAGGTTTGTAATACTGAAATTCACTTTGTTATTACTGCATCTCATCTCTGCTTAAAGGGAGTGGTATGAATGACATTATAGAAAGGAGTTGCTATCTAGGCAATTCCTTCAGATGGATTTAAAATGGCATCAAACACAAGCATTAGTGTTGAGCGAGTATGTATTGTTAACCCTTTCGCCGAGTATGCTCGGGCCGAGCTCCGAGTATTTATAGCTGCTCGGTGTTATGTTTGAATCGCTCCCGTGTGCATGATTTGCAACTGTTTGACAGCTTTATTACATGTGAGGAATGTGTAAGAAATAGACATTCCTCACATGTATTAAAACTGTCAAACAGTTGCAAATCATGCACACGGGAGTGATTCAAACATATCACCGAGCAGCTTTAAATACTCGGAGCTCGGCCCGAGCATACTTGGCGAAAGGGTTAACAAAACATACTCGCTCAACACTAATAAGCATCACATAAGAAGAAAATGCAGCCTCCCCTTAGGGCTAGTTACCCAGATACACACTTACACATACAGTACAGACCAAAAGTTTGGACACACCTTCTCATTTAAAGATTTTTTTTTTTATTTTCTTGACTATGGAAATTGTACATTCACACTGAAGGCATCAAAACTATGAATTAACACATGTGGAATTATATCCTTAACAAAAACGTGTGAAACAACTGAAAATATGTCTTATATTCTAGGTTCTTCAAAGTAGCCACCTTTTACTTTGATGACTGCTTTGCACACTCTTGGCATTCTCTTGATGAGCTTCAAGAGGTAGTCACTGGAAATGGTTTTCACTTCACAGGTGTGCCCTGTCAGGTTTAATAAGTGGGATTTCTTGCCTTATAAATTGGGTTGGGACCATCAGTTGTGTTGTGCAGAAGTCTGGTGGATACACAGCTGATAGTCCTACTGAATAGACTGTTAGAATTTGTATTATGGCAAGAAAAAAGCAGCTAAGTAAAGAAAAACGAGTGGCCATCATTACTTTAAGAAATGAAGGTCAGTCAGTCCAAAAAATTGGGAAAACTTTGAAAGCGTCCCCAAGTGCAGTTGCAAAAACCATCAAACGCTACAAAGAAACTGGCTCACATGAGGACCGCCCCAGGAAAGGAAGACCAAGAGTCACCTCTGCTTCTGAGGATAAGTTTATCCGAGTCACAAGCTTCAGAAATCGCAGGTTAATAGCAGCTCAGATTAGAGACCAGGTCAATGCCACACAGAGTTCTAGCAGCAGACACATCTCTTCAACAACTGTTAAGAGGAGACTTTGTGCAGCAGGCCTTCATGGTAAAATAGCTGCTAGGAAACCACTGCTAAGGACAGGCAACAAGCAGAAGAGACTTGTTTGGGCTAAAGAACACAAGAAATAGACATTAGACCAGTGGAAATCTGTGCTTTGGTCTGATGAGTCCAAATTTGAGATCTTAGGTTCCAACCACCGTGTCTTTGTGCGACGCAGAAAAGGTGAACGGATGGACTCTACATGCCTGGTTCCCACCATGAAGCATGGAGGAGGAGGTGTGATGGTGTGGGGGTGCTTTGCTGGTGACACTGTTGGGGATTTAATCAAAATTGAAGGCATACTAAACCAGCATGGCTACCACAGCTTCTTGCAGCGGCATGCTATTTTATCCGGTTTGCGTTTAGTTGGACCATCATTTATTTTTCTACAGGACAATGACCCCAAACACACCTCCGGGTTGTGTAAGGGCTATTTGACCAAGAAGGAGAGTGATGGGGTGCTACGCCAGATGACCTGGCCTCCACAGTCACCAGACCTGAATCCAATCGAGATGGTTTGGGGTGAGCTGGACCGCAGAGTGAAGGCAAAAGGGCCAACAAGTGCTAAGCATCTCTGGGAACTCCTTCAAGATTGTTGGAAGACCATTTCCAGTGACTACCTCTTGAAGCTCATCAAGAGAATGCCAAGAGTGTGCAAAGCAGTCATCAAAGCAAAAGGTGGCTACTTTGAAGAACCTAGAATATAAGACATATTTTCAGTTGTTTCACACTTTTTTGTTAAGGATATAATTCCACATGTGTTAATTCATAGTTTTGATGCCTTCAGTGTGAATGTACAATTTTCATAGTCATGAAAATACAGAAAAATCTTTAAAGGAGAAGGTGTGTCCAAACGTTTGGTCTGTACTGTACATGTACACATACATAAACACATACACGCATACTTTGTGAGTCTCAATCCGGAGCACACCCTTACAGATAGATCTCTAGATGAATATAAGAGATCATGCCCAGAAGGGATGCAATCTTCTGTTATCTCCGCTCTGTTAAGCTAATAAGCTACATTTTTAATGTGAAATGGGATGTAACAGTAAATTACACCCAAGAGCAATGCCCACACTCTGACAGAAGGTCTGATTAGAAAACAGCTTACAAAAAGAGAAACACATCACAATGAATAACTCACTATGAATCTGATGCATTTCCTTCAAAAGGTTTATTTAAGATCTGGGAATGACAAGCAGCAGTTAAAGTTTGCAGGCAAGTGGCTGTATGCTATATCCTATGATGCACACCACAGCACTAATAAGTATCTTCTTGCTCCGAGCAAGCTGTTAGCATTCAGGCACAAACCTTCATCAGCCGTGCTTAACCATTACACACCGGCCAGAAACAAAAGGCAGAGCTTATATAGAAAAATACTTAATATAACATGGTGTACATTACGGGTGGAAAGGAACCGCCAAGTGTAAAATGATGACCTTCACATGTCCTCCGGGGATGTGAAAATGAACACCTTCCTTAATTTTACTCTTTGCCTTCACAAAGGAATTGCCTCATTAAGGCTCATTAAATATGTGTACGACAAAGGGGCACTAACACTCCCCCCTTAACAAGTCGGAAACCTAACAAAACCAATCAATTGTTAGTGCTCCCAAAGCTGGCTCTGCACATCAATTACGCCCAATGTGAGCTCGGAGGAAAATTTGTAAAAAACAAAATCCACTAAAATGTCGAACAGAAATACAATATTATGCAATGCAGCAGATTTATGGGAAAATAAATCAGAGGCTGAAGTCCAATTGTTAAGAATCAAATCGGACTATGAATAGGTTGTTGTGTGAAGCAGCACACAGATTGTCATTACCGTCCCTCGAGACTCATATCAGCGCTGACAAACTGCCTCACGCTGATATCTGCTTCTTTAATGAGACCTACTAAGCATAGGGACAGATACACTTCTATATGCCAAAATGTGCACCATCCACATCCTATGTCCTGTACACGCCCCTCCAGAGCACATTACAACAGTTTTAGGGAAAAAAGGAAAAAAACAAACACTTCTTCTGTTTTTGTGCAAAAAAAAAACCGAACAACACAAAACGTATACTCCAGGACAAGTTATAGAATACACTACAGTAATAGTACAGGGTGAGCACGGGAGAATTATATATAAGAGAATCAGGCAGAGGACACAGAAATACATGTGCTATCACAAACGTGCCCCACAGGGCCCGCGGCTGCCCTGCGTATTCACCACTAGCTAACTGACTGATTAACTCCTTGCTACTAGAGCATTTTTTGGCAGCCATGTTTTCATATTTTTTCTCACCTCACCTTTCAAGAGCCATGATTATTTTTAAGTCCTAGTAATCCCCATGTAAAGAGAACCTGCCGTCTCTTCTCAAGTCAGTTTTACAGAATACCTTAAAGGGGTTGTCCACTACTTTTAATATTTGGCCATTCTATTTTAATGTTGAAAATAAGTATAAGTATCTTTGAAACTACCTTGCTTTGCAGTTACTGCCTGTGAGCGGCGCTAGAGCTGGCCGGTCATAGGCATCACTGTGACCCGCCGCTGATGTCACAACAAGCGTGGACAACCCCTTTAATTCCCTGTGAAATAACAATTCTGGAGCATTTTTGCATCACCTTTTCTATGGACATTTATTCATAAATTATCAAAGGAGTGGTACTATTTAGATGTGCGCCCCTACACAACCTAGTATTATCCAATAACTATGGGGCAGGTAGAGAACGCCCCTCCTAACTCATTATCCAAACAGCATGATTAGCCAAACAGCATGACGCATTTTGGTGTTTTTTTTGCTACTAGGACTATGGACCTGTTGCTGCTATATGCTGCCATTACATAAGAAAATATAAGGGGTAACATTTGGATCCTGGTCAGACGTATCTCCCAAACCAAATCTCACAATTTGCACAACCAAGGGGCAGTACCCCAAAACACAGTTTCTGCAAATTGAGATTTTGGTTTTGGCTTTTATCTTAAGTCATGTGATAAGGCTCGTTAGAGAGTCGATATTGACTTTTAAGATTGCCACTTCCTATAGGTGGCACTAGAGTTCTAGTCCTCTTCCGCTCTAAAGAGACAATTTGCATAAGAAAATATATTAACCCCTTCCTGACATAACCATTTTGCGTTTTCATTTCCCTGCCCCCCCTTTTTCCAAGAGGCATAACTTTTTTTACACAAGAGATTTTTTTTTTTGAGGGATGAGTTGCACTTTTGAATGACACCAATCATTTTACCGCATTTTGTACTAGAAAACAGAAATAAAACTCCAAGTGCAGTGAAATTGCAAAAAAAACAACCACCTCAAAACATGAATTTTTGGTAATTGGTATGGTGTACATTAAGTGGTAAAATTAGCCTAGCAATAGGATTCTCCTTACATCTGTAAGGTATATCCCATGCCTCATTCCGTATCCAACGCAAACTTGGAACAGCCCCTCCAGTGGCTTGAATAGGAGAATACCCTGTGTCTTGGGTCTTTGGAGTACAAATAGGATACTCCTTGTCAGTACGATTGCGTTGATGCAAAACTTGTCCAATTTTTTAAACTATTTTAGTGGTGAAAAAAACAAACTGAAATTTAAAAAAATATATATATTTTTTTGATTGTGTTGCCATTTTTCAAGATCTATCATTTTCTTTTTTTGTCGATGGGGATAACTTATTACAGGGCAGGCGAACCAAAGTTTTTATTGATACCGTTTTGGGATATATATGACATTTTTTTCGAGAACAATTATCCTCTATTTACTTAATCAATTGGGTTAATTAATTTTATATTTTGATAGATTGGACTTATGGACGCAATGACACCCAATGTGTATTATTTTACTTTTTAATATATTTTTTTTTTAATGGGTAAAAGAGGAGAATTGAACTTGTTATTTTTTTATATTTTTTAATACTTTTTTTTACTGTAATTTTTTTCAGCTGCGTTTCACAGTACCAGCAAAGCCTATGAGATTTCAGAAATCTCATGAACACACCTTCATTTTTTTTCCTGACTGTTTTGTCAAAGAGCGGCATTTTTGCAAGATGCAGCAGGTCACTTCTTCCAGCGTTTTTTCAGCGTTTTTCACCCATTACTTTGGTAGTGCAAAAACGCTGCAAAAAACACAGGTATCAGGTTTTGCTGCGTTTTTGGTGCCAAAACCTGAGGAAGTTGAATCAGGTTATTTTTTTTTATGCACTAAACTTTAATCAGCATTCACAAGAGACAAATGTACCCTGACAAAAACGTGGTAAAAGCTCATCAAAAACTGCTTTTTTGAGGTTGCTTTTTTTTTTTTTAATGCCAAGAGAGCAGGTTTTGCCTGCAGAAAAAAAAACACAGCAAAAACGCAACATGTGAACATCGCCTTCAACCTGCGATCATCCAATCAGTTGAGCTATATAAAGCAACACCACAGTATTGCTGTATATAGAGAAAATCATGGTCGCCTTTTAAAGCCAGGTCATGGGCTGGGTTTCAACGGAGCTCTGTGATGAGAGACACCGGTGTCAGAGAAACCCATCGGCGCCCCGCGATCACATCGCAGGGCAGCCAATGGATGCCCAGACTTACGTGCTTCCATGCCAGGGTCCTGCTAATGCCACTGTCAGATTGAAAGCGGCATTCAACAGATTAACAGTCGTGGGCTGAGCTCTGCTCTAATCATGGCTGGTAGAGGTAGATCCTGGCTGTATGTCACAGTCATTATCTGCCAGGTATGGGGCAGGCTCACCCACACACCCGCTCCAGACTTGCGCCGTACATATACGGCAGATGTCGGGAAAGGGTTAGAGGGGTTCTCACTGAAAATCTATTCTTAGGACAGATGATCAAAAGATTGATTGGGGTCACACATCAGCCATTCCCATTGACTAGTTGTTACAAGTTGTTCCAGTGGCCGAATGGAACGGAGCCGTGTAGTAGCCACTCCCATGTACTGTACATCAGATCCTATTCAAACTAATAGGAGCTGTTCTACAGTTCCCAGCAGCGGCCTCTACACATTTAAATGGAGCTTTGCAATGCAGCTCTGTTCCAAATGTTTACATCTGGCCACCACCGGAGCTTCTAACAGCTAATAGATAGGTGTGTAGGCCCCTCACCAATCTGATATTGATCGCCTTAGGTCATCAATGAATTATGACTGGATATTCCTTTCAAGCTGATAATTTTCCTTTAAATCTAACTCAACTTTCAACCACCATCAGTTATCTTACAGGAAGACCAAATATATCTATACACAATATCAGAGGTTAGAGAATGAGAGGCGCAGCAGTGCAACCAGTCATAGCGTTTGGCTCACAGAGCAGCTGTAGAAACTCCAAGGTGAAAATTAGCAACAGAGCTGAAATCAGGGTCTTTGTCATCACTTTGTTCAGCCCTCAGATGGATCAGTATAAACTTGCTGACAGTTAAATTTCAGATATATTTTTACTAGCTATTGAACTCCTCCTACGCCCAGGTGACTAGCATTTTTATTGGTACATTTTTAATTTTAGTAAAGTATTAGCTGAAAACAAAAATTTTTTTTGTGCATAAACTTCTCTGTAAACCACATAATTAAAATGGCGCTGGAGTGTGGGCGTGCGCAGTGCTCTCAATTTAGTAGTACAATACCTTCAATAAAATGGCGCCGGAGTCAGCGCGTTCGCATACCGCAGCATTTTATTGAAGACACTGTCTGCAAATTCGCATGCATCATCTTCAATAAAATGGTGCCAGAGATCGCGGTATGCACACGTGCTGACTCTTGCGCCATTTTATTGAAGTAATGTACTACAACGTCTACATAGCAGTGCGCAAGCGCCGTCCATAGATCGTTACATATAAGATAGGGTTTGTATTCAGAATATATTTTTGATCTTTTTGATTAGTTAACATGTCTCTATATTCATTTAAGAACTATGCACCACTAGAAGCCCCACAGCAATGCACAGGATTAGAGGAATCACAGAAGATAACAGTATTGGTAAAAATACACTCTCCTCCAGGAAAGAAAAAAATTCCAAAAATGTCCTAATATATATTCACAGACTTATCGAAGCAATCTAAACTGCAAATGGCTTAGATGAGTAGAAAATGGGATTTCACTAAAGCTGGCGGCATAAACTAATCCAAACTCAATAGACTAAACTTGGCCTGCAGGCTCTTGATACCACACACATGGAAGATCTTGACCAGCATTACGAGTGACCATGAAGTGATACTGATAACATCAAGTGGACCCTGAAAAGCTTCCATTCAGAGGTATTACTAAAAGACAGGAATGCCTTGTGTACATCAACATGACCCTATCATCAGGCTACAAGATTATTTTAATATTTTACTTTGAAATGTTAACTGCAATGGTTAGCTGAATGAAGCAGATACTTATACTCTCTTAGCAGATTTTATACAGATCAATAAAAAAGTTGAGGGGATTTCCATCCAAAACATAAAACATATATTTGTAGAGCTGGGTTCACTTTTTTAAAATCCACCGTGTTATGTACTTATGAGGGTTTATTTTTTGCGCCCCGAGCGGATGGTTTTATTGATACCATTTTGGGGTAGACACGACGTTTTGGTCGCCTATTAAAAACATTTTATTGCAATGTTGCAGAGGCCAAAAAAACCCGTCATTCTGGCATTGCAATTTTTTTCTTGGAACGCCGTTTAGCGATCTGATTAATTTACTTTATATTTTGATAGATCGGACATTTCTGAACGCAGCAATACCAAATGTCTAACTTTTATTTTCAATGGGGCAAAAGAGGGTGATTTGAATGCGTTTTCTTTTATTTTTCTAAAACTTTTTTTTGTTTGTACTGGCTTCAATAGTCCCTGTAGGAGACTTGAAGCTGTGATCATCCGATTACCAGTGCTATACATAGATAGCAGTGCTGAGGCAATGTGTAGCAAAAATCACGATCTATGAACGCGGGCCATGGATCGGCGTTCATAGGAGATTCACAATGAAAGGCATGGGGGTATTCTGCAGACCCACATCTGTCATGACAAAACACCAGCACCCTGCGATCATGTGACAGGGGCGGGACTTGTGACGCGCTTGCGGCTGGCGTGTTAAATGCCGCTGTCAGTGATTGACAGCGGCATTTAACTGGTTAACAGCCGTGGGTAGTTAGAGGCATATGACAGCTTATCAGATTAGCTGTCATGTGCAGGGAAAGATGCAGGCTCAGCGCATCACAGCCCGCTTTAATGACAGTGACATAACCTTGGATGTACGTATACAGTATTTCCAAGGTCGTGAAGGGGCGTCAATAGTATAGAAGTTTAATTAAGCAGTATTCAGTTTCACATTCAGTAGTTGATCAGTTTGTGCATCTGTATTTGCATTTACTTCTATTATTTTGTATCAGGAAAACTGATCCATTTAATTACCTAATAAAAAATAGCAGCAATGAATGAAAATACAGATAGAAGAACTGATCAATTACTGATATAACTAAAAACTCTCTAAAAACCCTAAATTCTATTCAGAGTATTCCATCAATAAAATGGAATAAAGTAGTATATTCTGAGTTTTTAAAATACAGATGTAAAAATAAAACAGCCCTATTGGTTTTCAATAGCACTACATCTGTAAAAAAAAAAAAAAAGTAATTAAATTACAAATAAGCAGCAAAAATGGCAACATATTGGTTGTCTCTTTTGAATTTTCTTCTCTTCATGATGGTAAATGGAACGATGAAGACAAATGGGTGGCGTCTCACAGATCAGACCCCCACCAATGTAGAAGTTCTCACCTATCCTGTGGATAGGTGATTACATGTTGTGTTCAGCTATAGTGTGCTGAAGAAAAGAAAGAATATTAATTTCTGCATTCAACGCATTACCTCTCTGTAAACACAAAGGCTGTAATAAACTGATAATGATCTAAAAAAAAAAATACTGAGGAAGCTGCAAATAGACACATTAATAGTCTTTTTTGTTAATATGTAACTACACCTAAGCAACTAAGAATTTATGCAAAAGCAGAGTTTCAGAATTTAGAATTTATAACCAACTAAACGAAAAAACTCCCAAGAAGCACAATTACAAAGCTGAGCTACATGTTACACAATTAAAAAATCCAAAACACTAAGACACCAGAAAAATACAACAGCACAAAAGATCACTTTTGATCTTCTCTCCAAGCAAATTGAAGCCCCAGGAATAAGGAATTCAGAGCTCAGAGTTTTTTTTTACCAGAAGTCTGGGGCCATGTATTGTGCTGCAGACCTCCCCCTCTGATGTAGATGGGTTTTCTAAAGCCTTGGACACATACACAAGTGGTAGACATTACTAATGAGACTCAAGTATTCTCCTGTGCCTTTCAAAAGCAACCACTTCAAAGGATAGCACACTATAAAAGAGGCAGTGTGGTCATTAGAATAATGAGAGTGATTAACTCCAATTTAGAACTTTTTAGGGTAAAGGGAAGATATGAACGCTTTGGCTCACAGCACCGTGCACCAGGGGCTCCACTAAGCACATGCCTTTCATGTACTTCTTTTTATGTTCTCTTCTTCATACTATAGGGTACTCAAATTGTCCCACAAGTTAGGCTACATTCACACATCAGTGTGTTATCTGTCAAAAAAAAAAAAAAGGACCGATTTTTTCCTTGGATGTCATCTTGGTTGCATCAATTTATGCCTCATACTTTTTTTTTTCACTGAAGCCAGAGACAACTTTTTATACCCATTGACTCTTAATGTACAAATTAAAAATGGATGAAGCTCAGATGGAACTCTGATGTACAAGGTCTGTCTTTCTAATTTCATCCGTGTCTCACGGATCCCCATAGACTTTAATGGCAGATCCTGATCTGCAAATCTTGTGAGAGTAGGACAAGCTTGGAGTCTCAAGGACGGGAGACACGGACCAATTTTAAAACTAGTGTCCTGTCTGAGAAAAGAAAAATGTGACCCGAACTTACAGACTTGTATGTGTATATGAGGCTGTGAGTTCAAGCCATGAGATCCGTAGACAGTTTGGGCATTGTACTCCATCAACGACCATGAAACAGGGGCGGACATACCACTAGTGCAATCAGGCCCACTTCCACCTCCAAATACACAAAATGGGTACATTATGAAGAGCTCTTGGACTGCAAAGGGCCATATACTGTTCTTACACTCTTTTGTGTGTGTGTCTACATCTTCCATGAAATATGGCTTGCTGAAGTCAGCTTTAGACAGATACATAGAATTTTACCTTTATATGCACATTCCCCACTACACACCTACGTAGCCCACCCTCACCTCCATTCTGCTATAGGTTCGATGAGAAAAACAATTCTCTCCATTGGTTTAATTATTAGTAGATGTGTATATTAATATTTGTTAATGTCAATAATCGTTGGTATACATAGGGTACAGCCAGAGGATGGTCCAAGTCGTAGTCAAACTGTTCATCACTTGATTTTGCGGTTAAACAGCTGTTACCAGGCACAATCCAGTGATTGCCGCTGCAGTTTTTGTCTGTGTTGAGGCCACACTGAGACCAAACCATATCTGGTGTTACTCATATGACTTTTCCAACTAGTAAATGGGTGATGGGAGGGATTGCTATATAAAGGATTATACATATTGGTGATAGGCTATATTCACTTTACAATTGGCCTATACACCAGGAAAAGGTATTCACTTGACAGATGCAAACAGTATCCTTTATCCTCCGTGGGGGCCAGTTATTACCTTTTTATTGCAGTAATAGCAAAGTAGACACAAAATATTGCAAAAATACCTATATATTAATGCAGTTAAAAAAAAGTATACCATGTAGTGTACAGGGTTTATTATTTTTTTTAGAATGGGAACCTAGAAGCATAGCCCCTTGTCTGTCTATGTCACAGTCTTCTATCAGAGGCATATGTCAGAAGATCCTCCTGCATACAGTACCTACTATGGAGGCTGAAAATGCGATGTACACAGAGACTTACACAAGTATATAGGCAGCTCGTGGTGATTCTATTTTTAACAATTTTTTTTTTTTAACCAAAAACAATTAGGAGCATTGCTTAACGCACCACTCCAGCGTTTATTTTTTATTTCAGCCCTGGAGTGGTGCCACTAATGTAAGTTCCCTGCCCCTAGTATTATACTCACCAGGTGCTGTCTTCAGCTATTCCCAGTGCCGCCATATTGTTACCATAACTTTTGACTGACTGGAAATCAGAGGTAACAGTCATAAGCTCTTAATGCAAGTCTATGAGGGCCTCATTCTGGCTCTCATAGACTTACATTGAGAAGTGACCTCTTGCTCGCCCAGCAAACACTGGAGCGATCCGGGAGGTCACACTGTGCAGAAGACGACAGGAGCAACACCAATAATAGATGAAGACGGTGGCTGGTAAGTATACTACTAGAGGCAGGGAACTTGGATTCAGTGAAGCCTCTCCAAGGACAAAATTAAAAAAAGAAACGCTGGAGTGGTGGTCTAGTTTCTTCAGTACAGAGTTGCAGTTTCTTTAGTATAATTTTTTTTTATAAAAATTGCATTCATTTTATGTTATCATTTAACTCAGTAGAAATGTTACACAAAAAAATGTAATCAAAACACACCAGGCTTCATGAGTCTGCAAAAAACTGGCACAACCTACACAGTGTAGCATGGTGGTAGCGCGTTCAGCTATGTTTATGCAAAGACTTAGATTTATTTGACAGCTTTACACCTTTGAGCAAGATATAATTAAATGTTTTGACAGGCAAACAAAAACCATATAAATCTGAAAACTGTTAAAACTTAAAGTATCTAAAGTCAAAATGATGGAAACCATCTCAGGCACTACTATGAAACATACCCTTGTGCATTCCTGCAAAATGTATACTTTTCACTGAGGATACACAGTAAGCTTTATTTTTAGCATGCAAGTCAGATTATGAAGAAAAGACAGCACCATTGAGGGTTGTGCATAACACATTTTGCCATAAATATGTACTTGACTAAAATCTAGAAGTAATAAAATAATGACCAACTTTTCTGTAGATAATTTTATGCATGAGCCTCTAAGTAAACTTCCTACATATTTTGCAAAAGAGGAGAAGAAAGCCAGTTCCACCTCCCATAAAAAATCATCCTAAACAGTGAATAAGGGTAACTGGACATATTGTAAGGCAACTTTCACACATTAAAATGATGCTACACTTTATAACTTGTCCACATGTTACAACAGGATAATGAATGTACCGAAGATTATAAGATCCACATTATATGCAGTACTGCAGCAGATTTATGCCATTGAATTTTGGATTTTTAAGTGGAATTAAAAAAAAAAAAAAAAAATTATTAGGATTCACTAGTATTAGTCACAGTGGTCATGGCTCCATTATTTATGCTAATTGTATTTTACACATGTAATATAATGTCATCTATTCTTCTGTTCCGCCATCTTGTGACCACAGCTGACTTGAAGGTAACAGTTAGAAGCATCAATGTAAGGCCATGACCCCACTATCAGTATTTGCTCAGTATTCGGTCAGTATTTTTTCTCTGGAGTGGGAGCCAAAACCAGGTGAGCAACAACCAGAGAAAAGGTATAATAGAAACAAGTCACCAATTCTGCACTTATCACCCACTCCTGAAAAAAAATACTGAACGAATACTGACCAAATATTGATAGCGGGGCCGTGGCCTAAGTCTATGAGCGCCTCATTCTTGCCTTGTTCTGGCTCCCATAGACTTCGATTGAGAAGTGACTTCCAGCTCGCCCAGCAAATACTGGAGCGATCCGGCAGGTTACAACTAGCAGAAGATGACCGAAGCAGCGCTAAGAGCAGAAGACATCGGCTGGTATGTATATTACTATGGACAGGTAAAATGTATTAGTGATACCACTCCGGCGGCACAAAAAAAAACAACAAAACAAAAAAACACTGGAATGGTGCTTTAACTCCAACACTTTATAATCTGAATCAATGTTGTATTAAAAGACTCAACAGATTCAGGTTTACTACTATAAAGATTCTCAAAATGGCATAATTTTATCATGTCATATAATGTCACTTCATGCACCCCGAGTACAATTCCTTATGCAATCTATTATACTTCATCACTCCTCACTCTATGGGCACTAAGCTGCCGTAGGAGCCTCCTAGGAATTGTTAATTCCAATACTGTACGTAACTTTCCCTTCTGGATGCCCTCATTAGTGGTCATAAAATCTATATACTTAGATATATGTAGTACATACATAAACTCTGCTGACAGAAGCCTTTGCTTAGTTTAGAGGAGTCACCTAGGTCACGGGTTTTATAGATACCGCGCTTTAATGGGCCAGTAAAAAGAACCTGTTGTTAAAAATGAGAAATCCAGATTTATCCAGGGAATAGTGCATATAAAATAGCATGGGTAAGAAGTCTCACAACAAAAAAAAACTTAATTTATGATGAATTTTTACAAGTCGGCATATTATACTAAAAATGCACATTCTTTTTATCCTGTGAAACCCATACTAGAGATCTTGTTTTACATTATGTGATTAAGTGTTCCAAAATGCTCTAAATCTTGGCTAATCCAAATAATCTGGATGGGCGGGGTGGGGTCCTTTTTGGTGAGGATGTCTGCCCAACAGTTTATGATTACACATATGATAACTTTCCACAAGCAAAAAAAAAAAGTGAAGATACATAACGGTAACTCAAATATTTAATTCACTAAAACATTTAAAATCTACTTTGCAACTGTATTTAGATGGTAAAGCTTCAGTGAGTAGTTAAAGGTAAAAGGGAACAGTTGTTTATATGCCAGATGAAATGTTTAGGAACTAGTTCACATTCTCATGTTGGGTATCATTTATCATTCTTTAACTTGGGCGGATGGCTCCAGGGAAAGACAGATAAAAGAAGAAGAAAATCTGTTTAGGTTCCTGGATCAGGTAATTGAGTGTACCTATAGAGTGTATGTCTGCTACATCCATGGGAACACAGTACTGCAAACTCTCTAAGCTTTTATATCGTGTCAAGAACAAACCCAATGTCTCCATGAAACGAGGAAAATTAAATTCATAGATATGTAAATAGTGTGATCTAACAAAGGCATTCTTTTCCTTTTTATGGAGCTTGTCTTTAAAATTAATATAATGTAATAAGGGCTCTTTTATACATCAGTTTTTTGGTATGTGAGCTGTTATTTGTGTGGCTAGATCAGAATGAATGCGCCTTTTCACATCCTCATCTATTGCGGACTAATTTTCCATTAAAAAAAAAATCTGACATGTCCAACTTTGATATGTGTTGCAGATCAATCACTCAAAACCAAGTTAATGATCTTGCGAAAAAAAAAATGTATGGAATGAAACAATCGAACCAGATTGTTCTCAACCAGTTTTCTACTAATATCAGTAGTCAGAGCCCCTAGTAGACAAAGCAGTGTTGCTTCAGTCATCATGTAAGTGTCCAGCCCAATGAGTAGGGAAAAAAAAACTTTAGCTATTATTTTCATTAAAAAATATAGATTTTTTTTTTTTAAATAAAATGGGATTTTTTTTTGCCTGCTCTGGACACAACTGATGATAAAGTTGACTACTTTATCTTCTTACCACTGAACACAACACACACTAACCCAATAGAAAAGTATGGAAACAAGTTTTTCCATCAATTTGTAATATGATTGCGTTAATGAGAGACTGGGGGCATTAGTTTATACGAATAAGCACAGATCATACAACTGCGATATTAAATCAGTTCAAACCCACTTCATTTTATTTTAATAAGTTATCAAAATACACTGGCTCCTCAAGTCACATTAACTGGTCTCTGGGACAATCATTGTAAGGTAAAAAACATAATAACTTAACACAATAAATATATATATATATATATATATACATATATATATATTTAGATAGATATATATCTATATCTATCTCTCTCTCTCTATCTATATAGATACAGTACAGACCAAAAGTTTGGAGACACCTTCTCATTTAAAGATTTTTCTGTATTTTCAGGACTATGGAAATTGTACATTCACACTGAAGGCATCAAAACTATGAATTAACACATGTGGAATTATATACTTAACAACAAAGTGTGAAACAACTGAAAATAGGTCTTATATTCTAGGTTCTTCAAAGTAGCCACCTTTTGCTTTGATGACTGCTTTGCACACTCTTGGCATTCTCTTGATGAGCTTCATGAGGCAGTCACCGGAAATGGTCTTCCAACAATCTTGAAGGAGTTCCGAGAGATGCTTAGCACTTGTTGGCCCTTTTGCCTTCACACTGCGGTCCAGCTCACCCCAAACCATCTCGATTGGGTTCAGGTCTGGTGACTGTGGAGGCCAGGTCATCTGGCGTAGCACCCCATCACTCTCCTTCTTGGTCAAATAGCCCTTACACAGCCTGGAGGTGTGTTTGGGGTCATTGTCCTGTTGAAAAATAAATGATAGTCCAACTAAACGCAAACCGGATGGAATAGCATGCACTGCAAGATGCTGTGGTAGCCATGCTGGTTCAGTATGCCTCCAATTTTGAATAAATCCCCAACAATGTCACCAGCAAAGCAACCCCACACTATCACACCTCCTCTTCCATGATTCACGGTGGGAACCAGGCATGTAGAGTCCCATCCATTCACCTTTTCTGCGTCACACAAAGACACAGTGGTTGGAACCAAAGATCTCAAATTTGGACTCATCAGACCAAAGGACAGATTTCCACTGGTCTAATGTCCATTCCTTGTGTTCTTTAGCCCAAACAAATCTCTTCTGCTTGTTGCCTGTCCTTAGCAGTGGTTTCCTAGCAGCTATTTTACCATGAAGGCCTGCTGCAAAAAGTCTCCTTTTAACAGTTGTTGTAGAGATGCGTCTGCTGCTAGAACTCTGTGTGGCATTGACCTGGTCTCTAATCTGAGCTGCTGTTAACCTGCGATTTCTGAGGCTGGTGACTCGGATAAACTGATCCTCAGAAGCAGAGGTGACTCTTGGTCTTCCTTTCCTGGGGCGGTCCTCATGTGAGCCAGTTTCTTTGTAGCGCTTGATGGTTTTTGCAACTGCACTTGGGGACACTTTCAAAGTTTGCCCAATTTTTCGCACTGACTGACCTTCATTTCTTAAAGTAATGATGGCCACTCGTTTTTCTTTACTTCGCTGCTTTTTTCTTGCATAACACAAATTCTAACAGTCTATTCAGTAGGACTATCAGCTGTGTATCCACCTGACTTCTACACAACACAACTGATGGTCCCAACTCCATTTATAAGGCAAGAAATCCCACTTATTAAACCTGACAGGGCACACCTGTGAAGTGAAAACAATTTCCAGTGACTACCTCTTGAAGCTCATCAAGAGAATGCCAAGAGTGTGCAAAGCAGTCATCAAAGCAAAAGGTGGCTACTTTGAAGAACCTAGAATATAAGACATATTTTCAGTTGTTTCACACTTTTTTTTTAAGTATATAATTCCACATGTGTTAATTCATAGTTTTGATGCCTCCAGTGTCAATGTACAATTTTCAAAGTCATGAAAATACAGAAAAATCTTTATATCTATCTATATCTATATATCTATCTATATCTATATATCTATATATATATATATATATACACACACATACACATACATAAGATTACAGCTAAAATAGAAATGAAAACTAACCATTGAGTTGGGGCAAATCAATTCCCAGAACCCAGTCTAGCGGCCAGGTCAGTAAACTCTGGACTGGACCTCTTACCCCCTGAGGCTCTTGGCATCCATGACTCTTCTATTAAAAGTAGCCTGGCACGACATCATAGTTATGGTGTGACTCACATGTGACATCCCACAAGGAATAAGTGGAGTCGTGGATACTAGGAGGTGCTTCAAAACTCCCATCTATTGGCCAGAGATTAAGGACGCTTGACTAAGTCCTGCAAATCAATTCACACCAACCCCTCATTGCGTCCAAAGAGGCAGCTTATCCTCGTAGTTCTTTGCTCTACTGTAGAGGCACTACTACGCAGCTCTTTGGTGATGGCTTCTAATTACTGGTGTTCTTCCACTGAAAAGCCAATAACACGTCCTCAATGTGGACTGTCTGTGACATTGTATGTTGAATATGGTTTAAAGTTATAATTCCCAGACAAGTCCATATAACGTTAAAAATATTGTAACTGGAGGCCATTGTAATTTGAGGGACTAGTGTAGCTTAAAGGCCCCCATACACATAGCAAAGTTGGCTAAACTTACTCATGTCTGAAAGACTAGACAACGTCCTTAAAAAGATATTCAAGTTTAGAAGTTATCCTCTATCCATAGGATAGGGGATAACGTTCCAAATGCTTGGGGGGTGGTCAACTGCTGAGACCCCCACCAATGCCAAAAACAGAGGCTCTGAAAAGCCCATGTGAAAAGAGTGGTGGTTGATCATGCACACTGCTGCTCCATTCATTCTTATGGGATTGTCGTAGAATAACCGAGCACAGCGCCGGCTATCTCCAGAGGTCACATTAAAGGGTTATTCCCATCTCCAAGATCCTATCCCCATATGTAGTAGGTGTAATAATAGTAATATTAGCAAATATCTCCAATTAGAAATGTAGTATATTTTTCTGATTTTCTATCTCTTTCCTCATGTGCAGGCATTACAGGACCTTGGGTATCCATGGTTACATCCACTGATAAAGGCACAGTTAGTTAGCTAGTTGCTAGTGGTCATAACGATGGATACCTAAGGTCCTGTATTGCCTGCACATGAGGTAAGAGATAGAGAATCAAAAATACTACACTACATTTCTAATTGGAGATATTTGCTAATATTATTATTATTACACCTACTACATATTGGGAAAGGATCTTGGAGATGGGAATTCCCCTTTAAGAATGAATGGAGCAGCAGTGTTCATGATCAACCTCCATTCTATTCTCGGGATCAGTGGGGCTCCCAGCAATTAGGTGGTTATCCCCCATCCAAAGGATAAGGTTTAACTTGCAAACTTGAGAAGACCCCTTAAAAGTACATTATGGTCCCCAGATGCTCTCTATGACTGATAAATCTCGAGACAGAAGGATTTGGCATGCTGAATTGGCTCAGCTAAACTGAGCATGCATGTGTATGGGAAGGTTAGGATGCATAGATGTTTCCTGACATGTTTGGAAGGTGTAGACACTAAAGACTATTTTAATCTTTATCTACTACTACTTATGAGAAGCAATACATTAAAAACAATGTAATATTTGTTAATAAAGCTTAGTTAAAAACACTGCCTTATACAACTAGGAGTTGTTAACTAAAGATTGCAACATAAAGCGTTTGTCCAAAGTGAAGTATATTTTACATAGTTGGTGGGTGGGTGCAGCTGCATTAGCTCATATAATGTTTAACACATGGAAACCAAAATGCTCGATTACCTCATTTATGGTAACACTCATAAACTACACAGTACACAGTAAACACGTCTGCCCAGTAAATTAAAATATCACTATGCTATGCAGCAGCTGAGCCTGTCCAGAACCTGTCTGTAATCCAATAGAAGCAAAGGGCCGTCTTCAAACTTTAACAGGAATGAAAAAAAAATTAAATTCCTTAAATAAAATAAACTATGCTGCAAATCACTCACTCTCTTGCTCTATTTCCTACAAAAGACAGATACAGCTAAGCAGAAATGATAAAGAAATAATAGGATGAAGGTTAAAATATCAGCTTGTAAAGAAAAAACATAACAAGTGCACATGCAAAAAATAATCCACTAGACATAACACAGCCAAATCATATAGTGAAAATGGTGACTAAAAAATTCCAGTGTAGTTTGCTCATTTACAGAACTGTAGGAAGCTGAAGGCCGCATAAACACATTAAAGTGGCCATAGACCGTAAAAACGAAGTCCACATAAATTAGAAAATAGTCAGTTGGTTTTGGTGGGACGGCACAACCATCTAATGTAATTCAGGATCTATTGACTGTCCCCTCGCTGATACTGTTGAGGGAGATAAGAATTGGGCAGTTTATATTCAAAAGCCCAATCCTTCCGTTCTCCAAGGCACTGTCAGTGGCTTACTCCATTCCCCCCTAAATAACATATGAATTCTGGGCCAATCGTTCACGTAGGAGGAGTCGGATAAGGGGAGTAAGTGGCCAACTTTAGATAGCTGTTGGCTCGACACAAGTTCACAATAAATATGTCAGACTGCACAAAACTTGAGAATTCAGATTTCGGTATCCACGCATGACCTCGATCAATGGTTCTTATAGTCTGTTCGGTGGTTTCATAACATAGATGTCTCCATTTAATCCTAGTCCCCACAATACACATCATCCTGTGGAATCATCCTCCAGCGCTACTTTTATAGGACAGAGATACGAATATTGTGAAGGAGAGTAAGGCTTGGTTTATTAGATCCAATGTATCTTAGACAGATCAATCTATAAAATAGCGCTATAAAATAATTAAAAATTCCATGAAACAGAGCTCCTCATGTAACTTGCCCGACAAAGCTTTTAACCCTTCCAGCATTGTGCTGAAAAAAATATTTTTAAGTATTTTAAAGTACTGTTTTATCGCTGTGCGTAAAATACAGTGGACCTAATACATCAATCCTTACGGCTTTAAACTATGGATGGGTGTTGGTTTGTGTCCCAGAAGTAGAAATGGAGGATTATTCCACTGAATGCTGTGTACTGTGAAAGAGCGGATGCCGATCCATTGCGGTTTAAATGATGACACCTATCTTATGAGGCCCCTAAAGAGACTATAAAAATACTTGACTGATTATAAGTTGATACGGGAATCTGAATTTTCTTATGTTTTGAACAGTGACATTTTTATTGTGACTTGTTTTTCAATGACTTTAAAGGGTTTCTGCCTCTTTGTTGCATACCTGCTCCATAAGAGTCTATTTATATATTTAATGGGTGTATTTTTAAGCCATTCAGGCATATATATTGAATAGCCTGAATTGTTTTCCCTTGTGCACTTTTATTTTTTTTTGCAGCAAAATGGTCTGAATACAAGTTCAGAAGTGATCGGTTTCTAAGTCCTCATTCAGATGTCCATGAGTCATGTATGTGATCTGTGTTATTCACACATAGAACATCTAACCATTACAGTCTATGGGGCTGTTCACATGTCTAATTTTCTTCCAAGGCCAGAGGTCCACAAAAAAAAACACAACGACATGTTTGTTTTTGATCTAAAAACAACAGATCACAATTACCCATACAAGTCTACAGGCCCGTGAAAATCAAAGACCGCAAGATGGCATCAGTGTGCTGTTTGTCATTAACATTGCAACAAGTAGAAGAAGCTTTGCAGTTTTTCTTTTATCAGCAGTGAAAATCACTAATGAAACACTGATGGGTAAAACGGACACTGATCCAAAACATTGATGAACAAGGGTCCAAGTGTTTTTTATGTTCGAGAGAAATTATAGATGTCATGACATGAGACAAATCTAATTGATCGTGTTGAAATCTAACATTCTTCCTTCTTCTGACATCAGGACACCCTAGACAATAGGATGGTTGACTGGTCTGGCCAAAAGCAGTGGCTTCCACTGAGCAGGTTTCATGTCACCAAATCCAACGTATAATGGTAGCAGTCACCAATAACTGAATGTGCATAAAGGCCTCATGACTGATTCCCCAAAAAACAGCGGCCAGTGAACAATCATTTGGCAAGTTGATTCTTTCATTTAGCCGTGTGATAATGTACTGAAAAATATTTTTGGTAGGAGTGCATCTCTCTATACTCAATGACACAAACATTCTTTGCTAAATTAAATGTCAAACAGCCCAAATGCATGTGTAGCTTATGTGTATTGCCAGCTTAACGCTTTAATATCCACACTTAATATTTTTCTATGATGAGTATTTGGTGCGTTTTTGAGGCTACAGATTTTCTGCCCCAAATGTTGCTTTTTTTCATTGCATTTTTGATTGCAGGTTTTTTTTGCTGTCTATTTTGTCTTTTCAGTATATTAGGTTTTGAATAAAATGTAATAGTTTTGGAAACTTCCTGTTACTTCGATTTGAAAACACTTTATTGAAAAAGTCATGTGCGGATTATATACAATTTTATTGTGTTTCTGCTGAGCAAACACAAATAAAACGCATATGTGCTGTTTTATCTGTGGACTTTCCTCATCTCATTTAAGTCGATGGGGGAAAACTGCAAATAAAAAGCATATTTACCGCAAGAGAAATTGACAAGTTATAGATGTCAAAATCGCACACAGGTCGGCATAAAATTTTAAAAAACTGTTATCACAAATCCAATTTATGAAAGAAAATGGCATCAACCCATCATCGGCTATAGAATCACCTGTTTAAGAGCATACCGTCGCAATTTTTAAAGTGGTAGTGCAAGCAAAAAAATTCATTGATTCAATAAACCAGTAGAAAAAAACAGCTCTCACCATTTAAAAAGTAATGTCCTTTATTCTACGTGGCGGGACAATACTATTTGGAAATGGAGGGACATCATATTACATACATCCCCTCTATTTTAGGAGTATGACGTCCCTTTGGTTGTGGAATTAGTATTTTTTCCTCCATGTATGTAATATGATGTCCCTCCATTTGTGGAACTGATGTTTTCCAGAGATGATGTGGGTGGTTGATTAGTTTTGGTAACTGTTGCCACTGGATGATACTTACCTACTGTAGTTTGCAACCATGTACGCATGCGTGCTGTGTGGGGCGTGACGCCTGCCGGCTCTCTGTATCTGAGTGGCATACGGCGCCGGGACTTTTGTCCCGCCCGCCGGATGTCACGTGACGCGGACGCCGGACGGCGTTTGGTTCTCCATGGCAACGCATGCGTCATTTCTGGTTTGCAGCGCCGTTTGGCGCCTACATAAGCAGGAAGTAACAGTACAGTAAACATCCCCCTGACGAAGGGAAGACCGAAACGTGCATCGGGGCATCCCTGCTCCGCGTGTGCTGCCCCCTGGACGGACTTCTGCCCTCTGATTACCTCTGTCTGTATCTTCTATTCACATCCCTTGTATGTATACAGTGGTGATTTTTTGCTATATATTATATATGAATGGGAACTCATTACCCATGATATAGACAGTCGTATTATGGCAGCGTACATCAATATTATTAGATGTACTATTTATCAATATTTATCTATGATATTTATATGGGGATACTAGGATGACCTTGATATGGTTGGTGTACGGACATTATCTTTATATTCAGCTGTTACCTCTTTTTATTGCTAGTCTTTCCTCGGTGGTAGCCATGCGGTGAGGGTTGTTGTAGTTTGTTGCCTCATACCTCTTTCTTTTGTGCTCCTATATATGTCTGATTAACTATTTACTCCAATAAATATGATATATTTTTTGCAATACTTTAGGCTCCTCCTTCGTTCTTTTTTCTGTTTGTATGTTTATGGTTTGACGATGGAGCACTATTGGTCCAAAATAGGATAGTATAATTACCTTTTGAATAGTAATGTATAATATACAGTGCTATATATACTATCCGCCCATGAATTGTGTTATTTATCATAATTCCAAATCTTGCCAGATTCTGCTCTTCAAGCCTTCCAAGAACTTAAACCTCGTTTTTCCACTACTCCTGTTCTACATCATAATTTTGACAGACCATTCTTCCTTGAAGTGGCTGTCTCTGCTATTGGTGTAGGAACAGTTCTCTTCACTTTGTGCAGTCATCTTGCAATTCTCCTGTGACCCACACAAACCCTCAGTTTTCCCGATTAATCTTCTCCTAGTCACCTTCTGGGTAGACCTATTGGTTGCAGTCGGCTAACGAAAAGTTATTTGACTCTGTTCACAGGGCCGCCATCAGGGCATTACTGCTGTATGGGGCCCCATGAGCAGCAGTACAGAGTACAGTACAGTACTTCTGCTCACGGGCCCCATGCTGCAACAAAGTGCCGAGCGCCGGGGCGCCACCTTCGCGCTAAGTGCCTTGCTGGAGCTGCGCAGCCCTGCAGCTCCCTACAACTTCTCCTGCCTTCTGGTCAGGTGACAGCGCGCACGTGCCGTCACCTAACAGAAGTCAGGAGAACCCGGCTATGTACCTCTCCTGGCGCAGGGGCCCTAGGAGCGCTCACAGCCTTCAACACTGAACGGCTGTGCAGCAGCTCCAAGGGGGTCCCTCCTTCCCTGTGATGCGCTGGTGAATGACTCATCGCATACGCGCCTGCAGAGAGTGGGAACTGCGCCAGGATGCCAGGACAGCTGCAGGGATCGTATGAGAGGTAAATAATAGAATTACTTAAATTTCTTGGGGATGAGCATGTGGAGGGTGGGAAAAGCGCATGGGGAATTGGGAGTGGAGGGTGTGAAGACCCCATGGGGAATTGGGAGTGGAGGGTGTGAAGAGTGCATGGGGAATTGGGAGTGGAGGGTGGGAAGAGCGCATGGGGAATTGAGAGTGGAGGGTGGAGAGAGCACGTGGAGAACTGGGAGTGGAGGATGGGGAGAGCACGTGGAGAATTGGGAGTGGAGGATGGTGAGAGCACGTGGAGTATTGGGAGTGGAGGATGGGGAGAGCAAATGGTAAATTGGGAGTGGAGGGTGGGAGAGCGAATGGTAAATTGGGAGTGGAGGGTGGGGAGATAAAATGGTAAATTGGGAGTGGAGGGTGGGGAGAGCACGCGGAGAATTAGGAGTGGAGGGTGGGGAGAGCATATAATGAATTGGGAGTGGGGGGAGAAAATGATGATGAATAGAGGGTGGGGGTGTGGAGAACACGGACATGACAATGAATTGGGGCGGAGGTGGCATGTAAATATAATGAATCGGGGAGCAGGAGGTACAGAGTAGGGGGCGTTGAGGATGCAGGAGTGTAACTGGTAATAAATTGGGGGAAAGTACAGGTTCTAATTCATTTATATATTTATTAGGTGGGGAAGTGGCTTTACAGTTAGTGGGGGCACAGTGGTGGATTACAATTTATATTTGGAATGGTGGGTTGCATAATAACTAACAATATATTAATGGTGGGTGTACATCGGTATTCAGCTGTGTAATGTAAAAATTGGGGAATATGGTCTAGATAACTGTTATTTTATGCAGAGACAAGTCCTGGCTGGAAGAAGTGATGGTGGTCTGTGCTGGATGGAGAAAAGCGAAGATGAAGTACTTCACCTAGAGACGTCAGCGGTGAGTCAGTAGGTTACCTGTACACTGACACTATATACTATGTACAGAGCTCCTGTGTGTAATGTTACTGTATTACATGTACACTATATACAGAGCTTGTGTATAATGTCACTGCTGATCACTGTATTACCTGTACACTGACACTATATACAGAGCTCCTGTGTATAATGTCACTGGTGATTACTGTATTACGGGCACACTGACACTATATACAGAGCTCCTGTGTATAATGTCACTGGTGATCACTATTACCTGCACACTTACATTATACACTGTATACTATGTACAGAGCTCCTGTGTATAATGGCACTTATGGTAATATTAGTATTGTAGTTTTTTTTTTATTAATGATCAGTATTATAGAATTCGGTCACTATGTGGTGGTAATATGTGGTCCAGTCATGGTGTGACGGTTTTTGTCCGTTGTATGTGGTATTATTCGGTCACTATGTAGTGGTAAAATGTGGTCTGGTCTGGTCATGGTGTGGCGGTTTTTGTCCCTTGTATGTGGTATTATTCGGTCACTATGTGGTGGTAATATGTGGTCCGGTCATGGTGTGGTGGTATCTGATCCTTGTATTGATATTATTGGTCATATTAAAAAATGTATATGACATTTCTTTAAAGAAAAAAAAATAAAAATATACCTAAGAGTATTGGATATTTTAAGAAATGTTTAATAGGTTCGAGTAGAGTAGGATCCAGCCAGAAGAGTCTACCTTATCGTGGCAGCGGCTTTAAAAATCTTTTGGCCAAAACAAAAGCTGACGGCTATGTATGTGATCTGGTGTTTACTGGGAACTGTTAATGTGTGATTGGTGAGGACGTGGTGCAGAAGTGGAGTTTTTCCAAGAGTGGGCAGTGTGACTGTAGAAGGTTCGAGGGATGGAGGTGGAGCCTGGGCGGAGGCTCAAGGGGGCCCAAAAATTTTGCCAGTATGGGGCCCTGAAATTCCTGGTGGCGGCCCTATCTGTTCATATTATGCATTCAAACTTGCAATACGCCTTTAGTTCCACTGCCTATTTGTCTGGTGCCAAGGATTTGCAGTTTCCCTCATCTGCCCTCCTGGTCCTGTGGTTCCAGTCCTCGCACCTCCATATGCCCTCCAGCCATCTTCACCAACACCCTACGTCCATGTGTCCACTCTGACTTGTGGCTTTGTGAATCCACCTCACCAGGTGAGCATAACATACACTTTGCTGGAAGTTTAATATTTGTGTTTTTTTTGCATAATCTAAAACACACCAATTACCTATCATACGAATTTCGCCTAAGTGTAAATTTCTTAACGAAGCCAATTAACTGGACAGAAGCTCAGATACAAGGATACACAATTCAGCCATTGAATAGATCCTAACATTTTGGTATTCAGGGTAGCCATCAGTCAAAATATAAAAAAGCTAGTAATCTGACATTCTTAAAAAGTGAAAAAAAAAAAAACATCATTAAGCAGCGAAGTTTTCAGAAGGTGGAAGCATGTAGTGCAGCTAGGTGGCTACAACATAGGGATTTAGGTGGTGTCATTTGACAGACATGCAAGAATTAGCAGGTGCAATGACAAGGTGGCGAGAACATGGAGATCACAACTTCAAAAGTGTAAAATAAAAAATATATATATATGAATAAAGGGAAAATCTAGACACAGCTGTGCAGTGCTATTAGACTACATGTCAAATCCAAGTAAGTCCAAAAACGAAACTAAAAGTGGAGCAAAGTGACATATGCGTCAACTGTAAGCTTTGAGAAGGGGAAAGCCATAAATATTGTAACACCAAAGGTAAATGGAAGATAATTACTACAGCTGCGTGGGTGGGTGAAAATTGACATGGAACTCAATTTATCTTTATAAAAAAAAAAAGTGGGCTGCAAACTTTCCAAATTTAGTTGTGTATAAATTTTTGGATGAGCCACAAAAAAATTTACCTACAAAATGGTAAGGTGGCAAACTAAGAATATGATATTATTGCAGTCTGTGACCAGTCAAACCAGCAAGTGATTGTAGAGCACGCTGCAGAGTTTCAGTATAGTCTAATAGAGGTAGCACTGGTGAAATGCTGTACTTTATGATGAACAGAAATGTAAGTAGTAATTAACTTTATTATAAGGTAAAGCAGTGTCCAGAAGATACCTGGCTTCATGCCTTCTACTGTAAGGGAAACAGACCGACGACCATCTGCCTCGTGCTTGCTTCATTGATCATCTATACGCTCAGCCTCCTCTGTGTACGTTCTGGGTCGTTGCCAAACAGATGCCCCATTATAGTACAGTAGACAACAGCCAAAGTGTGAATACACAACAGCAGAAAGGCACAAAAATTGGACCAGAAGATTTTTGTAATGATCATGAAGCGTCTTGCAGTGATCATAATTTCAGTTAGGTGAGAACATGGTGATTCCAAAATGAAGACAACTCGTACTCAGAGGCATCAAAGACAGAAACATTAGTGCGGTTATTTCTAAATCTAAGAAACCACATAATCCCACAAAGCTTTTTTTTTTTTTTTAGAATAAGTATGTATTATAGTATTTTAAAAATAAAATAAAACTAATAACTAAAATACAAGTGAGGGATTAATACATCTATGTTTTCACACAACTGAATCTATACTAATATTACAGGAAAGTCTGGTTTTAAAAAAAACTTATTTCAAAAATACTGAAAACTTGGGAGTCTCCAGCGATCTGCCCCCTACAGCAGGACACCCTATACACTGTCTAATGTCAGTATCTGTCCAAAACAGGCTAAAAAAATAATTATCTACATACAACTGGAAATATTGCAACAATCATGAGCTTTAATTGTTGTAGATTCATTTGTAATTGTTGTTCAAGATCTGCCAACATACTACTAAAGTAGGTGTGAATCAATTCTCAGGACCGGGTTGTGTGGCCAGATCCATAATCTATGGCCATCGGAAGCCCTGAGAACCTCCTCATACCAGACAGCATCCGCGGCTGTTCTTTTGATTAGGCAGCCTGGGGTCACATGATTGTTGTGGCGTGACATTGCTCCAGGCTGTCTAGTCAAAACAAGAGCAGCGGATGCCGAAAGGTAGATTACTAATCTGGCCGCTGGACAGAGTCCTGCAAATCAATTTCCACCAACTCCATTTATTACATGAACTGTGTGAAGAACACATGGCTACAATAAGGCTAGTAGCTAGCAGGGTTCCTTGTAACACTGGTAGGTCTTAACATGGATGTCCAGACCCCATTCGGGTTTTTTTATTTTTATATTTACCAACGTAGTATATAAATAAAAAGATGTACAAACTCATTTGACAATTTCCCACCAATGATTAGCTGCAGCAGTCAGGAGATCAGTCGTGGGTGGTGGTGGTAGTAGTAGTAGTTGTAGTATGGAGGAGCAGTTATAAATAAAAAGGTGGGCAACTCCTTAACATAATGGCACCTATTTGAATTGAAAAAATAATAGGTGAATCAGAGCATTTTCAGTTTGGACCAGAACTCATTCTATGTACACATTCCTAGGAGAATCTCAAAGAAGAAAATCGAGAAACTGACTTCCAGTCCACACAGAAGACACTCTAATTCTAGTGATAAGAGTGAGCGACACGTGGTACAGCTGAGGAATTGGAGACTTCTAAAATCAGGAATAAAATCAGAAAATACTACCTCAATGAGTTAATAACTAGCATTACTATTAACTGGATGTGAACTACTATTGCTCTTAACTATATACCCAGCAGTGCATTCATTCTATCCTTAAGAGTTGTCCAGGGTTGTTAGGACTTCATTTCTCATGACTGTTGGACACTCAGCAATCATACATTTATCACTTATCCTGAGATAGGTGATAAGTATTGTTTATTGGACAACCTCTTTAACTTTTACAGGGTCTCCAAAAGTAGATACACACTTTAAAGAATGTTACATGAAAGTTTTTAGATTTCCCTCCCAGCATAGTGTTTAAGAACCTAACAGGACAAGCCAATTCTTCCAGAAGTAAGACAACCACATGAGTTTGTGTTTTAGCTGCACTTTAAAGAAATATAATGAGAATTATACTGCGGTTGTCATGATTTTAATTAGTAACATATGCTGGTTAAAGAAAATTAAAACTATCTCAGAATGATTGTTTCTTTTAATAATTTATATCCCTTTTAAACAGCATCGCAGTCCATAAATCGCTCAATACCAGGGTATTTGTCACCTTGAAACAGAAGGCAATTTGCAATAAAATCTTAATGTACAACATAACTCTCAAGCAATTTTAATGCTATATTACAATTTTGTTTGAGTTTGGATTATGCTGCTCAGTAAATAGAGAACTTTAGGAAGTTATTAGACAGTATTGCAATTAGCTGTAGCAATAGTTTTATCATGAGATTATTAATGCAGAATAATTTTACTAATGAAGAGGTTTCCAGAGTGTAGAAAACTACTCTAATATCCTTCTACCTAAAAACAAACCATAAAGGGGTTTATACGGGGCTTCAGTTATTTTTTTTCCTATCTGGCTCGCATCAACAGAGCAGCGCCTTCTTTTCCACTCTGCTGTGTTGATGGGGCGTCACTACTGACATCATGCTGATTGACAGCCAGCTCCCTGCTGTCAATCAGCATGACATAAGCAGACATGCCCCCTCAACAGAGCAGAGTTAAAGGGAACCTGTCACGTCCTAGTTGTCCTCTACACTGCCCCCATAGCGTTGTTATTTGTGCAATGTGCATCACTAACAAGCTGTTTTCATGAAAATTGATGCAGCTATAATGATTTTATCATTTAATATACTTAGATCCTACCTGTGTTTTCAGTCATAGGGGTGTGTTTGTCATATTCAGTCATGGACAGGCGCAGCATTCACTCACTGCTGGCGCCGCCCATGTATTTGTACCCTGCTCCCGGCAAGCGCTGATATTGTGGGGTGCAGGTGGTACTTGTACATGTCCGGCCGCCTGCGCAGTGAGGCTATGTGATTACCAGGTTCACTGCGCATGCGCGGGGAACAGAGTGCGTCATAGCGCATGCGCAGTGAAGCTGTGTAGTTTGCAGCTGCACTGCGCATGTGATATGACGTTCTATTCCTCGTGCATGCGCAGTGAGGCTGTGTGATATTGTGGGGTGCAGGTGCACTTGTATATGTCCGGCTGCCTGCGCAGTGAGGCTGTGTGATTACCAGCTTCACTGAGCATCTGCAGGGAACATAGTGAGTCATAGCGCATGCGCAGTGAAGCTGGTAATCACACAGCCTCACTGCGCATGCACGAGGAATAGAACGTCATATCACATGCGCAGTGCAGCTGTGAACTACACAGCTATGAGCTGACATAGAATTGTGCTATAATGTATGCACATTCTGGGGTAAATCTGTCGGCCTGCTGGAGGGTCCACCCCTTCCAGCTAAGCACTAACCACTCTTTAAAAAAAATTGGGAGCCGCAAGAAACAGGAAAAAGTTGCAAATTATGTCATGCGCCATATTTTGCAAACTCTCACCTCATTTTCCCCAACAGAAAACTGGCATACAGCCACTAATAAACCCTCATGAAGTCAAGTTATATCTAATAGGGTCAGCTCACATAATATACAGTCATGGCCAAAAGTATTGAGAATGAGACAAATAGTAATTTTTCCAAAGTTTACTGCTTCATTTTTTGTAATGGCAATTTGCATATACTCCTGAATGTCAAAGAGTGATCAGCTTAACAGCAATTACTGTACTTGCAAAGTCAATATTTGCCCAGAAAATGAACTTTAACCCCCAAAACACATTTCAACATCATTGCAGTCCTGCCTTAAAAGGAGCAGCTAACATCGTTTTAGTGATTGATCCATTAACACAGGTGTGGGTGTTGATGAGGACAGGGCTGGCAATCAGTCATGATTAAGTAAGAATGACATCACTGGACACTTTAAAAGGAGGCTGGTTCTTGGTATCATTGTTTCTCTTCAGTTAACCATGGTTATCTCTAAAGAAACACGTGCAGCCATCATTGCACTGCACAAAAATGGCCTAACCGGGAAGAGTATCGCAGCTACAAAGATTGCACCTCAGTCAACAATCTATCGCATCATCAAGAACTTCAAGGAGAGAGCTTCCATTGTTGTCAAAAAGGCTCCAGGGCGCCCAAGAAAGACCAGCAAGCGCCAGGACCGTATCTTAAAACTGTTTCAGCTGCGGGATCGGACTACCAGCAGTGCCGAGCTTGCTCAGGAATGGCAGCAGGCTGGTGTGAGTGCTTCTGCACGCACTGTGAGGCGGAGACTCTTTGAGCAAAGGCTGGTTTCAAGGAGGGCAGCAAAGAAGCCACTTCTCTCCAGAAAAAAACATCAGGGACCGACTGATATTCTTCAAAAGGTACAGGGAGTGGACTGCTGAGGACTGGGGCAAAGTCATTTTCTCTGATGAATCCCCTTTTCGATTGTTTGGGACATCTGGAAAACAGCTTATTCGGAGAAGAAGAGGTGAGTGCTACCACCAGTCTTGTCTCATGCCAACTGTAAAGCATCCTGAAACCATTCATGTGTGGGGTTGCTTCTCAGCCAAGGGAATCGGCTCACTCACAGTCTTGCCTAAAAACACAGCCATGAATAAAGAATGGTACCAGAATGTCCTCCAAGAGCAACTTCTCCCAACCGTCCAAGAGCAGTTTGGCGCCCAACAATGCCTTTTCCAGCATGATGGAACACCTTGCCATAAAGCAAAGGTGATAACTAAATGGTTCATGGAACAAAACAGAGATTTTGGGTCCATGGCCTGGAAACTCCCCAGATCTTAATCCCATTGAGAACTTGTGGTCAATCATCAAGAGACGGGTGGACAAACAAAAACCAACAAATTCTGGCAAAATGCAAGCATTGATTATGCAAGAATGGACTGCTATCAGTCTGGATTTGGTCCAAAAGTTGATTGAGAGCATGTCAGGGAGAATTACAGAGGTCTTGAAGAAGAAGGGGCAACACTGCAAATATTGACTTGCTGCATTAACTCATTCTAACTGTCAATATAACCTATTGGTACTCATAATATGATTGCAATTATATTTCTGTATGTGATATAAACATCAGACAAACACTAATAAAAACCAGAGGCCAGCAGATCATGTGAAAATATAATTTTGGTGTCATTCTCAAAACTTTTGGCCATGACTGTAGACAGATAACCTGGTATTAACCAACATTTTCCAGAATAAACAAAAATTAAGACTCATTAAGACATTTGCTTTTCATGTACAATTCTGTTATTTTATGAATAGAACTTATAGCCATTATAGTCTATAGGGCTGGTTGCACGTCCAAATATTTTGTGAAGCAAGTGGGACTCAACATATTTTACTCTGATGCAGCTCAGACTTTGCCATTAAAGTCTATGGGGAATCCCTTAAAAATGGATGAAAAATGGAAAACATACTTTTACTTCAGTGTTCCAGCCATATATTATCCGTTTTTATGATCCAATGCTAAGAGTCAATAAAGTTCAGACAGTTCATCAACTTCAATTTTTAAAAACTGATGAAAAATACAGAAACAACATAGATGTAAAATGAAAGACAGAGAAAAATGGTCCACTTTACAAGGATGAAAAAATGGAAATGGATGTGTGAATGTAGCCTGAAAGGGGTATTCCCATCTTGTAGATTTATGGCATGCCCATGGGATAAGCTATTAATGCATAGTAGATGTGGATCCTACTAATGGGCCCTATATGTATCTCAAGAACAGGGCACTGACATGCTGCTGTCAGTGGAGAGGTGGTCTGAATTCCCATTCGTTTGTATAGGAATTACAGCCAACTCTCAATTGACAGTGGTGACTAATGGGACACTGTTCTCCAGTTAGATGCAGGTTCCATTGGTGTGGCCTGCAGGGCTGTGAAGTCGGAGTCGTGGAGTTGGAGTCGGTGCTCATTTTGGTGGAGTCGGAGTCGGTATAAAATGGACCGACTCCGACTTCTAAAATATATAAGAAATTGGGTGCAGTAGATCAATGCAGTTTGTGGGGAATATTTTTTCATAGGAATTTAGGAAAGTTATGAAATGTCCTATAAATGGCTATTCTATTCCCGATCTAAGACTACATTCACACACAGCGTTTTTGCTGCGTTTTTTGAGGATACATTTTTCAGCTGCAAAAGCAGATCAGCTTTTTGACCACTTCGCGCCAGAGCCTGTTTTTGCCTTCGTGATCGGGCCAATTTTTTCAATTCTGACCACTGTCACTTTATGAAGTAATTACTCTGGAACGCTTCAACAGATCCCCCTGATTCTGAGAATGTTTTTTCGTGACATATTGTACTTCATGATAGTGGTAAAATTTCTTCGATATCACTTGCGTTTATTTGTGAAAAAATCGGAAATTTGGCAAAAATTTTGAAAATTCAGCAATTTTCAAACTTTGAATTTTCATGCCCTTAAATCAGAGAGATATGTCACACAAAATAGTTAATAAATAACATTTCCCACATGTTTACTTTACATCAGCACAATTTTGGAACCAACATTTTTTTTTTGTTAGGAAGCTATAATGGTTAAAAGTTGACCAGCGATTTCTCATTTTTCCAACAAAATTTACAAAACCATTTTTTAGGGACCACATCTTATTTGAAGTGACTTTGAGGGGCCTTTATGACAGAAAATACCCAAAAGTGACACCATTCTAAAAACTGCACCCCTCAAGGTGCTCAAAACCACATTCAAGAAGTTTATTAACCCTTCAGGTGTTTCACGGGAATTTTTGGAATGTGGAAGAAAACAATGAACATTTAACTTTTTTTCACAAAAATGTTACTTTAGACCCAATTTTTTTATTTTCACAAGGGTAACAGGAAAAAAAGGAATACACAATTTGTTGTGCAATTTCTCCTGAACACGCCGATACCCATATGTGGAGGCAAACCACTGTTTGGGCGCACGGCAGGGTTTGGAAGGGAAGGAGCACCATTTGACTTTTTGAATGTAAAATTTGCTTGAATAATTAGAGGACGCCATGTTGCATTTGGGGAGCCCCTGATGTGCCTAAACAGTGGAAACCCCCCACAAGTGACACCATTTTGGAAACTAGACCCCTTAGGGAACTTATCTAGAAGTGTGGTGAGCACCTTGCACCCCCAGGTGCTTCACAGAAGTTTATAATATTGAGCCGTAAAAATTAAATTTTCACATTTTTCCCACAAAAAATGTTTTTCATACCCTAATTTTGCATTATCATAAGGGTAACAGGAGAAATTGCACCATGAAATTTGTTGTGCAATTTCTCCTGAGTACGCCGATACCCCATATGTGGGGGAAAACCACTGCTTTGGTGTACGGCAGGGTTCAGAAGAGAAAGAAGCGCTATGTTGGCTGGGATAGGCAGCAGACACCATGTCACATTTGAAGAGTCGCTGACATGCCAAAACAGCAGAAACCCCCACAAGTGACCCCATTTTGTAAACTACACCTCTCAAGGAATTCATCTAGGGAAGTAGTGAGCATTTTTTAATTTTTAAATTTATACCATTGGGCAGTGAAGAAAACAATTATATTTTTACCACAAAAAAATGTTTTACCCTCAGATTTTACATTTTCACACAGGGCAATGGGTAAAAATGGTGCCGAAATGTGTCACACAATTTCTTCTAAAAGTGGCAATACCCCATATGTGGCTGTATCGTACCGCTTTGCCCTACGGCGAGATCTGGGAGGGACGGAGCGCTATTTGATAGGCATTTGGATTTGGGAGCACAAAATTTTCTGAATTTCTTTTGAGGAGCAAGGGCCATTTCGCTTTTCCAGAGCCTTTCTGCTACCAGTAACTTGGAATATTTTTAACAGATGAAGTACCTGAGTGGGGACTAGCTTTTTTGAGGACTGAGTTGAAGCTTTTATTGGGAACATTTTACGTAACATTTATCCGGCGCTCGAGGCTGAGCACTTACATCGGGGTTTCATCTAAATTTCCAAGTGATGTAATTCAGATGAAACCCCTGTGGGATCCATTCACTGTAATGAGGCAGCAGAGTTACTCTGGACTCTGTCTGGCCTCTGTTTAGCAGTGTCCTTTTTTTCAGAAGTGCACAAAACTGTGGCCAACCGCACTTTTATGCACGCCTAAAAAAACTGACACCGTGGGATCACAGGCCAGAAGGCATCCACAGTGGCCTATATCTGCCTCATTACAGGGAATCTTCCGTGTTATGTCTGAATCACATATTTCAGAGATTTACACGGAAACTCTGGTGTAAGTGCTCAGCGCAGAGCGCAGGATAAATGTGAGCAGAGCCTTACTGCGATCTTTGGGAGACATAATAAATCAGTAGTAGGTGAAGAATTGGTTTTATTTATTTTTTACGCCGTTCCTCGTGCAGTATAAGTGATATTACTTTATTCTTTGGGTCGGTGCGATTACAGAGATACCAGATTTATATTGGGTTTTTATGACTGACAGCTGTCACACATTAAGAGATGATTTTTTTTTTGCAAAATCTAGTTTTTGCATCGCCATATTTTGAGAGCTATAATTTTTCCATATTTCATGTGACGGCTTGTTTTTTGCGGGACGAGTTGTCATTTTTATTGGTACCATTTTTGGGTACGTGACCTTTTTTGATCGCTTTCTATTCCGTTTTTTGGGAGGTAAAATTAACAAAAACCAACAATTCAGGAATTGTTTTTCGAGGGTTTTTTATGCCGTTCTTGTCAGTACGTTCGGGTCAGTACGTTTACAGCGATACTACACTTACTGTATATTTTGGCGCTTTTACACAATAAAACTATTTTATAGAAAAAAAATTTTTTTTGCATCGCTTTATTCTGAGAGCTATAACTTTTTTATTTTTCGCCTCATGGAGCTGTATGGCGGCTTTTTTTTTTGCGGAACAAGATGACGTTTTCAGCGGTACCATTTTTATTTCCATTTTGCTTTTTGATCTAATTTTTTTCCACTTTTTGTTTGGTGATATGATGAAAAAGCATAGTTTTTTGCTCCATTTTTAATTTATTTTTATTACGGTGTGCAGAGAAGGAGTTAATTAGTGCGACAGTTTTATAGATCGGGTTGTTTCGGACGCGGCGATACCAAATATGTGTACTTTTTTTTGTTTCTGCATAAATATATAGATTTATTGGTTTAATATTTTATTTATTTTTATTTACTTTGTGATTTTTTTTTTTTTTTTTTTTTTTTAACAGTCTGAAAACATTTTTTTGACTTTTTTTTACATTTTTACTTAGTCCCTGTATGGGACATTAATTTTTATTTTTCTAATCACTGATCTCATCCAATATAATAGACATGTATTGCATTGGATGAGATCTTTGCTGACAGTTTTACACTGTAGCAGGACACCATATATGGCAGATCTGGAGGCGGTCATGTGACCTCCAGCTGCCATAATAACGGCAGGTCCTGGAAGGCATCAGGGGGCCGTCGGAGAGGTAAGTTGACGACCCCCTCTCCTCTCACTATCTTCTATATGCCGCGATCACTATAGATCCAATCAGGTCCCGATGATGTCCCCTGTCAGAGCTATCACTCTGCACCGGAACCGCAGCGCTTGCAGGACCCTGGGGGTCCTGAGGGCTGCGGGACCACCCACCGTTTTTAAACGTCGGCGCTGGCAGAGCCCAGGCAGCGCCGACGTTTATGTACAGTGGGCAGTCCTGAACCGGTTAAAAAACTGCATCACCTGAAAGGTTTTTGAGCTCATAGATGTTTTCAATAGCAAAAGCAGATTAGAAAAACGCCAAACAAACTGACATGCTCATTCTTTGTGAGGATCCGTTTTTGAGCCCAAAAACGGATCCTCACAAAACGATGTGTCTGAATGTCATATCTTGAAACCCATTGACTTTGCTGGGATGCCCAGAGACACTGCATTTTACTGCAAAAAACGGATCCGCAAAAACGCTGTGTGTGAATCATGGCCATAGCCAGCGAGGGGCAGGGGGGGCAGCTGCCCCTTCCCCCTAGAAGCAGGGGCACGCACCTATCAAAACTCACTTGTATGCTGCAGTGCTCCCGTCCTGCACTGGCTCCAGACTGCAGGGGGCAATCTCCCCTTCTCTGTCCTGTCTTCTGCCGTCTTCACCAGAGAGAGGAGGGGGAGGGGTGCCTGCCCTGCACAGGATCCGATTCCTGGGCCCCGAGCTGGAGAAAGTGAAAGTACTACTGCTCATCTCTGTCACAGGAAGGTAACTAATGCTAATATTGTAGGTGATTATTATGTGCTCTCTTTACAATGTGTGTGAACTATATGTGCTATGTACTATTTGCTGTCTGTACCTGTCATCTGTCTATCACACTCTATCCCTCCATCTATCCATCATTATATTCTATCTAAATATCTTGATTATTGTATCATAAAAATGATTAAATGTCTGATGTTCACATTGTACTACAATAAATTTTTCACTTAAATATAAGCAATATATGTGAGAGTCGGAGTCGGTGTAAGGGAAATTGAGGAGTCTGAGTAGCAGGTTTGGCTTACCGACTCCACAGCCCTGGTGGCCTGCACATTTATGATAAATCCCATAGATAGGGAGGCGGTACATTCATGGCCTAATAGTAATGTCTACAGAGTATGTGCAGGAGGCAGTCAGGAGGAAGACTGTGCGGTGCACCTTCAGCCAATGGCTAGAGATCAGGTAGGGAGATCAGGAAGGGACATCCGGAGGGGCTTTATTTTGGCTACTTCGGCTGTATATTGCATTCAACAGCTGCACTAATTGTTATTTTCTGTGGTGTCAATAACCTGTAGTGTACAGACAACCTGTGACATGTGCATTTGAGGGACCAGAGTAACAGAACCAACAACTCTTCTGCAGTTTTAATTTAATGAATGACTGCTGACATGATAGCTAGGTTTCCCATAAGAAACAGGTGGACCAGAAATAAGAACAGACAACATTTTTCAGTAGTTTAATCAGATCTAGTGTCTAGTTTCGGTACTGAAGCTCAACGAACATGTTAAACTTTACACCCAGAATGAAACACTCCCAGGTAAAAAATTTTAGGCAACCAGGTTTTAGATGTAAAAAATACAGCTGATAAAACACATCTAATCCACATCACTCAACATCATCATCTTTATATAGTACTTATTACATTTCATGAGGATGTCAAACATGCATTGCGGATTTAACCCTTGGCACTGAAGCTGCAACTGCAATACGAAGCTCGAGGAAAACAGTTTCCAATAGATGAAATATGCATTTGATTTCAGCTGCTAAGAAGGATATGTACCATTCCTATTCTACAGACGACTAAGCTGTAAATCGTATACTAAAATGGTGAAAATGTAGATACGTATTTCACTGCTGACAGACCTGCCATACAAATCAGTGTTTTACACTGCTTATATAAAATTAACTGGAAATCAGCCATTTCTATCCTTGAAACAATATCTCCAATTTATGGTGGCAGGATGAAAAAAAGCCACAGGCAATAGAAAATCTTCTTCCCATAGGACCAAGCAGCATTACATCTGGCTCAGAAAACCAAGTATGCAGGGTGTGCAAGAAAAGTAAAGGAATGCTGAAAAAGTCCTCACATGTGCTGATAAGCATCAAATTCTAATATAGTAGTATGCAAAAGACCTGCGGAAAACCTTCATTTACAATAATAAGTCATCTAGATAATTATAAAATAAAGTCTTGTGCTTCATGCACACAACTCTGCTACAGCCATGCACGCATACAACTCTGCTACAGCCACGCACGCACCCAACTCTGCTACATTAAAACACACAACAGTATAGCACATACATATACCTACAAAAATTTACACACCTTGTCTGTATCCTTCCCCTCCTGCTGCCTAGTCAGGTGAACCGAGAATATTGCATGACTCAAAAGGTCCTGGCAGGATCTTCAATCTTTAAAACCACTGAAAAGTGAAGGAAGTACCTGTCGTCTACTGTCTCCACCACCACTATATTCAGCTCTATGTCCAGAGAACACAGATGCAGCTGATGTCTGGACATACCCCTGACAGACGGCTCCCCAAATTTGGGACCATCCTGCTGGATCTGTGATGGTTGGCAAGTATGAGTTAAGAGTATACAGTGGTGGCCAAAAGTATTGGCACCCCTGCAATTCTGTCAGATAATACTTGCGTTGAAATCTCTCGTCAATTTTTCTTTTCCGTCCACATCTAGGGAGGTTAGCCACAGTGCCATGGGCTTTAAACTTCTTGATGACACTGCACACGGAAGACACAGGAACATTCAGGTCATGCTTCCTCACAATTTGGTTTCTCAAGTCCTCAGACAGTTCTTTGGTCTTCTTTCTTTTCTCCATGCTCAATGTGGTACACACAAGGACACAGGACAGAGGTTGAGTCAACTTTAATCCATGTTAACTGGCTGCAAGTGTGATTTAGTTATTGCCAACACCTGTTAGGTGCCACAGGTAAGTTACAGGTGCTGTTAATTACACAAATTAGAGAAGCATCACATGATTTTTCAAACAGTGCCAATACTTTTGTCCACCCCCTTTTTTAGGTTTGGTGTGGAATTGCATCCAATTTGGTTTTAGGACAATTCTTTTTGTGTTTTTTCATTGAAGACAAATTAAATGAAGATAATAATACCAAAGAATTTGTGATTGCAATCATTTTCAGGAAGAAACTGAGTATTATCTGACAGAATTGCAGGGGTGCCAATACTTTTGGCCACCACTGTACTGATGTTATCTAATGTTTTAACTGTTATGTGCTGCTTGATAAATTGTCATTACTTCATTTTAATGCAAAGTATTGTGATGATCTATTGAAAAAATGTGAACGTTTTGCAGTTTTATAGTAGGAAAAATATTGCAGCAAATTCAACTCAGCATGGATGGGTTAGCCAGCCCTGCAGTGGGGAGAAATTTGGGGTACAAAAAGGGAATGCTTCCTGCTTAGTGGTAGTTGAGGTTAAAGGAAATCTGTCAGCACAGAAAGACTGTAAGAACCAAGTACAAGGGTTCAGTGCACCCTTGGCCTGGCCAAACATTTAGGTGCACCAACTTGCTTTCCCTTTACCCCCCCCCCCCCACTTTAATTGACAGCGCTGGCTTTAGACAGCCAGAGAAGAGAATATATAAATGGAAACAAAGTAGATTCCTCCATTTAACAGGGACTCCTATACTCCATGCAACTTTCTATCCATTCATACACAGATACTGGCTGGAACACTGTCTAATACAGCATTATTTGCATCTTCTCCCCTGCTCAGTTCCATGTATTTACATCCGGCTTGTAACACCTAATCTGTGGGGGTGCTGGGTGTAGAACCCCCCACTGAACTAATATTGATGACCTATCCTATGTATAGAACTACAATATGCTGTGACTGGGCAACTCCTTTAACTTTTGTGCCACCTATTTTCCTATGGATTGCATGCTCTACATGCTTTATATAAAATATATATACAAAATTATATAGAAAGAATTTGAAAAGCAAGGAATATAAAAATAAAATCTTGTTTTTTAACTTACTAAACTACCTCAGCCCCAATAATCAGTCATAACATTAAAAACCACAGGTGAAAATACCGCTATACATTTCAGCTGAATGTGCATCTGAGGGTGCACATACAGTTGAAAACAGTGTTGACGTCGGAAAGCCCCCTGACTCCACGAGCCTGGTCGCATTCTCAATGATTGCGATCATGCCCCTATGAATATATGCAACTAAACTGCAAATTTATACATCACATCCAGGGCTGACATAAAACAAAGTGACATTCCAGTCAAAGATCCAAAGCTTGGCCCAAAATACTAACAATTGCACCATTACACACAAATATTTAGGGTACATTTGAACAAGCCAATTTCAGACCATTAAACGAGCACTGATCAACTATATTCAAGTCATTTGGCCTTTGTTTACCGCCTTCTTTACATAGGCTGACGAAAAATGGTGGGAACAGAATGATTGCTAATGCGATAGTTTTGTCCTCATATATATCATATCATGTTATCGGTATCAAATTCATTGTTCATCACATAAGATCGCTCATCTGCACTGCAGGGAATTTTTTTTAATGTGGATGTTACATGAGGCCATCCTGTACCTCATGCTAGACACACAGATATGGCATGACTGACACACATGCAGTAGAAGACATACTAAGCTCTCTCCTTTTCTCTTCAGTTCCTTCATACTTCACAGGGTATAGGCCCTTTGGTGACATCATGGTCATGAGACCAAAGAGTCTGCTATACGTCTAACATCAGATACTGCACTGGACTGTTATGCCATTTTCTGGTTTGTAATGGCAGGTGGGAAAAGACGGTGTGGGGTGGTGTGGGGTGCATGCACGTGTCCTCTTCAGCAAAGTGTCCTATTCGACAAGTGTCTGACAGTCATTTCAATGGCAGTCATTCAGGGCAGGAGTCCGGTAACCCACACTTTATACTCTCTTCTAACTATGTATTTTATTCCTGCGTCCATATTCCTGAGTGCTTTTTTCATCCACATTCACCGCCCTATCCCCCCTCCATCACCACTCATCCATATCTGCCCCTCTCTCTTGCCCTCTCCCATGTACAGCTCCCATGCTCTTCTGAACTTCCTGAAAAATCTCACTCTATCTTATCCAAAGGTATTGCACAAGAAACCATGTCACAAATCCAAAATCTGCTCTTTCTCTTTTTACTGTTACTACTCATTTCAGGGGATATCTCTCCTAACCCCGGACCACCCTCCACCAACCTCAACCCCTCCCTTACCTCACATCGAAACCCTGCTAACCTTATTAACATCAGCTGTACTCCTTCATCTCCCTCCTTCAATTGCACACTGTGGAATCCACGATCTGTATGCAACAAGCTTCCTTTCCTGCACAATTACTTTCTGACTAACTCTCTCAATCTGCTGGCCCTCACTAAAACCTGGATCCAGGATTCTGACACTGTCACACCTGCCGCTATTTCGCATGGCAGCCTGCATTTTTCCCATTCTCCGAGACCTGCAAACAGACTTGGTGGTGGGGTCGGCATACTCCTGTCCCCACATGGCACCTTTCAGGTCATCCCCCCAGAACAATCACTCTCATTCCCTTCTTTTGAGGTCCACACCATCAGGCTCTTCCATCCCCTCTCCCTCAGAGTAGCGGTCGTATACCGTCCCCCAGGCTCACTCACCCAGTTCCTTGACCATTTTTCTGCCTGGCTGCCGCACTTCTTGTCCTCAGATTTACCAACCCTTATCCTGGGAGACTTCAACATCCCCATACACAGCCCCACCTCCTCATCCGCATCCCAGCTTCTATCTTTAACCACTTCTCTTGGCCTCTCACAGCTTTCAACCTCTGAGACACACAAAGATGGAAACACCCTTGATCTGGTCTTTGTCCGGCTTAGTTCAATCCCCCACCTAAATAACTCCCCCCTTCCCCTCTCTGATCATAACATTCTCTCCTTCACGCTCACAAATCCTCGCCCGCCCCAGCACACTCCTACCTAGCACACATTCAGAAATCTACAAGCCATTAACCCTCATACACTTACAGACTCCCTTCACTCATCACTGTCCACAATCTCCTCTTTTTCCTGTGCTGATCTGGCTGTAAATCGCTACAATGACATTCTCAGAAGCATGCTGGACCAAGTAGCGCCCCTCACCCTCAGAACCTCTAAACAGAGTAAAACACCGCAAACCCGATTTCTCCAGCGTTGCTCTAGAAGTGCTGAACGCCTATGGAGGAAAACTCGCACACTAGAAAACTTTATCCACTACAAATTTATGTTAAAAACATATAACTCTGCCCTTCACCTCGCCAAACAGACCTACTTCACCACCCTGATCTCCTCACAACCCAACAACCCCAAAAAACTCTTCGATACCTTTCACTCCCTCCTCAGTCCTAACGTGCAGGCCCTCACCACGGACATTTGTGCCGAGGACTTGGCCTCCTACTTCACAGAGAAAATAGACACCATCCGTCAGGAAATCAGCTCCCAGCCACCAAGTGCCGTGACTCCCATCCACCCCCCCCACATCCCTTCTGGATCACTCTCCACATTTGACCCAGTCACAGAATACGAAGTCTCCAGGCTCCTCTCTTTTTCTCATCCCACTACATGCACCACTGACCCCATCCCCTCACATCTACTCCAGTCTCTTTATTCAGTCATCACTACTCACCTAACTAAAATCTTCAACCTCTCCCTCTTCTGGTATCTTCCCCTCCTCCTTCAAACACTCCATCATTACTCAATTATTAAAAAAGCCCTCTCTTGACCCATCCTGCACAAACAGCTACAGACCAGTCGCCAATCTTCCCTTCATCTCTAAACTCTTGGAGTGCCTGGTCTACTCCTGCCTTACCAGTTACCTCTCCACTCACTCTCTTCTAGACCCATCACAGTCCGGCTTCCGCCCCCTACATTCTACAGAAACTGCACTCAAAGTAACCAATGACCTTCTGACAGCAAAACGTAATGGTGACTACTCTCTGCTCATTCTTCTTGACCTCTCTGCAGCCTTAGACACCGTTGACCACCACCTCCTACTCTCTATGCTCGACTCAATCGGCATAAAGGACACTGCTCTCTCCTGGTTCTCCTCCTACCTATCTGACCGCTCTTTCAGTGTATCGTTCGCGGCTCCAATTCTTCCCCTCTTCCTCTCACTATTGGGGTTCCTCAGGGTTCAGTCCTTGGCCCTCTTCTCTTCTCTCTCTACACAGCCCGAATTGGACAGACCATCAGCAAATTTGGTTTGCAGTACCATCTTTATATTGATGACACACAACTATACACCTCATCCCCTGACCTTACCCCCGCTGTACTACAGAACACCAGTGACTGTCGGGCCACAGTTTCTAACATCATGTCCGCTCTCTACCTGAAACTCAACCTTTTCAAAACTGAACTTTTTCTGCTCCCGCCATCTACTCACCTCTCTAAATCTGACATCTCTCTCTCCGTGTGTGGTACCACAATAACGCCGAGCCAGCAGGTGCGCTGTCTGGGCGTTGTGTTTGACACCAATCTTTCCTTCACCTTCCATATACAATCTCTTGCCCGCTCTTGTCGCTTGCACCTGAAGAACATCTCTAGAATCCGCCCCTTTCTCACCTTGGAAACAACAAAAACCCTCACTGTTGCCCTGATCCACTAAAGCCTTGACTACTGTAACTCTCTATTATTTGGCCTCCCCCTCACTCGACTTTCCCCCTCCAGTCCATCCTTAATGCTGCAGCCAGGGTCATCTACTTTTGGCTAACAGTTACTCAGACTCCTCCGCTCTGTGCCAGTCATTGCACTGGCTGCCCATGAATTATAGGATCCAGTTTAAATTGCTTGTTCTCACCCACAAAGCTCTCCACAGTGTGGCACTCCCCTACATCTCTTCCCTCATTTCTGTTTATCGGCCTACCCGTTCTCTACGCTCCGCAAGCGACTTTCGACTAACATCCGCACTAACCTGTACCTCCCATTCCCGGCTTCAAGACTTCTCCTGAGCTGCACCTATTCTTTGGAATGCTCTACCCCTAGAAATTAGGATGAACCACAACTTACACAGTTTTAAGCGCTCCCTAAAAACACACCTGTTTAGGGCAGCCTATCACCTTCCCTAATCAAAGTCCTTTTATCTTCTTATAACCCATCCCTTATTTCTCTAAACATAACTCTCCACCGAACCAAAAAGCACTACAGATACTGGCTGATAATGAGCTCATGCAGCCTTTATCTATCCCTCATCCCCTCAAGATGGCTGGACCATCCTTGTAAATAAGCCATTGTACTTTGTGTCACCCCCACCTCATTGTAGATTGTAAGCTCTAACGAGCAGGGTCGTCATTATTTTTGCTGTTATTATTGTATTATCTTTAGCTATGTTACTTATGACTGTTTATGAACCTGTGAATAGTTAAGCGCTGCGGAATATGTTGGCGCTATATAAATAAAGATTATTATTATTATAAAAGACAGCTGCTGGTTTGGCGGGTCGGTCAGAGTAGGGTCTTGCTGGGACCCTTTTTAGAATGGGACCCTGGGAAATTGCCAGGTTTACCTGCCCCCCTAATACTGTCTCTGATACTAATACTGCACTTGGTTACACTTAGATTACACAATTACATAGTATCTGTATCATTTTGAAACATTGAACCACACCGTGTATACCTGATAACGCTTTTCCAGATTAGATACAAGTGATGCCCTTAGATGCTATAATTAAAAAGAAGCAAGTATATCTATGAGGATCCACTTCAGGCTATGTGCACACGATGCGTATTTCATGCGTATTTTGTGCGGAAAATTCCGCAGCGTAAACGCATGAATTACGCATGTTAGCCTTTTGCCATGGTCCCCTATGGCATTCCGCAATTGTAATGCCCACGCTGCGGAATTTTCCGCAGCGTTTTGTTGTGCGGAAAATTCCGCAGCATGTCAATTCTTTGTGCGTTTACGCATGCGGAATTGCCATCTACAATGCAGTAGAAAACGCAAGGCAATTCCGCATGTGCAAAACGCGCGAATTACGCGCGAAAAACGCATGCCAAATTCCGCATGCGTTTTCCAGGAAAAAGGACATGCGGAAATGAAGCGGAAATTTCCGCTTCAAATACGCATCGTGTGCACTTAGCCTCATACAGACAGACCATTTAATTAGTGTGAAGCCCCCTACTGTATAATCTGTAATTAGTAATACTGAGTATCTCCTGTCCTCTGTGCTGGTTAGCTTCAGGAAGACAGACAGCTGCAACATTATTTCACTGTTCAACCTGAGGACCATCTGACTTTAATTGTAGCATGCAGCTTGATGTGGTGCTGGTTTGTTAGAAGCCAAAAGTATAGCAGTGTAATAATCTGCAAAAAATCACAAACCTGCCAACACAGGCCTGAAAACAGGGGCTGCGTCTGTCTGACTGCCTGACGGCTGCAGGAAATATGATTAATGAGTGAGGAATAATGATATTGGGAACCCGATTAGCACCACAAAAAGGTCACAGATCAAAGCGGTGTGTTTTTCAGGAGCTATAATCATTGCATATAATCTGCGGGCTGGAAGGAGTAAACTGGGAAATCGTAAGAAAACGTCATCTTGGTTTGGATAACCACAGACACAAAATCTCTTTAAGAGGCATGTTGGCTTTTAAACAGTCTAGAATGAATCAATTTGTTTGGCAGCAGGCTCCGTTCCTTCATCATTTCTTCTTGCCGGCTGAACTACTGAACGCTAGTTTTCTATTTCATTGTTTGTACACAAACAGCACGCCTTCACCATAGCAGGCTTTTTAATTAGATTCTGAAAGAAGAGATTTGCTGCCATGTGTAGATGTCGCTGCACTGGAATATGTCAATCCCTGCTTTCATAGCAAGGGGATTCTGTGATCATTTTTCTAGCACTGGGATACTGGAGAATTAGCGATTCTGTGATATTGAATCTATCAGGCCTAATCTCACATTGTCCTTATGTAACCAAAGCCTTCCTGCTAATTATCATATACTTTGTCTACGAGCCAAGGGAACATATAGTTTTATAATAAGTGATTAACTTGAATATATATTCAAGTTAATCACTTATTATAAAACTATACCAGCGATTGTTACCACAGTTCCTGTGTGTCAAGTGCAAAATAAAACCTGGATATTCTAACAATCACACCAATGTGTAGCCAGAGGAGGTGTGATTGGAAAAGACAATTATGTTTGAAAACACCTTGGTCATTGTAAAAAAAAATAAATAAATAAATAACAGGTAGGGTAAATTAAAGGGTTATTTCCATCACTGCAAGTTATCACCTATTCACAGGATAGGTAAAACCTGTAGGATCACTGGCAGACAAAGACAGAAAGGGCCCCTGTGAAAGAACAATATATGGGCCCTTTGCAGTCCAATAGGTCATCATAATGAACAATTCCACCTGCTTTGGAGGTGAAAATGGGCCCCCTTACCTCTTGGGCCTCTGTGCAGCCACACCAGTTGTACCAATAATATGTCGGCCCCTGTGTTGAACACTGGAGGTCCTACTGCAGGGACCCCATTATTCTAAAGAACGGGCGCAGAAGTGCTCCACCTGAATGGGAGAAAGCCTGCATGTGGGTGCCACAGCTTTGTACTTTGCCTTTGGGACTGAAAGCTGTCCAATAGACAATGAATGGGACCCTCTGCGATCAGCAAGTTATCATCCTGCCGTTAAGGTGGTAACTAACTCTTTCACTCTAAAATTCAATCTGAAAATGTGTTATTAATATTGCCTCAAGAGGTATCCTCAACCAGTACTAGACTCGGCCATTCTACCCTGTTCATGGCCAGACACTTTTTTTTTTTTTTCATTTATGCAGTTTTAGGAGCTTTAACATTTTTTCTCACTCTAATGTAAGATAACATAACGTGTGTTTGTAAAAAAAATGTTCCTGTGATATTCATGAAAACCATAAAAGGAAAAAAATAAGTACTTCTCTTTTTAAAGAAAAAAAAAAGACCATAATAGGACACTAAAGGACATTTTAAATTATATTCCCTTTTTGAAACAATTATTTTTACAAAGTGGACATGTGTTTTTCTCTTCTTCAATGCAGAGCTATAGGCGAACTGGTCTTGTGTTAAGATTTAAGTGGTCCACAGTTTAACTTAAATTACACTATGGTCAAAGAGCAATACACCTACTTCCATGTGAATGGGATGCAATTCACTGTTCTAGCTTTAGTAGTGATGAAATATTACACTCTTTACTATTATTCTTCTTCAGTGCTAGTTTCTAGTGGAGAAAGTCTTGTGTGCTTACCAATCTGTTTGTACGAACAAACTCTTCAGGTGTTTTGGCCCACGGTGGAAGCTCCACATCAGACACCACTGTACCATCATCCATAACGCCAAGATTGTAATCATTTGAGTTGACAAACATCTCAGGCAGGAAGTAGAATTCAGGAATGAGCTCCTGCAGGAACGATACATATATATCAAAGCAACATTTATAACATCAGTAAAAGTCATACTGATCAAATGAGAAAATGCATGATTACCCAAGACTGATGTATAAACAACCAAGGGCTAGAAAAAGGCTATTGAGAAGGTCTATAGAGAGCCTGGCACCAGATCAAGTGTGACCAGTTTTTGGTCTTCTTATATTCCAGCTGCTCCCCTTAAATTTTTATTTTTCTTCAATCCACCATATGGTTCCAGAGATATGGGACTTTTTATTAAGTTCTAATTCGTTTTTTTTAGTAAAAGGGCATGGCTCACACGATTCTCTTGGTGTGTTTTTACCCTACTCAGCTTAGTTACCCTGCAAGCAGTGCTCCTTTAGTAAAGACCATAAAAGTTAGCAGTAAAATAAATGAATAAAAAAATACATAAGCCCCATGTATCTGGAATGGCGTAGTACGGACTAGCCCTTTTTAAGTTTTACTGTTTCTCCATAACATTTTTTTTTGTTTCATTAGCCTAACCATGACATTTTTATATTTATGTTTTTTTATTTTGCTTTTTTTCTAGTCAATATTACGAATACCATTATTAGAGACATGAGACTTTTTCACTTTTATATATGTTTTGCTGATTAAAATACAGCAGTTTTGGGAAGGGAACCTGTCACCATGAAAATACAGTCCAATCTGCAGGCACCATGTTCTAGGGCAGGAGGAGTGGAGTAGAGTGATGTACACTGCTCAAAAAAATAAAGAGAACACAAACAACAGAATGTAACTCCAAGTAAATCAAACTTCTGTGACATCAAACTGTCCACTTAGGAAGCAACACTGATTGACAATCAATTTCACATGCTGTTGTGCAAATGGAATAGACAATAGATGGAAATTATTGGCAACTATCAAGACACCCTCAATAAAGGAGTGGTTCTGCAGGTGGGGACCACAGACCACATCTCAGTACCAATGCTTTCTGGCTGATGGTTTGGTCACTTTTGAATGTTGGTTGTGCTTTCACACTCGTGGTAGCATGAGACGGACTCTACAACCCACAGAAGTTCTCAGGTAGTGCAGCTCATCCAGGATGGCACATCAATGCGAGCTGTGGGAAGGTTTGCTGTGTCTGTCAGCGTAGTGTCCAGAGGCTGGAAGCGCTACCAGGAGACAGGCCATTACACCAGGAGACGTGGAGGGGGCCGTAGGAGGGCAACAACCCAGCAGCAGGACCGCTACCTCCGCCTTTGTTCAAGGAGGAACAGGAGGAGCACTGCCAGAGCCCTGCAAAATGACCTCCAGCAGACCACAAATGTGCATGTGTCTGCACAAACGGTTAGAAACCGACTCCATGAGGGTGGTATGAGGGTCCGACGTCCACAGATGGGGGTTGTGCTCACAGCCCAACACTGTGCAGGACGCTTGGCATTTGCCACAGAACACCAGGATTGGCAAAGTCGCCACTGGCGCCCTGTGCTCTTCACAGATGAAAGCAGGTTCACACTGAGCACATGTAACAGACGTGACAGAGTCTGGAGACGCCGTGGAGAGCGATCTGCTGCCGGCAACATCCTTCAGCATGACCGGTTTGGCAGTGGGTCAGTAATGGTGTTGGGTGGCATTTCTTTGGAGGGCCGCACGGTCCTTCATGTGCTTGCCAGAGGTAGCCTGACTGCCATTAGGTACCGAGATGAGATCCTCAGACCCCTTGTGAGACCATATGCTGCTGCGGCTGGCCCTGGGTTCCTTCTAATGCAGGACAATGCCAGATCTCATGTGGCTGGAGTGTGTCAGCAGTTCCTGCAAGATGAAGGCATTGATGCTATGGACTGGCCCGCCCGTTCCCCAGACCTGAATCCGATTGAGCACATCTGGGACATCATGTCTCGCTCCATCCACCAACGTCACGTTGCACCACAGACTGTCCAGGAGTTGGCGGATGCTTTAGTCCAGGTCTGGGAGAAGATCCCACAGGAGACCATCCGCAACCTCATCAGGAGCATGCCCAAGCATTGTAGGGAGGTCATGCAGGCATATGGAGGCCACACACAATACTGAGCCTCATTTTGACTTGTTTTAAGGACATTACATCAAAGTTGGATCAGCCTGTAGTGTGTTTTTCCACTTTAATTTTGGGGGTGACTCCAAATCCAGGCCTCCATTGGTTAATAAATTTGATTTCCATTGATGATTTTTGTGTGATTTTATTGTCAGCACATTCAACTTTGTACAGAACAAAGTTTTCAATGAGAATATGTCATTCATTGAGATCTAGGATGCGTTATTTGAGTGTTCCCTTTATTTTTTTGGGCAGGGTATAATTTTGCGAGAAAAGATTCAGTATAACTGTGATGTCATGATTTAAACCTCTGCTCTTTTTGAGATTTTTGGCCCAGTGGGCAGTCCCATCAGTGACTGACAGCCATGTCTGAATACACACGTATACAAAGGTATACTATTAAACCTTGCACCTGTTGATGCCTATAAAGGCTTCACCACATTACTGATCTGTAGGCTACTGTTAGACCTCAGGTTGTCATAGCAAGGCATTGTGCCCTGCTAACTCTAAACCCTAAGATATCATGGTCATTTCTAACTGTGGCATCCAGAGGTTTAAATGGCTGTGATCAGATCTTCAGTAGAATTAACACTCACTGCTAATGAAGCAGTTTCAGCTCCAAACTGCGTGCAATCTCTATGCCGTAAATGTACAGGAACTCATTCTAAGGACTTCCCGACTGTGAAATAAATGTATATCACAGGGCAGGAAGAGGCTATTATCCTATCAATATATGCTGGGATACAAGAATTCGGCGTGCAAAGGTAGCAGTTACACTGGTGCCTGAGGAGGTGTATGGATCCCATTGTGTAATTGGGGGCTCTGCTACAGATTTATCAATGGTGGAACTGGTGCTTTAAAGGGGATGTCCACTATCTGTCTGTCGGGGTTTGCATTGTATTATTATACGTGAGCCCTGCAGCCAATCAGCGACCATTATTCTGCTCCTGTGCGCTTACTTCCCTCATATGAATGTTGGACAAGCGAAAGAAGCGAAAGCATTGCAGCTCAACAGCGGCCACTAATTTGCTTCAGGGTTCATGAGGCATAGCAATGCCAATCGAACCCCGGACACCTGGCGCACACATCGCTAGAATAGCACTGAAGAACGCATTTAAAAATGGGTTTCCTGGTAGTGGAAAACCCTATTAAGTTACACCGCTAAGCTTAAAACGCCTATAAAATATTTGGGACTTAAAAAAAAAAGAAAGAAAGAAAAAGAACAACCGGTATTTTAAAGTTTTAAAGTCCACATTCCAAAATGGTATTTCAGTAATATATAGGGCTATAGATAAATTTTTACTGTGATATTTATACTTACTGTTTTATAAGACAGTCAAACACAATTAACAAAAAAGTCTCGCAATTAAAGCAATTTCTCAACAATTTATTTGTATTGAATTGGCAATTTTTACTGCCCAATTTGCTGAAAATAATTTCTTAATAATGTCTCAAGGAAAACCACAGTTAAAAGTAAGTATTCATAAGCATTATAAAACTCCACAAAACATGTATATAGAATATCATTTTGACTTTTAGCAAACATCTGGCTGCTGTGCAACCGAAAAAATGCCATGAAAAGCAGCGCCTTGTGCCAATTCAACAATGGGCAGAAGTTTTATTTTATCATAGCTAGATCAGCAGTATTCACATATAGGGCAGTGATACAACAACATATGAACTAGGTGTTGTATATGACCTAAGGGAACCTGTGACATGGGGACCATAAGTGTGCAAATTTGAAATATATTGTTTTGTAGGAAGAGATTCAGGCAGAACTTGTTATTTATTGTAAACCTCTGCACATTTTGGGCTTAGGAGTCCAGTGGGTGTTCTCTCTAAGTGATTGACAGCAAGACAGGCAGTTAAATTAATTACAAGTAAGACTCAATCTTTTCCCCATAATGACATACTGCTCTTCTCAGCTCCACCTCCTCTATAACCTGCTGGACACTGCATTTTTAATGTTCACTTCAGGAAAATACAAGTTATGCAAATGACCTGGAAAATCTGATAAATTTCTGATCTTTTAGTTATTGTGCTTAAAAAAGTAATATAGATCCTTAGCTTAAATAGGAAAAACTGCTTCTAAAATCCATCTCCAAGACAACAAGGACTTGCCTGTGGCTTTAGGGCCTTTTTGGGCTTTATAAGGTATTTGGAAGGTCATAAGAACAGGTACATGATCCCTGTGATGTAGTCAGTGGTAAACCTGCATCAATTCGGGATTAAGGCATTGTCAAGCTCATCACTTTGAGAATGCTGCAATGCTTTAAATGAAAACTCTTTTGTTTATTGCACTAATTAAAGGAAAGTAAGCTGATGTACTTGATGCATGACATGCTGTGATAATGGCAAATGTCTAACATTTCACTGCCCAAATGAGAAACAGGTCATTACGTTTGGTGCTTCAACAGAGGCCATGGTGATAGATTTTTTACACAGTGTTACCCAACATCGATGTTTACTTGATATTTATCAGGGTCGAAGTAATTAAGTTAATTATTCAAGTTCATTTTGCAATTGTCTCAGCTACCATCATTACATCCTACCACGGACCCTAGAATAAAGCCTATTCTGGCATATGTTTTAGCAAAGGAGAGGTCATAGTAAAAATTTCCATGGCATTGTGATACCGGTTTAGAATTATTTAAAGAGAACATGTCAGCACAATTTTGTAATGTAAGGTAAAGACATGGCGGTAATGATGCTGTAATGCTGATTACATTCATACTTTTGGTTAAGAAATCCACTTTGTGGTTGTTCTTTAATCATCATTTGAAGTTTTCTGCTAATTACATTTCGGTGCACAGGGGCCAGACTGAACACGGGGGTATTCTCCTCCTTGTCTGCGATTCCACGACTCCTCGGCTGCCTTCGGTCAGTGAATAACAGGTCACTACTGAGATTTCAAACAAAGGATCATTCACAGACCTGAAGGCAGAGGGACCGGGCATCACAGACAGAGGGGAATACCCAGTGCACCGAAATTTAATTAGAAGAACACTTAAAATAGTAATTAAAAAACCACAACGAGGATCTCTTCCCCAAAGTTATCAATTTAATCTGTGCTACAGCGCCATCACAGCCATGTCTTTACTTTACAAAATTGTGCTGACAGGTGTATTTTAAAGTAGGTGAACACGTAGGACGTCCATCACTAAACCTGAGGTGATTAGATTTTGAATGCAATTTATAAAAAAAAACTGTATGGTGATAATACCCCAGTCACAGGGGCAGATACAACCTCTTCAGCCCCCAATAGCTGTGCCTCCGTATACAGCTACTTGATTTATGTTAGGGCTGAAACATGACAGGCACCGTGAGCAAAAAAGTTATTAAGAATGATGTGATCCGATTTTGATAGATTTAAATATTGTATCTCAGTATTGTTCTTTGGTTCTTACATTTTCCTTCTTGGTTAATTCAGTTTTCTATATAAAACACATTTTATTATTAAATTATGATTCACTTATTGACTACCTTCCACAAATGTAATAATGTAGCCGATATCCGCTATGATTGCACCATGTGATTAATATAACACTTTGTATCACTTGGAAAGAATTCTAGTTTAAAGAAAAAGTCTAATTCAAATTATTTTCCATAATCCTTCCTATGCATGCAATGCAGTGTAAAGTGTATTAAAATACTTACTAACCATCATCTTCACAGGTTTGCAGCGCCACCTTGGTCATACTCCGGCTCACATGGCCTGAAACCAGACTAGCCAAATCATACAGAGGTTTTTGGACTGGAAGTTGCTTTCTTAATACAAGTCTATGGAGCGTCGTTGAGAATCTCAGACTTATATTCAGAAAGCAGCCATGACGTCACACAGTAAATGCTCTGTGATGCAGCAAAGCTGCAGAGTGGTTGAACGTGACTGGAGCAGCACTGAAAACTGGAGAAGATGGCGATCGGTAAGAATCTTACTACATTTACTCACCATTACATAGATGATTAGGACGGATTATGGATGACTAATGCAGCAAAGAACCCTGTGGCTTTCAGCTATAAGGATGAGGCTGTGATTGCATCCTTTAAAACTAGCGATTGGTATGACTATACAATACAAGTACAGTATTCATGGGAAAGAGGCAGGTTATATATTATCCATTATTGACTATACAGTGATCTGTATATGAATCCCAAAAATGGTTCAAGTGTTGTATAACCGCTCAAAATGAGGTAAAAATAAATTTATAAAGCCCCAAAATTTACCTTGATGTCTGAAGTGTCACGTTGTGAGTTACGCCATGCCCGTGAAACTGAAGAAAATGCTCTGTCAGCATGGTCAAATTTCCCACCTTGGAAATTTAAGAAAAATGTTGTAAATGGTTCCTAGAAAAAAATGGCAAAAAATTGGTTAGAAAAGATGAAAGTGTTCAATGAAAAAATGAAAAGACACATGACTGCTAAACAATTTAAAAGTGTTAATTACTAGTATTTGTGTAAAAATATTAATTACATTTCAGCTATCTATATGGGGAGTCTCAACAATTCTGAAATTAAGCAGGCCCCCTACTCCAATACTTATTAGTTAGTGAAAAGGTCATTACCCTGATACCAGCCCAAGTACAGATGTTATAACCCTTCTATCCCACATACTATCCCTTTTTTGTAAAGGGGCTGTCAGGTCACACCAAAGGATAGGAAATCAATATGAAATCACTGTGGGTCCAACACCTGACATGCCTGACAATCAGCGCTCCCGGAGGTCACTGGATCTAAACATTTTTGATGGAGTTGCAATGCACAGCTTCAATAAATGTATAGCGACTGATGCCGGATACTGCAGAACAGCTATTCTTTGTAATAGGCGCAGAGCCTGACAGCGGAAGCTATATAGTGAATGGAGCAGCACATTGGAGCTCCATTCCAATTGTTCACATCTGGTGGCAACCAGAGCAAATAGCAGCTGATCGGTGGCAGTGCCTGTATTGGAATCCCGCCGATTTGATATTTATGACCTATCCTGGGGATAGATTGTGGCGCCCCTGAGGGTTCGGTCGCCACAGAGGTACTGCATCTCACCCAGAGGTGTGGTATCTCACTCTCAGGTAAGGAAGGAGTACAGCCCGGGACCCTAACACCTGCATCCAACACATTCCACTTCAGTAGGGGCAGGGTGAGATTGCTCCTAAGGGACAGCACAGTCCCTGGTCCCTAGCTGAAGGGTTGAACTGTGTAGTGGGTGTGGGTGGAGGACGTAGATCAGGGGAGCACAGGAAAGGAAGTGATATAAAAGAGGGAACCATCTTGTTAGCAGAGTCAGTTAGAAGTGCAGTAAGTCAGTCAGTGAAGTTTGGAGAGAGCAGGAGCTCTGCTCAGGAGGAGGGCCTAACCAGAGAGGCCCAAGACTGAGGAAGGAGAGGAGCAGGAGAAAGGCTCCAGGAACGTGGAAGGGACCCCAGGGGTATGGGAAGTGCTGGAGGCCACCCGTACGCCCGAATCTGCCAGGTGGTGGAGGGGTCAGGTCCCTCAACTAGCAGAGTACTTTAGGTCTCAACTAGAAACCGGAGGCTGCAGTATTTCAAGTCCTGCAGCCAACAGTCCATATCAGTCTCACCAAGAAGGTAGCCATAGAGGACCCAGGGGACGGAACAGACGTCGCCAGACAAGGCCCGCGGTTACTGGATTGGGACACTAGGTGTGAGGTGCAGGGAGACGGCCAGAGAGGGAGAGAACACACAAATGGGGTTCCCGCTAAGTACTCCGGAGATATCTGAGGGTTGGCTGAAACCCTCCCTGAGTAAAAGCAGCACGACGAGGGAAGTTACACCGGTACCTATAACTTGGATTGCAACAACCGTGAGTAAAGACTGCACCCCACTGTCTCTGTGATTATTATCTGCGCCATCACCCCTGCACTACACCTATAACATCTACAACATCTCTACACTGCCCTGGAGCTAAGCTCTACCTGTGGAGAGCTAAACCAACTTAGCTGCATTTCACACCAGCTCCAGAGGACCTGCTCCGCAGCGGCGGCTCCATATAGCCGCATACCACAGTTGGCGTCACGAACTATATATATATATAAAACTATAAAATCCCCTGTAAATAATCCCCCCTTTCTTTACTGACCGCCCTGGGTCACGAACCGGGTCACCGCCACTGTGACATCTCCCCAAGCAACGACCGGCCCGACACCGAGTACCCCACGACCCAGGGGGCGCATCAAGATTACCCAAATGGGTCTCTTCTTTTGTCTTGCTTATCTGGGTGCCATTTTCAAAGTGAGCGCAAACAAAATATAAACAAGATCAGTAATTGCTGCGGATTGTACACAGCGCACTTACACTGCGTGCAATCCGCAGTGGCAAGATGTTACAGCATATGCGTCTCCGTGCTCCTGCGATCACCCACGGACACAGACATGCGCGCGCGTCTTTACAGACTGCAGCATGTCAATTTCTCTTGCGGAGGCACTAGTCTCCGCAAGAGAAATTCTATCAGTACAATGTATAGGAAGCGGTGAATCCGCATGTGTTCAATGAACGTATGCGGATTCACCTGCGAGCAGCGCTGCCAATACCGACCATGTGTACATACCCTATATATTATTTCCAATTAGTTAGACAGAATACTTAAACTGGTTCCTAATGAGGCTCATACTCTAATTGCCCTACATTAGAACGCAACGCACTTTGGCAACCTGTAAAGGAAGCCGAATAATCCACTAGGTTTTGGTATATACAGTTTGTTACAGAAGTATTTGCAGTGATAGAATTTTCATAATTTAGCTTCTGAAACAAAGCCATTAAAATGTGATTGAAGTGTAGTGCTCACAAGGTGACGGCAGCTTTATAAGATGGGCATGTATGGCTGTCATAGGAACTGTGTGAATGGTGCTTACTAATCACGTGGCTGTAGACATATGTAAAATATAACTTAGTCCCCCAAAATGTATCATTAAGATTTTTATTTGCCTCATTACTTATATTTGCTGAAAAGAAATCTACCTCGATTTTCCTTCGTTGGATTTAAAAGCCTCTTCTTAGTTAAAGAACACTTAAGCCCATATTAGTAGATAATTGCCCAAAATTAGCAAGGACCCATAAATTATATCAAGGATTTATGTCTTCTTGCACATTCTAACAAGCTTTAATTAATGGTATGCTGCTAATGCTCTCCCGAAGAAATTACTTTCTTCTAGATGAATTAGCTCTTAGGTTTAACAGAAACATACATTATTGTAAACCAACATGCTATCAATAAACACAATTCCTGATTAATCCACCTAACACCAACGCATTACAGAGGAGCCTTAATATGGTTGCCTAGCATTATTAGGAACAGATAAATGACACTGGCGATAGAGCTATGCAAATGAAGAACTTAAGCAACAAAAATACCAGAACAAAGGCCTGAGAAGAGGTGTCTAAGGAGCACAGCATCTGCAGAAATAGCAGCTACAAATGCACAAAAACAACAAGTCAGTTCTTATTATTCTATCTAAAAATACATTCATGAAAAAAATATCTAGAACATTTTTTTTTTTGTAGAAAGCTGCAAAGTCTGTTTTTATTAGTAGCACAAAAAACATCTTTTAATATGCCTGACTAGGACATATAGATGTCACAGAAGGTAACAGTGGAGGTGGGGTTTCCTCAGTGTATGTCAAAATGGAGAATCGCTGTGCTACAAAGGCTACTAGATATACAGTATATCTACAGATATATATACACACACACACGTATTAATATACATGAATATATATATACACATACACATATGAATATATATATACATACACACATGAATATGTATGTGTGTATATATATATACACACACACACATATATACTCACACATATATATATATATATTTTTTTATTTTATTTTATTTTTTTTCCTCCTTTTACATGGATAGGCTCTTCCCCCCCCTCGCCTGGCATCGAACTTTCAACTAGTTGAAAGCTATGATGGACGAGGGTAACCGTCCCCCATCATTCTCCCTCTGCATCTGACATCTCAGCACAGCGGGCGGGATGACGTCACCATTTCGCACCAGCTGTGCCAAGCAGTGAAGTGCTTCAGAGCTCTCACTGCAGAGACCGGAGCAGCTTGGGAGCAAGGAGATGTGAGTATTTATTTTTTATGTGGGGCCCATTATTCTGTATGGAGGACTATGAGGGTCCCATTATACTGTATAGAGGACTATGTGGGTCCCATTATACTGTATGGAGGACTATGTGGGTCCCATTATACTGTATGGAGGACGATGCGGGTCCCATTATACTGTATGTAGGACTAGGTGGGTCCCATTATACTGTATAGAGGACTATGTGGGTCCCATTATACTGTATGGAGGACTATGTAGGTCTCATACTGTATGGAGGACTATGTGGGTCCCATTATACTGTATAGAGGACTATGTGGGACCCATTGTACTGTATAGAGGACTATGTGGGTCCCATTATACTGTATGGAGGACTATGTGGGTTCCATTATACTGTATAGAGGATTATGTGGGTCCCATTATACTGTATGGATGACTATGTGGGGCCCATTATACTGTATGAAGAACTATGTGGGGCCCATTATACTGTATGGAAGACTATGTGGGGCCTATTATACTGTATGGAGGACTATGTGGGGCACATTATACTGTATGGAGGACTATGTTTGACACATTTTACTGTGTGAAGGGCTATGTGGGGGATCAAAGTTGGGGTATCATATGGTGTTGAGGGGGTCACCATACTTTGCCAGGGGGAGTTAGAGGTACAGTGTGGTCATCATACCGTGGGTGTGGAGGATACAATGGAGACCGTCACTGTGAGGGCATCATACGGTGTTTTGGGGGTACTCTTGTTGGCATCATACTTTATGAGAGCAATGAAAGGGCAATCTAGGGGCTTCAATGGGAGGAAAATTACTTTGTAAAAGCTGCAAAGTTGTGAAATATGCTCTTCTGTGAACCAACCGAATATTAAGGTGTTTTTTTTTTTTTTTGTGGGGCTAATTAGAACTTCTGCTATGGTGCCCCAAAATTTCAATACAAGCCACAGCCTACGAGGAAATACCCAATGCTCCGGTCATGTGATCTGACTCTTAAGATCTATTAATTAAAATGTACTTTGCTTGTGTGACACCGTTTTACTGTAAGGCTATGTGCCCACGATGCAGAAATGCTCTGGATTTTTCCTGAGCATTTCTGCATCTCCCTGGCAGAAAAATCCGCAGCCAAGGACAAGCATTTGTCAAGCGTTTTGCACATGCGATTTCGTATGCGGGTTGTCAAGCGCTTTTCCAAGCGATTTTAGCATCACTTGGAAAAGTGCTTGACAACTTGGTCACACTATATAAATCCATGCAACCGGCATGGATTTATATAGTGTGACCAAGTTAATAGTTGAAAAAAAGATTAAAAATGGTAAAAAATAAAAAAAAACATTATACTCACCTTCCGATGGCCCCTGGTCTCCTTCTCCAGTGTCTTCGGCGGCTCGCAGTGGTGTAAAAGGACCTTCCATGATGTCATTTAGTCATGTGACAGGTCACGCGACCGCCGACTTCAATGGTCGCGTGACATGTCACATGACTAAATGACGTCATGGAAGGTCCTTTTACACCATCACGAGCCACCGAGGAGCCAGGACGCACTGTATCGGAGACCGGGGGCCATCAGAAGGTGAGTATAATGTTTTTTTTTTCTATTTTAAATTCTTTTTTTTTACAGGTACTATGGTACCCGGGTCTGGATGAGAGTCTCCTCTTCTCCAGACCCGGGTACCATCCGCACAGTGAATTGCTTAATATCCGCATGTGCACATGTAGTCATGTGGATATTAAGCGATTCAATGCACGTCAATAGCGGCGAAAACACCACGATTCCGCAAAATTAATGGTAGTGCTGCGGATTTTTCCGCAATGATAATCCGCAGCGGAAATTTCCACAGGATGTGCACAGCACATACGGATTATCATTGGGAAACATTGCAGACCTCCTACAAAGTGTTTTTTAAGCGTTTTCTAGGCGGAATTGCCGCTGCAAAAACGCTTAAAAAACGCATAGTGGGCACGCAGCTTAAGTTTGTTTCCAAAAGGTTCATCGCTATATTTGATAAGAAAAAATTCCCTCAATTGTAGACATTTTTTTTTTTAAATAACTATCAAGGTTGGCAGGCGACTGTCCAAGCTTTGAATTTTGGCCCTCTGTGTATGAGTTTGACATCCCTTGCAGCAAAGTAGCTGTTTCACCTGCAAAACTGTACTACGTGGTTTTGGGGGTAAAGAGCTGTATGCCTGTAAAATTAGACATTTCTTGAATGAGGCTTTTAAGCACTGTAGCAATTGAGACTTGCTGTGGTTTTCAGTTGTGCATACATGCAGAGTTAAAATGGAGTTTATAAATAAGACTTATCAAGCCCTTTATGTAGGGAAAATGTATAAGCAGTCATTGATTGATATGGCACTTTTTTTTTTTTTAGTTTATCTTTATAAGAGGGGATTTCAAAGCTCAGAACACTGATTGTCTATCCTTAGAATGGGCTATCACTATCCAACTGGTGGCAGTTCAACTCCCAGCACCGCCAGTAATCATCTGTTTGAAGGACGTAGGGCTTGACCATCATTATTCCAACCCTAGAAAACCATTTAATTACGGTACTTGGTTGCTTGCTCAAATTCTCTAAGTATGAACACAAAAATGATATTCGAGAAGAAATTCCATTTTATACATAGTACTGCAGTTATTTTTTCTCAAGTCACCTAGATCATGAGGCAGGTAAACAGAAAGAAGCATATAAAAGTACTTTACAAAATGACAGTGGTCTTTGAATAGGATTCTAAAAATTAACTTACAATTCTTAAAAGCCAACTGAGTACAAAGCTGGCAGTAGAGTAATGCGTGCCGTAGTGAAACTTCGGAACTTGTTCATCCTCCCAGGACTCATAGCGCTCTGTAAAGTAGGCTGCGCGTTTGGGGTTCAGAGCTCCAATAGGCTGGAAGAGATAAAGAGATTCTGTTTTACAAAAAAAACATTGTTACATTGAGGCAAAAACAATACTATGTTGTTTACTGAAGATGCCTAACATGGCTAGCAATTATATACATAGTGACAAAGGAGTGACAAGACTAGAGAGATGGCTCCCTAGAGACATCAGCAAGACAACTGAAGATCATAAAGTGACAGTCCGGACTCAAGGCTACAAAAAGGAAGAATATAATTAATCCCACGAGGGAACGTTATGCAAGACAGACATGATTCTACATGGGAAATGCTGTTTTAGTTACGAGTATGTATTGATACTGTATAGCTTAAGTATATATAACCTCAAAAAGGTAATGAATGTAGTAAAATCATTTCTGAAAATGTATTTATTTATTTTACTCACTTATATAGCTCCATTAATTCCACAGCGCTTTACAGACATCATCACTGTCCCCATTGGGGCTCACAATCTAAAATCCCTAGGTCTTTGGAGTGTGGGAGGAAAATGGAGAACCCGGAGGAAACCCACGCAAACACGGGGAGAACATACAAACTCCTTGCAGTGGTCCTTGGTGGGATTTGAACCCAGGACCCGAGTGCTGCAAGGCAGCAGTGCTAACCACTGAGCCACCGTGCTGACCCAAAATTTGGTCTTATTGCCCAAAAAAAAATAATCAAAACAAAATCTCCAATAACCTTCACTGCAGTGAGAGTCCATGAGGTGCAGGAAACAGTGGTACAAACTCCTTTATACATTGATATAAAAAAAATTCACAAAATTAAACTTTTCTGGAATATAAAGTACATTTTTGAAAGGCAGGAACTGTGAACCTTGCATTTCTCACTGAAATGAATGTAAGTTACTTAAATATCATGTAAAGTGACCCCTAGATTCCCAACCAGGCTTTCAAATTATTATATCTGCAAAAGGTTCCAGCTCCAAGACTTCTCTAAACTTGCTTTAATGTCAAGTCTAATTAACAAGCTTGGCCCTGCATAGCCATCATGGAAAAAGTGATAACTGGTTATTACAGTATTCCCGGGCTGTCAGAACAGTAGTGAGGAAACAAATCAGGCTAGGTACACAACGCGTTTCTCCACCACTGAAAGCCATGTGAAAAACAAGTGTGATTATATAAAGCATTGGCCTTGAATATTCCTATCAGACAAGATAAAAATTGTGTAGCTATTGTAGGTGGCCTACAGGAAAGACACTGTACGGAGTAAGTATCTCTCTCAGAAAGTTAAGCTGGGCAAAATATTAAAAGCCAGGTAGTACTGGTTGGTGCAGCAGCTTTGTTCATAGTAGTTCCAGTTCGGTTTTTATTGGAGTGATGAGGAGGATTTGGTAGTGGGACTCATCACTCTCACTCCCGCTCCAGTACGGGTAGTACTGGAGGCTTAGCCAGCTCAGCTGAGAGAGGTCACCTCATTACAGACACAAAAATGGCTGAAGAAAACCTTCAGGAGGTGACAGCCTCGCGAGTAATATGGTATATTTCTGAGAAAGATAAGCATGGTGGTTAAAAAGAACAAAATATGACTACTGGAGAGCCAAGCCCCAAACACATGCCTGGTAGAGAAAGTCAGGGGTATGATGTATTAGTTAGCGCATTGCCAAGCAAGTCTTTGTTGTTTTTTTGGTTGCTTTATTGCTCCCCTTATTATATGGACTGTTAACGTCTATGGCACGGCCATGCCGTCCTACAATTCCTCTAGCGCGTTACACTATGGAAACAAATATTAACTTTGACAAGTAAAGGTGCCAAGTTTTAGCAGAAAAGGTTATATCATCTTGAAATTGTGATTAAGGCTGTATGCCCACTATGCGTTTTTTAAGCGTTTCCACAGCGGCAATTCCGCTGCAGAAACGCTTAAAAAATGCTTGGTAGAAGGTCCGCCATGTTCCCCAATGATAATCCGCATGTGCTGTGCACATGCTGTGGAAATTTTCGCTGCGGATCATCATTGCAGAAAAATCCGCAGCACTACCTATTATTCTGCGTAATCACGGCGTTTTCGCCGCCATTGACTTGAATTGAATCGCATAATATCCGCATCACTACATGTGCACATGCGGATATTATGCGATTCAATGTGCAGATGGTACCCGGGTCTGGAGAAGAGGAGACTCTCCTCCAGAGCCCGGTACCATGGAAGCTGTAAAAAAAAAAAAAAAAAATTTAAATAAAAAATATACATTATACTTACCTTCTGATGGCACCCGGTCTCCTCAGCGATCTGTCCTGGCTTCCTGGCAGCTCGCGATGGTCAAAAAGGACCTTTCATGACGTCATTTAGTCAAGTGACAAGTCACACGACCGCTGACGTCGGCAGTCGCGTGACCCGTCACATGACTAAATGACGTCAAGGCAGGTCCTTTTACACAACCGCGAGACACCGGGCGCATCGGATAAGGACACCGGGGACCATAAGAAGGTAAGTATAATATTTCTTTTTACCATTCTTTTACGGTTACACTACATAAATCCATGCCGGTTGCATGGATTTATATAGTGTGACCAAGTTGTCTAGCACTTTCCAAGTGATGCTAAAATCGCATGTACAAAACGCTTCAATTGCGCTTGTCCCTGGCAGGAAAAACACATGTACAATCCGCATGCGTTTTTTCTGCCAGGGAGATGCAGAAACGCTCAGGAAAAATCTGGAGCATTTCTGCATTGTGGGCACATAGCCTAAGAAAAGTTAACAATGAAAGGTGAAGATTGTAACTTCAGGAAAAATTTTCCAAAGGCATCTTGTTTTTTGTAGGATAATGTGTCCGCACATAATTCTTATATTGCCCTAAGCTTTTGATTTGGCCCCATCTGATTATCCATTTCTGAATCCCCAAAAAATAATTGAAAGGATGAAAACTTAACATAACAAGATGGGAAGTGATGGTTTTGAAGTCATGGTTTGCTGAACAGGCAATCAATTTTTTTTTTCCAAAAGGCATAGAATTACTTTTTGAAAAGCACAGTCTATAGTGCTTTTCTATCTATTCAAAATGGTATTCCAATGCATATCACCCAAACAGAGGCCAAATGGGCACAAAATCATCTCTATGATCTACTACATCCCATAACTGCTAGTAAAACATTAATCCTTTAACGACCAGGGAATTTTTCGTTCTTGTTTTTTTCTCACCTTATCCTAAGAGCCATAACACTTGATTTTTCCAGTGACATAGCGGAGATAAGAGGATTTTTTCTTTAGCTATAATTTTGCCATGCAATGTACTAAGAAAATGGGAAAAAAATTAAAACTGGGAGGAAACTGAAAAAAAACGGAATATTGTCATTGTTTTGGGGATTTTTTTTTTTCTACAACATTCATTGTGTGGTAAACATGACCTTGATACATGATTATTTAGATCAGTAGGATTACGGCAATACCAAACCTGCATAGAATTTGTTTTCTACTACAATGCTGGAAAAAATGTAGAATTTCGTAAAAAAAATAAATTCTTTTTGCTTTGTTGTTAGTTTTAAAGAACTGTAACAATTATATTTTGTTGTTGATTGAGCTGAGTAAGAGTTTGTTTTAGAGTGCGGCAAGCCGATATTTTCATTAATATCAAGTTTGGGTATATATTATGATTTGAGGACTTATTACTGCAATTTTTTTAGGGTGGAGAAGTGACAAAAAAAAAGGCAATTCTCCTTAAAGCATTTACCATAAGGGTTAATTAATTCTATATTTTTGTAGAGCAGACTTTAGGACCTCGGTAATACAAAATAAGTTTGTTATTTTCTCTATTTTTAACAGGAGTTAAGGGGTGGTTAATTTTTTTTAGATATTTAATAACACTTTTTTCGTCCCAGTGTTTGATCGCTCATACTATATACTGTAATATCAAAACATTTCAGTATGTAGTGAAAATCTGTCTCAGATTGTGGCGTAGCCTCAAAGGAGTACTGAAGTGAAAGTGACTGCGGCCTTCAGCAGGTCCCCACCTTCCATAATAAGCCATCGTGGGGGGCAAGGGAGGGAATGGGCGGGGGAGAGAGCCGATATGCATGAGCACCGGCTCGTGTTCCATTTAAATTAACAATCACGGCTGCAGCTCTACTCCAGACACAGCTGTTAGAAATAGATGTAGGCTATGTAATATAGACCACGGCCAAATACGCGGACCCCTTTGCAGTACGTTAATTCACATCCTAATCTGGGAAGGGGTTAATAGTGCATGGTATTTATAAGAAGAAAGCCAGAATCTTCTCCAATATCAACTGAAGTTCATGGTGGAACGACCAGGAAAAGGATTAAAAACTGTCAGAACCGGGGCAAAATGGAATCAAATGGATTCAGTGTTACTTACAAAATTATTTTTTGTACGTTACAAAATACACATCAAAGTAAAAAAAGAAAAAAATTGAGCGTGAGCTCAGTGTAAATGAGATCCTAAAAATATAAGAGGTACATTCTGTATGTTAAATGAATGGATCTTTTTACAGTTTAAAGTTTCACTATCCTTTCTTACAGAATCATATGGAAAAAAAAAAACATTAATTACTTAAATGGAATCAGCGATTAGTTGTTAGAAATTGTACCATATGTATATGTTCAGACTGATGCGGAGTAATAAAAAATGGAGCTTCCAGGTTACAAAGCCTTATTTTTACGGTATCTTGGATTTTCACCATTAATCGTTGACATTAGTGTTGTCTGCCAGGCAGCAGATGATGGCGGCTGGGTCTGGCTTGTGAATTACATAGAAAACTGATTTTTATTTTGTTTTCTATATGGAGTTTAGGTTTATATTTGCCAGAGCTTTCGTCGATTGAAAATCTTAATAGCGTCCGGATTATTTTACATATTTATGTAAAGCAGAAATGTAGGATATCGGCCAATATCCGTAAATAGAAGACTGAAGAATTCTGTGAGTAACCCAACACTGGCCAGTGCGAGTTCTTGGCTATGGGTAAGTTATAGGATACATGCTGCAACCATCAGTCAGCACAGCAGGGAGTTAATGGGAAATAGAATAAATACTAAAATGCAATTCTCCCCACAGCATTTTAACAAATGACTATGTGCCTCCGAGCTCTTGAACTGCGCACCCACCTCTAATCAATGGTTATAGAATTACGCTTCTTGGAGAGACCACTAAAACCAATTAGGACTGATTTTGTTGCCTCTTGTGAAAACAGCAGCATGCACAGATCGATGCGGCCACAGAACCAGCACTATTGATTCCTGATGTAATTGGTATAGTTCCGTTTCTCATGCCGGCTAGAACATTCTTCAAACCCTCATTTACAACTGAAGAAAGAAAAATAACAAAAAAGCACAAATCCAGGTTCTCAAGATAAAAAATAACTATAGAGTAAAATGGTATAGCCGGGCTGTGACAATGACACACTATCAGCTTACTCAGAGAACTTACAGTGGGAATACACACTTTGAATTATACATTACATGAATGCACTGATTTATTGTGGTAATAACATCCACCTCATTAAAAGATTCTGCTTTGCTGCAGTCGGAGGGCTACATATTGTTTACTGCTATAAATTAATGGCAGGGCAGAGAAAATAGTGCAAACCCTCCAACAATAGATCTGCACTGACAGAGCCGTACATCATAGCTTCCTCATAATAAAATGGAGACAATGTATTGGGCTAATACATTTTACAGTGCTGGCCTATATTTTCCTGACAACTGCTATAAAAGATGAGGCCATTGCGCTATGTTTTAATACACCGTAAAAGCAGTTTACTAAGCTCCAGCGTCGTACACGGAATCAGAGCCACACTATAAATATTTTAGACTGCTTAATTAAACTTTTTTTTTGTTTAATTAGGGAGGCAAAAATCAGAGGAGTGGAGGCCTGGGATACAATTAATTGATAATAACATATTAGAGAATATCAATTAACTGTTTATTTCCTTGCACTAAGTGGATGAAATGTGTTGTGAAGCGGGAGACTAATTGCAGTTCCTCTTGGGGAACGTTTCCAGGTAACTAGTACATGATACAGCAACCTTGTCAGCCTGTCATTGATCACGCCTGCTCATTAATACTTCTTCGCTAACGGACTGTTTTCGCAAATTACAATCAAAGAACTAAAAAGCCCAATTTACCAAAAATTTGAGAAAAAAAGTCACGTTATGCCCTTAGCTTCTGGAAAGAAATTTTAAGGGTGCAGTTACACAAAAATATTACTCAGGCTAGGATCGCATCGCAATGCTCGGACTGGCCATCGGCTCTCCTGACCTGAGCGTGACAGCATGGATTTCTATGCAACTGTCACGATCCTGTCAGGAGAGCAGACGGCCAGTCCAAGCATGGCAATGCAATCCTAACCCAAGCAATACGGCCGTCTAACTGCACCCTAATAATGATAGCTGATATTCTATAGACCATTAATAAAATATTTAAGGTGATATTTGATGTACAAACCATATGTTCAATGTCAACATCTTTTAGACAGAGGTTGAAAGCAGCTACAATGAAAGTCTCTTTGGATTTGACATCACTTGCATGGAGCAGACAGACATTGTGAAGCAAATTGCAGCGCAAGTATGTATATACACACACATACAGTACAGACCAATTTTCATTGTCAAGAAAATACAGAAAAATCTTTAAATGAGAAGGTGTGTCCAAACTTTTGGTCTGTACTGTATATATGTATAGAGAATAAGATACAATATTTATTAAATCACTATATAATCACATATAAATACATCAAAATATGTAAAAGGTTCCAGAGTAAAATCAGCACAAGGAGCGAATCTGAGCAGATTGGAAACATATTACTGGTGATATTACTAAGATCAATGGGAGTGAAATACACAAAACCAATCACACAAATATAATCAAAAAATATATATTTCATGTAGGTAAAGTGCAAGGGCATACGTATATATAAACATAACCCCATGAGGCTAAATCATATACATACAGTACAGACCAAAAGTTTGGACACCTTCTCATTTAAATATTTTTCTGTATTTTCATGACTATGACAATTGTACATTCACACTGAAGGCATCAAAACTATGAATTAACACATGTGGAATTATATACTTAACAAAAAAGTGTGAAACAACTGAAAATATGTCTTATATTCTAGGTTCTTCAAAGTAGCCACCTTTTGCTTTGATGACTGCTTTGCACACTCTTGGCATTCTCTTGATGAGCTTCAAGACGTAGTCACCGGAAATGGACTTCCAACAATCTTGAAGGAGTTTGATGGATGGAAACCAAGCAGGTGGGATGGTGTATATAAATGATTGGCCCCGCCATGATGCACCGAGCACCACTACTTAATTTGAACAGTCATTCTGTGCTGACCGAGTACATGTAAAGGTGTTATCCAGGACTAGTTTTTCTTTTTTAACTATGGGCCTAACTAAGAACTAAGACAGGTAGTTGCTAACTACTTGCCTCTTCTACCCATCAATACTTTAGCAACTTTTTAGTATGTTCCAAAGAGACTAGTGCTCAATTGTACAGAGAAATGACTTAAGATTTCCTACACATTCCATTGATTCCATAGCACAATACAACATATCAATTGGGAAGAACAGTTAATGTATCCTGCAAGTGTTCGGGTCTATGTAACCGTTGCAGGTCTGTAGCTATGTCACCGAATGCATGTACAATGCCACTTCACAACATGAAGCACAAAATGCTTCCATGGAAGCAGCTTCAGTCATAATTACCGCAGTAAGCCATGTACTGCAGAGGCCGGAACTGTATGCAGCAGATATGCTACTACATAATGTGCACTCCATTTTATCTGTTGATAGCACTGGAATCCTTCATGTGGCACTTTGTAGAAATGTCTGCTCGTAGTTATGCAAATTGTAACAGAATATTTTCCAGAATGCAAAGCTAGGATTTATGATTTACAGACAAGTTAAACACAAATTGCATCACGAGTCGAAAAACAAAAAATATTAGAACTGTGGAAAGACCTGGAGAAGGTTTTCCATATTTTTGTTACTGCGGTATATGCAGAAAGGAATTCCTTCACTAAATATGTGCGCAGTGACATAAACAAGGTCGCGCAGACTTGGAATTGGATGTAAATAATTCCTTCATACACAACAGCAATATTACAAGGCCAGTGAATGTCGCCAGCAAGAAAACATGCCAAATGGTATCAATAATTTAATATGGACAGCAGCTAAATAATATCACTCGATATTCCCTGCATTATTACAGAAAATGGAGCTTTCTGCCATCATGAAATTAGTATTCATTTAATAACTTTCCAGGCATTTCTATTTAATCCAGCGAACAGTGGATTTTCTATGTTGTTGCATATTCTATCATAAAAAAAAGTACTTGTTGATAAAAATTTCTTGGTAGGTTTTAGCTGCCCTACTGTCCGTGCTTTTACATTTCATATTTACACATTTCCAGAAACCAGATTACATTTCTAATAAAGTATTTTGTCCTGAATTAAATTATTAATTAAATATTTTCAGGCAGCTGACGAGACCAAGAAAGGGTCCTCACCCCGGCACCATCCGTATAGCTTTACCTGACTAGAGTGTATATATTCCGGGCTCTTGTAGAAATTCATTTCACTGTAATCTGTCTCCACTTTAGTCACTAGATGCAGGTCTGTCTCTTATCTAGCCTTTGTCTGTATACTAGACAGACAGCTCTTACAAGTTCTCTCATTCCTCAGCTCCCAGCCTCCCTCCTGTGTCTGTACTGTGGGTGTCATCCATAATATAAGAAGTCATAAATACATAAAAAGGGAAAAGCTGGACCCACAGACTAAAGTAATATTTAAAGACAACTGGCTGGGAAGTTTCTTCATGTAGATATAATAAACCATAGGCATTCTCCCCTACCTCTAACCACTGGTTATTCAATGACATGGAGAATATCAAGGCAACATGAACAGTAATATGCGTCATAATCTGGGTTACAAAAATAAAATGGTAAGGATAGTCATTCCCTCCACTCCTCACTTATTGGAATAGCTGCATGCATTCATCCACCATATGTATAAGAACACATTGAAAAGCTACTGTAAATGATGTCTTATTCAGTGCTGACCATTTGGGGACTGATTGCTGAGACCCCTAGGGATCCTGAAAAGGGGGCAGCAGTCCTGAATGGCGCAGAGTTGTGCATGTTCGACCTTCACCCTATTCATTGTCTATAGTACTGGGGGAAATATTTGAGTGCTGTACTTTTCTGCTGGGAGTTGCATAGAGAGACTATGCAGGCAGGGCCATGAGAAGAGGGGCTGTGCAAGGAGGAGCCATGAGACGAGGGGCTGTGCAGGAGAAGGCCATGACATGAGGGGCTGTGCAGGGGGGGGGGGGGATGAGGGACTGTACAGGGGGGGCCATGAGATGAGGGGCTGTGCAGGGGGGGGGGATGAGGGGCTGTGCAGGGGGGGCCATGAGATGAGGGGCTGTGCAGGTGGGGCTATGAGATGAGGGGCTGTGCAGGGGGGGCATGAGATGAGGTGCTGTGCAGGGGGGCTTGAAATGAGGGGCTGTGCAGGGGGGGGCCATGAGATGAGGGGCTGTGCGAGGAGGTTATGAGATGAGGGGCTGTGAGGGGGGCCATAAGATGAGGGGCTATGCGGGGGGCCATGAGATGAGGGGTTGTGCAAGGGGGGGGGCCATGAGATGAGGGGCTGTGCAGGGGGAGCTATGAGCGGAGGGGCTGTGCAAAGGGGCATGAAATGAGAGGCTGTGCAGGAGGGGGCATGAAATGAGGGGCTGTGCAGGGAGGGGCCCATGAGATGAGGGGCTGTTCGAGAAGGTTATGAGATAAGAGGCTGTGCAAGGTGGGGGCATGAGATGAGGGGCTGTGCAGGGGGAGGCATGAGTTGAGGGGCTGTGCAGGGGGAGGCATGAGTTGAGGGGCTGTGCAGGGGGAGGCATGAGTTGAGGGGCTGTGCAGGGGGAGGCATGAGTTGAGGGGCTGTGCAGGGGGAGGCATGAGTTGAGGGGCTGTGCAGGGGGAGGCATGAGTTGAGGGGCTGTGCAGGGGGGGCATGAGATGAGGGGCTGTGCAGAGGGGGGCATGAGATGAGGGGCTGTGCAGAGGGGGGCATGAGATGAGGGGCTGTGCAGAGGGGGGCATGAGATGAGGGGCTGTGCAGGGGGGCATGAGATGAGGGGCTGTGCAGGGGGGCATGAGATGAGGGGCTGTGCAGGGGGGCATGAGATGAGGGGCTGTGCAGAGGGGCATGAGATGAGGGGCTGTGCAGGGAGGGCATGAGATGAGGGGCTGTGCAGGGGGGCATGAGATGAGGGGCTGTGCAGGGGGGGCATGAGATGAGGGGCTGTGCAGGGGGGGCATGAGATGAGGGGCTGTGCAGGGAGGGCATGAGATGAGGGGCTGTGCAGGGAGGGCATGAGATGAGGGGCTGTGCAGGGAGGGCATGAGATGAGGGGCTGTGCAGGGAGGGCATGAGATGAGGGGCTGTGATGGGGGGGCATGAGATGAGGGGCTGTGCGAGGAGATTATGAGATGAGGGGCTGTGTGGTGGGGCCATGAGTTTAGGGGCTGTACAGGGAAGCCATGAGATGGGAGGCTGTGCGGGGGGGCCATGAGATGAGGGACTGTGCAGGGGGGAGGGCATGAGATGGGGGGCTGTGCGAGGAGGTCATGAGATGAGGGGCTATGCGGGGGGGGGGCATGAGATGAGGGGCTGTGCAGAGGGGCATGAGATGAGGGGCTGTGCAGAGGGGCATGAGATGAGGGGCTGTGCAGAGGGGCATGAGATGAGGGGCTGTGCAGAGGGGCATGAGATGAGAGGCTGTGCAGGGGGGGGGCATGAGATGAGGGGCTATGCAGGGGGGGGCATGAGATGAGAGGCTGTGCAGGGGGGGGCATGAGATGAGGGGCTGTGCAGGGGGGGCATGAGATGAGGGGCTGTGCAGGGAGGCATGAGATGAGGGGCTGTGCAGGGAGGGCATGAGATGAGGGGCTGTGCTGGGAGGGCATGAGATGAGGGGCTGTGCTGGGAGGGCATGAGATGAGGGGCTGTGCTGGGAGGGCATGAGATGAGGGGCTGTGCAGGGGGGGCATGAGATGAGGGGCTGTGCAGGGGGGGCATGAGATGAGGGGCTGTGCAGGGGGGGCATGAGATGAGGGGCTGTGCAGGGAGGGCATGAGATGAGGGGCTGTGCAGGGAGGGCATGAGATGAGGGGCTGTGCAGGGAGGGCATGAGATGAGGGGCTGTGCAGGGAGGGCATGAGATGAGGGGCTGTGCAGGGAGGGCATGAGATGAGGGGCTGTGCAGGGAGGGCATGAGATGAGGGGCTGTGCAGGGAGGGCATGAGATGAGGGGCTGTGCAGGGAGGGCATGAGATGAGGGGCTGTGCAGGGAGGGCATGAGATGAGGGGCTGTGCAGGGAGGGCATGAGATGAGGGGCTGTGCAGGGGGGCATGAGATGAGGGGCTGTGCAGGGAGGGCATGAGATGAGGGGCTGTGCAGGGAGGGCATGAGATGAGGGGCTGTGCAGGGAGGGCATGAGATGAGGGGCTGTGCAGGGAGGGCATGAGATGAGGGGCTGTGATGGGGGGGCATGAGATGAGGGGCTGTGCGAGGAGGTTATGAGATCAGGGGCTTTGCGAGGAGATTATGAGATGAGGGGCTGTGTGGGGGGGCCATGAGTTTAGGGGCTGTGCAGGGAAGCCATGAGATGAGAGGCTGTGCGGGGGGGCCATGAGATGAGGGACTGTGCAGGGGGGAGGGCATGAGATGGCGGGCTGTGCGAGGAGGTCATGAGATGAGGGGCTATGTGGGGGGGGGGGCATGAGATGAGGGGCTGTGCAGGGGGGCCATGAGATGAGGGGCTGTGCAAGGGGGGCCATGAGATGAGAGGCTGTGCAAGGGGGGGATATGAGATGAGAATGTGCACTGCTCATTCAAGATGAGACTCTGCAGCCCTGTTATTGGATTTCAGAAACTTGCACTTGGGATCACTGGGGGTCAGACCCTATAGAAAGGAGGATAACTATTTAAATAAGCTATTTAGGGAATAACCCTTTAATAATATGATTATGTAGATGGTAAGGTACTTATCGACATCCTCATCCAAATTTGTGGCCTGCTAATATTCTACGGTTGTTATGTTTTAAATGTCCAGTTAATGACACAACAAAAGCATCGATAGGACAGGGTTAAATATCTTATCACATTTTCCATTGGGTTAAAATTTAATTCACAGCTGCAGTAAAAATAAGATTTGACAATGTATATGCATCTCGTCTTCAAAGATTGCTCTTTGCCATTTTAGTCTGGAATCCCTTTACCATCAGCTGTATATTACACTAGCTGCATTATGGATGAGATTTAATAAAATACGTAGTATAAACTGACCAGAGGTGGGAACTTGATAGTCACAGTAAGTCAAATTATGTAGGTGATTTAACCCTTTGGAATGGAAGCAAGATGCAAATAAGCATTTTTGTGGATATTCTTAATACGGCAGTGCCTATGTCCATAGGCGGATTATAATGAGGGCAATCCGGGCTGCCGCCTGGGGCCTCGGGCCTCCAGGGGGCCCGGGGCTCCGGGGTGTCTATGGCCAGATTGCCCTCATTATATGTGCGGCGCTGCGGCACATACTGGCAGACAGTGGCGGGGGGACCCCCGGACCGCTTCCCCAGCAGCGGCGCACGGACGCTGCTTCTTCTCCGGCCAGGCCAGCACTGCAGCTGTTAACTTCCCTGTGCTGGCCCAACCGCGTCACTGCTAGGAGATACGGCCCTGTGGCGGCCGTGTCTCCTAGCTGTGACGTCACGCTGTGTGCGCCTGGCCTGCACTGCTACTTACCACCGGAGAGGAGCAGGAGGACTGGAGCCGAGCCGGGGGATGGTCCAACTAAACGCAAACCGGATGGAATAGCATGCCGCTGCAAGATGCTGTGGTAGCCATGCTGGTTCAGTATGCCTTCAATTTTGAATAAATCCCCAACAGTGTCATCAGCAAAGCACCCCCACACCATCACACCTCCTCCTCCATGCTTCACAGTGGGAACCAGGCATGTAGAGTCCATCCGTTCACCTTTTCTGTGTCGCACAAAGACACGGTGGTTGGAACCAAAGATCTCAAATTTAGACTCATCAGACCAAAGCACAGATTTCCACTGGTCTAATGTCCATTCCTAGTGTTTTTTAGCCCAAACAAGTCTCTTCTGCTTGTTGCCTGTCCTTAGCAGTGGTATCCTAGCAGCTATTTTACCATGAAGGCCTGCTGCACAAATTCTCCTCTCAACAGTTGTTGTAGCGATGTGTCTGCTGCTAGAACTGTGTGTGGCATTGACCTGGTCTCTAATCTGAGGTGCTGTTAACCTGCGATTTCTGAGGCTGGTGACTCGGATAAACTTAACCTCAGAAGCAGAGGTGACTCTTGGTCTTCCTTTCCTGGGGCGGTCCTCATGTGAGCCAGTTTCTTTTCAGCGCTTGATGGTTTTTGCAACTGCACTTGGGGACACTTTCAAAGTTTGCCCAATTTTTCGGACTGACTGACCTTCATTTCTTAAAGTAATGGCCACTTGTTTTTCTTTACTTAGCTGCTTTTTTCTTGCCATAATACAAATTCTAACAGTCTATTCAGTAGGACTATCAGCTGCGTATCCACCAGGCTTCTGCACAACACAACTGATGGTCCCAACCCCATTTATAAGGCAAGAAATCCCACTTATTAAACCTGACAGGGCACACCTGTGAAGTGAAAACCATTTCCGGTGACTACCTCTTGAAGCTCATCAAGAGAATGCCAAGAGTGTGCAAAGCAGTCATCAAAGCAAAAGGTGGCTACTTTGAAGAACCTAGAATATAAGACATATTTTCAGTTGTTTCACACTTTTTTGTTAAGTATATAATTCCACATGTGTTAATTCATAGTTTTGATGCCTTCAGTGTGAATGTACAATTTTCATAGTCATGAAAATACAGAAAAATCTTTAAATGAGGTGTGTCTAAACGTTTGGTCTGTACTGTATATACACACACAAATAAACATATATATATATGTATATTTTTTAAAACCCAGCATGTGCCTAAAGAATACTTATTTGCCATATACCAAATGCATGGGTGCCTATGGACATGTCAGAGTTGTAAGTCAGGGGATAAGTGAACACAACCTAAAGCTGAGTCACTGGTCCTCGTTATTCCCTAATGGAGCATTTCTGAGAAGCAGTAAGTCACCATCACTGAAGTAAAGAAATACAGATGAGCATTACCAGCAGGTTACTGGACAAAACTGGTTTGGTCAATTAATGAGATTGTCTCATGTGAAACATTTATGATATATTGGTGGGATATGTCATAAATGTCTGATAGATAAAGGTTCCACCTGTCGATCCCTTGTTCCAGAAAGCATCCAACCACCAGTGATTGGAGAGGTGGTAGAGATGAATACAGAGTAGAGTATGGGATTTGCATCTTTTCTATCCTATGCGCTACAAATGTAGTCTGAAAATGGGATTCAGGATAAACATTGTATATATTGTTCCTGGTGGCACTACAGTATTTTGGGGAGATACTAATCAAATCTGAAATTTAGCCTTAAGAATGGTTTGGAAGATGAGATGGTTTTATAGATCTGTAAACCAACAGAATGTGCATGTGCCATCTAATCAGCACAGCAGATTGTCACCCTTCACAAACCACATGCAAATAATCCTGCAGAACCAAGTGCCAGAAGATAACACTATTACATTCATCAACTGACTGCCTGAAATAGAATAGTCAAATATGACACTTTCTAGTGGAAAGCCTATGATTAGTCATTGTTAATTGGCTTGTGTGTAATACTCCGTCTCAGTTCTCAGCCAGTGTCAGGAGTGTGAGTTTATCCTGGGTCTCTAGACAGTGCAATTAATAAAAATACTGCGGGTAGTAAGCAATGAAACAAAACACCGCTATTGTATTACTAACAATTGTCAGGTTTATACTATTGTCATTTAAGTTATTGGGGAAGAAGGAATTTTGCTTAAAATTACTAATTTATAATATTTGAAATGGGTGGTCAAACACAAGTATTATTATTTTTTTTATAAACAGCTCACATTGGTGTAGAATAGTAATTATCACCATACTAATCACCTGGTGCTCCACTGCCAACGCTTCCTTGGCCCCTGCCAGCCGGCAATGTCATGTCAGTGGAGTCCACACATCACTTCTACAGCCAGTGATTGCTGCAGTAGTCACATGTCAGCAAGCCACATTAACGCTGGACCAGGAAAAATAGAGGCCGGGAATAAGCTTGGCAAAGACATGGGCACAACGGAGGATTGGTAAGGTGAGAATTTGGACCATTATAAGTCATTTGTTAAAAATGTAATTGAGTAGGACAACTGATTTAAAAGGGTTTTAAAAATATGCCAATGTGTTTTAATGATAAATAGAAGCTTCTTTCTAATTACCTCCTGGTGCTGTTTCTGCCTGTGAGCGGCGCTATCGGTGGACACTCACAGGCAGCACGTGACCCCCGGCTGACGTCAAGATGCTATTTATGAACAGACAATCACCCAATAAATGGGATTGTAAAATAACACTGACCTTTGACAAATCCCTAAAGTTGCTCGGGAGAGTCAAATCCAGCTCTTCAGATTCATAGTTTGTGATAACCCAAGGAAACACTGGATACTGATTCAAGTCATTGTATGTTCGTCCTGTGAAAAACATTAAAAAAAGCAATAATGCTCTTGCTCAGTGATAAATCAGTAGTATAGATATTGACATCATATGTGCATATTATTTTTAACAAATTTCTGTTGACACAAAAGCAATAACAGAAGGAAATATACAATACATCATAATACATATCTACATATAAATCTATTTATATAGTCTCTACCAGAGGGCTGGTGCACAGGGCTGTGGAGTCGGAGTCGTAGCCCATTTTGGTGGAGTCAGAGTCGGTATAAAATGGACCAACACCGACTCCTAAAATATATAATAAATTGGGTACAGTAGTTCAATGCAGTTTGTGGTGAATATTTTTTCATAAGAATTTGGGAAAGTTATGAAATGTCCTATAAATGTCTGTCCTATTCCTAATTTAAGGGTCTAGACTTAGCGGAGATGAATCAGAGCTACAATAAATTTATCACTTAAACATGAGCCATGTATGAGTGAGTCGGAGTCGTGGAGTCGGAATTGGAGTAGGTGGTTTGGCTTACAGACTCTGGTGCATATAAAAAATGATGAGAAATATTCAAAAAGGGGTAGAAAAAAAATGAACCTGGAAACTATAGGACTGTAAGTTTACCCTCTACTGTGGACAAAATCTTTGAGGGTTTTCTAAGAGATGCTATCTTGGAGCACCTGACTAATGATACCCTCATAACCTAGCATCAACATGGGTTCATGGGAGATTAGTCTGACACAAACTATCTGAACAGCTTTTATGAGGAGGTAAGCTCCATATTGGACCAGGGTAAAACCATGAATGGAACATACACTGCTTATGTCACAATTAACTGTGCAGTACCATCAAGGTCAGTATTGGGCCCGCTTCTTTTTAATATATGTACTAATGACCTTGTAGAGGATATACAGAGTAAAATTTCAATATCTGCAGATAACACAGAAGAAGATAATTTAATATTACAGAAAGATTAATGCAAGCTGGAGGTTTGGGTTGAAAAATGGCAATTGAGGTTCAATGTACATATATGCAAGGTCAACTACTTGGGCAGAAGAAATAAAATGTACAATTAATGTAAATTTTAGGTTTGGAACACAATTACACAGGCAGTGTTTAAAATAGGAGGCAGATCACTGAAGGCAGAGTGACCTGTCAGAAGCCAGAAATAGGAATACATAAGTAGAGCACAAGTTAAAACCCCTCCCCAAAGGCCTGTCCAGAAGGACGAGCATATCATTATGTCAGAAATGAAAATAAAGATTATAAAAGAACCACAGCACGGATTTCATCAACAAAGGTATCATTTTAATCAGTGTAACGGCGCCCACCTGACAGTGTATGTGGTTTATTGCGCACAATCCTGCTGACAGGTGTGCTGTAAACAGAGAATATATTTTCACTACTTTACCTGCTACTGTGTTTAAGAACATCAAGTATTCAAAGTTTGAGATTTCTCTGTGCTGCCAACGTTGAGTCATGTTTGATGCTTTAAATATCTGCCGAGGGGTAGCCAGGGAGATGCGTCTGTCAAGACAGAAAAGGAAAATAACTCCGGTTTCAAATCAGGAAAAAAAGCAAGAAAAATACAAAATATTATTATATCAACAAAAAAATACGAGTTTACGACATCACAGGAAAATAACACCGAACCCCAGAAAACTAATACGTAATGTATATGAGAAGTATAAATCAAAGTGATCACTGAACAGAAATACTTGCTGAACTATATATACTCAATGGTTGAAAGGTTAAGCGGACTGCTAAAATATCTTTGAGGACTTTTTCTTCTTAAAAAAATAAATAAATAATTAACCCAGAAAGATGATGGTCACCACTCATGAATAGAGGGGATGAGCGGAACCGTAGAAGTTTAGGTTCTGGTGCCCGACCCAAATTTATTCCAAAGTTCTGTTCAGGTACCAGAACTGTACCCAAAATGGAACCTGAACCTGAACCCGAACACCATTGAAAACACTTACAGGAACTTTGGAGCTGGAAAATTCTCTCTCTCTGATTTGAGATTCTCTCTCAGGATGTGGCTTCTGGCTCAACTAGGCCTCCAATGTCTCTGCCCGCAGTCCCAATGTGGAGCTCACCGTGACGTCACTGTGTGCAGTGACGATGGCCGCTTATACAAGCCAGAAGAGACAGCCTGGAGTGAAGAGTTTGCGTGAGTTTCCTCCAGGTTCTCCGATTTCCTCCCACACTCCAAAAACAAACCGATAGGGAATCTATAGCAGATTGTGAACCCCAAAGGGGACAGTGCCTGTTATTGCATATAAAGCCCTATGGAATAAATGGTGCGATATAAGTGAGTAAAATAAATAGGAAGTCAAAGAGTATGTGCATGATGGGAAAAAAAAGAAGCATTAAGGACTGGACGGTAGGCTGCCGGGAAGGTGAGAAAAGTGAGGTTTTATGGGTTTTTTTTTGCATCCTACATTTATTATGCTCTGGGTTCTAGAGAGACCCCAGAATATAATCTGGAACATTCAATGTGCATCGAATAACTCCTCCGTGAATTGAATGTCCCTGTAAAATTTGTGTAATTTGACAGATTTGATCATCTCTAAAAATAAGGCCAAATGAGGTTTGTGTGAAAGAGACCACAGGCTGCATTAGAGAGGCTTTGTCTATGCATCAACATATTTTGTGGAAGATACAAGGATTTATTAAAACACACAAATCAGGAGTAGCAACAGGATCTTTTAAAAAATGCATTCAGTATATTTCCTATCCTATAGGTTTTTGCTTTAATAAAAAATGATTCACGTTTTTAATCACAACACTAGAAGAAAGAAAAATTCCTATACATTTCCTTAGGGAACATTTACTCTCTCTTTTGCACTGGGATCTGATCTGTTAACATGATATTTTTTGTTAATTAAGGCCAGGGTCATATGAGCGTATGAAAAATCATCTGAGTTTCTTCCAGAAAACTCAGAAAATTTTGATCCATATTGTCAACCATGTGACATCCATTTTTATACATGAACATTTTAAAATGGACATGATCAAATATGGTTTGAGGGTAAAAAAAAGCAATGTATCAAAATCAGATGCAACACAGATGATCCATATGAGATCCAATTTTTCTTTGTGTACCCATTGACTTCAATGAGCGAACTTTATAAGAATAGAGCATAATGTGATTTTTTTTCCATACAGATGCTTGCCACGACTTATACCATATACTGTAGCAAAGCAGTATTATAAGCAAGCAAATGACCTGAGGTTAAAGTAAAAAAAAATAAATGTAAAAAAAAAAAAAACTTGTCAAATATTATATATATATATATATATATATATATATATATATATATATATATATATATATATATATATATATATATATATATATATATATATATAATGAATGAATGAATATAGAAATATATCGATATATATATACACTGCTCAAAAAATAAAGGGAACACTTAAACAACAGAATATAACTCCAAGTAAATCAAACTTCTGTGAAATCAAACTGTCCACTTAGGAAGCAACACTGATTGACAATCAATTTCACATGCTGTTGTGCAAATGGAATAGACAATAGATGGAAATTATTGGCAATTATCAAGACACACTCAATAAAGGAGTGTTTCTGCAGGTGGGCACCACAAACCACATCTCCGTACCAATGCTTTCTGACTGATGTTTTGGTCACTTTTGAATGCTGGTTGTGCTTTCACACTCGTGGTAGCATGAGACGGACTCTACAACCCACAGAAGTTGCTCAGGTAGTGGAGCTCATTCAGGATGGCACATCAATGCGAGCTGTGGCAAGAACGTTTGCTGTGTCTGTCAGCGTAGTGTCCAGAGGCTGGAGGCACTACCAGGAAACAGGCCAGTACACCAGGAGACGTGGAGGGGGCTGTAGGAGGGCAACAACCCAGCAGCAGGAACCGTACCTCCGCCTTTGTGCAAGGAGTAACAGGAGGAGCACTGCCAGAGCCCTGCAAAATGACCTCCAGCAGGCCACAAATGTGCATGTGTCTGCACAAACGGTTAGAAACCGACTCCATGAGGGTGGTATGAGGGCCCGACGTCCACAGATGGGGGTTGTGCTCACAGCCCAACACCGTGCAGGACGCTTGGCATTTGACACAGAACACCAGGATTGGCAAAGTCGCAACTGGCGCCCTGTGCTCTTCACAGATGAAAGCAGGTTCACACTGAGCACATGTGACAGACGTGACAGAATCTGGAGACGCCGTGGAGAGCGATCTGCTGCCTGCAACATCCCTCAGCATGACCAGTTTGGCAGTGGGTCAGTAATGGTGTGGGGTGGCATTTCTTTGGAGGGCCGCACAGCCCTCCACGTGCTCGCCAGAGGTAGCCTGACTGCCATTTGGTAACGAGAGGAGATCCTCAGACCCCTTGTGAGACCATATGCTGGTGCGGTTGGCCCTGGGTACCTCCTAATGCAGGACAATGCCAGACTTGATGTGGCTGGAGTGTGTCAGCAGTTCCCGCAAGATGAAGGCATTGAAGCTATGGACTGGCCCGCCCGTTTCCCAGACCTGAATCCGATTGAGCACATCTGGGACATCATGTCTCGCTCCATCCACCAACATCACGGTGCACCACAGACTGTCCAGGAGTTAGCGGATGCTTTAGTCCAGGTCTGGGAGGAGATCCCACAGGAGACCATCCGCAACCTCATCAGGAGCATGCTCAGACGTTGTAGGGAGGTCATACAGGCACGTGGAGGCCACACACAATACTG